>NC_143062.1:18135000-18760000 GCF_052426305.1 Pelodiscus sinensis | reverse complement strand
CGTGCCCCTCCCCAGTGTTAGAGCAACAAGCCAATGGAGCACTGCTTGGCTGGAGAGAGAACACTCCAGGCACGCGGCCCTGCTGGCCAGCCAAACTCTCAGTAATTGCAAACAATAGCCCAGGCTTGGTGTCAGAGGCCAGAGATGGGGTTGGCAGGAGCTGGTCACAAAAGTAACCTTTCTCTGAGGTGGGACCTAGATATTACAAGGCATGGGGCTATTCCTAGAAGAGATTCCAGGACAGAGGATGCGGGGTTAGTACTGTTATTCCCAGAACACAGCTTTGTTATCACTATTGATTTTAGGTGGAAGGCACCCAGAGGTGGTGGTGCTGGGCAGTAGGGATGTTAAATTATGAGTGATTGACTAACTGAATAGTCGATGCATTTTGCATCAGCTATTCAATTAGTCGATAAGGCGCCTCTGCCACTTCAAAGGCAAAAGCGCTACATGGAGCCTGGGGTCAGCTGGGGACTCCCCTGCTGACCCCAGGCTCCATGCGGCACTGCCGATTTGAAACACCACGGAAAGCCTGGCGTCAGGCTGTATGTGGTGTTTCAAAGTGGCAGCATCACATGGAACCTGGGGTTTTGCCGTAGGCTCTACACGGCACTGCTGCTTTGAAGTACTACTTCCTCTTCACACCCCCCCCCCCCCACTTGCTGCCTCTTCCTGATAGAGGCAGCAGAGTGGGGGATGCGACTAGTCTATCGACTAGTTGTTCATATCCCTACTGGGCAGCAGGAGAAAACCCTAAAATAGATTACACTAATGCCCAGAGACTTCATCAGAGACTGGAGCTACCATCAGCTAATGCGCGTGCCAAGGCAATCTGCTGTGAATGCCTCCTCCAGGCCCCTAGCATTCCTGTCCTTTACGTCCTCCTCCCCCGTGCATATACACAGAGAGTTCTCGCCTGACAAGCTTAGGAAGGAAGGCACACTTTTTTGGGACCAACCATTTCACAACTTGACCCTTGAAAGGCAGCTGCCATGAAAACATTCCCTGGCCCAGCAGCACAGGGGGCTGGACACAAAAGTAGCTTTGGTTTTTCACCAGGCGTGAAGGAGTCAGTAGTCTCCTCACTCAAGAGTGTTTGACCTAAGAGCAGCCCCCCTCCCCCTCCACAGGCGCCAAGAAGACGAGTGGGGCCTGTCACATAGGCCCATGCAATGTTAGATGCTAGCAGAACAGAGGCTAAAGAACTGAAACACAGGCAGGATGGGAAAGGCCTTATGGGTAAGATACTGAGCTGAGAGTCAAGAGATCAGGGTTTGAATTTCTAGCTCTGCCACTGACTCCCTGTGAAACTGAGCAAATCACCTCACCTCAGTTCCTTGGTTTCCCCATTTTGAAAATAGGTAGTCTCTAATCCTTTGTCTATTTAGACTGTGAGCTCTCTGGAGCAGAGAATCTCCCTCACAAGGAATCTGGGCAGGCCCAGCACAACGTGAGCCCCAATCGCAACTGGAGTCAGTGCAGTACCAGGCCCAATCTCAGTCAGAGTCTCTAAATACTGCTTTCATACAGATAATAATGAGGCACTCATTATTATGGTGGATGTGCCCATAACATGCCCAGCACAGCTGAGCCCTTTTCACGTTGGAAAATGGCCACTGAAAAATTCCTTAATATGTATTTTGCTTGAAAATGGGCAGAAACAGAAAGGAATACGGGTCTTTGGGAACAGCCCCGTCCGAGGCTGCGGTGTGGGTTCCTCTCCAAAAGCATTTGGTCCAGATCCTCAGATCCTGAAGACTCACTCAGCTGAGGAGCAGCCTTCCCATTTCCAGGCCAGACCCCAGGTCTCTCAGCTCCCTCTACATAAAAAGGAGCTGAGCCCTGAAACCATGTCCATAGTTCATGTGCCTCCTACAGACCTCATGGCTGCTGCTCTTAGCTCTGCCCAGAAGCTGGGAGCTTCTTCTGACTGATTGCTGTCCAGAGGGCTACTTGGTAGCAGTTTGTTAAAGACTGGGCCCCAGGGTTGAGCTCTTGCTTCCTGAACATGTGGAAAAAAGAGAAACAGCTGCATGCAGATGGCTTGGGGGCGTTTCAGTGTGCATACTTTGCTGTGGGTGAGGATATCACTTCTTGCTCCGTTCCATTGGGATACTTTGCATAACACACTGAGTGCTATGATTACAACTGTAGACACCTGAAATCAAGGCCCCACCACTCTAGGTGCTGCATAGATACCCACCAAAAACAGAGCCCCTATTGTGTAATGTGCTGTGCAGACCCTGAATGAAGCCCAGATCCTGAGATCAGGGCCCCGTTATGCCAGGCCTGCACAGACCCCAAATGAGGTCAGAGCCCAATTGTGCCAGGTGCTGCACAAATGACAGTCCCAGCCCCAAAGAGCTCACAATAAAAACAAAGAAAGGATCTTTATCCCAACCTTACACATGGAGAAACTGATTCACAGGAAGATGAAGTGACTTCCCCAAGGTCATGCAGGGAGTCTGTGGCAGAGCTGGAAAGTGAACCCAGGTGTTCTAAACCCCTCTCCAATGCCTCACCTGCAAGCCAACCTCTCTCCTGGTTTGCGCAGAGACTTCCCAGGGTGCATTTCAACCACACATTTAAAATCTCATCCCAGCATCCCTGTAAATATCCACTTCCCTGCTGTTATCCTGTTCCTAGTAACTTTAAATGCACAGCATGTCTCAGAGACCTCCCAGCCTGGGAGTCCCATCAAGACTGAACTGAGAGAGAGATGTGAATAACTGGAGCAGGGACAGACTCCCAGCAGGTTCTTTCTCCCCAATATAGACTTGCTTCCACAGATGCTGCAGCCAGCCTATATGCAGGCACCACTGCCTGATGTTCTGTGAGATCTCCACTCACCAGCAGATCCTTACACATGCTGGGCTGAGCGGCGCTCATGCAACTCCCACTCCACTTGCAATTCTGACTGCATCACCACACTGATCTAGCTATTTATATGACCCCATTATTGTAATATCTGAATGTTTCACAGTCCTTAATAAACGTATCCTTATAATCCTGTCATGTCAGGCACTGCATAGACACCTGGATTGGGGCTGCTGCACAAGATACCCTGACCAGTACTGACCATGTCATCTGCCAGGCACCAGAAATGTCACCTGATAGAGAGGCAGCAGTGCGGAGGGGAAGAGGGGTAGGCTGGAGTCAATACACGTGGGGAGCTGGTTTTCAACTGCTACCGTTGGCTTTCAAGCTGCCGGCAGGACCATGTCTGTTCCTGGAGCAGGGAGTCCTGTTTGGGAGCTCTAGTGGCAACAGGGCAGGCAGCTGGGAGCCCGGCAGGGCTGGGGCCGGAGCCCCAGTAGCACAGCCAGGGTAGCAGCCTGGGTAGTGGGGCTGGGGCCACGGTAGCTGCAGCACCCCTCATAGCAGCACAGGAGCTAGGGCTGGGGACAAAGCAGCCATGGTAGCAGGGACTGGTGAGGTCCCGAGGGTGCCAGACCAGAGAGGACCAACCTGTACTAAGATGGGTGAACTTGAGTACTTGGTATTATATGAGACTATTGCTGTAATGGACATCACACAAACTAGGTGAAATAGTGATAATTAATGGGACTTGGTAATACAGGTTGAATCTCCCAAATCCGGGACTCTCTGGTCTGCAACGTCCATGGTCTGGAAAGGCATGGATGATGGTGGATCAAAGAGCCCAGGAGAGCAGGGTCTGTGGAGGCCCAGCTGGGCCAGTAGCAGCTAGGCAGGGGAACCCTGGTGTCAGCCGGGCCAGATGATGTCTAGGAACCTCTGCCCTGGACAGGGAACCCCCAATGTCAGTGGGGTCAGGCAACCTGAGCAGCCCCGGCTACGGAACCCTGTGAACTCCCCAGCAGCAATGGGGCCACACAGTGGTCTTGGAATCCCGGCAGCAGGGCCAGGCAGCAGCCAGGTGTCCCAGTCCCAGCAGGGGAATTCCCTGTGGTAGTGGGGCCAGCGTGGTGGCCCTGGCCAGGAAACTCTGGGAACCCTCCCGGCGGGGGGCCAGAGTTAGCGGGGCAAGGGCAGGGGCACGGCAGGGATCCCCAGTCTTGAGAGCCCGAGGGAGAGGAGCTGGCAGCAGGACAGCGAGCAGTGGAGCACTGACGTCCCCTGGTCTGGCAAACTCCCTGGTCTGGGATGGTTCAGGTCCCAAGGGTGCCAGAGAGGTCCAACCTGTACCAGGCTACAAAAAATATAGGAATGACAGAGTAGATTGTCCTGGTGGAGGAGTGACACTATATGTGAAAGAAAGCAGAGACAAATACGGTAAATATCTTAAATGAATCAAACTGTATCAAAGAATCTTAATGGATAGAAATTTTATGCTTGAAAAATTAAGAGTGCAACAATAGGAACTACTACAGGTTGAACCTCTCTAATCCAGAACTCTCTCGTCCAGAAACATCCATCATCCAGAATTATTTTAGTTAGTCGGATCTCCACTTTTCATGGGTGTGGCCAAGTTTGCCTGCAGTCCCATAAAATTGTTTACAGCTACTAGTCCTAGCTCTCAGTGTTTTGTGCTTCTATTTAGCGCTAATTTACTCCTAAATGTCCTCTAACGGCATAAAACAAAAGGAAAAACTATGTAGCACTTTAAAGACTCACAAGATGGTTTAATAGGTGATGAGCTTTCGTGGGCCAGACCCACTTCCTCAGATCATATTTTGGAAGAGAATTGGCATGACCATATATACCAAAGGAATACAATGAAAAAAGTGAACACATTATTAAACTGACAAATCAGATTTAGTACAGAAGGCGGGGTGAGGGAGAGAGAGAGAGGGAATAGCTATTTATGAATCAATGAATGGCCAATCAAGGGTGATAAGTGGGGAAGCTATCTTTGTAATGTGTAAGGTAATTAGCATCTTTGTTAAGGCCCATTCGTAAAGTGTCAAATTTAAGCACGAATGAAAGTTGGGAAGTTTCCTTCTGTAATCTGGTTTTAAAGACTCTTTGAAGTAAGATGCATGTAGTAAGGTCGTTAAGACTATTTCCAGGTAGGTTGAAATGAAAACCAACTGGTTTTTCCTTGTGAAGATGTCTGATGTCTGATTTGTTGGCATTAATTCTTTGGCGAAGTGTCTGAGAAGTCTGTCCAATATACATAACAGAAGGACACTGTTGGCACATGATGGAATAAATTATATTTCTGGATGAACAGGAATATGTGTCCTTGATCATATAACTGACATGGTTAGGTCCAGTGATGGTGTCACCAGAGTAAATATGTGGACAAAGTTTGCAATGCAGTTTGTTGCAAGGGAAAGTTTCAGGGTTGGTATTAATGTGGTATGTTCTGTGGTTGTTGGTAAGAATCTTCCTGAGATTAAGTGGTTATCTATAGGAGTCTATGGGTCTGTTCCCAGAGCCTCTCGGAGTGTAGTATCTTGTTCCAGTATAGGTTGTAGGTTATTGATAATGTACTAACCTTCTGTACTAAATCTGATTAGTCAGTTTAATAAAGTGTTCACTTTTTTCATTGTATTCCTTTGGTATATATGGTCATGCCAATTCTTTTCCAAAATATGACCTGAGGAAGTGGGTCTGGCCCACGAAAGCTCATCACCTATTAAACCATCTTGTGAGTCTTTAAAGTGCTACATAGTTTTTCCTTTTGTTTTAGCAAGATCAGAGCAACATGGCTACCTCTCTATTACTACTCTAACAGCATAGTAAGTAGTGAAAGTGTTGGTAATGCTGCTAGACAATATTGACCTCCTGTGATCCAGAAAATTCTCTCATTCGGAACTGGTCAGGTCCCAAGGATTCCAGACTAGAGAGGTTCAACCTGTACCAAACACCTGATAAGGATGGTGAGGGTGACTGATATTCTCAATGAGGAAATTAGAAAAGAGCATAAAGGCTGGCAAGTCAAGTGTAAAAGTATAATTAGGCAGGCCAAAAAAGAATTTGAAGAGCAACTAGTAAACTAACAGAGCTTTTTTGTAAGTATATCAGAAGTAGGAAGCCCGGTGGGACAACCACTGGATGATTGAGGTGCTAAAAGAGCACTTAAGGAAGATAAGGCCATTGTGGAGAAGCTAAATGAATTCTTTGCATTGGTCTTCACTGTAGAGAATGTCAGGGAAATTCACACACCTGAGCCCTTCTGTTTAGGTGACAAATCTAAGGACCTATCAGAGACTGAGACGGCAATAGAGAAGGTTTGGAGCAAATTGATAAATTAAACAATAATCAGTCAACAGAACTAGATGGTGTTCAAATACAGGCAGTCCCCGGGTTACATGGATCCGACTTATATCGGATCCCTACTTACAAACGGGGTGAGGCAACCCGGCACTAGCTGCTTCTCCCCAGCAGACCAGGGAGATGTGAAGCTCGCCCCCCCTCCCCCACCCCCAGCAGACCAGGATGACGTGGAGTGGCTTTTCTCAGCAGACACCTCAGCTTGAGAATAAAGGACTGAGGGAAGTGAGGTGTGGGAGAATAAAACTGAGCTCTGGAGAAATGTTTGGCTAGAGTTTCCCCTACAATATGTATCAGTTCCGACTTACATACAAATTCAACTTAAAAACAAACCTACAGTCCCTATCTTGTACGTAACCCGGGGACTGCCTGTATTCTGAAGGAACTCAAATATGAAATTGCAGAACTACTAACTGTGGTATGTTACCTATGACTTAAATCAGGCTCTGTACCAAATGACTTATGGATAGCTAATGTAATATCAGGTTTTTTTAAAAGGCTCTAGAGGTGATCCTGACAATTACAGGCCAGTGTAAACTAGTTGTACCAGTACCAGGCAAAATAGCTGAAATTATACCAAGCAACAGAATTATCAGAGAAATTAGATGAACATATGTTCGGGAAGAGTCGACATAGCTTAACTAAAAGGGAAATCGTATCTCACCAATCTACTTAAATTCTTTCAAAATTCAACAAACTCCTGAATTGTGAAGAATTACAAAGGGATTTCACAAAACTGTGTGATTGGGCAACAAAATGGCAGATTAATTTCAGTGTTGATAAATGCACACTGGAGAAAATAATGTCAATTATACTGATAAAATGATGGAGTCTAAATTAATTACCACTCAAAAAAGAGTTCTTAGAGTTACTGTGGAGAGCTTTTTGAAAACCTTTTCTGAATGTGCATCAGCAGCAAAAAAAGTGAACAATGTTAGGAACCACTGGGAAAGGAATAGATAATAAACCAAAAAAATACAAAAATAACACTATATATATCCATGGTACATCCACACATTGAATACTTCATGCAGTAGTCATCCTATCTCAAAAAACATATAATTAGAAAAGCTACAGAGAAGAGCAACAAAAACAATTAGGCTTTGTCTATACCAGTGGTTCCCAACGCGGTGCCCGCAGGTGCCATGGTGCCCGCCGGGGCATTTAAGTGCACCTGCGGAACAATCTATCTCCTAGAGCTGGAAGGGACCTTGAAAGGTCATTGAGTCCAGTCCCCTGCCTTTACAGCAGGACCAAGAACCATCCCTGACAAACTTTTGCCACAAATCCCTGGGCCAGCCCTGCACCTGGGCCCGTGGCACATGCGCGGTGCCGGCCCCGGGCGTGTGGTGCATGGGCAGCCCCTGCCCTGGGCGCGCCGCATGTGCCAGTGCCGGCCCTGGGCGCAAGGGCGGCCCCTGTCCCGAGCGCGCAGCACATGCCAGTGCTGGCCCCGGGCACGCGGCAGCCCCAAAAGGTTGGGGACCACTGGTCTATACTATGAGTTTTGCAGAAAGAGGCAATGTAAATGAAGCACGGATTAGCATTTTCTTGTGCTTCATTTGCATAATCTCTTTTGGTCTGTTTTTGCACAAGGGGTTTTTGCGTAAAAACAAGCAGTGTGGACGTTTCCTTTTTGCACAAGATCCTTATGCCTCCCAGGGCATAAGGCAAGGTTTCCAACCCTTTTAAGGATGCTTGTGGCTCTTCTCTGAACTCCTTCCAGTTAATAAACACCATTCTTGCACTGTGGGCACCAGAACTAGACACAGATTTCCAGAGCACTTGCTTCAGTGCCAAATGCAGAAGATACCCTCCCTACCTCTACTTGAGATTCTACTGTTTTATATATTGAAAGCGCATTAGCCCCTTCGGCTACCATACTGAGAGCTCCTATTTAGTTGATTATAAGCCATCATCACCAAATCTTTTTCAGTCAATGCTCCCTAGGACAGTGTCCTGAATTGTGTTAATGACCTACATTCTTTGTTCTTTGATATATAACTTTACAATGGTCACATTAAAATATACATAGTTTGTTTGTACCCAGTTTATCAAACTTTTGCTTACCAAGTAATCCAAGTTGCTCTATCAGTGACCAGTCCTCTTCATCATTTTCCACTCCCAATCTTTGAGCCATTTGGCAACTTTACCAGTGCTGATTTCATTTTTTCTTCTAGGCCATTGAAAAATGATAAATAGTACAGAGCCAAGAGCTGATCCCCGTGGGATCCTGTCAGAAATGCACCCATTCCGTGATGATTCCCTATTTGCAATTACATTTTGTGACCTATCGATTAGCCATCTTTTAACCCCTTTAATGTGCTCCATTTTGATTTTGTGGCATTCGAGTTTTTTAATCAAAATGTCATGCCAGATCAAGCCAAATTATAAGAGCACTATTACAAAAACACTATGATCTTTATCAATCAAAATTGTAATCTCATCAGGAAAAGCCATCAAGTCAGTTTGACAGAATTTATTTTCCATAACTCATATTGATTGGGATTAATTATATTTCCCTCCTTTCATTACATTATTGAGTCCTGGATCATCTCTCCACTATTTCATAAAATCTGCTTCTCTCCCAATCAAAAACATGCCAGAAAAGCCCCACATATTTCTTCTTGGGTCAAGAGACAACAACAGTACCAAGAACACAGTGACGTCTCCTAAGGCTGAAGTGGACCCCCATCCACCCGGTTTATTCAGTTAACTGATCAAACTTAATATTTAACTGGTTAACTAATTAAATGGGATTTTACATCCTAACATCTCCCTCAAATGAAGTCCTGAAACTGAGATTGGACATCTCTTTCTAAGTGGTGATCTAGCTCAAGCAGAGCCTCTCGGCCACAGACAGGAATCCATGGAGAACTTTCTGACTTTGACCTGATATTTTTTTAATTTGAGGGAGTTTTAAAACAAGTATTTTGCTTCGGAAGCCATCACCATAGCCTCTTCTCCCCTAAAAATCAACACACATCTTCAACACTGGTGGAGAGAGGATCATCTCCGTTTGTTAACACTGAAAGCCCCAGGAGGAAACGATAAAGGGATTAGTAACCAGTCTGGGGAACATCTTCCAGCCACATCAAAGGGCCTGCCTTTGCTCATGGGTTCAAAGGCTGGAAAGGACCATTAAAGATTAAAGCACCTAGCCTGACCTCTGAAAGCACAGGCCAGCAAATTTCACCCATTTCCCCTAGTGTTGAGCCAATCACGTGTATATGACTAAAGCTACTTCCAGAAAGGCATGCAGGTTGGATTTGAAGCCACTAAGGGTATGTCTACACTACAGCACTAATTCGAACTAACTTAATTCGAACTAGTGCATTTAGACCTAAAAACTAGTTTGAATTAGCATTTTGCTAATTCGAACTAGCATGTCCACATTGAGTGGACCCTGAACCGAGGTTAAGGATGGCCGGAAGCAGTGCCGGCAGGGCATCAGATTAGGACTTAGAGCGTGGAGCTGCTGTCTCAGGCTAGCCGAGGGCTGTGCTTAAAGGGACCTGACCCCCATCCCGGACAGACAGTTCTCAGGGGTTCCCCGCTTGCAAAGCAGTCCTGTCTTGGAGTGCCCTGAGTACCCACACTCGGCACATCACAGCACTCGGCCATCAGCCCGGCTGCACTTGCTGCAGGCTGCCATCCGGGGGAGGGGGTCAATCGGGGGGCTGCAGGAGAGTTTCCACCCCAAGGAGCCCGCAGAGCCACCCCAGTCCTCTTCATCGGGGGCTCGTACCCCATTCCTCCCTCACCTCCTTTCACTTACCCATCCCTAGCCCCGCTTCCTGATGTACAAAATAAAGGACACGTGTGGTCAAAAACAGAAACTCTCTTTATTTAACAAAACTGGGGGAGACTGGGAAAAAGAGGTGGGAGAGGGGAAGAGAGAGGGTGGGAGAGGGGAGGGCAACTACAATGATCAGGGGTTGGGAACAGGTCCCATATGAAGAGAGGCTAAAGAGACTGGGACTTTTCAGCTTAGAAAAGAGAAGACTGAGGGGGGATATGATAGAGGTCTATAAAAGCATGAGTGGTGTGGGGAGGGTGCATAAAGAAAAGTTCTTCATTAGTTCCCATAATATAAGGACTAGAGGACACCAAATGAAATGAATGGGTAGCAGGCTTCAAACTAGTAACAGAAAGTTGTTCTTCACAAAGCAAATAGTCAACCTGTAGAACTCCTTGCTGCAGGAGGCTGTGAAGGCTAGAACTAGAACAGAGTTTAAAGAGAAGTTAGATAAAGTCATGGAGGTTGGGTCCATGGAGTGCTATTAGCCAGGGGGTAGGAATGGTGTCCCTGGCCTCTGTTTGTGGAAGACTGGAGATGGATGGCACGAGACAAATGGCTTGGTCGTTGTCTTTGGTCCATCCCCTCCAGGGTATCTAGTGCTGGCTGCTGTTGGCAGATAGGCTACTGGGCTAAATGGACCTTTGTTCTGGCCCAGTATGGCCATTCTTATGTTTTTATGTTCTAAGATCAGGGCTCAGGGTCGGGGTCTCACTCGACCACCTTGATTTTCATGCAAACCTGCTCCTGGGTTCGCATGTGGCCTTTGGTAGCCAGGCTGGCAGCTATCCTGCCCTAGACGGCCACTTTCCTGTGCCTAGTGCAGTGGTCATGGACGTTGGAGGCTTCCCCCCAAACCTGGATGAGGTCCACAATGTCCGCACTAGACCAGGCGGGCGCCCGCCTCTTGCGTCCCCGGGCAGGCTCCCGGGAGCCGCCAGCCTGGTCCCGGGCAGAGGTGGAGGGCTGGGTGGCAGCGGGTGGCTGGCTCATCCTGTGCCAGGTGCAGGGTCTGCTGGCTGGGTGCTGGCAGGCTTGCACCTGGCACGGGCACCATAGCCAGACCATGGCCCTTTAAGGGTTCTGGGGTCGAGAGGGGGGCAGACGAGTTTCCCTGGTGGTGCCCAGAGTGGCCACCAGGGAAAGCTGGGGAGGGCTAGCCTCCCACTAGTTCGAATTAAGTGGCTACACAGCCCTTAATTTGAACTACTTAATTTGAATTAGGGGCTAGTCCTCGTAGAATGAGGTTTACCTAGTTCGAATTAAGCGCTCCGCTAGTTCGAATTAAGTTCAAACTAGCGGTTTGTATGTGTAGCGCCTATCAAAGTTAATTCGAACTAATGTCTGTTAGTTTGAATTAACTTTGTAGTGTAGACATACCCTAAGAGAGAATCTGCCCCTTCTTTTGGCAGTTTGTTCCAGTGTTTAATTAGACTTGTTAAAAACTGTGCATTATTGGAACGTGCCTGGGTTTAGCTCTCAGCCATTGGCTCTCATTCTGCCTTTCTGTGCTAGATTAAAGACCCTTTGTACTTAGTATGTTCTCTTCATGAAAGCACTTGGATAAATATAGTAAGTCACCTCTAGATCTTTCTGAGAAGTTGAGCAGACTGAGCTCTTGGAATCAGATATGTGCTTATGATGTGGTGTTCTCTGCTGTGTCATCAGTCAGAACCAGACCAAACAACTCCAATGCCATTGATTTTTCTATATAGTAGCTTCTTGAACTGACCTGCTTCTTATCTGCCAACAACCCACAATGGTGCTAAGGAGATATCAAGCTAGATTCCTGTGTTTGTGTGTGACGTGCTACTTTGAATGCCGGTTCTTTGGGTAGATAGTCTTTTTATTCCATTTGTACAGAGTCTAGCACAGTGGGTCCTGGCCCATGGCTGGGGCTCTTGGGCACTATGTTAATACAAACAAACAATAATTATAATATCCTGATACCCTTCTGTCTCGTGCTTTAGGTATTTATGGCAGGTATATGGCTTAGAAATCAGGGCACCTGGGTTCTATCCCCAAATCTCCCACTGACCCTGAGGAAGTCCCTTCATAGCTGTGTGCCTCTGTTTCTTCTCCAGCCCTTTGTCTACTTAGACTGTTAAGCAGTTTGGGACACAAACAGTCTCTTGCTCTGTACCTGTGCTGCACCCAGCACAACGGGGATCCTGATCTTAGATAGGGGGTCCCTGCAGAGTCTGGCACAATGGGAGTGCCAATCCTGGTTGGGGTCTGTGCAGCACTTGGCATAACAGGTGCCCTGAGCGCAATCAAGACTCAGTGCAGTGTCTGAGGCCTGAAATTCCTACTGTAACATACACAGCAACAAATTTGCAAAGCTTTAATGAGTAAGTTCAGGATTTTCTAGTGCACAATTTTCTAGGAGTTGTGGTCCATGAACAGGACTCTGCATTCTGATTTTCAATGGGATTCATGCCCAGGCTTGACAAACGGCAGCGAAAACCACTCACCAGCCCTGTATTGTGCATGCGCAAGACCTGCATTGCGCATGCACGTGCTGCCGATGAATGGGGTGCGCGGCTGAAATCTACTCGCCATGGGCAAGTAGATTCTATAGTTTGTCGAGCCCTGTTCATGCCCTTAAGTCAATTATCTGGTTTCAAAAATCCCACCCCATGAGTTTGACAAAAGGGACATAACCTGCCTGTTCTCTTAGGGTACATCTACACTTTCCCCCTAGTTCGAACTAGGGAGGCTAATGAGGGTGACTGAAATTGCAAATGAAGCGTGGGATTTAAATATCCCGTGCTTCATTAGCATGTTCCCGGGCGGGCACCATTTTGGAAATTGACTAGCCCGGAATAACTGCCCACGTCGATACACGGCAGTCAAACGGGAGTTCGAAGTAAACCCCTAACTCGAATTAGCTGTTAAACCTCATTCCACGAGGAGTAACAGCTAATTCGAGTTAGGGGTTTACTTTGAACTCCCATTTGACTGCTGTGTATAGACGTGGGCAGTTATTCAGGGCTAGTCAATTTCCTAAATGGTGACCGCCGGGGAACATGCTAACGAAGCGCAGGATATTTAAATCCCGCGCTTCATTTGCAATTTCGGTTGCCCTCAATAGCCTCCCTAGTTCGAACTAGGGGGCTAGTGTGGACGTACCCTTACTTATTCGTATCAAAGTAGCCCCTGGACAATGTGGCGGGATTTTTGTGAATTAACTTAGGAGCACAAGTGAAAAGTCAATGCCTTGGAGCCCAAGCCCCAAGTGCAGGACCCCACGGTGCTAAATGCTGTATAGACATTGAGCAAAGGGGTGGACTCTGTCCCACATTTAAAGGGCATCCACTTCAGATCTCCAATTCTCAGCCTTATTTAGAAAACTAGGCCTCTCTCAGGTATCTTAAATTGGAGAGTTGAAAAAAAAAATTACACGTCACTTTTCAATGTCTTTACCAACAACGATAAGGACACCAAATATTGTAAGGATGTCTCCGGGACAGCTGCCTACTCTCCCCTCATCCCAGCAGCTTGGCAAGACATTGGATGTACTGCAAAGTTTGGCCGAGTTTGCTTAGCTCACAATTGCTCTACTTTGTATATTTGTAACTTTCTATTTTGGGAAAAGTTTGGTGGTGGATAGGAAATAAAGTCATAAACAACCAATTAAAACAGCCCTGATGACAATACATCAGGCTCCCAGCTAGAGGCAAAGCAGAGCACATATGTGCAGGAGCATGACTACATTATTATTACTACTTAACATATCCGAGTTATTTCACACTAGCAGAATTATCCAGCGTTGCCTGGTAGTGCCAAAACAGAGCATTACTCCAAATGTCTCCATTTTATCTCTTCTTTGTAAGGTTTATTGAGAAGCAATCCTATTCAGGGTTTATCCTCTTTTTCTGGCTCATCATAGTTCTGTCTCTTTTAACATTCACTCAGTTATAACAATGTTGAAGACTGTACTTGCTTTGGTGATTCTGTCTCTTTTTTGTATGGCTTTCTGAGGAGCAATCCTTTTCCAGGTCCATCCTGTTTTCCTGGCACAATGAACCCCTTGCCTTGCTTTAAATTATGATCAAAGGAAGCGGTAACACTGAATTTGGTGGTCCAAGCTCTTACTGTTTAGGAGTTCTTGATCAAACAGGCAAACTCTCTAAAATATAGAGTAGATTAAACAAACTAACCTTCTAATCCTTTTCTAATTACATAGCAAGTCCAGAAGGGTGGATTCTTAGACAACCCCGATCTAGCAGCTTCCTATTCTCAGCTACTATGGAGTGATGCTGTTCAACAGCTGCTGTGTGCCATGTCAGAGGTGGCTGCATCTCTTAAGGCAACAGGGAGTTGGGCAGATGGGTTCTATCCCAGTTCTGCTCTTGACTTCAAGTGTCCATGAAAAAATCTCCTCCCCACTCCATGGCTCAGTCCTCCCATCTCCCCACCCCCTGGGCTGCATTGTTAGATGGGAAATTATTTGGGGGAGGGGCTGTTTCATTCTGTGGCTGCATAGCTCCTGGTAAGATTGGGGTCCAAAGCTTGGTTGAGGGTCTGTATAGTACCCAGCATAACATGGGCTTTGATCTCAGCTAGAGAACCATGCAGTGTCTGACACTCTGGGGAGTCCTGATCTTGACTCTGGGTCTATGCACCAGCTAGGAAAATTGGGTTTCTGATCTCAGCTGGGGAGCCATGCCACACCAGACATGATGGTAGCCCTGAAAATCCCAGGGGCTATTTTCATAGAAATAAGAGAGCATGCAGGCTCTGGCCCTTCTGTGAAACCCATGGGTGGGATATCTGAAACCAACTAATTAATTTAGGAGCAGAAATCCAATTAAATGATACCTCCCAAGAGCCCCAGTCATGAACCAGGATCTCACTGTTCCAAGTGCTATACAAACACAGAACATGGATAGTTCAGTCTCAGAGAGCTTCCATACCATATGCTCAACTTTAACAATGTCACTAGTTCCACTGGATGCCAGCACACCTTAAAGACAAGAACATGCTTACGTTCTGTATGGAACTGTGTCCAGAGTTCTCTGTAAGGTGTAGGACTGAGGCCTAAATCCCTACAAGCAGCAAGCACAGGAAAGATGGGCTGGTGGTTAAGCCACTGCTTTAGGACTTGGGAGACCTCCATGCAATTCTTGCTCTTCCACAGACTCCCTGGGCTACCCCGAGACTAACCGCTTTAGTCTCTCTCTGCCTTGGTTTCCCAACTGTACAGTGGAGATAACCACACTGCTTTGCCTCACAGGGGGGTAGGGAGAGATACATTAAAGATTCAGAGGTGCTCAAATACTATGGGGATGAGGGCCAGATAAGCACCATAGACAGAGAGAGGGGTATGTCTGCGTTAGGACTGAAACCTACACTTTCAATCTAACATGCAGCTGAGACACAGCTGCCTCTCCAATACAACCGGATCTTTGCACACCTGCTGTCAGTGTTGTCTGGATACACAATGCATCCAAGCAGCTGTGATAAGGTTCAGCCAGATTTCCTCTGATGGTGACACATTATCAACTTGGGTTGAGTGTTCACAAGGTATGTGTGGGGATGATAGCCAAGGAGGAAATTCTTAGGCCAGCTGGGTGCAGTGCAGAGAGCATAAAATACTAAAGCCATAACTGGTGCCCAGGATATTTTGGAGCAGCGGCTGGGTGTCCTCTAACAGGAATGGTCAGAGATGCTTTGAGGGGCTTAACAATGAACAGGGCTGACGTCAAAGCAGGGTGGAGGAGAAGAGCCACAAAAATGATTAGAGGGCAGGAAAAAAAACAGTGAAAGACGTAAGGACATTTGTGTGTTTAACTTATCAAAAAGATCAAACCTAGACTTAATTACAGCATATAAGGACCTTTATGGGGAGGAAATCCTGAGTATTAAAAGACTCTTTAACAAAGAGACAGACTAAGAATCAATGGCTGGAAGTTAAAGCCAGACACATTCCAATTAGAAAAGCAAAATTTTTAACAGGGAAGGCGACAAACCACTGGAATGAACGTCCATGTGAAGTGGTAAACTCGTGGATTTTTAAGGCCAAAAGATACCACTGTGATCGTTTAATCTGACCTATATAACACAGGCCCCATAAGACAGCCCTGAATTAACAACTGGTAGAACCAGAGCAAATAATTTAGAAAAACAACAGTCTTGATTTACATATTGCCAGTGATGGAGACTCCACATACACACACTCACGCTCTCCTCACCAGACTGGAAATCCACACTAAAATATTGCCTCGTCCCTTTGGGAATGCAACACAGGGTCCCCCTCCTGCTCTGAACACTTCCTGCTCAACAGTGCCCTCTTCAGGGAGCAAAGGGGATGGCAAAAAAGATGGTTACCTTTCGTAACTGGTGTTCTTCGAGATGTGTTGTTCATCTCCATTCCAATTTAGGTGTGTGCACACCACATGTACTCTTGCCGGGAAGATTTTATTCCAGTAAGATATTAGAGATAGGTAGGAAACCCCTATAGTGGCTCTAGTACGGCTAGGTATATAACACCTTGCTGACTGCCCCCTCTCTCAGTTCTTTCTTGCTGGAAGTAACTCCGACAGAGGGGAGGTGGGAGGGTTTTGGAATGGACATGAGCAACAAATCTCGAAGAACACCAGTTACAAAAGGTAACCATCTTTTCTTCTTCAAGAGATTGCTCGTGTGCATTCCAAGTTAGGTGATTCCCAAGCAGCTACCTGGCAGAGGGATCAGAGATCACTGGTCTGCAATCTGCAACACTGCCCTTCCAAATGCAGCAACCTCCCTAGCCTGACATTGAATGACATAGTGGAATGTAAATGTATGTGCCAAGGACCACATGGTCACTTGACAAATGTCTTGGACAGGGACATGTGCCAGAAAGGCCGTTGACAAGGCCTGTGCCCAGGTTGAAAGGGCTGACCATTGATGGGCTGGCACCTTCGCTAAGTCATAAGAAGTTCAAATACACCTCATGATCCAGGAGGATATCCTCTGGGCTGTGACCAGGAGTCCTCTCATCCTTTCTGCTACTGCAAAAAACAACTGATTGAACTTCCTAAGTGGCTTAGTACAGTGTTTCTTAAACTTTTTAAGACTCAGGAACACCAAACAATATTTTTTTTAAATGAGAAGCACCGAGGATTTTTTGTTCAGCACCAAAAAAAATAAAAAAATAAAAAAATAAAAAGTCGGGGGGGGGGGGGGGGAAGGGTCAGGAGGAAACTTATCGAGGAAAAGAAGGTCACCTGCCCCTTTAAAGGTGGCCATTTTGAATTCTGTTGTTCTCCACAGCACACCTCCAAATGCCTCACGGAACACCAATGTGCCACGGAACACAGTTTAAGAAACACTGGCTTAGTATGTTCAAGGTAAAAAGCTAAGGCACACCTGACATCCAGGGAATGTAGGCACCTGTCCCGGGGAGTAAGGTGAGGCTTAGGGTAAAACACTAGTAGGAAAATGTCTTGTGACACATGGAAATGGGAAATCACTTTTGGGAGGAACGAAGGACGGGGTCTCAACTGAATCTTATCTTTCAAAGAAAACAGTATAAGGGGGTTCCAACATTAATGCTTTTTAGTTTAGAAATTCATCTGACCAAAGTAATGGCCACCAAAAATACAACTTTTATTGACAAATACAATATAGAACAAGTAGCTAACGGCTTGAAAGGTGGAGCCATTAACTTTGACAAAACCAAGTTTAGATCCCATTGGGGCACTGGGTGCCTTACATGAGGATACAATATGTCTAACCTCTTAAGAAACTTTCTCACCAAGCAGTCCACAAATACTGAATGGCCCCCCGACCCAGGGTGGAATGCCAATAGTGTACCTTAATGGAGGAAGTGGCCAGCTCCTGCTGCTTCAACCCCACAAGATACTTTAAAATACAGGACTATGTAGCACTTTAAAGACTAACAAGATGGTTTATTAGATGATGAGCTTTCGTGGGCCAGACCCACTTCCTCAGATCAAATAGTGGAAGAAAATAGTCACAGCCATATATACCAAAGGATACAATTAAAAAAAATGAACACATATGAAAAGGACAAATCACATTTCAGAACAGAGGGAGGATGCGGGGGGGGGGGGGGGAGGAGGAAGGTAAATGCCTGTGAGTTAATGATATTATACGTGGGGAAGGGGAGATGTCTGTGAGTTAATGGTATTAGAGGTGATAATTCGGGAAGCTATCTTTGTAATGGGTAAGGTAGTTGGGGTCTTTGTTCAGCCCCCTGCGGAGAGTGTCGAATTTTAGCATGAATGCCAGTTCAGAGGATTCCCCTTCAAGTGCAAATTTGAATGTCTTCTGAAGTAGGATGCATGTGATTAGGTCATTAAGACAGTGTCCTTTCTGGTTGAAATGGCAAGAAACTGTTTTTTCTTTGTGATCCTGTCTAATGTCTGTTTTGTGGGCATTGATTCTTTGGCGAAGTGTCTGAGACGTTTGTCCAATGTACATAGCAGACGGACACTTTCGGCACATGATAGCATAGATTATATTTCTGGATGCGCAGGAGTATGTATTCTTGATCTTATAACTCACTTGGTTAGGCCCAATAATGGTGTCAGCAGAGTGAATATGTGGACAAAGCTGGCAACGGGGTTTGTTACAAGGGAAAGTACCAGGGTTGGTATTAGTGTGGTACGTCCTGTGGTTGTTGGTAAGAATCATCTTGAGGTTAGGTGGTTGTCTATAGGAGACTATGGGTCTGTCTCCCAGAGCTTCTTGGAGTTTAGTGTCCTGTTCCAGTATAGGCTGTAATTTATTGATAATGTGTTGGACAGGTTTAAGTTGGGAGCTGTAGGTGATGACAAGTGGTGTTCTATTGTGAGTTTTCTTGGTCTGTCTTGTAGTAGATGGTTTCTAGGTATTCATTTGGCTCTTTCAATTTGCTTTTTTATTTCTCCAGGTGGGTAGTTGAGGTTTATAAATGCTTGGTAGAGATCCTGAAGTTTCTGGTCTCTGTCAGTGGGATTAGAGCAGATGTGGTTGTATCGAAGGGCTGCCTATAGATGTGTGTGCTGGATGGGAGCTGGAAGCATGTAGGTAACTGTATGAGTCAGTGGGTTATCTGTAGAGGGTGGTGTCTAATTGGTGGTGTAGGTTGTTGAAATCTCTGTGGAATGTCTCCAGTGTTTCTTGGCCATGCGTCCAGATCATAAAGATGTCATCGATGTAGCGTAAGTAGAGAAGGGGTAAAAGGGGACGGGAGTTGAGGAAACGTTGTTCTAGGTCAGCCATAAAGATATTAGCATACTGTGGGGCCATGCGTGTACCCATGGCTGTGCCTCTGATCTGGAGATATAAGTTGTTCTCAAACTGGAAATAATTGTGGTTGAGAACACAGGTCTGCTATCAGATTGGCAGTGGTGTCCTCTGGTATAGTGTTTCTAATTGCTTGTAATCCGTCTTCATGTGAGATGTTGGTGTATAGAGCTTCTACATCCATGGTGGCAAGGATGGTGTTATCGGGGAGGTTATTGATGTTTTGCAGTGCTGGATGGGGATTCAAGGAAGCCTCCATCTGCAGATTTCAGAGGCGAAACTCTCTGTCCCTTTTAGTTCTTGACATAAAGGCCCTACAGATCTTGCACTTATCTGCTAAGTGGGCCACTCCCAAACACATAAGGCAGGAGTCCTGTGGATCAACCGTAGGCATAAACTTTGTGCACTGTCTGCACTGCTTGAAGCCAGGGATCAGAGGCATGCCCTGGCCCCAAAGCAGGGAAAAACCATAGGAGTCCCTGTGACAAACTTAACTAACAACTACTTAACACTTGAAAGAACTATCTTTAAAGACCAACTAGGGAAAGCATGTGCTTGCCAGAGGCATGAGATACTAGCTCTGGTCACTGGAGGTAAGAAGGAACTGAGAAAGGGCCGTCGGCAAGGTATTATATAGGCCGGGGCCTCCTCTGCTGACCTGCAGTAATATGCTAGGTAAAATCTTCCTGGCAACTGTGTGCACTGTGTACACGCACCTAGCGCTCAAAGGCATCTGAGGCAAAATGTATCTAGCGCTCTGCCCATCTGTAGAAGTGGGTTTTGCCCATGAAAGCTCATGATACTATATTTTTGTTTGTCTCTAAGGTGCTACAGGACTACTCATTGCTTTTAAAGCTACAGACTAACACAGCCATTCCCACTGAGACTTTTAAAGAATGCAAACAGTTAATTGTAGGAGGAAAGCTTTTTCAAGCTTTCTTTTGCTAGGAAGGTCCATGCGATTTCCAAACAGATCTAGTGTTGACAATTGCCTTGGCTGGGCTGGGATCCTCCCCCAACTCAGCACAGGCTCCTATATTCCTGTACCATTTGCAAGTACCATTTGCTGCTTGCCAAACACAGGGGCCCCATTAGTAGTACGAGCAGAGATCACAGAGGGTCAAATACTCCAAGCAGAATCAATCATCATTTATTTGCTGTGGGGGTTGATGGGAAGTGGCAGCAGAGATACCAAGGACTAGAGGAAGGATGGAGAAACAGGGAAGTACCATGCCTCATTTAACTGGCCAGCATTTACCAGTAGCATGTATTAATCCCACCACCCTCCCAGAGCTGCGAAGAGAACCCAGGAGTTCTGACTTCAGGCTCTGATCTATTGATTAAGTATTAGATTAAACAAAAAATTTTCTTCCACTATTTGATCTGAGGAAGTGGGTCTGGCCCACGAAAGCTCATCACCTAATAAACCATCTTGTTAGTCTTTAAAGTGCTACATAGTCCTGTTTTTTGTTTCAGCTACACCAGACTAACACGACTACATTTCTATCAGTATTAGATTAAAGTTTTACTGTCATTCTTCTTACTACTACTCTAACCTACTCTCTTCCAGAGCCAAAACAGAAACTGACTCCCAGCACTCCCTACACACCCCTCGTAGAGCCAGGAACATCAACCAGGGATCCTGACTCCCCACTCTTGAGCTTAAACACTAGAACAGATGTGTGCTGTTCCAAGATGCAATTCCCCAGCCTTAGTCAGTTCTCACACCCTGTTATCCAGGCCAGGCCCACAATGACAAATATTGGGGTAGCAAGAGCCACAACGCGTACCTTCTTCGACTTGGTGAAGAAGGCCTGCTTGATCTCTTCCATGGTGGCATCTTGCTTGATTCCCAGCAGGTCATAGTAATTGCTGTGGCCAGACCTAAGGGAAAAAAGGCATATCATTCTCAGAGCCAGAGGCTGTACTGATAAGCAGTGTTCCCTCTAAGATTTTCCACTGTGAGTGGAGAAATTATCTTGTGCACCAATATTGAGGTCATGTGAGCTTGTTCAGATGTGTGCCAACCTGGCACCCAAATTATTAACAAATATCTTATACAGACATTTGAAATGTTATGGAAGAAAGAATAACTAACACAAGGGATAACTAACAAGGTGCATGACTTTAAGTGTTTGTTTAATATGAAGTCAAATAAGAAAATTACTACTGCAAAGTTTTCAGTATGTTAGATTAGCCTCAAGGCTACTCTAAATCTGCACTGTCCACAGTTGACTAGAAGTCATAGGAGGCCCAAAATACCCCTATTCCAGGAACTTTAGGTAGAGGCACCAAATAGCCATTTCATTGGCTTTAAGCAAGATAGGGAGTCCCCTACTTACACTGGGGATAAGGCCCAATTAGGGAAGTGAGATCACTGCCTTTAGGGTACTTTTGTGCCACTGGTGTGCAAAATGGTTCTAGGACAAGAAAGAATGGAGCCTATTATTCATTGTTTTATCTGTATCATGAGGTTTCTAAGGATACACAGACACTGTCAAATAATAAACAGTATTTGTAAATGTTGTTTTACAAACCTTAACCTATACTGCCTGACTTTGGAGACTCTCTTTATATACAGTAGAATGCTGGTAAGAGAATATCAGGGAGGTCACAATGTTTAAATAGTTGGTATGGCAGAATGTAATAATATAAATTACATATCTATGTATGCAGGCACACTACAACCTGTTATTCTTAAACAGTGTGAATTCTAAACAACAGGCGCTTTGCCTATTGCAGTGAATAGTTTTTAATGTAATGGGAATGTTCATGAGACTAAACACAATGCTAGCTAACAGATTGAGCTGTTGGCCCCCTAACCCAGCCATCTGATCCATGTTTGCAGACCCTGCATGTGTGTAGCATTCCAAAGTAGGGATGTTAATTATTGGTTAATTGAATAGTCGAATAACCTCATGAATTCTTATCGGTTAGTCAACTATTCTATCGTCCTGGGGGGCAAGGCCAGCAGCCACTGTATCAGAGGCAGCAGCATGGGGTGCCAGGCAGAAGCTGGTCCGCGAGGGGAGCCAGTTTAAAAACCAGTTCCCATTGCAGACAGGCTGGCTGTAACCTTGTGCTGCTGCCTCTGATAAAGAGGCAGCAACACAGGGTGGCAACAGCCCCTGTCTGGAGGAAAGGGGGTCTGAGCTCCCGGACACGGCACGAGCCAGAACTGAGCTGGACTGCCTGCCCATCTGGCTCCTAATACACTTTAAATGCAGAGCCACAGTGGGGATAGGTCCAGGAACCAGCATGAGCCAGGACTGAGCCAGTATGCTGGCCAGCCTGCTAAAAAAGTTACTGGCAAGGGGCAGGGGAAGCAAATGCATGTAGTCTATAGTATTCATAGAATCATAGAATCATAGGACTGGAAGGGACCTCAAGAGGTCATCGAGTCCAGCCCCCCGCCCTCAAGGCAGGACCAAGCTCCGTCTACACCATCCGTGACAGATGTCTATCTAACCTGTTCTTAAATATCTCCAGAGAGGGAGATTCCACCACCTCCCTTGGCAATTTATTCCAATATTTGACCACCCTGACAGTTAGGAATTTTTTCCTAATGTCCAATCTAAACCTCCCTTGCGGCACTTTAAGCCCATTACTCCTTGTCCTGTCCTCAGAAACCAAGAGGAACAAATTTTCTCCTTCCTCCTTGTGACACCCTTTTAGATATTTGAAAACCGCTATCATGTCCCCCCTTAATCTTCTTTTTTCCAAACTAAACAAGCCCAGTTCATGAAGCCTGGCTTCATAGGTCATGTTCTCTAGACCTTTAATCATTCTTGTCGCTCTTCTCTGTACCCTTTCCAATTTCTCCACATCTTTCTTGAAATGTGGCACCCAGAACTGGACACAGTACTCCAGCTGAGGTCTAACTAGTACAGAGTAGAGCGGCACTACAAGTCTACAAGCTTTTGCTTATCAGCAAATAAGTTAATTGACTGCACTATTACACCCTATTCCAAAGGCCCCACCTTGTAATGTATGTATCTGTAAAATGCCACACACACACCGTGTGTCTGACTAACAAAACCAACAACCCATTTATGAAAAATGTTGTCTATGCATTTGGCCAGCCAAGTGTATAATCACTGTTGTGCAGTTGGGCACACTTTACCAGTGAGGGGCTATCCAGCTTCCTCCCCCCATCAGCAGTGTCTGAGCCACTGGCCCCCAGAGGAGCCACTTACCTGACACCTGGCCACAGCCCTAACCCCCAGCTGCAGCCACCCACCCACCATGTAGCCATGCCCTCAGCTCCCGCCCTGGGGAAGGGCTGGAGCTGGGGCCAGGGCCACATGGTGGCTGCCAGGCTGTGTGGCGGCTGCTAGAACAGGAGTCCGGGCTGTGATGCAGCTGCTCCTGGGGCTAGGGCCAGGCCACAGTGTAGTTGTCCCAATGGCCCCAGCCCCAGGAGCGGCTGCATTGCAGCCCGGGCTTCCACTCCAGCAGCCACCCACCATGCGGCCCTCCACACAATCCATCCCGAGAGCAGCCAGGCAGCCATCACACAGCCCTAGCCCCAGCTCCAGCCCTGGGGAGTTGGGGACAACAGAGAGCTGCCCAGCTAAGCCCCCACTTGCCCAGCAGCAGCAGCTTACCTACCTCCACTGGCATGCTGCTGCACAGCTCTGCTTAGGTGTGTGTGGCATGTTACAGATACATACATCACAATGAGAAGTTGAAGATTTATTAATAAGCCAATGGTTAGGGCTTCTGTGTGTAAGGAAGTGGTCACCATCCAGTAGATCAGGCTCTCCTGGTAGATCTTGGAGCCTCTGACAGGTGATCCTGACTGGTTTGGCTGGGAAGCTATCAAGCACTGGCACTTCAATTGCCCCTCCACCCACTATCACGCTGCTCCTGACCTCTGCCTTGGAGCTTCCCCCCCCGGGGGCCTCCTGCTTGCTGTGCAGGGTGTGTGAGGGAGAAGATGGGCAGGACGCTGATGTCAGGGTGTCCCTCCTCTCCCCACTTCAGTACCCTATCTCCACACAGAGAGAAAGGGATGGAGGGAGCTTGGCAATGCAAATCTGACACACACACACACACTGTGTGTGTCTGTCATTCTCAAACACACGGGCTGTGTCTAGACTGGCAAGTTTTTCCGCAAAAGCAGCCGCCACACTTCCCAGCTGTCTACACTGACCGCTTGAATTTCCACAAGAACACTGACTTCCTACTGTCTGAAATCAGTCCTTCTTGCGGAAATACTATGCGCAAAAGGGCCCGTGTAGACAGCTCAGATTTGTTTTGCACAAAAAAGCCCCGATCACGAAAATGGCGATCGGGGCTTTTTTGCGGAAAAGCGCGTCTAGTTTGGCATGGACGCTTTTCTGCAAAAAGTGCTTTTGTGGAAAAGCGTCCGTGCCAATCTAGACGCTCTGTTACGAAAATGCTTTTAACGGAAAACTTTTCCATTAAAAGCATTTCTGGAAAATCATGGCAGTCTAGACATAGCCTGTGAGTAGTGAGTTCTAAAATGCCTAACCTGTTGTGGCTGGAGTAATTATCCCTATGGTAATTACTGCTCCTGGAAGTGGCTGGCATGTCCATGCAGCCCCTGAGAAAGGCAAAGCGGGGGGTCTCTACAAACTGTCCTTGCCTGCAGACACCACTTCTGCAGCTCCCATTGATTAGTAACAGGAACCGGAGCCAGTAGAAGCTGTGGGCTCAGTGTCTGTAGATGAGGGGCAGAACATGGTGCCATGGAGCCATTGTTGTACATGCTACATTCAGGAGTGGTGCAGGGCTAGGGCAGGAGTAAGTCTGCCTTAACCCTGCTGCTCCACTATCCAGAAGCTGTCTTAGTTAAGCAGTGCCCAGCCAGAGCCTCCTGCATCCCGAACCACCGTCCCAGCCCCAAACCACTTTCTACACCCAACTTCCTGCCCCAGATGTGAGTCCCCCTGCAACCAAGCTCTTCCTCAGAGCTTGCACCCTGAAACTCCTCCTGCACCCTAATCTCCTGCCCTGGGCTAAGCCCAGAGCCCCTCCCACACTCTGAACCCTTTAGCCCAAGACAAGAGCCTGCACCCCTACCCCCTACCCCAGCCTAGTGAAAGTGACTGAGGATGAGGGAGAAAGAAGGATGGAGTGAGTAGGGTGAGGCCTTAGAGAAGGGGTGGAGCAGGGGCAGGGCCTCAAAGAAGGGGCAGGAAGAAAGCAGGGAAAGGGTATTTGGGTCTGTGGTAGAGCTTATATTGTACTTAAATTGAAAAAGTGATCCTGTGGTTTAAAAGGTTGGAGACCACTGGTGTAAGGAAATAGTTCGTGTGTCAGAATGAGTAAACAAGTGTGTGTGAAAGAATAACAAATGCTGGCAAACATGCAAGTAAGCAAGCAAATGCAAGTGTGAGTGTGTGTGAGGGAACACATGTAAGCAAGTGTGTCTGAGTGAGCAAATGCATATGCAAGAACAAGAACGTGTAAAAATAAGAGACTGAATGAGTGAGTGAGTGAACGTGTAATAGTGTGAGCAAACGAGAACATGTTTAAGAGAATGAATGTGCTGGTTCTCCTTGAAGGAGAGATTTATCAATAACCCAATATGAGTATGTAAGAGAAAAAGTATGTGCACATACAACCAAGAGCGTGTGTGCAAGTCTCTTTCTCTCTAGAACAGGAGGTTCATTAGTAACACTCTGGATCAGGCATGTGTGCGTGTGTGTCTAACATTTCCCAGCTGTGTATATGTAATCTCTATAAACTTGCAGACGTAAGCCACTTTCCGTCGTTAGTTGCACAGGCCCGGAAGGGAGATGAAACACTGATGTTTTTACTGTCTTCTCCCATTGCCCTTTTGTTTGTGGCATAAATCTTGTTAATTTAGCTGGAGTCTTTGCAAGCCAATCAGGTTTTAGTTAAACAGGTGCAGCTCCTGGGAAGGACTTATGTTATGCTGCGTATCCCTTTATTCTCATCCCTCCACTAAAAAAGAGATACTGAAAGACAGACACCATAGGAGATGGTGCCCTGGTGCCCCAACACCATATTATACACACTCACCTGTTTGAAAATGTGGTAAAAAATCTCCGTTGTGTGGCACTTCTGCACTGAAAGCAGCACTGGCAGATGAGGTGGGGGATGGACAGAGGCATTTTCAGAGCCCGGGAGCACCATGCGGAGAGCTGGAAGAAATTCAGATCTGCAAGGGTGGGGAGAAAGAGACAGCTGCTGGAAAACCATATGGAAACAACTGATGAAGTACTGGCCCTTTGAAATGAGCCATTGGTCAGTTACCATCCTAGGATAAACTTCCAAGAGAGGCAAATATGAGATCAGGCAGACACCAATTAGGCCCTGCTCAGCAGGACCAAACCTTCTGTACACTTATTCATGTTCTGAGTCTACACGTTGGAATGAAGTGAAGTACTTGCGTAAATTAATGCAGGATAAGAGTTCTGCTGTAGGGGACTTTGTGGTAATTATCTGCCTTCACTTACAATGTACATTGGCCCTCACTAAGGTCCCTTGTCACACTACATCTCCCATAATGCACCATGCTTTCCCATCTTGCTGAGCTGCTGCAGTGATTCATGGCGTTTATATATTTCAGATACCTCATGTTCCAGTTTTCTATAGGCTGGGCTTCCTGGTCACACTACATCTCCCAGGATGCACCAGAGCCAAATTTGAATATTTTGGCTTTTGGTCATCTAGTATTTAGACAGGAAGCAGATGCTTTTCAGAAAACATTTGTATAAGAAAGCTCCCAATTTTCTATCAAAAAAGTTTAAGTGAAGCTTTCCATGTCACTTTGCTTCTGTGGGCTGGTGGAGTAATAAATGAAGAGAGCGAGACAGAGAGGGTGAGCGCTGACAGTCTGACAAGGCAGAAATAAGATCATTCTCCCCCATTTTACAGAGGAGGAATCTGAAGCAGTAACATGCCCAAGGTCAAGCAAGGAGTGCGTGGCAGAGCTGAGAACTGAACCCAAGTCTTCTCCATCCCAGTCCAAAGACTTAAATACTGCAAGGAAGAGGATTTGGTGGCCAGACAACACTGGTGGGCCTCACCCAGGAAAAACTCCCACTCGTGTTAAGCAGGGATTTTTACCCAACTGCAGAATCAGACACACCCTCAACACACTCATACAAATCACAGCTCTGCATTGAGATAATGACTCAAATCTAAGCTCATACCTCAGGGCTTCACGTGGTCACCCAGGGTATGTCTAGACTATGTCCCTCTGTCGCCAGAGGGATGTAAATTAGACATACCAAAATTGCTAATGAAGCGGGGATTTAAATATCCCGCGCTTCATTAGAATAAAAATGGCCGTCGCTTTTTGTAGACGCGGCAATTTGCCAGCAAAAAGTGGCAATCTAGACGAAGATCGGTCGATAAGGAAAGCATTTTCCAACCGATCCCTTACGCCTTGTGCAACGAGGTTTACAGGATCGGTCAGAAAAGGTTTTCCCTGTCAACCGATCCCCGTCTAGACTGCCGCTTTTTGCCGGCAAATTGCCGCATCGGCAAAAAGTGGCGGCCATTTTTATTCTAATGAAGCGTGGGATATTTAAATACCTGCTTCATTAGCAATTTCGATATGTCTAATTTACATCCTTCTGGCAACAGAGGGTTGTAGTCTAGACATACCCCCACAGAGGTTAATATTATCCCCTATGTCCAGCTATCTTCTGGGTTGGTGCATTGCTCCACTGAAGCATCAGAGACAGGCCAGAACTAGAGATAGGATCATTACTGGGATGGACCAACACCCTGAGGTGGTTCAGGGAATCCTCTGCCTCAGATGTCTGGCCGGTATGTTCTGGTCCCATGCTCAGGGTCCAACTGATCACCAGATCTGGGGGAAATTCCTAACCTGATCCCAAGTCAGATTAGCTGGGGCCTTGGGAGGGTTTTTACCTTTCTGCACAGCATGGGGCCTGGTTCGCCTGCTAGGTATGGCTCACCTCAGTAATCCCTTGCTAGTGCAGGGGCCTCAGGCAATGAGGGCTCCTCAGTCTCTGTCTGGGGCACACAATAGTTTAGTCTCTTGAGGAGTGATCTGCTTTGCTCTTTTAAAGTCATTGGGCTCAATACAGGGGTAACTGGATGAAATGTAAAGGCCTGTACTACACAGGAGGTCAGACTACAGGATCCCTACTGGGCTTGAACTCTATGAAATCTAGGAACTCCAGCTGCCCCTCCAGAATACTGCTTACGACCATCAACAAAAAACAACAATAGATGAAAACATTTCTCATGGAACTCGGAACCCACAGGCACCCCCGAAGGAACAGCCTCACTTCCCGTCAGTACAGGAGCCAAGTAGAAGCAGGGCTGGGAAACACGTCATTCACCGGACAAGCCACTCTTGTGTGCCAAACTGGTGCACAGTCTGGGCGCTGATGCTTGGGCTACATCCAAACACCTGCCTTCATAGCGTCTCTGACACTGAACGGTCCAAAGATAGTGAGCTAGGCTCCAAAAATCACAAGTCTGACTTCAGTCATGACAGCAGTTAAAAAATTGCATCCTGGTTTCTGAGCCTTTTGGGTGCACATTTTTGGGTGTTGTACAATCCACAAGGGAGTCAGTGCTACAGGAGTCTATTCCCAGCTCTGGGACGGGAGTGAGGTGCAGTGAGTTACAGTAAAAGGCTGTGAATTAGGACACCCAAGTGACTCAGCTCAGTGACCTTGTGAAAGTCATTTCCCTTCTTTGTAAGCTGGATCTCTACTCCTTCACTGTGCTACAGAGTCTCCCTTCCAATCTCTAACTCCATGACAGATCTCAAAACAGGCTATCTGCTAGGAGTTCTCCCAGTTGATAAGGATTTGGGTGAAGGAGTATGGAATGGGGCAGCTTCCCTCTGTGTGAAGGGGTGTCCCCCATGCTATCTGGTTTTAAGCCTGAAAGGCCCAGAGCTCATTTCATTGCAGCTCAATGTTAGAGGGATGTGATTTTGCCAAGGATAAGACAAGATCATGGGAATAGAAGCAAAATTGCACTGCGGGATGTCAGAGCCTGCATGCCCTGACAGAGATAAGTGCCACTGAGCTAATGTTGAAATCTGCAGAGCAGGAGGAAATAGGGGTGTGAGTGTGGAGAGTGTGCAGGGGGATCAGTGTTCAGAGGATAGGGAGAGCGGGGAAGTGAGGCTTTTGTTAAGCAAACTCTGCCGACCAGAACAAACAGGCAGGCATTCACGTCACAAGTGGCCAAGAATAACAAGATGGTCACATTCCAGACCCTCATGCAGCAGCTGCTAGAAGGACAGAATGGGGGGCAGCTTGTGCCATCCTGCCTACTCCTCCATGTGCTCTCGTGACCCTGCCCAGTAGTGACCCCTCTCCCTCTCCCAGGCAAATTTCCTGTGAACCCAACTTGGCAGCGCCCTGGCAGCCAAGGAAAGGACTGCCTTGCGGTAAGACTGCAGGATGGAGAATCAAGACTCCTGGCTTCTATCCCCAGCTCTGGGAGGAGAGTAGGGTCTACTGGTTAGGGCAATGGGGCTGGGAGTCAGGTCTGGGGGATCCTTACTGCACTGCTGTCACTTGGGGGGCATGGAAGAAGTGGCTGTGCAGCACCTGGTATAACAGAGGCTTTAATTTCAGTGCAGGCCTGACATAACAAGATCATTTTATAAATAGTAAGAAAGTGAGAACACCAGATTAGGATTTGGGGCACTGATGTAGTGCAGTGAATTATACCCAGAGAATCTTGCTTTCTTGGTTCTTTGAAAGGCTACAAGCGTAGCTCTCCACCCCACCCCCATCTCAGTTGTTCAACAAAACAAGGCTGGCCACCCAGCGTTAAATAAAAAACCCTGTTAATCACCCCGAGCTAGCAGCACATGAAGGAGAATTGTGAAACGTTTCAAATGAGGGAGTTGAGCTTTGTGAAATGAGGGATCAGCAGCTTTCCTGGGCTCAAACATTTTGAGTGCTGTTATGTGAGTGTTAACCCTCCACTGACCACGCAGCTGGAGAAGGAAAATGACTAAAGGACTGGGAACCATGCCTGCTTCTCCTCAAGAGTTATAAGTTTATAAGTACTTATGTAGGGAACACAAATTGGATGACAGTCTCTTCAGTCTAGCATCCAAAGGCCTAACAAAATCCAAGGGCTGGAAATAGTAGCTAAACAAATTCAGGCTGGAAACAGGGCACACATTGGTAATGGTGAGGATCATTAACTATTGGAACAACTTCTCAATGGCTGTGGTGGATTCTTCATTGATTTTCCATTCAAAACTGGATGTTTTTCTATAAAATCATTCTAGTTCCAACAGGAATTAACTGGCCTAAACAGAGGAGAAAGTAAGCCAGTGTGCCCTGGTGTGGTGCTCTGGCAAGAAGTAGGCTCGCTGGAGCACTCAGCTGCAGTGAGAGGGGCAGCACACTCCCAGCTGGGCTTTCAGGGCTTCCTGAAGGCCGCCATGCTAAGCAGCAGGCAGCCAGGCAGGAGAAAGGGGCTGTTTGGGGGCACGCCCCTGTCCAGGACTGCCTCAGCCCTGGGTGCCATTTCAGGAGGGCGGGAGGCTGCCACCACACATACTGGATCCCTGTTGCTTTTCTTCTCCTTCCCCAGACTGTCAGGGAGCAAAGAGAAATTGCACTGCCTCCTGCATTCCTCTCACTACTACCTGCCCAGGGAAGGAGAAGAGGAGGAATGCAGTAGGTTCTTTATTTTTGCCTTGCTCCCTCACAGTACAAGGAAGGAGAAGAAAAGCACCAGGGACCTAGTATGTGCGGCTGGAGCCCCCATCCGCCCGAAATGGTGCCCTTGCCCACCCCGCACTCACCCCTACACACACCCAGCCCCTTGCCCTGACTTCCAAACCGACATATTTCCCCTGCTCTGAGCCCCCCACACTCCCTGCCTCCTGTCCTGACCCTCCACACCCCAACCCTCTACCATGAGCCCCTCCTCACACCTCAACCCTAACTCCTGCATCTCTCTCACCACCAGCCCCCTGCCCTGTCTCCTGCACCCCCCACATCCCCAACCTTGACTCCTGTACTCCACACACTCCGAGCTCCCTGCCCTGAGCTCCTCCTCACCCCCAAGCTCCTGCCCCACCTCCTTGTCCTGAGGGCCCCCCCTCAGGGAGGGGTGCAACATGACAGCATCTGTAAGTTATTTTCACCCCTGGACAGAAGATCAGACTAGATGGTCACTTCTGGATCTGAGAATCTACGGCTTGTGCTAGCTCTGGGGAATCCAGTTTGCTTTCAAGACACAACTAATGAGAACTCATAGATAGATGACTGTCTGCTTCATGCTTAGCCAGGTCCCACCTCCAGAAATACACCCTCCCCTCACTGCAGCACACTGGCAGGGGCCTGGATTGATGCATGCAGCAGACTCAAGCTGTCCCAGCATGCTCTTTGGGTGAATTTACCCTTGTGCAAAGGACTAATGTGCAGCCTATGAACCACTGAATCCCTCTCAATAGAGCTTAAATGGTGTGTGGTCTTTGGGCTAGAAGAGGACAAGAACTCAGGAGGTCTGGGTTCAATTCCAAGCTCTGTCACAAATCCCCAGAGCCACCTTGGCTGGGCCTCTATCTGTAAAATAAGGATAAAAGAGCACTAAACTTGGATTTGGCTGTAACACAACTCTTAATCAATTCTCAAATATCATGGAATGTTCTAGGCGTCAATGGCAATCAGAAAACTAGAAACGGAAAATTAGAGATCACAGAGCCCATCAATTGTTGAGCAGACCCAGCAACTTCAACCAAATCTGTAATTGCACCTCAGTGCTGCCCATCTTCCTGATTACATTTAAAATCTCCCAGAGAGAAAGAAAAATAACAGGTAGAAGAGAAGATGGAGCACACAGAGAATGAGAGCCCCTGGTATGGTATGGGGAATGGGGGGGAATAAGGACACACAGATTCCTTGGCACAGAGGAAGAGGGAAAGGGGGAACACAAAGCTCTTGGCATAAGGGAAGTGATGGAGGGAGATGCAGGGAGCCCCTGAAAGGGAGGGAAAAGAGAAAGTGGCATCCAGGAAGCTTAGGAACTGGGAATAGTAGAAGGCAAGGAACCCATGGTGTATACAATCAACTCAGCCGACAGAAGCAACTAAGTGTGCAACTTTTTGTCAATTCTTCTTTTGCTGTTTAGACTATAAGCTATACGGGACAGGCAATGTCTCCTACCCTGTGCAGCACCCAGCATAATGAGGGCCTCAATCCATAAGTAGGTCTGTGCCGCGCCTGGCATGACATAGGCCCCAAGCCCTGGCCAGAGCCCAGGACACAAGAGACACCCTGATCCTGGCCAAGGGCCTGCATAGCCCATGGCACAATACGATCCCAGCTGTGGAACCTGTACAACATGTCCGCAATAACATAATTTGATTTGCAATTTGCATTCCTATCAACAGTTAAATTCATAGCCATGGCAACTGAACCAGGATCCTTTCTTATCATATAGCCAACTCTGAAAAGGAATCAATGCTTTCCAGACTTTTTTGTAACAATTGCCCTCTCTGAAAGCAAGCCAGATAGCTGTAACTGCTCAATGGGCAGACAGAAAATTAGCACGATGTAATACAAACTTATCTGCCTGGCTTGTGGTGGCAGATATATTTCTAAACCAAACAAATATGGAGCCTCCAACTAGCAGCATGGATGGTACCGTTTGAGATCTGCCTGTCAAGGTGGTTATGAATGGTGTCATTTTTTGTCATTACAGATAAAAGCACACACACACAAAAACTCCCAAGGCTGAGGCAGCCCCAATAGCTAGAATTTCAAAACTCTATGTCTTGTGAAATTAAAAATAACCTCAGTGAGATGTGGAATATTGGCAACTCACAAAAGGAAAGAGGAGAATTTAGACAGGACATCAGAAAGTGACAGCACCAGGAAACAGCTGTGGTTCACCAGTACAGTGCTGATATTTCCCTTTCATCCTCACCTGCTTCCGTTGTACTAGGGGGAAAGGGACCTCCCAAGGACATGGGATGCTGCAAAATGATATTCTGCATTAACCCTGGGAGCAAGAGGAAGGGAGGGATGGAAAAGTTTATAATGCAAATAGATGTGGTACTGGAAGCATAGGGCTCAAGCAGAGCAACCATATTTGCACACTACATACAATGTGCAAGGACAGACACGCTGCTGCTCTGGCTGGGTTCTGAGACACAGAACATAATGTGTGCCACAAGAGGGTTTACAAGCTATTTTAAGGGATTCCTGCATATAACACTGCTGTGCCAGGCAGAAAAGCCTGATCTCTCATGCCATCAGGGATACTGGGTTCTTAATACTGGCTGTCCATAAACTAGTAAGACTGGCATTCATAGGAGATCTAATCAAAACAGACCTTCAGCAAATGACCCCTTCTCCCTTTTTTGTTTCTGCAGGACTCTGCATTAGGGGATGATCTCTAGACCTGCTGCTATCCTTATGGATGGAAGAATTTTTTCACACCCAGTCTATCAGGCAGGAACTTCTCACAAGACCCTTCCTGTAACAAGCAGTCAGAGATGGAGGATATTTTGGGCTGATCCCAAAGGACTCAAATCCGAAGCTGTTCAATTACATTTCCCATATGAGACATCTGATTGTGAGAACACAATCTTTCTCAGTCAGGTGGGACGGAAGAGAGGAAGGTTGAACTTGGGTTGGGATAAGAACACCTGGGTTCTAGTCTCTGCTCTGGCACTGACCTGATGGGTAACTTCCCTTGTCTGTGCCTCACTTTCCTCACACCCTTTGCCTATTTAGATTATATATTCTATGTATCTGTGCAGCACTTGGCATAACGGGGAGCCATAATCTCCACCTGGAGGACTGATCTGAGTAGTCTGTGCAGCTTCCCTCACAAAATTCTCCTTTAGAAGAACTGAAAGAACATTCTTCAGGGACAGGCAGACAATAGGCCAGAGTGCTGCCTTCCCATATGCCATTGAACAAGCTTCTGAAGTTGGTGGATAAAGTCCTATTGGCCCTGATTCATAGGTACTAAAGACACTGTGTCACATACACAGAGCAGATGACTTCAGGGAAGTGTGATGAAGAAAATGCCAAGTTATCTTCTCAAAGATCCTTCCTTCCCATGAGGGAAGGAAGGCTGAAGATTCTGGGAGTGAACCATTGGCAAGGTAAGTGGTAGAGGGCTGTGATTTTGTGGAGCACTGATTAAACTGTTATGGGAGAGTGAGTTGTACAGTTTGGATGCCTCCACCTCAAGGGTGTGTCTAAATTACACCCCTCTGTTAGCAGTAGCTAGCAGTAGCATGTAAATTAAATGTTTCGAAAGTGCAAATGAAACATGAGAGATTTAGACGCGTTTTTTCCGACAACAGGGCAATATTTTGAAAGATCCTGTACTCTTCGAGTACAGGATCTTTCAAAAAAGCATCCCATCCCCGTTGCTGGAAAAAACGCGTCTAAACCGTGGTTTCAGTTTCGAAATGGCACTTGTTCAAAACAGCGCCAGAACATGATTATGCAAATGAAGGGCGGAATATTTAAATCCCCGCTTCATTTGCACTTTCGATGTGTCTAATTTACATGCCTCTGCCGACAGACGGGTGTAGTTTAGATGTAGCCCAAGAGAAGGAGAACCAATCTCTTTTAGGACAGGCTGACTTGAGCAGTCAGGAGAGGGGGTAAACTAATAACAAAAGAAGAGGGTAAAAAGAAGGAACAAATAAGTATCTAGCAGAAAACTGAGATATTGAAAACAAAATAAATCACGGAACCAAAGGACATGGAGAATAAATTCTTGAATTAACTATATACTAAGGATGCTAGCATGTACCTGATAACACGATTAACCAATAAGCCTGGGATCATCTTAGCGGTTACATGTACCGCCCCCTTCCTGCCTCTGATACAGAGGCACCAAAGCGGGGGAGGTGGGAGCCAGTGCCCATGGGGAGCTGGCTTTTAAGTCATCTCCCTGCATGTGCCAGCTCCTGGGGAGACACTTGCCCCCTCACTCCCACCACCTCCCACAGAGTAGCCTCTTAAGCTGACTCCTCACAGGCACTGGCTCCCGCAAAGCCACCTGCCCTCCCATCCATGCTGCTGCCTTTTAAAAACAGCTCCCTACGAGCACTGGCTCCTGCCTGCCCACCCTTCCTGTGTGTAAACGTGTAGCCACCACAAAATTCAGCAGTTACATGTTTACAAAAAACACATTTGTTAACATCCCTGCTACATAACAATGCTAGGAGCCCAGGTAACAAATGAGGGACTGGAATTGCTCATTTGTGCTTGGGCATAAATTTGACCTAGTTGCTATTACTGAAACCTGATGTGATGACTCACACATCAGGTTAAAATCAATGGTTATAATGTATTTAGGAAGGATCAAGTAGACAAAAGGAGAGGAGAGTGGCCCTCTATGTCACAAATGACATTACTTGTTTCTAAGTCACTGAAAAGACAGAAGAAAATTATTTTGAATGCTTAATGCTTTGAATGTCCTAACAGCTAAAGCAGAATATGGACAGTGGTGGGTGTCTACAGTAGACCACCAAATTGTACTAGGGCAATGTTTCTCAAACAGTGGTACGAGTACCTTTAGGGGTACTCGAGAGAAGTCTGGGAGGTACATCAATACAACTGAAATTTGGAGAAAACTGAATTTTTGTTTTATGTTTTACAGAATTTTATTATTTTTGTACTTTTTACACCCAAAAATTGCATTGCCCGCCTGGCTATGATTAAGTTGTTTAAATAAATGTGTTGCAATTGTAGAAAAAAATGTGTGTGTCTGAAAACTGTAGGTACTGGGGGTACTTATAATTTTTAAAGAGGTACTTTATTAAAAAAAAGGTTGAGAAACACTGTACTAGGGAACAGGATGCCTGGCTCGCTATACACCAACGTAAAATGTGTAAGACAAAAACTTGCAGGATCATGGTGGACTTCAGTTTGAGTGACATATACTGAAGGTGTCATGCTATTAGTACTAAAGCATCCTCAGAACTTCCACACATTATAGAAGACAAATTTCTTAATATAAAAAGTGTTGCAGCCAACATGAGGAAATTCTTATTAGACCATGTTCTAACAGGTAAAGAACTGATCATAGAGATAAAACTGAATAGTAGCTTAGGTAGGCACAAGTGATCATGACTTGATCACATTTATAATGTGCAGGCAGAATAAAGTCCAGACCAGTAATATACATATTTGATGCTTTAACAGGGCTAATTTCATAAAGCTGAAATCACTTATGAGCCAAAACATCTGGATGGAGAATGCAATTAAAATGCAAATGAGAATTGGGAATGATTTTAAAAACACCCTACTTGAGGCTCAAAAAGCCACAATTTCATAACTGAGGCAGAAGACTGTTGTAGTTAGAAAATGAACCTGGTTTGGGGGGAAGTGAAGGCAGCTATAAAAATAAAATAATATACAACAAATGGAAGAAAGTGGAAGATGATAATAATGAATACAAACCAGAAGTTAGGAACTGTAGAAAATTGATAAGAGAATCAAAGGGACATGGAGAAATCCATGGTCAGCAGTGTTAAGGATAATAGGAGTGGGAGGTTATAATATATTAGTAACAAAAATAATCTTGACAATGGTATTGGTCCATTTCTAGGTAGAAATAATAGACCTATAAATAATAATGCAGAAAAAGCAGAAGTGATCAGTAAATATTTCTGTTCTATATTTCAGGGAACACAGATGTTATAGTCTTATCACATGATGATAGCACTCTTTCCATTCCACTAGTATCTCTGGGGGATGGTAAACAGAAGCTACTAAAGTTAGACATCTTTAAATCATCAGAAACATATAATGTGCATTCAAAGTTTTTAAAAGAGCTGGCTGAGGAGACTGCTAGACCATTAATGCTGATTTTCAGGAAGTTTAGGAGCACTGAGGAAGTTCCAGGAAACTGGAAGAAACTAATGCTATACCAGTTTTTAACAAGGGTAAACACAATGGACTAGATAATTATAAGGGGCCTGTGCAGTGCTCAGTATAACAAGACCCCCAATCTTGGCTGGAGGTATCAGTATTGTGGTCAGCATGATGGGGGTTCAGGGATTTCTGTGCAGTGCCTGACACAACAGGGGCTCTGATCTCAGGTGGGGCCCTTAGATGTTACTTCAATACCTATAATAAATAACAGACTGCATCCTCTTAATTGTTCTGCAGGCTGTCTCCTTTTCTCCCACCATTTGTCTGACTTTGCTTCTTTGCAATGCTATCTCCGGAGGGTAGAAACAATATCCTGCACTTTGCACACTGCCTCATACTGTGTTCTAGATCTGCTCCAGTTCAAAAGGATTAATACTATGGGTTGTGTCATACAGAAGGTAAGGCTAGCTGATCACTATGGGCCTGTCTGGCCTTGGAATGTATGGGTACATTTACACTGGAATAAAAGACTGAGGGTACTGGCCATGGCTCATCCAGATCAGCTGACTGGCACTTGTGGACTAAAAACTGTAGTGTAGACATTCAAGTTTGGCTGGAGCCTGGGCTCTGGACACCCTCCCCCCAGGTTCCCAGAGCTCAGGCTCCAGCATGAATCTGAACATCAACACAGCAATTTTATACTCCACAACCTGAGCCTTGTGAGCCCAAGCCAGCTGACTCAGGCCAGCCACTGGTCTTTAATTTCTGTGCAGATGTACTCAGTGAAATCAGGGCAAGAAAGGCTCACAGTCTGAGCAGATAGTGATTTACACCCTGCTTTGCCCTGCTGTAAATAGCTACATGGGGTCTATATGAATCCTCCTGGAAAACACCAAGTATCTTTCATGTGCTAAGCATCTCTTGTCCCCTCCAGTGAGCACCACCAAACCTGCCTCTTATTGCATGGCTGCCAGGACACCTACACTTGGCATTTGTTTCCAGACATGTTTGCTGAAGTGCTGAGCCTGCGATCAAGCCCTTGGGTAAATGTCGGGGGGGTGGGGGGGGAGTACTACCCTTTTCATCTATTCGACTGCTTGACGTGTTTATTTGTGCAGTTAGCAAAAACACCATCTGGCTGGTTACAGCACAGAGACCACTAAATCATTCTGCACCATTAGCTGTGTCAAAAACAAACAGAAGGAAGATGCCAGGCACAGAGTTTCCAAAGGGCAGGTACTTGTGATTTTAAGACGTCATAGCCCACTCATGTAAAGAGCCTGATGACTGTTACAGGACCTACTGGAAAGAAAGGAGGGATGAGGCTTTTTGACCTATGTGTGTATAGTGCCCAGTGCAATGAGGTGCTGGCCCATAATACAGACACAATACACATAATAAATAACAATAAGGATAATTACAATTACCTGGCATTCCTTTCAAGTCCTACCTACTCAGTTGGGCCCTGCACCATCATATCTGGGAATCTCACAGTCACTCACAATTACTCACAGGGGCAGAGTAAAGAGAACCCAGATGCCAGTAATGCTATTCCACTTCCAAAAGCCACCCTTTCTTCAGTAATGCTTACAACACCAACTTCTTTGAGAGTTACAGGCGCGTTATCTAAGTACTTTACGAAAGAAATTCATCCCAATCTGCAGCTGGAGAAACTGAGGAACAGCGGCAATTAGATTTGCCCAATTTTCTATGGGTAGTCCGTACAGACATAATAGAATAACAGTTTAAACGGTTAACTGATAAGCTTGATCTTACTAGTTACTGTAACGGTTACATGCCAGCTTTTAGCCCCACCCCCAAGAGCCGAAAGTGGGACCAGAAGCAGTATCAAGGTAGTAGCACGGGGTGGCAACTGGCTCCCCATGAGTGGGGCCAGCAGGCAGGACCTGGTACGTATGGGGAGCTGGCTTAAAATCTGGCTTCCGGTGCACATTGGCTTCCAGGGAGACAGCTGCTGCCCCACACTATGAAGTCTGCAGTATAAAGCTTATATTGCAGAGCCCATAGCACAGCTGGCTCCCCGGAAGTGGAACCAGCAGCTGGGAACAGGTTCCCAGCACACACTGGCTGCTGACCACGCTTCTGAGAAGCCAGCTGCACTGTGGGCTCTTCAGTGTAAGCTTTATACTGCAGAGCCCGCAGCAAGTAACCCCGTAACCAAGATTTTCAGCCATTACACTGTTACTTACTTACCCGCTTTTTAACATTCCTAGTTGTCAGTGGCAGAGCTCCTGAATCTCAGCCCACAAAACACCATCCTTCCCACTTTCACGTTTCAGTCCCAAGCTGACAAGAATTAGGAAGGAATTTTCTTGGGTGCAGGGGATTATTCCCACCTTCTTGTATCTTCCTCAGAATCTTACTATTGGGCAAGATGTACCCCTGGTCTCATCATCTGACCTATCATCCTAACACATGGATAGCACTGCTGCCAAAACTAACGAAGGCTGGTGACAACAGACTTCGTTTGACATTACGTTCACAAGGTTAATTCTCCAGCTTTTTGGACAAAGCCATGTCACAGTGCCAGGAACTTTCAGATGCAGTAGTGGTCGCATTTTTAAGATTGTAAACATTGCAAAGTGCCACGGGATCTAATATAGGAGGAGTCTGGACCTGGATTCAACCCATCTCACATAGTCCTTAGTTTTTCTCTAATGACTTCTATTCAAGGATCTTAAAGCACCACCCCAACATTCATTCATGGCTTTGGTGGATGACAATAATCTGTAGCACTCATCTAATGTTTTTCATCAGCAAATCTCGAAGTCCTTTATAAAGGAGAGTAGTATCATTAGCCCCATCAGGGGTGAGGAAACCAAGGCACAAATCAGGGATGTGACTTGTCCATGGATATCCAGCAGGCCAGTAGCAGAGCAGGAACAGAACCAAAGTGTCCCAAGACTCAATTCAGTACTTTATCCACTGGGCAACGCTGCTCCCCAAGAATAGAGGTGTATCAGCCATTTTTCACCCTTGTTGGACATGAATCAGAGAGTTGGACAACAATAAGTGTCTAAAACAAGGTCAAACTGCAAGTCAAGGAGAGAGTTGGGGAAAGAACTGTTCTTACCACTGGAGACTGAAAGAGAATGAAGGAGTTGTGACACCCAGAGCCCCTTCTCTAGACAACATTCCACGCCTAGAGCCAAGAAGAGGAACCCCTGAGTCCTGGCTCCCACAACCCTCTCCATAACCTCGTGACACTGCTTTCTATCAAAGCCAGGAAGAGAAATGACTCCCAGGTTCTTGCTTTAATCTCAGTATTTATTTGCAGTAGGGATGTTAAATATGGGTTAACTGAATAGTCAAGTAACCTCATGAATTCTTATCGGTTAGTCGACTATTCTATAGTCCTTGGGGGTGGGGGTGGGGCCAGCAGTCGCTGTATCAGAGGCAACAGTGCAGGGTGTCAGGTGGGAGCCGGCCCACGAGGGGAGCCAGTTTAAAAACCAGCTCCCCTTGTGGACCAGCTGCCAGTTGCTCAGTGCTGATGCCTCTGATAAAGAGGCAGCAGAACAGGGTGGCAGCAGCCCCTGTCTAAGGTGGGTCTGAGCTCCTGGACCCAGCATGAGCTGGAACTGAGCCAGGCTGCTTGCCTGGCTCCTAATACACTTTAAATGCAGAGACGCAGCAGCAGTAAGTTCTGGACCCACTGCAAACTGGGCTGCTAGCCAACCTGCTAAAAAATGTACTCGCAAGGGTGGGGGGAGGCATGCAGTCTATAGCACTAACCTATAAGCTTTTGCTTATTGGTTAACTGACTACACTATTACAGCCCTAATCCACAGACATCAAAAAATGGAGACTCCACCACTTTCCTTGGAAATTTGTTCTAATGGTTAATCACTGACACTGTGAAACATTGGTGTCTTATTTCTAAATGTAATTTAACTTCCAGACACTTGGACTTGTTCTACCCTTCTCTGCTAAGTTAAAAAGCCCTTTTGTACCTAGGATTTTCTCCCTATCAAGGTACTAAGGGCATAGCTACATGGCAGAATTTCCCAGAACAATTACAGAGGATTAATTATTTCACTATAGTAGTTATGCCAATATAACTCCCCCATGTGGATACTCTATTCTAGAATAAGAAGGATTTTATTCCAGAATAAACTGTTCTCATGGGGAGTTCTGTTTAGTGCTCTGTAGAGCTACAATGGTCACTTTCCCCAGTAAACAAGTTGTCAGTGACTTTGGGTCCTATATCAGTTTTGACAGGAATTTTTGAAAACTACGTACCTAACCCAAAATACATCTCTTCTAAACCAAAAAGAAAAGGCCCAATATGGATATTTACTATGGTTTAACATCATAAGTATAATCAAAGCAAGTTCTCATTTAGAAAAGCGCTTCATCGTTATATGTTATAGTTATATATGATTCTATGTACCACTCTCGGGGTATGTCTACACTACCACCTTAGTTCGAACTAGGGTGGTAATGTAGGCAACCGGAGTTGCAAATGATGCCCGGGATTTGAATTTCCCGGGCTTCATTTGCATACAGCCGGGCGCCGCCATTTTTAAATGTCCGCTAGTGCGGACTCCGTACCGCGCGGCTACACACGGCACGGACTAGGTAGTCTGGAATAGGAAGCCTAGTCCGAACTACCTAGTCCGTGCCGCGTGTAGCCGCGCGACACAGAGTCCGCACTAGCGGACATTTAAAAATGGCGGCGCTCGGCTGTATGCAAATGAAGCCCGGGAAATTCAAATCACGGGCTTCATTTGCAACTCCGGTTGCCTACATTACCACCCTAGTTCGAACTAGGGTGGTAGTGTAGACATACCCTAAGGATTTAAAGGATTAACTAGAAGTCCTGTGGCACCGTATAGATTAACAGATTTAGTGAACCATAAGCTTTCATGGGCAAAGACCCACTTCATCAGATGCATGTAGTGGAAATTCCAGAGGCAGGTATAAATATACAGGCATAAGAAAAGAGTTCCAATCAAGAATAAGGCTAGAGATAACGAGGTCAATTCAGTCAGGGAGGATGAGGCCCACTTCTAGCAGCTGATATGTAGGTGTGAACACCAAAAGAGGAGAAACAGCTTTTGTAGTTGGCTAGCCATTCACAGTCTTTGTTTAATCCTAAAATGATAGTATCAAATTTGCAGATGAATTGTAACTCTGCAGTTTCTCTTTGAAGTCTGTTCTTGAAGATTTTTTGTTGCAGAATGGCTACTTTTAAATCTGCTACTGTTTGTCCAGGGAGACTGAAGTATTCTTCTACAGGTTTTTATGTATTGCCACTTCTGATATCTGATTTGTGACTGTTTATTCTTTTACGTAGGGACTGTCCAGTTTGGCCAAAGTATATGGCAGAGGGGCATTGCTGGCACATGACTGCATATATTACATTGGTAGATGTGCAGGTGAATGAGCCCGTAATGGTGTGGCAGATGTGGTTAGTGTAGCTACGTGGGCAGAGTTGGCACCGAGGTTTATTGCAGGGATTGGTTCCAGAGTGGGAGTTACTGTGGTGTGGGGTATAGTTGCTGGTGAGAATTTGCTTCAGGTGGGCGGGTTGTCTGTGGGCGAGGACTGGCCTACCTCCCAAGGTCTGTGAGAGTGGGGGATCATTGTCCAGGATGGGTTGTAGATCGCTGATGATGCGTTAGAGAGGTTTTAGCTGGGGACTGTAGGTGATGGCCAGTGGTGTTCTATTATTTTCTTTGTTGGGTCTGTCTTGTAGCTGGAGGCTTCTGGGCATACATCTGGCTGTGTTGATCTGTTTCCTCACTTCCTCAGGTGTGTATTGTAGTTTCAAGAATGCTTGGTGTATATCTTGTAGGTGTTTGTCTCTGTCTGAAGGGTTAGAGCAAATGTGGTTGTACCTTAGTGTGTGGCTGTAAATGAAGGATTGTGTGGTGTGTCCGTGATGGAAGCTGGAGGCATGTAGGTAGGCAGAGCGGTCCGTAGGTTTTCGATATAGGGTGTGTTTAGGTGACCATCACTTATTTGCACTGTAGTGTCCAGGAAGTGGATCTCTTGTGTAGACTGGTCCAGCCTGAGGTTGATGGTGGGGTGGAAATTGTTGAAATTATGGTGAAATTGTTCCAGAGCCTCCTTCCCGTGGATTCAGATGATGAAGATGTCATCAATGTATTGTAAGTAGAGGAGGGGCACTAGTGGACGAGAGTTGAGGAAGCATTGTTCCAGGTTGGCCATAAAAATGTTGGCATATTGTGGGGCCATGCAGGTGCCCATAGCGGTATCACTGGTTTGGAGGTATAAATTGTCCCCAAATCTGAAATAGTTTTGTGTGAGGATAAAGTCACAGAGCTCGGCCACCATTTGTGCCATGGCATTGTCAGGGATACTGTTCCTGAAAGCTTGTATTCTATCTACGTGTGGGATGTTGGTGTAAAGAGCCTCTACATCAATAGTAGCTAGGATGATGTTTTCTGGAAGATCACCAATGCATTGTAGTTTTCTCAGGAAGTCAGTGGTGTCTCGGCAATAGCTGGGAGTGCTGGTGGCGTAGGGTCTGAGTAGAGTCCACATATCCAGAAAGTCCTGCAGTAAAAATGCCAATGCCCAAGAGGATGGGGCGTCCAGGATTTCCAGGTTTATGGATCTTGGGTAGTAGATAAAATAACCCTGGCTGGGGCTCTAGGGGCGTGTCTGTGTAGATTTGTTTCTGTGCTTGTGTAGGGAGTGTCTTGAGCAGATGGTGCAGTTTCTTAGTGTATTCTGCAGTGGGATCTGAGGAAAGTGGCCTGTAGAATGTGGTATTGGAGAGTTGTCTGGCAGCCCCCTTTTGATATTCTGACCTATTCATGTTGACAACAGCACCTCCTTTGTCAGACTCTTTGATCATGATGTCAGAGTTGTTTCTGAGGCTGTGGATGGCATTGCGTTCCACACGGCTCAGGTTATGGGCCAACCGATGCTGTTTTCCACAATCTCTGCCTGTGCACGTCAGTAGAAGCATTCTATGTATAGGTCCAGTCTGTCATTTAGACCTTCAGGAGGAGTGCATGCAGAATTCTTCTTCTGTACTTGTGCAAGTTTCTTCATGAGGTTGATGGATTAATTGGTTACCCAGTAAGCATTACCTTTACCAGCAACCTTACCCAGTAACCAATTAACTGCTCGGCACAGCCAGAGCAGCCCCTCACTTATGGCGAACTGAGGGAAGCCCTGCCTGGCCTGAGCAGCCTCCTGCCTGCAACGCAGATGGGCCGAACAGGTTGAAGCAGCCCCCACTGTGGGATCCCAGCCCTCCAGGGTTAACAGATTAAACATATAATTTAACCAGTTAATTTTTCAAAAGTGAATTTACATCCCTACACAGTACTAAGCACAATAGGGTCCAGGCCAAAGTTAGGGACTCCTGATCTTGTACCAATATCATTGTTGGTTAAGGCAGTTATTTCCTTTCTGATATAGTAATACTGGTCCAACCTCTAGGATGGGCACAGTCATACTAGGATAAAAATGCCTTTTGCCAGAATAGCTTATTTCCCTTTCTTTAAAGAAATCAGCACAAACATAATTCTAGCCACTCTGGGGGTCTTGCGTTAGCTGCACAGGGATCGTGAAAGTGCTACAGCTTTTGCATACAGCCAATCCCTTATGCAACTTTAACCCAGTGATGCTGTGATCTCAACTGGGTACTTTATACACTACTGTAGTCGCAATAAAAGATAATATTACAGTGCTAGTATTTGAGTACAGATCTGATTTTGAAACCATGGTCCCTTTCAGCCAAAACTCCCTCACAAGACTCAATCCAGCTATGAATTCACTGTTCAAGACATTTTTTAACAAGCAGCCAAAGCAACAGAAAACACAAGTTCATTTGTTTTCTCAGTAATCTTGTAGTTTACTGAGCACTCTATCAAACCAATCCTTGCCTGGACCTTGCTAGTAGCATCCCTGAGAGAATGGCCACAGCTGAGCAAAAAGCAGGAATTTAGAGCAAAAGGGGCTGAGGCACCAAAAATTCACACTAAAAAGCAACATTAATAGAAAGCTGATAAAATCAAGCAGCACTGAAATAGCTCCAGAGACTGGAGACCAGGGCACAGAGTTGTGTAGCATATAATATCAACAGACCATAATTTTGCATCTACCATATGATGAAAATGTAGGTGGTCTAGTGGTGAAATAGGGGGGCTATGAACCATGACTCCTGGATTTTGTTCCCAATTCTGGGAACAAAGTGGTTCCAATGGTTAGCACACAAGACTGGAAAAGAACACCTGGGCTCTCTTCCCTAATCTGGGAGGGAAGTGGGGGGTCTATTGAGTTACCCTGTTACCCAGGGAGTCTAGGATTTAGGACTCTTGGGTTCTATTCCCCGCTTGGGGGAGGAGGGAAAATGTGCTCTAAAGGTTAACTGGGCATCAGGACTACTGGCTCTCCTTGACTACCTGTTACTCGTGGGGAAATTCTGTGCACAATATTTTAAAATTTAGTGCATGTTATTTGTCAAAATCACACTTCATAATCACCCAGTTTAAACTATTTTGGTAATTATTTCAAAATACCTGCCAGCAAGTATGACACTAGTATGACAGCCAAGGTGCTGTTTCTCCGCCTTCTCTCTTCCCACCTTCCTGAGACCAGCTACAGCGTGCCCCCACCCCCCCAGCCAATACACCAAACACCAAACTCCCAGAGACCAGCCATGTCCCCCCGCCCCAGGCCAGACACACACACCCTAGAGTTCTGAGAAACAGCCTAATGCTTGTCCCCATATACACAGAAGCAGGTTTGGAAATGTCCTGCATGCCACTGTCTCCTTCTCTCAGGGCGTTAGGGACACTGCAGCTGCCAAGATCTCTCTAGCTCCCCCCTCCTTCTATGTGCAAGCTGGGCTCTGCTGGGTACAGCAGCTCCTGGTGGTAGCCAGCAGCATCACAGCCCATTTTAGGGTGGAGAAGGAAATTCTGCACACACTACATTAATTTCTGCAAAATTCTGCATTGCACAGTGGTGCAGAATCTCCACAGAAGTAAACTGTATCTAATTTAGGCAAAACACTACCTTGATCTGAGCTCAGTGTATCTTTATCACTGTTTTACGGATGGATGTTCATCTGATAGGATTTTTAGGTGTATTTAACATTTGTAAACTGCTTTGAGAATTTGCATTGAAATCTAAACATTATGTTATATTATTCTGGTACATTTTCATTCGTGTTATATTGTTGCTTGATGACTTATGTTAAAATGATTAAAGGCTTGTTAAATAGCTAAAAAACTTGCATTTCAAAGATACATCAACACTAAGAAAAAAAGTGTGTTTTTACACCATGGTAGGATGTTATCTTGTGTTAACTAATGAAGAAAAGGCAGTCTGTAATTTTCATGTAAGTCAGAAGGGTAAGGAAAACTCTGAGCTCCCTCATAGTTCTTACCTTGACTCATGTTCACAGATTATAAAGCTAGAAGGAACCACTGTGACCAATGTTCCCTATAAGCTGGGTGCTTGTGCAGCTGCTCAAGAGAGAGTAAGATGCTGCCTAACTTATTAGCAGAACACCCACAACTAGGTTCTCAGTTTCTACTGGTAATGCACATTCACACATGCCTCAGTGCACACAAAATTTATTCCACCTATGGATGGAAAAAATTTGCCCCTGGATGGAGATTTAACATTTATAAACTGCTTTGAGAATTTGAAATGAAATCTAAACATTATTTTATATTATTTTGGAACATTGACTGTGATCATCTAGTTTAACTTCCTGTATAGCAAACTATAGAACTAAATTAATTCTTGATCGAACTAGGGCAGATCTGTTAAAAAAAACCCATCCAATTGTGATTTTAAAATTGCCAGTGATGGGTGAATTTATTCACAATCAATCAACAGTTGACTATCTCAGTGGAAAAAATTGTATTTCATTTTCTAGTCTGAATTTGTCTAGTTTAAATTCTAGCCATTGGCTCTTGTAGACCTTTCTTTAGGTTAATACGATATATTGTCTTCAGACTGGTTCAAAACTTGGACTTTCCATTTTATGGGAAATTCCAGCATTTCCAAAATTATTTTCATTCCATATTGGATCAACATAAAAATGTATTGTGAAACAAAAATTCGTATATACTTCCTTTTATTAACATCAGAATGACATTTCAGTAAAGTTGCTTTAATATTATGTTTTAGACATAACCAGGAGCTTTAGTCACAGACCAGAACCGCATTATGTTGAGCCCTGTGCTGATACATAATAAAATACATTATCACAAAAACAAAACATTTCAACCTTATCAAAGTGAAATGACAATTTGAAACATAAATAATGAAATAATTAATTTCAAAACAAAAATACTGACAAAGCAGATACATCCCCACCAAATCTGGGATTTCAGCATTTTCCAAGACTGAACAGTTCGCTGGAAAATTTTTAACTAGCTTTATCAAACTGTCGTTAGGATTTTCTCTGGTATTAATTATCATATGCTGGCCAATGCATAGTAAGATTCCATCCTGGACCTAAACCAACCTTCCATGTCCTGTTTCATAAAGGATGAGCAGAGCATTCACACAGCTGGCCTGCATCCAGCAGGGATCCATTCTGAGTGACCTTATTGCCAACCACAAGGGCATGCAATGGAAGAGCCCTTGGATGGAAATACTGACATAACTCAGGGACATGCCTGAGAGATAACTTGCTCTGTTGGAGCATGCCTGCAGCTACTTGCATAAGAGCTTTCTCTGTGCACACTCTCTCTGTCATGGGAATTTTATCCTGAGTTAGCCAATGCCTCAAGATGTCCACTGCATCAGTGGACTGTCAGGGTTGATTGCTCAGTAAGTGGGACCAGTGTAAATTCAATTTTGCAATAGCAGAGTGCAATTGGGATTTGCATTCACTGAGATACATCAGTCCAAACATGCCCACATCAGTCAGGCTCTTTGCCAGCATAGAGATCTCTCTGCTACATCCTAGGAATGTGAGTAGTTGACTACTCAACTACCCGATAAGCATAAGTTTATCAGGTAATCAAGGAGAGTACTCAACTACTCACTTCCCTCTGCCCTTACTGCCTCTGTGTGAGAGGTAGCAAGTGGGGGGGGAGGGGAAGAAGCCGGCTTAAAAGCCAGTTCTCCACAGCACCGCCTCCATGGTGCAACCTGCCACTACCCCGCTGCCTCTAATAGAGTAGGGGCGGTAGGGGAGGCTGCTGCGAAGAAGCCTCTGCCTGTGGCAAGTCGAGGCTCGCCGTGGGTCGAGGCTGCTCCAGCAACAGACCCTGTCTGTGGGGCTCTCAAAAGGGTCCCAGAGGAGCCAGAGCCAGGACCAAGCAGTCCCAGAGCAAGCCTCCTCTTATTGATTACACAATTAGCAAAATACCTATTTCTTAACATCCTTACTCACACCTGGGGTCACATACTGGTTGCACTGGCACTCAGCAAAAAGCCATCATTCCAGTGCAATAGCAACTGTCAAACATTCCGCTAATGAAAGAAGGGGCCTTCCTTCCAACCCTCTTCATTTCACCCATTCTTATCTCACATTACTGCAAGATCCAGAGACCAGTAATAATGAACCAATGAACCCAGGCTGCAGAGAACATTGTGGCCCATGGACATCAGTTTCCCAGTAGTTGAATCTCATTGCTTTTCAAGCAGCCCTCAGCAGGATGAGTGGCAGACACACCCACCAGTGGTACAACCAAACTGCACAAGATCTGCAGAGATTATAGCTACAACACAGATGCATAGAATTTAAAGCCACAAGACCCTTTAGGTCATCTAGACTTGGTCTACAAAGTTTTGCTGGTTTAGCTGCACATGTCTGGGGTGTACGTTTTTGCTGACATAATTTGTGCCAGCAAAAACCCTGGTGAAGATGCAATTTTTGATGTAATATTGCTCCGGTTTTCACTTGAAGAACTGATATAAACTATACTGAAAAAGGATTTATTTTATGGTATAAACTGCTTCTACTTGAGGAGAGTCTGCCAGTATAGTTATATCAGCAAGACAAGGCCCTACAGTAACCTCCTTTATAGTAGCAGGGTTGCCAGATGGTTTCTGATAAAATACTGGGGAGGGGGGCGGTAAAGGACCCCAAGAGTTGTTAAGCAAAAGAAAAAAAAAGTGTGTCCTCTTTAAGAAATGCTTTTGAAGCTTTTGGGCCCTAACAGGCTGTCAGTGGCTACCTGCCATCTTGCCTCCCTACACCGGGCTGGACAGCTTGCCTGCAGAACCCAGTAAGCATCTCGGATTTTCGCTGCCTGGCCAGGAAAAAGTCAGAAAATACCGGACATTTTAGGTGTCTGGTATTTTCTGAATTTTTTTAACAGACAGGAGGCTAAAATACCGGACTGTCCAGTTCAATACCGGACAACTGGCAATCCTATATAGCAGTGGCCAGAGAATTTTATTGTTACCCTTGTGTGTTGAGCCCAGTCACTTGTTTGACTAAAGTATCTTTCAGAAAGGTATCCAATCCGGAATTCAGATGAGAATCCACTACTTCCCTTAAGACTTTGTTCCAATAGTTAACCAACCACCCTCTTCATTAAAAAAGTGCTTTATTTCTAATGTGGGTGTGTCAAGTTTTAACTTCTAGCCATTAGTTCTTGTTCTGTCTCTCTCTCCCAAAGGGCCCTTTAGTACCCAGGATTATGCAGGGGAGTTATCAAGAAGGCGAAAGTGCAATTGGAATTGCAGCTAGCAAGGGATGTGAAGGATAACAAGAAAGGTTTCTACAGGCATGTTAGCAATAACAGGGTGATCAGAAAGGGTGTGGGACCCTTACTGGATGGGAGAGGTAACCTAGTGACAGATGATGTGGGAAAAGCTGAAGTATTCAATGCTTTTTTTGCTTTTGTCTTCATGGATGAGATCAGCTCCCAGACAAATGCACTAGGCAACACAGTATGGGAAGGAGGTGGACAGCCCTTGGTTGGGAAAGAACATGTTAGAAACCATTTAGAAAAGCTAAACATACACAAATTCATGGGCCCGGATTTAATTCATCCGAGGGTACTGAGGGAGTTGGTAAATGTCATTGTGGAGCCTTTGGCCATTATCTTTGAAAACTCGTGGAGATTGGGAGAGCTCCCGAATGACTGGAAAAAGGAAAATGTAGTGCCCATCTTTAAAAAAGGGAAGAAGGACAATCCAGGGAACTAGAAACCAGTCAGCCTTACCTCAGTCCCTGGAAAAATCATGGAGGGGATCCTCAAGGAATCCATTTTGAAGCACTTGGAAGAGGGGAAAGCAATCAGGAATAGTCAACATGGATTCACAAAGGGCAAGTCATGCCTTACCAATCTGATTAGCTTCTATGATGAGGTAACTGACTCTGTGGATATGGGAAAGTCAGTAGATGTGATATACTCTGACTTTAGCAAAGCTTTTGATACGGTCTCCCACAATATTCTTTCCAGTAAGTTAAGGGAATATGGATTGGATAAATGGACTGTAAGATGAATAGAAAGCTGGCTAGACTGTCGGGCTCAATGGGTAGTGATCAATGGCTCGATGTCAGGTTGGCAGTCAGTTTCTAGCGGAGTGCCCCAAGGATCAGTTCTACGACAGGTTTTGTTCAACATCTTTATTAATGTCCTGGACGAGGGGATGGATTGCACCCTGAGCAAGTTTGAAGATGACACTAAGCTAGGGGGAGAGATAGATACACTAGAGGGCAGGGATAGGGTCCAGAGTGACTTGGACAGATTAGAGGATTGGGCCAAAAGAAATCTGATGAGGTTCAACAAGGACAAGTGTAGAGTCCTGCACTTGTCATGGAAGAATCCCAAGCATTGTTGCAGGCTGGGGACGGACTGGCTAAGTAGCAGTTCTTCAGAAAAGGACCTGGGGATTACAGTGGATGAGAAGCTGGATATGAGTCAACAGTGTGCCCTTGTAGCCAAGAAGGCTAATGGCATATTAGGGTGCACTAGGAGAAGCATTGCCAGCAGATCCAGAGAAGTGATTATTCCTCTTTATTCAGCTCTGGTGAGGCCATATCTGGAGTATTGTGTCCAATTCTGGGCCCCCCACTATAGAAAGGATGTGGATGCATTGGAGAGGGTCTAGCAGAGGGTGACCAAAATGATAAGGGGGCTGGAGCGCATGACCTATGAGGAGAGACTGAGGGATTTGGGTTTGTTTAGTCTGAAGAAGATAAGAGTGAGGGGAGATTTGATAGCAACCTTCAACTTCCTGAAGGGAGTTTCCAAAGAGGATGGAGAAAGGCTGTTCACAGTGGTGACAGATGACAGAATAAGGAGCAATGCTCTCAAGTTACAGTAGGAGAGGTCTAGGTTGGATATTAGGAAAAACTATTTCACTAAAAGGGTGGTGAAGCACTGGAATGGGTTACCTAGGATGGTGGTGGAATCTCCATCCTTAGAGGTTTTTAAGTCTCGGCTTGACAAAGCTCTGGCAAATAGATTTAGCTGGGATTGGTCCTGTCTTGGGCAGGGGGCTGGACTTGATGACCTCCTAAGGTCTCTTCCAGCTCTATGATTCTATGATTATCTCCCCATGAATACACACTGTAATCAAGTCCCTTGCAATCTTCTTTTTGAAAAACATATTGAGTTATTTAAGCCTCTCTCTGTCAGGCAATTTTTTCAAGTCCTCAAATATTTTTTGTGCCTCTTCTCTAAACCCTCTCCAGTTTCACCCTTTTAAAATGTAGACACTGGAACTGGATCCAGTATGGGTCTCACCAAAGCTGTCTTCAGAGATCAAATCAGTTCCCTACTTCTCTATTCACTACTCCCCTATTGGTACAACAAGCTGAAAAATGCTGGGTTCCTACTTATGGCTCACAGGCTTTGACATTAAATGCCCAGTATGTCTATGGTTTAGGTTTCCTTTCCAAAACCTTCCTTTCAGCTGAGATTCTGGCAAGCCATAACTAGTATAATTTCTTTATCAGCCCTCACTAGCAAAATAATCCTTTGAAGAGGAATTTCTTTCAAATACAAAAAGAGCAGAGCTTTAATGGCTTCCCCATGGTGAAAGTCACTGTCAAAAGAAATAACATTCTCTACTTGTATTATTCACATAAACATTAACACCTTTAATCATTGACATTTTTCTGAGGAACCTTTAAAATATCTTCTGTGACACAGGGCTGGCTAAAAAGGCTAAAGGCAAACAGTTGAGCAAGTCCAGGCCTGAAGGGCTATTAGAAGCAGCTTTGGGCCTCATTAGCCAGAGGGCTATATAAGGCAGTAGAAAGGAGCCAGGAGGGGAAGAGCAAAGAAGGAGCCAGGGTATGTTCCCTCAGGTAAAAGGAGAGGCTGGCTGAGTTTGCTGTAATCCAAAATCTTTATAAATAGAAGGTGGCGGGAAGCTGGGCATAGTCCTGTCTGGACTAGGATAAAAGAGGTGGCATTAGAAACATTAGCTCACATATTAGAAGAGTCTAATCTACTTCACAACTTCACTATGTAGGCAGATTTAAATATCCCAGCAGGGGGCCTACTGGCATCATTAGGCACCTAAATGCCCTCAGAAGCATAGGTGACTGCACCAGAAAGGGTCTCCAGATTATCTGTGGACCAGAAGGTGTCCCAGGGCAAGGAGCCTGAGTGAGGACCTTGCCACACCTCAAATTAATGTTTAAAAAAACCTTCCACTGTGGCATAGTTGTAGTAATGGTCTCTGACTGCTGCTTGACTAAAATGCCCTCAGAAGCCCACTCCCTAAAGGCCAGCTCATGAGCTGTCGTGAATTGGTGCAGGTCCAGTGAAATCAGCAGATTTTAGAAGATGAAACAAGAAAGTATCATCTGAGAAGGGCTACGTCTACACTGGCATGATTTTCTGGAAATGCTTTTAACGGAAAAGTTTTCCGTTAAAAGCATTTTCGGTAAAGCACATCTAGATTGGCCATGGACACTTTTCCGCAAAAAAGCCCCGATCGCCATTTTCGCGATCAGGGCTTTTTTGCGGAAAACAATACTGTGCTGTTTACACTGGCCCTCTTGCGCAAATGATTTGCGCAAGAGGGCTTTTGCCCGAACGGGAGCAGAACAGTATTTCCGCAAGAACACTGACGATCTTACATGAGATCGTCAGTGTTCTTGTGTAAATTCAAGCGGCCAGTGTAGACAGCTGGCAAGTTTTTCTGCAAAAGCAGATGATTTTGCATAAAAACTTGCCAGTCTAGACACAGCCAAGGTGTATTGCTTTATACAGAATAGCTGATACTACTCGTAATCCCTAGTTCTTTGTAGAGCTCAGGTACTGACCTTTTGTAAAGTACTTTTTCTCAGCATTTTACAAGTGAAGAAACTGAGGTATAGAGAAGTAAGGGGACTTACCCAAGATGACCCTGCAGGCTAAGCTAGGAAAAAAACACTCGTCTCCCAAGTCCCAGTCCCCAGTGCTCTGTCCACTAGATCACTCTGCCCTCTTGGAATCTCTCACACCAAGGCCTTGTCTGGACTAGGATAAAAGAGGTGGCATTAGAAACATTAGCTCACATATTAGAAGAGTCTAATCTACTTCACAACTTCACTATCTAGGCAGATTTAAATATCCCAGCAGGGGGCCTACTGGCATCATTAGGCACCTAAATCTTTTTTTTTTAACTGATTATTAGCCCTTCAGTCTGGATCAACAAAAACAGCATCAGTCAATTGCAAATAGGACCTATTCCTGGAAGCGACCTTTAAGTTCACTAAATCCAATCCCAAATACTGCAGGCAACACCATCATAGAATCCCTGGCATACATTCATCAAATTTCATCTTCAAACTAGTTGGATTGTTTCCCCCTCTCCCCACTTCTCCTACAAGGAGGTTTCCAGAACTTCCTCCTCTGATGGGCAGAAACTTTCTTCTCATTTCCATCTAAAATTTATTCCTGCCCAGTTTATCCTTAAAAACAATGACTAGTCCTGTGGCATTTTAGAGAATTTATTTATTTATTTATTTATTTATATTATCATGAGCTTTCATGGGCAAAACTCACTTACTTCTTCAGATGAGCTCAACAAAAAAGTGGGTTTTGCCCATGAAAGCTCATGATACTATATATATTTTTGTTAGTCTCTATGGTGCCACAGGACTACTTGTTTTTAAAGTTACAGACTAATCCGGCTACCCCTGTGAGTCTGTGTCTAGACTACACAGTTCTTCCAGAGAAAGATATGCAAATTGCAAACTGCAATTTGCATAGCTTTTTCCACTTCTTTTTTCAGAAGAGGCTTTTCCGACTTTTGGCCCATCTACACTGGGCCAAAACCCTTTTTCAGAGCATCCTTTCTTCCTCGTAAAACGAGGCTTACAGGGATGCTGAAAAAACATTTCTGCTCTTCCAAAAAAAATTTCGGAAGAGCAGACACAGTCCTTGGACGCAGCAGAGTTTTTCCAAGCTATCTCTGGTATCCCAGAAAAACTCTGCAGTCTAGACATACCTTGAGACAGGTTATCCTTGTTTGTTCTTGTGCCAACATTATCCTTTAACTCTTATCCCTCTCTGGGATCCCCTCCGGCAGGGAAGTATTTATAGAGAGCAACCCAGATTCCCTCTCAGCCTTCATCTGGCCAGCTTTTTCAATCTCCTCTTATTAAATAGGCTCACCACTCCCCTGATCAGCAAAGAACCCTTCTTTGCAAGCATCATAACCAAAGCTTTTAATTTGACCCAATAACAAACACAGTTGCAAGCCTAAGAATTTAGCTTAATGTTCTCTTAGTTTAAGGCCTAAATTCAGAGTGTTATATAATTTTCTAAAGTTTTACAAAACCCAGTAAGAAATGTCTTTGAGACATTAAAATCCCACAACACAATCAACTAGAAATAGATTCTTTGAAAAATATCCACACACACAACTGATCAGCCTTCCACTTGTATGAACAAAGAATGCTGTTCACACAGCTCTGATTCTAATTCAGATCACCATACAAATAATTTAGAAGATGGAATACTATTAAAGAAAAGATTTTAATCATTTAAAACACAGGATGGTACTGTAGTTAAATAATACTACTTTGGGCTTATCTAGCACATTTCAACAGTAGATCTCAAAGCACTTTACAAAGGAGGTCAGCATCACTATCCCCTTTTCACAAACAGGGAAACCACAACACAGAACAGGGAAGTGATTTGCCCCCTGTCACCTAAGGTTGAATCACTGGCCTGTAAGCCAGGAAGTTCCTGGCTCTGCCATTGGACTCTCTAAGTCTAGATTGGCATGATTTTCCAGAAATGCTTTTAACGGAAAAGTTTTGCGTTAAAAGCATTTTCGGAACAAAGCGTCTAGATTGGCACGGACACTTTTCTGCAAAAGCACTTTTTGCGAAAAAGCGTCCATGACAATCTAGACACGCTTTTCCACAAAAAAGCCCCGATCGCCATTTTCGCGATCAGGGCTTTTTTGCAGAAAACAAATCTGAGCTGTCTACACTGGCCCTTTTGCGCAAAAGCTTTGCGCAAAAGGGACTTTTGCCTGAACGAGAGCAGAATAGTATTTCTGCAAGAAGCACTGATTTCTTACAGTAGGAAGTCAGTGCTTTTGCAGAAATTCAAGCGGCCAGTGTAGACAGCTGGCAAGTTTTTCCAGAAAAGCAGCTGATTTTCCGGAAAAACTGGCCAGTCTAGACACAGCCTCTGTGTAGGCAAGCAATTCACTCTCTCTGGGCCTTAGTTTCCTTGTCTATAAAACTAGGGATGATCTTTGCTATTTAGACTGTAAAAGCACTTGGAGGCAAGGGCTGTATTCCCCTATGTAACACTTGGTACCATGGGAGGCCTGGCTCTTGGCCAGGGACTATGCTGTGCAGCACCTGGCACAAAGGGGGCTCATCTCAGTCAGGTCTACACAGTACTTCATACAATCAAGTCCCTGATCTCTGTGAAGCTCCCAATATTGGGGCCTCTAGGCACTGGTGTGATACATAATAATAAGAGGTCAGGAGGGATTTAAAGAGCAGCTCTCAAAGGCGGCTGGAGATGCCCAGACATGCTGAGCACCCATAGCTCCCCTGGACTTCTGGGTGCTGATTAAGGCCCAAACCCAGCCCCTCAGATGTGTGCAGCTGGGCCCCACAGTTGAAAGGGCCTTTTCCATTAAAGGTTTCACTGGGAACAGGGGGATAAATCAGTGTGGAAGCCAACTCCTCGGCCCACACAGGCCGGCTCCAGCCAGCCAGCCGGGAAGGGCCTCCCGCCGCCAGGGAGGGGGCTCTGCCTCTGGGGGTGGGATGATGCAGTAGGGGGCGGGCAGAGGCTGGGACGGGTGCAGGGGGAAGGGAGGGGTTGCCGGTGCCATACGGCAGTGTGCCGAGGGGGGAGGGTGCGGTTATGGGGGGGAGTTCCCACGGAGGGAGGGGCATTAGCGTGGGGGTCACACGCTGCGGGGAGCAACAGTGGAGGCGACAAGGGATAAAACAGGGGCGAAGGCAGCAGCGAGCGGGGGAGTCAGGAGCGCTCTGGAGGGGTGGGTCGGGGCAGGGCCGTCCAGGGGAGGGAGAGGGCGGTTGCCATAGAAACTCACACTCTGGACCCCGGCCGCCATTTTCCGGCCTCCTCCTGCAGCAGCTCAGCCGCTTAGCCCCGCCCGCTGGGGAACAGGAGGCGGGGCGACGGTCGGGCCCCGCCCCCGCCACGGCTACAGGGCGCCCGAGGAGGGGAGGCGGAGAGGTCGGGAGCGGCCCCCAGCAGCTGGCACGAAATAGGGACGGGCGCGGGGCCAGCGTCTGACCCCGCTCCGGCAGGGCGCTGGGGGCCAGGGCGCCTGGGATCTGTCCCAGCTGGGCGGGGGGCTCTGCAGCAGGGCTAGGGCGGGGAGGGGGTTGGGAGCTCGGACACTGGGGTCTGTCCATCATTCACCGCCGACTTGCCCATTGCAAGGCGGCGGGAGCGTCCTGAGGCTCTTCTGGTCCGGATATGGGCGGCCGGGGACCACAGATGCCAACTCTCCGCCTGCGCTAGCACATGGTTCCCGCGATCCCCAGACCTGCTGAAGCCTCCAGTGCTCTCCACTGCTGCCACCACTTCCACCTCCATTTAGGAACCCCGGCGCGGAACACGAATGACAACAGCTGTTAGATCAGCCTCTGTTCTCCCACCAGGCCCCCTTCTTGCATGGCTGCTCCCTCCTACTATTCGCGCGCTCTGGGCAGCTGAGCACCTCTTCGTTCCCTTGGGCTGCCCTGGCCTCAGTGACAGTGCACCAGCTAGAAATAGCAGCGTGCAGATGCCAGGGAATTCTGACGCCTAGTTCTATGTGTAGAGGGCAGTGCATTACTCCCTTATGACCCCCACAGTTAGCTAAAGTTCAGGGCAATGTCAGTTAGGATTGAGGCTGAGCAACATTTCTCCAAATGTTGGACCAAAAAAATGCAGATTTGAGTTGACCAAAAAAATGTGAATTTGTGCCCTGTTGCTTGTTTTTTAACAAATCCAAAATATTTCATAATTTTGGAAAGATTTCATTTTTTCCCATTCAAAATGACTTGCCCTTTCAAAATGTACTTTGATTTTATTTTAACAAAATGTAGATAACACAAAAAAAGTTTTGAAACTAAATAGTTTGATCAGAAACAGGAATTTTTTTGAACTTTTTGATTCACTGACAAATTTTTAAAAAGTTCAGTTTGTCAGCCCTAGCTTTTTTCAATTTTTCAAAATGTTCAGCAAACTGAAACATTATTTGACCATCTCTAGTTTGGAGGAGAAATTGATAGTAAAGTCAGATACTTTTGGTGCAGTCCCATTTGTTCACACAGGCTGTGTCTACACTGGCCCTTGAATTTCCAGAAAAGCAACAACGCTCTACTGTACAAAATCAGCCGCTATTCCAGAAAAGCTACGCTGCTCCCGCTTGGGCATAAGTCCTTATTCCGGAACACTGTTCCGGAAAAGGGCCAGTGTAGACAGCCCAGTAGTCTTTTCCAGAAAAAAGCCCCGATCGTGAAAATGACGATCGGGGCTCTTTTCCAGAAAAGCACGTTTACATTGGCCACAGACGCTTTTCCGGAAAAAGGGCTTTTCCGGAAAAGCAGCCTGCCAATGTAGACGCTCTTTTTCCAGAAATACTTATAACGAAAACTATTCTGTTTTAAGCATTTCTGGAAATTCATGCCAGTGTAGACACAGCCAAAGATTATACAAAGTCCTGCTTCCCTGAACACAGGAGACATCAAACTGGAGACTATTTGCTCTCAGTTCCAAGCCTCTGTCTGCTAGTACTCCCAAAAAAACTCACTCCCCGTAGCTTTTCTCTCTCCTTTTCCAGACTGAGACCCTCTGTTTCTGATCTTTCTAGGCTTCTCTCTCTCATGCTCACCTCTGCTAAAATAATGCCTCTCAAGCACCTCTGCCCACATGCACCTTGTTTTGGGCAGTGACATATGCCTGTGGTTGGGATAGAGCCTCCTATTGTTTCATAGAGTTTTAAGGACTGAAGACACCATCAGTCCTCCTGTACCGCACAGGCCACCCAGTTTTGCTCTCTTAACCCTATACGGAGCCCAATGACTTTAGTTAGACCAGTGGTCCCCAACTATTTGGGGTTGCCGGGCGCCAGGGGGCGTGGCCGTCCGCCCGCCGGGGCCCGGGGGGCGGGGCCCCCCCCATAGCCGCATTCCCGGGGCCGGTGCTGGCGCTCCCCCCCGCCTCTTCCCCAAGTGCCGCGCGCCCGGGGCCGGCGCTGGCGCTCTCCCAAGCGCCGCACACCTGAGGCCGGCACTGGCGCGCTCTCCCCCCCTCCCCTATGCGCCGCGGGGGTCAATCCGCGGCACCCCCGGGGCCGGCGCTCACCGTGCGCCACGCGCCCGGGGCCGGCTCCGGCACCGCGCATGCGCCACGTGCCCGGGGCCAGGCCAGCCCTGAGCACTTGGCGGGCGCAGACAAATGCCCCCACGGGCGCCATGGTGCCCGCGGGCACCATGTTGGGGACCACGGAGTTAGACCAAAGCAGAAGAGTCCTCAGGAAACTAAACTGTTGGGTGCTGCCAGCAAAGAAGAGGAGAAACCAAATGGCTCTGCATGCTGAGCCCCTTTGATGGCAGGGAATTGTCTCACCTAACTCTGGAGGTTGTGATGAGCCCTGCAAATGTTCCTTTACTCTTTGAAATTCTTGGCTTCAATTTAAAACTAAACATTTTTGTTACCGTGTTAGTAGTAGGGATGTAAGAGTGTAACTGGGTAACTGATAAGCTGCCACTTTTCAGTTACTGGCACCGGTTATACTCTTCACAGGGCTGTTAGGAACAGCAGCAGCCTCACAAGGCCAGGAACCCTCGCACCATGGAACACCCACGGTTAATCACGTAACTGATAGAAATTATATTGGTTACACAGTTAATAATTTTTAAAATTTTTAACATCCCTTGTTAGTAACAGCTAGAGCAGGGGTGGGCAAGAAATGGCCCATAGGCCAGATGCAGCCCGCCGAGCCTTTTGATTCAGCCTGCAGCCCACCCTGCTGAGACCCCAAGGCTGCTCAAATGGCTGGCAGCTTCCTCTAGGTGCTGCATACCCCTAGTGGGGAAGAAGAGAGGAGACTTCATGTACTGTCCCCACCCCCAGCCCAATCACCCCTTCCATAGAAAAGTGCGGCCCCTGACCACTTAAAATCTTGGAGTGGCCTCCCATCAAAAATGATAGCATACTCCTGAGTTAGAGGCTAGGGCCTTATGTTCACTGCACAGACCCTGATGGAGATAAGGCCCCTGTTGTGGTGGTTGCTGCACAGAACCTGACCAAGATTAGGCCCTGCATGGATCCAGGCTAGGATTAGTGCCTGATTTTGCCAGGTACTGCACAGACACACAGTGAGAATCTGTTCTTGCCTCAGAGTTTGCAGTCTATGTAGCTCAAAGGAGGGATTATCATCCCTTTCCAGATGGGAAAATGGAAGCAGAGGGGGACTGAAGGGCTAGACCCAAAAAGGGACATATGCATAGCTATGCTGTGTGTTGCAATGACTAACTCCTAGGTGCTCCGCTGCCTAGTGGCATCCTGACCCTTGAGTTGGATATCTTGACTCCCATGCTGGAGTCCCAACTCTCTGTATGGGGAGAGTTAAGCACCAAGGACAGGAATTCTCAGAAGCCAGCAAGATGAGCAGGGACCCACCTCAGTTAGCCAGGACTGAAATCTACAAGCAAGGGGGGAGTTTAGGGACCAAATTCAAAAAGATACTAAGGCACCTATTTCCCATGGAGCTGTGTCTCTACTCAGCTTGGAATTCTTAGCCATGAATCCTCTCCTGGATCCAGATGCATAAGATAGGATATTCCTTTCTTATATAAATTACAGGAAAGCCATCAGACCGAATAGCCCCAGTAGTTAGGGCATTCCCCTGGGATGAGGCAGGTTCGGATCCTTACGCCAAACATTTTTAATTATATTCAAAGTGAAACAGCTTCAACCAAAGAGAATGTTGGAGCGAGACCCATCTGAGAGTATCCTAGAGCTAGAGCATGTACATATATACTACATCTTCTAATATCTACTACCTAACTCCTGGGATGGCAGCAGATAATATCCATGTTTATTTGTAACCTTTTAAAAAATCAGTTCACAGTTGCAGGAAATAATGGGTGGAGATCAGACAATGGGGCTGTCTACACTGCCCCTTCTTGCGCAAAAAAATACACAAATAAGACGAAGCATGGAATATCGCTGTGCCTTATTGGCATAATTAATGAGGCTCCGTTTTTGTGCAAGAGCCCCCTCTTGTGCAAGAGCCATTCTTCATGAAAAAAAGAAGAACGCCTCTTGCACAAGAGGGGTTTTTTGTGCAAAAGCCTCTTGTGCAAAAACGGAGCCTAATTAATTATGCAAATGAGGCACAGCAATATTCCACACTTTGCCTCATTTGCATATTTTTTGCGCAAGAGGGGGCAGTGTAGACATAGCCTGGGGGTTTTAGACAATAATTATTTCATGTCAGTAGATGTTGTGATTCAAAAAGTGAAAGCTTTATAACCATTAAAACACAAATTATCAACATCACATATCCAAATATACCAAGTAAATATTGTTAAATCAAGCTCCGCTAAGTACTCCAGCAGCATGTCTCTCATGTTGCTGGGCTATACATTGCAGTCATTATCAACAGAAATATTGCATCACTTTGTGGGTGAAATTGACATCTAACACTATTTACTGATCAAAATCTAGTCCTCCCAAGCCTACCTGTTGTCCAGTGGCTAAAGTCATCTGATAGGTTGTGGGAGACTGAGCTGAACCTGAGTGTCCCAACCTCAGGTGAGCGCATGGACCATTGAGCTACTGGCTATTTTACATACACTGCCTGACAGGTGTGTTCTGAGCATGCCTGCTGGATGAGACCCTGCTCAAGGAATGGCTAGTAAAGTTTGAGCATCCCACTGCAGTTTAGGAATGAACGAGAGTGCTGAGCAGCTCAGTAGCTGCAGGGTGACTTAAAGACTCAGTGGTTGTCTATGGGGTTAGCTGGCAGCTCAGTGTGGGGTTTGGAAATGTCAGTGGCACTTAAATGTTGAACTTAGGCATCGACAGTTAGGTTAGTCTACACAGCAACATTATTTCAAAATAATGAGTCTTATTTAGAAATAACTTAGTCCGTGTCTACATAGCAGGCAAATAATGTCAAAATACTGTCAAGCTGAAGAGCTTCTTACTCGGACTCTTGTAATCCTCATTGTACGAGGAGTAAGGGAAATCGGAGGAAGAGTGCTCTAGCTCAAAATAAGTGCTGTGTAGACACTCCCAATTTCGAAATAAGCTATTGACGTAGCTCAATTTGCATAGCTTATTTCGAGTTAAGCCCTGCTGTGTAGACGCACTCTTAGACACCTGAGTCTTTTTGTAGCTCTTGACCAAAATGATTCCTCTGGGATCACACAGGCAGTTTGTGGCAGAGATGTACATTAAGCCCAAATACCTGTATCCAATGCACACTGCTATCTTTCCTCTCCTTTGCATTTGAAGTCACCATGTAGGTTACTAATTTAATGGATGTGAAGTGCTTGCTCTGGGTTTCCAAGGAACCTGCCATGCCCACCCATTCAGTGGCTGACATGAGGCAAAATGCCCAGGCAAAGCAGCTCAAAGCCAGCACAGGGATCTAAAGGGGGAGGCAGTACTAAGCAGATCTGGGGCTCTGTATCAGCTTCAATGATGTTGTGGGAATGAGACCAGGATGGGGGAGGGGGGGCAAAAGATCACTGGCAACAATCCCTCTTTTGTTAGCATGGCTGTGATGACCTCATCCTATCCTGGGGGACAATGCCCCCCGTGTTCCCTGGCCAGGGGCTCCCCAACAATGAACCTAGTCAGGACTGGCAAGCAGAAGTGACGCTGTGGGAGCCCCGTTGCCAGGGGAGTGGCACAGCTATGCCACACAAATGGGGGTGACTGGGAGAGCTGGGTCCCCACAATGTGACAGGAAGGTTAACATATGCAGGGAAGGAGAGAGCTGGGGTTTCTTGCCATTTGGGAGTTTTGAGGTACTCACCATGGTCCATCCCCCTGCGAATGCACACAAGCTTAGAGGGAGAGTAAGCCCTGGAGGAGAAAGCCAGGATTAGAACCCAACAGTCCAGGTGTGTACAGGGAAGAGGGCAGGGGGATTTAGGCCAGATGGTTATGTGCCCTCCCCCCACCAAAATAGGCATGGGGGGAAGTTGAGAGAATAAGATGATGGACTCAGATGGGACAGATTTCCCACTTCCCCATCTTACCCACCCCAGGATGAACATTTGGGGCAAGGTTTCACAGCCCTTGCTATGGTTGCACAGCAACTAGGATGTGTCAGAAATATGCCCAGAATGCAGGATGACTCAAAAGGCCCCTTCCAACCACTAGACCCCACTCTCCTTTCAGAGTGGGGATAAAATCCAGTGGTCCTGATTCCCATCCCCCCACTCTAGCTCACTTGGATCACAGTCTTGGATACAGCCTAGGAACCCTGGCTTCCACCATTCCACTGCTGCTCAATAGGTACTTTTCTCTCCCAGGAGCTGAGCAGTCAGGACTCCTGGGTTCTATCCCCAGCTCTTGGAGGGGAGTGGGGTTTAGTGGTTAGAGAAGGAAGGCTGGGAAATAGAATGCCTGGGTTCTCTTGCCATGGGAAACAGAACTCCCGGGTTCTCTTGCCAGCTGTTGGAGAAGGGAGTATGCATGTGCGCATGCAAGGTCTCCTCCCAAAGTTTGCAATGGCTCCATTCATTAGAGATTTGCCCCAGAGAAGCTGTGTCTAATCTGATTTGTAATTGGTACTAATTAGCATTAATCACAGTGGGAAACTCAGACTAGGCGCCTTGGCTGGGGCTGGGGGACAGAGGAAGCTGCTAATGAGCAGAGTAGAGCTGGAGGGGTTTGGCAAGTCCTAACTCCCCCACCTCCTTTCCCAGAGCTCAGGATAGAATCTAGGGCTATGTCTACATTGGCGTGATCTTGCACAAAAACTTTCTGCCTGTCTACACTGGCCGTCTGTTCTTGTGCAAGTAAATTGATGTTCTAATGTATAAAATCAGGGCTTCTTGCACAAGAACTCTGACGCTCCTGCTCAGGAATAAGCCCTCTTGTGCAAGAGCTCTTCCAGAAGAGGCCAGTGTAGACAGGCAACATGAATTTCTTGCGCAAGAAAGCCCTATGGTTAAAATGGCCATCGGAGCTTTCTTGTGCAAGAGAGCATCTACACTGGCACTGTATGCTCTTGGGCAAACGCACGTGCCAGTATAGACGCTCTCTTCTGGAAGAGTTTTTGCATGAGAACGCGCTAGTGTAGATGTAGCCTAGGTGCTTGACTCTCAGCTCCCCTGTTCTAACCCTTAGTATGCACTCCCCTTCCATGGTTCATTCCCATCAGCCGTGCTCCATTGGCCTGACAAGCATTGCCAAACACCTAGGACAAGCTCTGGTGGCTCTGATTTTTGCCAGGGGCTGGGTACAACCCTACCCGCAGGGTGAGTGCGCCATATGTATATTTTGGCTCTATGCCCATGTTGCTGCTGTCCGCTGCTGTCTATTGGAACCCCCCGGTGACTGAAATGCATCTTATAAGGTGGTGTAGGAAGAGCTGTCTGGGAACTTGAGCCAGCTCGCAGCCAGATGAGGCAGAGTGTGGCAGAACGGCTTGGGAGCTCGATCCACCCACCTGCAGCTTGAGCCAATGGGTGGCATCTCCACCAGGAAGCTAGGGACACCCAGCTGAGTGCTGAAGCCGTTGGGGGCACAACGAGCAGGGAGCTAGGGCCAAGGGACAGTATAGCTTGTATAGAACTAGAGCCACCGAAATGGATACCAGAGCATGGGGCGGCAGGGTCCTAGAGCCACCCCGTCAGGCACTGGAGCCATGGGGCGGTAGCGGGTCAGGAGCTAGGCCCAGGCCCCCACAGGCGGCTACCGGAGCCATCGGGAGGCACAGCAGGCAAGGAGCTAGAGCCACCCTGAGCCAATCAGCACGGCCGGAGGCAGCAGCTGACTTCCGGGAAGCTGGGGCTCGGCCGACACGGAGCTGGAGGTAGAGTCCGGCGCTCAGCCCGGCGCGGGGCTGCGGGTTGGATCGCTCGGGGGCGCCGGGGAGGGGCCGGACTCGGACTGTGCCGCGGATGAATGGTGCCGGGGGAGGCTGCCCTGCAGGGCTGGGAGCAGCTGTCAGCAGCCTTGCCCTCTGGAGAGACGGCGGCTGAGGGGCGTCCGGTTTATGGGCAGCTGCGAGAATGGAGACGGGGGTCCATGGCGCCCTGCCCCACAGCTCTAGCCGCTAGACCCTACTCTCCTCCTAGAGCCGGGGAGAGAACCCGGCTGTCCTGGCTCCCAGCCCCACCCTCACGTCCCTGCTCTCCTCAGTACAGCCCCAGAGCTGTGTGTGTGTCTGGAGTTTTAACTGGCATTTTTGGAGTCTGGTCCCTAGTGATTCTACCACTCCCAAGGGCCCCTTCCTTTGTCAGGGAGGAGATGGCATGAATCTGCAGTGCTGTCCTAGGAAATGGGTGAAGCCCTCCAGCTCCTCCATGCACCAGGTGGCCTTGGTGCAGGAGTCCTTGGGGAAAGGGGGTTCTCAGTGGGAGGTGTGCAGTGGGGATGGCATATGGGGCCTATTTGGCTAGCTCTTGGGGGTAGGGGAGCAGCATGGGATTGCCTCTCTGGGACAGTGGGAGACAGATCTTTGGGAGAGTCGGGGAAGCTCAGTGCTCTGGGGCCAGTTCTCTGGCAATGGCGGGGGGCTGCCACCCATGGGTCTGGATCTCCAAAGTAGTAAGGGGGCATGGAGAGCAATGTGGGGAGGTACAGTGTCCATGGGGCAATCAGGGGCATGTGGTGCCCAGGGGATCAGCTCTCTGAAGTAATGGGGGGGGGGGGTGTCGTTGCATAGGAGCAACTCTTTAGGGTAGTTAGGGAAGGGTGCATGGTGCCTGTGGAGTCAGCTCCCCAACGCAGTGTGGGGAGGGGAGGGCAGCTCTCTGTAGTGTGGGGGGAGGAAGGGTGGTAGCCTGACATAGAAGCTGAGTGATCCCTATCTTTTCTTCCCTCCCAGATGCCCTGAGTCTGTGTTGGGTAGAGGGAGAGCAGGGAAGCAACATGGACCCTGAAATCTCCATCATGCTGCAGTGCCCGTCTCCCAAGGGCCTGGTTGAGACAGATGTGCAGGCAGAGCTCTCCCCAGCCTACGACCGACGCCAACTGCCTGGGACCCAGACCTGGATTGATGCAGTCTGGGAGGCCCGGTGCCACCACAACCCCTGGCTTTTCAATGGCTCCAAATTCCGGTTGCACTCAGCCCAGTTGGAAGGGGACTCCCTGACCTTTCGTCTGGGCCTCACTTGTTACAAGGATTTCCTGGGCACCAACCGAGCTGGCATAGCCAGGCATCTCCAGCAGCAGGGATGGCAGGACTTTGGGGACAGCCAGGCCTACCTGGCAGAGCCACTGGGTGTGGGTGCCATGGTGCATACCTCTGATGACTGCTTCGTCTTCCTGCGGCGCAGCCTGAAGGTGGGCGAAGCACCTGGCCTCATAGATATACCCGGTGGGCATCCTGAGCCACAGGTAGGTTCCATCCAGCACCCCTAGAATGGAAAGGCCCCGGATCCCATTCTCATCATCTGAGCCAGCCAGTCCCCTCCACAATGGGAAACCTTCCCACCTCCTGCCCCCATTGCACATCCCCTGGACTCCCTGTAAGCACAGGAGTGTTTTCCCTGCCATCTTACTCCCTTGCTGTGTTCCACCCCAGAGGTGGCTGCATTTGCTGACATGGAGTGTCTTCCTCTACTGCAGGCTGTGATGGGGGATATCCCAGAAGAATCCATCCGTTTGGAAGATCTGCCCAGACCGCTGGTTGTTAAGGAGATCTTCTCCTCTATTCTGAGGGAGATCCGAGATGAGGTGAGAGCTATGGTGCATTGGCTGGTGGTGTGTCTGTGTTCTGCTGCCCCTCACTAACCTGTACCCTGCTCCACAGGTCAATCTTCCATTGCCCACCCTAAGCCAGCCAGTGCTGTTGGGCATCGCTCGCAACCAGACCAGTGCCGGTCGGGCCAGCGCTGAGTTTTATGTCAGGTAATAGGATTGATTCAATGCACAGGGAGGCCCAGAGGGGCTATGCCTGGGGTCCAGGACAGCTCAGGAGGCAGAGGTCCAGTTTGGTGGATCTGGCTCAGGCACAACTGCGGCTTAAACCCGTGTCCTAGTTATTTGGATCTAGAAGTTGCAGCAGTTAAAAGAACCCTGAAATTGGTGATTGGATCTGTCCTATCAGCAATTAGGTGCAACTTCCCCCCATGTCCTAGAGCCCTCCCCAGCCAAAATAGATGTAGTAGCACTGTGCCAAGATTGGTAAGACACCAATCTTACCTGTCCCTTTGTGAGACCCCAATCTCACAATGGGTCAGGTATTGGACAGCTCCTGACTGGGATATGGGGCCCCCGACATGCCAGGCGCTGCACAGACACAGCGAGACATAGTCCCTGCCCTGAGGATCTCGTAGCCTAACTAGACAAAAGAAGGATTGTTAACCCCCTTTTATAGATGGGGAAATGGAGGCACATAGCTGGGATGTGACTTGTTCACATCACACAGAATCAGTGGCAGAGCTAGAAATAGAGCCCAGGTGTCCTGAGTCCCAGTCCTGTGCTGTTACCACAAGGCCAGACTTCCATTTTGCTGCCCACAGGGATAGAAAATAAATGGGGGTAACTGCCATTGGGTCTCCAACCTGATTTGCCTCTGTTATGCTAATGGAGCTGCCCCATGTCCCAGATGCAGCCTGACTTCGGAGCAGGTGAAGCAGAGATATGAGATCGGGGGGCCTGAAGCACAAGAATCCACTGGCATCATCTTCGTCAAGAGAGAGGTAAGAGGAGGGCACAGCCTAGCAGACGGGAATAGAACCCAGAAGGAGTCCTTATGCTCCAGTCCATGGGGATCTCACTCCCCTTCTAGGCCTGGGAATTGAACCCAGGCGTTGTGGGGGAGTCCCTGCTATCCCAGTTCCTGTGGTCAGTAAGGATCACACATGAGTTCTGGGAGGAGACAGCAGGCACCCTGCCTCCTCTGTCCCTGGCACTGAGCCCGTGATGTCCCTGTGCTTCTCCTGCAGGATGTCCTGACTCTGGAGCAGACCGGAGAGATGTGGAGGGAGCTTTGTCCATCTGCCAAAGGAGCTGTCAGACTCTACATGCTGATGCAGGGTGGGGGGCAGTGACAGGAAGGGGACTGACTCTGAGGCCATCATATACCAAATGGGGCATCAACAGACCCTGCACATGCTAGCCCTATGTTGTGGAGCCAAAAGGAGGGGGATTACTGCAGGACCAGACTCTCCTCTCCAGGGGCAGGGCCCAATTGTGGTTTTTTTTAGCCTTTGCTGTTAAGAACCCATCTGCCAATAAAGAACTTTATTCTCTGACACAGCAGCAGGTGCTAAGCCACTGGCATGATCCTATTTTCCAAAATGCACTGGGCTGTCCCAATGTGGAATGAGGCAGCAGCAGCTCTCCATACCTTCCTATCTGGATGATCTCAGCCAGCTGCTACCAGAGCTGAAGTGTTTTTGCGGGGAGGAGGACTGGCTGGCTCATGGGAGGGCAGAGTGGGATCTGGCACCTTTCCTTTCTCCGCGGTGCTGGCTGGAGAAAGGACATGTGGCCTTTTTCTACTTTAGCCCCTTCCTCAAAGGCTACATGAGCGCTAGGGGGACTCCCTATGCCTAAGAGCAGGGATGGTGCACCCATGGTACTTTGGAGGGACTGGGGAACCATCCCCATGCTAAGGGGAATGGGAGACACTGAATTCCCCAAGCTCTCTGGCCTGCATTGTCCAGTCTCATCATGTGTTGGCAATCCCAGCTGCTTCCTGCCCCAGAGCTGGATACAGCACTAGTTGCTCATGGTGATAATACAAAGGCCTCTGCCCCATCTTGCCTCCTAGAACCAGGGAGAGAAACCAGGAGTCCTGACTTCTAACCTCTGTCTCTAACCACTAGGTCACACACACCTCTCAGATTCAGTCCTGGGCTTGGAGGGGAGTGGGGTCTAGTGGTTAGATCTAGACAGGCTCTTTCCCCAGTCAGAGCTGGGCTGTGAATGGAGATGGTCCTGCACATCTATAGATGCCCTATTCAGGCTAAAGGTGTCAGCCATAGGCATCCTGGGATGTTGGGCCCCTGCAGATATTAATCCTGGTCTCGGCCAGCCCCGAGGGCAGTTCAGCCCCTAATCGGCTCAAGGAGGGGTGAAAGACTAGTTTGATGGTGGGGTCTGGAATCCTGGCTTGTTAATTGTGTTCAAGCTGCCAATAAGCTGGATAATCAGAGCTGAGTGGGGGAAGCGGCTAAAGCCTTGAGATGTGGCCTTCTCTCACACCATCCCAGCCTAGGGTCCCCCCTGTGGGGGGGAAATGCACAGATCCTTTGCCTCCTACACCATCTGCCTTCTCTCAGGAAATTTTCCATGCCCCAAGCCTGATGTCACACATCAAGGTGATAATCAGACTTAGAACTCACACCCAGTCCTGCTGCTGTAAGCACTAGGCTTCCCCCCCCCAAAGAACTAATATTAAACTTTAAAAATGGGTAGTCCTGTGGCACCTTAGTGACTGATGTGTATATATATAGTATCATGAGCTGTCATGGGTAAAACCCACTTCATCAGATGAGATGATCTTGAGTCATTAATATTAAACTTATTATCATAATGTTCTTCACAGCTGCCTTGGCTGGTGGAATGAACTCGGCCAAGTGTGCTTGAGTCAGGGCTTCCCCCACTTCCCTGCCATCCTTATCACTGGGTGGTGCTGGGGAAAGGGCTCTCTGCAGCAAGGTGAAAGGTGACTCCAGGAGCACAAGCCCTGAGCTGACAGGAAGTGCTGCCACAAGCCAGCCTGACTCAATGAGTCACTTCCTGTTGGCCAGGCTGCCTCTCCCCACGCTTTAACCCTTAGACTCCATTACCTGCCCAGAGCTGAGGATAAAACCCAGGAATCCGGAGTGATTCCCAGCCTCTGGGTCAGGGAGTGAATTGCACAGTCTGGGTGCCTCCCCCATAGTCTCAGTTTACCTGTTCTTAATTTAATCCCATTATTTCCTGGTTAACCCTCATGACATACCCTTTCCTGTCTTTCCCACCACCCTGGCTTAGGGTGGGGCTGGCATCTGCGATACTTCCTTCTGCAGCAGGGCCTTGGCCCTTCAAACCTCCTCCACTCCCTTGCAAACAGGAGACCCAACATCTGGCAGCCAGATTTGGAGCGGCCTGCAAAGCGGGTGTGGGGCGCCACCGTGTGTGGCCAGGAAGCACTGCTGGGATTGCCCAGAGTAGAGAGACAGTGTGGCCGTGACTGGAGGGGGATGGGTGGGTGGCTATGGGGCGGGGCAGGGCAGGTGGGGAGAGGGAAGGAAGAAGACCCCTGCGGAGCTGCAAAGCTGTCTGTTTCAGCGAGGGAAGCTATCACCTCACCTACCCTGCTTGGCCCAGGTGGGCAGGCCTAGGGACAAGCAGAACGTCATGGTCAGGGATGGAGGATGAACCCTGCTGCCAGGGATCGCCCACCCCCGCGGGGCAGAATGTTCCACACGCTGCGCTGGCCCGTACAGGAGCTGGGATAGCGGACTAGATGGGTTCCCATGGCCACCTGAAAGACTACAACTCCCAGAGGCCTTTGCGCCCCCACAGCAGGGCCTCCCCGGCCACGTGCTTGCCCAAGATGTCTCAGGCCTGGTGGGCGGGACTGGGCAGCTTTATTATAGTGTAGCTGTAGGGAGAGGCGCTGTCAGTCTGGGCTGGGTAATCGCCCCCCAGGGAAGGGGGCGCTGAGAAAGGGGAGTCGGCTCTAGGCAGGAAGGTGGGATTGGTGGGGAGGGGGCTCTAGGAACAGGGTAACTGAATTGGGTGTGTTCTAGGAAGGCTGAGGCTGCACGGAGCCTAGGAGCCACTAGCATGGATCCAGGGAGGGGAGAATCTCCGCAGCCCCTCCCCGGGGCTCTTGGGAGAGGGGGCAGGAAGCCTCGGAGTCGAAAGAGGCACCAGGACCAGGTTAGAGATGGGGGTAGGGGTGGTTGCTATTGACTAAACTCCAGCCAGGCTTTTCTCATCACTGAGCTGGTGACACCTGTCTCCATGGCCAGACTTCCTGCCGGGTTCCCCCCTTCAGGTCAGATTTGGTTGGGTGAGGCCAAGAGCTGACAGGAACCCCCCTCTAGGAATGAGATGGGAACAGAACCAAGGAGACCTGGTTCCCAGGCTTCCTACTCTAACCCCTGATACCCCTCTCTTCCAGAGCTGGGAATAGAACCCAGGAGTCCTGGCTCCCAGTGACTTATTCAGACCCTTCTACTTGTGGTTGCTGGTTGAGGGGGATATGTGTGGTTTCCTCTGGGAAGAAACCATCCCACCTACTCCTACCCCTCTCCCTCCCCCTCCTTATTCCTTCCATTCTCTGTCCCCAATTTCTCTTTCAGAACCCAGAAGTCCGTCTGTCCAAAGCCTTGTCCTATGTCCTGCGTCATGGAGCAGCGCAGTTGGGGCTGGAGATGAGTGCTGGTAAGTGCACCCACTCTCCTACAGATCTGCTCCCCCCCCCCCCCAAGCTCTGCAGGCTGGCTCCTTGGGACCACCTCTCCCATGGAGGGAGCACTATTGAGTCCCAGCAGAAAGGACTGAGGAGGGGACCCCATTGCTTAGATTGGGGGGGAAGATGGAATAGTGCATGTTGGGGGGAGGCAGAGATCACCCTCAGTGAATGGGGGATGGGTTAGGTTGTATGAAGGAGTGTCGGGTTATGGCCTAACCATTTCTTGGTGGGGGGGAGAAAGAGACAGGGTGGCTTTTTTTGGGAAGGGGAGGGGGCAGGTTTCACCTTTGCTGATTGTGGGAAAGGGGAAGATGGAACAAGCTGAACAGGATGGGGAGGTGCCTAAGTCTGAACCTCACAGTTGTGGGGTATGTGGGGAGAACCAAAAGTGTGGAGAGGGGGTCAGGTCTGGGCTAGCCCGTCAGAGGGTGGGAAAGGGGCAGGGAAAGTGAGGATGATAGCTCTTGGCCTAGGCTGTTGGGATTAAGGATGTAAAAAGTCAGTTAAAAAGGTAACTGTGTAACGGCTGAAAATCTTAGCAGTTACATGCACTGCAGGCTCTGCCGTATAAATCTTAAACAAGCTTTATGCTACAGAGCCTTCAGCAAAACTTCCCCAGGGCAAGGCTGCCAGACCCTGCCAGCCCAGCTCCTGGGGATGTAACTTTCCTGCGGCAGGGAAGCTTCCTCCCCAGGAGTGGGATTGGTAGGGGCTGCGAGCTCTGCCCCGGGGAGCCACCATGTAACCTGCAAAAGGGGGCTGTACCAGGCCCGCCACAGACAGGGGTTCCTCTGACTAGCTGGCCAGAGCAGCCCATGCCTGCAGTGGACCCCAGTTAACTGGAACTGGTAAGCAATACCTGTTTAGGGTGAAGTTAACTGGCTAACCAGTAAACCTTTCACATCCCCAGTTAGGATGCAGGGAGGTGTCAGCTCTTGGCCTAGCCCATTTAGGATATGGGAAGCAGGGGTAGGGCAAGTGAGGGGACAAGCCTCAGCCTAGCCTGTCGGGGTGCACAGAAGGGGTCAGGTCTGGGTTAGCCCCCCAGAGTGTGGGAGGCGGTAGGGTGCAGAAAGGGGGACAGGGCTCAGCCTAGCCCATCGGGATGCAGGAATATGTCGGCTCTCGGCGTAGACAGTCTCGTCTGTCTCCCCTCCCCAGATGGGTTCGTAGATGTGGCCTCTGTGCTAAGCTTGCCCCGCTTCAGGGGTGTCTCTGTGGCCGACGTGCAGCGTGTGGTGGAGACTAACGAGAAGCGCCGCTTTGCCCTCCGCCCCCACCCTGGTGATGGGCACTTGCAGATCCGGGCCAACCAGGGGCACTCGCTGCAGGTGCTGGGGTAGGGGTGGTTGGCAGCAGAGAGGGCTCCCTCTACTGGGGAGGAGGGAGGAAGGAAGTCAAGTGGAGTGGGCAGGGGGATTCTGTGTCCTGGGCCCCCAGAGTGTGGGGAGTGGGTCAAAACAGGATCCTCGCTCCCAGGAAGAGTCAGAGAGCAGGACAGGATCCTTGCTTCAGTGGATGGGAGGAAGGGGCACCTGGCAAAAAGGAGAGACAAGAAAATGGAGGCTGGGAGGTGTGTGCCAAGAGGCTGAGGGAAGCACACAAGGGAACTCTAGGCCAGAAGCCCCATTGCAATAACCCTCCATGATCCATCCCCTTCCCAGCAGGTGTCGGAGCTCGAGCTGACCCCATTGCTGGAGCCCACAGACCTGCCCCAGACCATGGCCCATGGCACCTACCTGCGACACTGGCCAGCCATCTGCCAAGGGGGCCTTTCCCGCATGGGGCGCAACCATATCCATCTAGCACCTGGGCTACCTGGGGATGGGCATGTCCTCAGCGGTGAGTGTGCACCCTGTCCTGGGCAGAGAGCCCAGCAGTCCTGGCTCTGAGGCCCTTCACTCTGTCACTACACCACACTGCCCTCCCTTGTGCCCCATTCCTGCAGAGCTCTTTCGGGGGGAGGGGCTTTGGCCCCAAGCGACACTGCTGGTTCTGGGTTCAAAGCCCAGTCAGCTAGGGGTGTGTGGCTGGGTTTGGGAGCTACCCTTCATAGCCAGCTTTTAACCACTTCTCTGACTACTGATCCACAGGGATGAGGCAGGACTGTGATGTAGCTATAGTGATCGATGGGCCCAAGGCATTGGCAGGTGAGTAAGAGGTGAGGGCCCTCTTGGAGTGTGGGGGGGGGAACCAAGAAGTTTCCTCAACCCTTCCAACTGAGACCCTTGCTCAGTAGCAGAACCCGGAATCCTGGCTCCCACCCTCCTCTACCCTCTCAACTGCAGTCCCCACCCTGACTGGAGGGTAGAACCCAGGGCTGTGTCTAGACTGGCCAGTTTTTCCAGAAAATCAGCCGCTTTTCCGGGAAAAACTTGCCAGCTGTCTACACTGGCTGCTTGAATTTCCGCAAAAGCACTGACGATCTCATGTAAGATTGTCAGTGTTCTTGCGGAAATACTGTGCTGCTCCCGTTCGGGCAAAAGTCCTTTTGCGCAAAAGGGCCAGTGTAGACAGCTCAAATTTGTTTTCCGCAAAAAAGCACCCATCGCGAAAATGGCGAAAAGTGCTTTTGTGGAAAAGCGTCCGTGCCAATCTAGACGCTCTGTTCCGAAAATGCTTTTAACGGAAAACTTTTCTGTTAAAAGCATTTCCGGAAAATCATGCCAGTCTAGACGTAGCCCCCGTGTCCTGGTTCCTGTGGCTCTGTGCCTGTGTGTTGCTTCCCCTGCAGATGGGATCCAGTTCTATCGCTCTGCTAATGGAGTTATCCTCTCGCCGGGTGATGCTGAAGGTTTCCTGCCTCCCCAGTACTTCCAAAGCGTCCTGCAGCTCCGGCCTGACAGTAAGGGCCTCCCCACCCTGTTTGTCCTTCTAGGGGAACTTGGCACTGTGGAGAGGTCAGACTGGCCCACCATCAATTCCATGAACCCCACCCACTAGAAAGAATGGAAGGCATGTGCTATGGCCATTTAGCAAATGGAAAGTCCTGACTCCTGCTCCCTCTGCTAATTTCCACTGGTTTTCCATACCCCTTCCTAAGCTGGAGAAGCACCTTGGAGTCCGGAAGCAATTCCAACTCTTCCACAGAGACCGAGACCTGCCTGATATGGTGAGAGCTTGGTTTATTACTCAGTTTGCTGTCCCAGACAACATGCCTCACCAGCAGCCTGTGGCAGAATCCAAGTGGCCATAGCTTTGATCTTGTCCCAGGGAGTGGCCAAGAAGTGTCCATGGGCTGGTGTGAGGTGCAGGGTCTAGTCATTCCTGAGTACAGAGGGCAGGTGGGTTGGGGGGAAAACCAATTGCTGGCAATATCTTCCTAAATCCTCCTCCTCCTCTTTTTCAGGGCGTCTGCTACCCCTCACGTGACCCACACTGGGTGGGGCCCAGCTCCAGAGCCATGACATGGCGAAGAATCAGGGTGGGAGAGAGCAATATAAAAAACTCAATTCTTCCATCTGCTGCAGCCTCTTCAACTATCTCTTTGCTAGGTTTGCCACACTTAACCCCCTCACCCTACACACAGCTGGGGCAAGGGGTGCTTGCAGGGGACCTGTGTCCCCTCCTTCCCTGAATGGAGCACATACCGGTGTGCTGGGGTGGCAAGAGGCATGAGAAGATGGGTGGGCTAAGGGGTAGGTTGGGCTGGGAGTGTGTAGGCCATTGAGGGATGGTGTGGGTAGTGGCCTGTAGGGGACTGATGGACAGGCACTGGGAGGCTGGATTGGTTTGCTGGATGAGTGGGGAGGGCAGGGGCTTGGGAATGTGTGTAAGGACTGGTTGGCTGGTTGAGTTCTGTATGGTGAGGAGAATGAGTTGGGAGGTAGGAGGCTGACCCCTGTGGGTGGGGTCAACATTGACCCCAGCTCTTCTCCCCCCACCCGCTACCCAGGGGACAGTGCTGAGTGCTCACAGGGCCTCATGGCCCCCCGTCAGCTTGTAGAAAAGCTCCTCGTCGAGGTCCCGGCCTTTGTCGACGTTGCGGGTGGACAGGAAGATGTAACCCCCAATGTATTCGTGCACAATATTGCACCCGGCTGACACGCAGCTGAACGCCACGTTGATGTGCTCATCAAACTCAATCGCCACCTGGGAGAGAGAGGACAGCAGTGAGGGGCTGGTTCTGACACACAAGTTCTGGCTATTGGCCGCCTCCCCCCCCCCCTTATTTTTATTAGGAAGTGGGAAAGAAATAGCTAGGGTTCCACCTTAACCAAAATGGAACCAAAGTGCTGGCATGTAAAGTTAAAGTTAAAAAGGTTGTAAAGGAGTTTTTAAACCAAGGACGAGGGGAAAGCCGAGGAGCACATGGTTCAGGCAGAGCTATCCCTTCAATTTATTCAAGGGCAAACTTGATATCCTGTTGTGGAGGATAGGAAAGAAATTGGTGAAGTACAGACAGAAGCTAGTTAGGACTGGTCAGATACACCACTCATTAAAACATGACACATTAAAGACAAGTGACTAAAGATTGATCAAATGTACAAGGGCTTATATACAAATGCTAGAAGTCTAAATACTAAGATGAGTGAACACTGGTTTTTAAACTTTTCTCTCATGACCCAGTTGAAGAAAATTGTTTATCTGCAACCCAACATAATTCCACTAGAGTGTGGGCCCTGGGGTGGGGTTAAGGATGAGAGCTCTGGGGTATAGGAGGGGGCTACAGCTTTGGTGGGGGTCAGGGCTGGGGCAGGAAGAGCTTACCTTGAGCGGTTCCTGATCAGAGATTCAGTTGGGGCGCGAAGGCAGCTTCCTGCCTCTCCTGGCACCACAGACCATGCTGCCCTCAGAAGCAGCCAGCAGCAGGTTCCCAGCCAATAGGAGTGCAGAGCTAGTGCTCCGGACAGGAGCAATACAGAGAGCCCTATGCACTCCTCCTCCCTGCCCCCCCCCAGACACACACCCACCCACCCCTGCTGCCAGCCATGGTGCAGTTTGTGGTATAGGACAGGTAGGTAGCTGCCTTAGAACCCCCACTGGTCACCTGAGCCCCCTGCAGCAACAAGACCCACTGCCTGACATTCCACTGCACCGTACTGGGTCAGACCAAAGGTCCATCTAGCCCAGTATCCTGTCTTCCAACAGTGGCCAATGCCAGGTGCCTCAGAGGAAGTGCATAGAACAGGTAATCCTCACATGATCCCTCTCCTGTCATCCATTTCCAGCCTCTGACAAACAGAGGCGAGGGACACCATTCCTTACCCATCCTGGCTAATAGCCATTGATGGACCTAACCTCCATGACGTGTTGTGACCTATAGTTTGAAAACCACTGAACTAGAGCATCTGGCTTTGAGAGGATAGTGGTAGATGAGTTATTACAGAAACTTGGTGAAATGAAGCTAATCCATGGCACCAGAGTATGAATTATAGAGGAATGATTGGAGGTCATGTGAATGGGGGGTGGCACTACATGTTAAAAAAAGGTCAAATTCTTAAATGAATCCAACTAGCCTAAAATTTCTGTGGGTAGTAATTCCATGCTTGAATAAGAAGAGGAAAGCTGTAGGAATATTTTACTGACAAGGCGTGTGATGGTGATTGTGAAAGGGTTAATGGAGGTTACAAAGGCTACACCAGAAATCTCAGTCAAAGGGCAATTTCAACTACAGGCAGTCCCCAAGTTACGCGGATCCGACTTATGTTGGATCCGCAGTTACGAACGGGGATTTCTCGCCCTGGAGAACTGGAGCAGCGGGACACCTGGTCCCACCGCCCGCCTTCTCCGGGGCGAGAAAAGCTGCTCCCCGTCTCCCTGGTCTGCTGGCAGAGCCAGCAGACCAGGGAGATGGGAGCAAAGCGGGGGAGCACCGGGAGCCGGACCCGCGGCCGCTTCCAGATCAGCTGGAAGCGCCGCGGGTCCGGCCGGGTGCTCCGCCGCTCTGTTCAGCATCTCCCTGGTCTGCAGGGAGTGCCCCCCCAGCAGACCAGGGAGACGTGGAGCAAAGCCCGGGGCCTGTGGTAGAGCAGGTGGGGCGCTGCCAGTTGGTCCCGCAGCACCGCTCCTTGGCACTACTGGACCAACCCCGGCAGCACCCCAGCTGCTCTGCCCCAGGAGTCCTGATTCAGCTGCTGATCAGTTTCAGCAGTGGCTGAATCAGGATGCCTGGGGCAGAGCAGCTGGGGTGCTGCTGGGTTGGTCCAGTAGCGCCGAGGAGCGGCCGCGCTTCTGGACCAAGTCGGCAGCACCCGAGCTGCTCTGCCCCAGGTGTCCCAAAGTCAGCCGCTGCTGAAACTGACCAGCGGCTGACTACAGGAAGCCCGAGGCAGAGTTGCTCTGCCCTGGGCTTCCTGGAATCAGCTGCTGATCAGTTTCAGCAGCAGCTGACTTGGGGACGCCTGGGGTTCTTATGTTGAATCTGTATGTAAGTGGAACTGGTGTCCAGATTCAGCCGCTGTTGAAACTGATCAGTTTCAGCAGCGGCTGATGCCAGTTCTGACTTACATACAGATTCAACTTAAGAACAAACCTACAATCCCTATCTTGTACGTAACCCGGGGACTGCCTGTATTCTCATGGATTGGGTACATGTCACCTCAGGATGAGCATGCAGAGACGACCCTGTTTCCTAGTGCAGCTGTTGTAACCCACAAGGGAAGAGGCAATACTTGATTTACTCATAAGTGGAACAGAGGATGTTGTCCCAGAGGTAACTACAGGTTGAACCTCTCTAGTCTGAAACCCTTGGGACCTGACTGGTTCCAAATGAGAGAATTTTCTGGACCACGAAAGGTCAATATTGTCTAACAGCATTACCAACACTTCCACTGCTTATTGTGCTGTTAGTTAGGGGTAAATTAGAGCTAAATAACAGCACAGAACATTGAGAGCCAGGACTGATGGCTGTAAACAAACTTTATGAGCCTGTGGGAAATCTTGGCCACACCCATGAAAAGTGGACATCCGGCTAACTAACAATTTTGGACAACGGATGTTTCTGGACAAGAGAGTTCTGGATTGGAAAGGTTCAACTGGTATCACTGAACAGCTCCGTAACAGTGACCACAATGTAATTAAAATGTAACATCCTTATATGGGGAAAATACAGATTCAACCTCTTTAAACCAAGACCCTGTGATCTGGCAACATCGTTTCTGGACCAGAGAACCGCAGGGGGCAACAGCAGCGGAACCTTGACCTTCTCTAGTCCTAAACTCCCTCATTTGGGACCAATCAGGTCCTGTGGGTGCCGGACTTGGAGGTCCAACCTGTACCAAAAAAGAACACCCCACCAAGATTACATTTAACTTTAAAAAGGGACACTACATAATGAGGATGTTTGTTAGGCTTAAATTAAAAAGAACAGTCCCAGCCAGCATAGAGGCTATTTAAATACACCATAACAGAGAGGCAGACTATTGATATACCCCAAACCAAGAGAGACAATCAGAGGACCAAAAGAATGCCACCGTGACTAAGCAGCAGAATATTGGAGGGGAAAAGGCACCCTTTAAAAATTGGAAGTCAAATTCTAATGAGGGAAATAAGGTGCACAAACTCTGACAAGTAAAATGTACAAGTGTAATGAGACAGCCCAGGAAAGAATTTGAGAAGTGGCTTGCTAAAGACAAAAGCTCTCACGAATTTTCTTAGGTACACCAGAAGCAGGAAGCATGTCAGACAGGCAGTGGGGCCACTCATCAACCTAGGTGTTAAAGAAGCACTCAAGGAATACAAGGCAGTTGCAGAGAATTTAAATGGGTCTTTGTAGCAGAAGCTGTAGGGAAGATGCCCACATCAGAGCGGTTCTTTTTGGGTGACTAATCCGAAGTATTGTCAACAGAGGCAGTTTCAGCACACTAATAAAACACTACGAAGTCACAAAGCCCAGATGGCAATCAAAGTTTGAAGGGGTCAAATATGAAATTGCAGAACTGTAGTATGTAACCTATTGCTGGAATCAGTTTCTACCAAATGACTAGAATGTAGCTAGTAAAACACCAAATTCTTAAAAAGGCTCCAGAAACAGTTACAGGCCAGTAACCATAACTTCAGTACCAGGCACACTGGTAGAAACGATAATAAAGAATATAATTATCAGACTGAGATAAACATGCTATCTAGGGAAAGAATCAACATCATTTTGTGAAGAGCAGCCATGGCTCACTAGTGTAGTGGGATGATCAAGGGCATGGAATAACTTCCATATAAGGAAAGACTAAAAAGAATTGGGCTGCTCAGCTTAGAAAAGACACAACTAAGGGTGTGTGAGATAAAAATTAAGGCTACGTTTTAGTCACGGGTATTTTTAGTAAAAGTCATGGGCAATAAACAAAAATTCACAGCCTGTGACCTGCACTACACACCCCTGACTCAATCTTGGGGATGCATGGCAGGGACAGCCAGGGGACACTGAATGTGCTTTGGAGGAGAGATCCAGGAAGCAGCATATGGTCCAGGACCCCCACTGGTGCTGATGGAGAGGTTGGTGGGGCTGGCAGGCTCCCAACCTGGTTCCTAGTGGCTCCTGTACGCAGCAACATGTCCCTTCCACAGCTCCAATCTCTGCTCACTGCTCCCACCCCAAGTGCCAGCTTCACAGCTTCCACTGGCTTGGAGCAGTGGCCAATAGGAGCTGAGTCTACAGATGGAAGCAACGCATGAAACTAGGAGCTGAGGGAGGAACACGTTGCATTTCCGGGGGTTCCCTGAAACAAGTGCTTCCCAAAGCCCTCCCTCCTCCCCAGGTCCGAACTCCCACACCGAAACTCCTGGTGCCAGGGTGGTGGCCCCAGACTCTCTCAGCACTGAGTGATGTGGTTGCCCAAACTACTCTGGTGGCCCCCAGGCCAGCCATGCCAACTGCTGCAGAAGTCATGAAGGTCCTGGAAAGTCACGGAATCTGTGACTTCCTCTCAGCCTTAATAAAGGTCTATAAAATCATGAATGACATGGAAAAAGTGAATAAGAAAATGTTACCTTTTCCCACAGTACAAAAAACAGGGGTTGCATAGAAGTTAATAGGCTGCAGATTTAATACAAACAAGAGGAAGTACTTATTCCACTCAACACACAACTAACTTGTGAAACTCATTGCCATAGGATGTTATGACAGGCAAAAATATGACTGGGTTCAAAAAAAGAACTGGCTAAGATTTGGGGGGTTAGGTCCAACAAGGACTGTTATCCAGCATGGTCAGGTCTGTAACATCATGGTTGGGAGTGACCCTAAACCTCTGACCACCATTATCCAGGAATGGAAGACTGGGGTGGTTCATTCCATACCTTCCTGTTCTGTACATTCTGGCTGAAACTCTGGTATTGGCCACTGTTGCCCAGGATACTGGGCCAGATAGATTACTGTCTGACCAGTATGGCAGTTCTTATATTCTTAGAATCTGTTTGCAAGCTCCTAGAAGATAACAGGGTTAGAAGCCAACATGGATTTGCCAAGAATTTCCTTCTTGGCTAGGATTACTGGCCTAGTGGGTAAGGGGGAAGCAGTAGATATTGTCTATCTTTATTTTAGTAAAGCTTTCGACACAGTCCCACATGACATTCTAATAAAAAACCCTAGGGAAATGTGGACTAAATGAAGTTACTATAAGCTGGATGCACAGTTGGTTGAAAGATCATATTCTAGGAGTAGTTATGAGTGTTTCATAGTTGAACGGGGAGGGTGTATCTAGAATTCTACAGAGATCAGTTCTGGGTCCTGTACTATTCAATATGTTCATTAATGACTTGGGATAATGGAATAGGGAATGTGCTTATAAAATTTGCAGATGACACCAAGCTGGGAGGAGTTGCAAATACGTTGGTGCACAGAGGCAAATGCAAAGTACTACTCTACAGAAAAAATCCAATGCACAACTACAAAATGAGGAAGAACTGACTATGTGGCAATATTGCTGAAAAGGATCCAAGGGTTACAGTGGATCACAAACTGAATGTGAATCAGCAGTGGGATGCAGCTGCCAAAATGGCTAATATTGTTCTGGGGTGTTGTAAGTGTTGCGTGCAATATATGGGAAATAACTGTCCTGCTCTACTTGGCACTGGGGAGGCCTCGGCTGCAGTACTTGTCCAATTCTGGGCAGCACGTTTTAGGAAAGATGTGTACAAACTGGAGAGAGTCCAGAGCAGAGAAGCGTTAAAAACTGGGCTTGTTTAGTCTTGAGAAAAGATGACTGAAGGGGCCTGGTAACAGTCTTCCAGTGTAGTAAGGGCTGCATGCACCCTGAAAGTAGGATAAGGGATCATGGGTTCTATCTGCAGGAAGGGAGATTCAGGTCAGGTATTAGAAAAAAACCTTTCCGACTCTGAGGGTAAGTAAACTCTAGAACACGCTTCCAAGGGATGTCATGGAATCCCCATCACTGCAGGTTTTTACGAAGAGGTTGGACAAGCACCAGTCAGGGATGATGAAGGTTTATTGGTCCTGCCTCAGTGCAGAGGGCAGGACTTAGTGACCTCTCAAGGTCCCTTACATTTCTACCATTGTGTAGACCGCACTTTCCTCCCAAATGAGGGCAAGAGACACCAGGAGCCCAGCTTCCACCTCACATGGGCACTGGAGAGGGATGGAAGACCCAGTATATTGTTTCCCCTTGGGCATTCCCCTGCATCCCTTCTGTGTGCCAGACTCCATGATGGCTGGGCATTGCTCCTTATAGGCCCCAGCAACCCCTTCCCTGCTCTGACCTGACGGATGTCCCAGTTGACGTTCCACTGGCGCATGTTGTTGTACCGCCAGGTCTTCACCATGTCTCCCACAGCCAGGTCAATTCGGATCAGACGATTATTGGCGATACCCAGGATCTCATCCTTTCTGTTGCCCTTGAACCTGCAGCACGTTGAAGAAATGGGGGTCAGGACTCCTGGGTTGTATTGCAGTTTGGGGGGCAGCACTCTACTGGGTAGAGCAGGAGGGGTTGGAAATCAGGACTCCTGATTTTTATCCCTAGCTTCATGGGGAGAGGAGAGAAGTTGAGTGGACTGGGGTGGGGGGGAGCGAAGGACAGGGTGTCAGGACTTCTGGGTTCTATCCTCAGCTCTGTGGGGGAGCTGAGTGGGGTCTAGTGGTGAGAGAATGGAGTGGGGGGAGGGGGACAGGAGTCTCGGGTTTGGCCCTTTGGCTCTGAGGGGAAGGGTGCCTCACCTGACCACAAAGTAGGAGATGCCGAAATCAGGCAGTGACTGCCAGGCCTGAATAAACCTCATCTTAGCCTCAGTGAGAGAGAGCTGGGCCATGTTCTGATGGGCCTCCAGGATGCGCGGAGTTAACTGTGGGCAGGAGACATGGGTCAGTATTCCATACTCAACAAGGCCAGGCCTGAGCGCTGCTTGGATGGGAGGGTGCTCCTGTCAGGCATTCTTGGTCCCATGATCCCAGTAGGGGACTCTGTGCCTGCAACAGGAGGCGCTCTGCTTTGAGTCAGTGCCGGCCCAGTTACCCCAGTGCCTCACTAGGAGGCACTGTGCTGCAGGGAGGCTCCATAGGGCGCGCCTTCCCCTTGCAGTCAGTTGTGTCCCCATTTGTAGCCAGTGGGCAGGGAGCTCAATAGGGGTTGTTCCCCCGTTCCCCTCCCCCTCCCACACACACCTGTTTGGGTTTGAATTTCTTCTGGTAGCGGGGGGACACCAGCCACTGGGTGCTCATGGCCTCGGCATCAGGTGCCACAGGCACATCGGGATTGGCTTTCTGCAGCTGCAGGAAGGACAGGATGTTCTGCACCTCAGACTGGTATGTGCTGTCTGCCATGGTCCGACCCTTGGCTGCCAGCCGGCACCCTGCCATCCAGTGGGCATACTCTTGCTCCTGCAGAGTGGGAGGGGAGGGTTAAAGGAGGAGGAGGCACCAAAGACTCCCAGCTGGGACCACCCTACAATGCATCTTCAGAGCTAGACCCCAGCAGTACAGTCTGCAGCGTTATCTAGAGGAGAATCCCATTCTGCCATCAGTCCACAACCCCTTCCCCCCAGTATAGCTCCTCTGTAGCCCTCCCTTTATGGCATAATTCACTTGCTCTCTTCACCACCACACCCTGAAACCTTCTTCCTACATGGTACAACCCAACTGCACCCCCCTAGGGTGTAATCCCACTTCACACACCACCTCACAGCCTGATCCCAGCCCTGCCCCCCAACTCACGTTCTCACAGCGCAGGTGCACCTCACTCATCCCCTCTGGAGAGGGCACCAGAAGTTTGATGCAGAACTTTTGGCCAGAGATGTTGACGTCCGGTACCACCTCACACCCTGAAATTGGGAGGGGGGAAAGGAGGAGAATGCAATATTTCTGGTGATTAATATGCTTTACTGTGGCTGAAAAAATGCCTCAAAATTTCATGGGGATGAAGAATAATCTCTCGTCTGTGTGAGAACCTATGGAACTACTGACCACAGGATTTTTAGGGAACTAAGATTTTAGGGAAATAACATCTGTCCATTGATGCCAGAGACCACTGACTGTCTGCAAATGGTGGGAGGGAGGAGAGGGAAGAAAGGGAAATCTTGTCCTCTCTCTGTCACTTAACTGTGGAACTCCCTGCTACTGGAGTGCAAAGGGTCCAGGAGGTTGGAACAGCAAGGATGTGAGGTTTCTCATGGGAAAGGGACTTTCCCTGCACCCTGAGGGCTGATGGCAAGAGACTCACCTGCTGCAGGTCGAGGAATCTGGACCACTACTGCTCAGTGTTGAGGAAGGGTGATGCTCAGTTCTCTGAGCATCAAAGAGTGGGGGGAGGGGATGCTGTACACACCCTTGAGGTTGAGCTGCTGCACAGGTTCACCCAGCGCCTCCTCGCGGCTTTTGTAGTAGGAGATGGTCGTCTCTTTGAACACCACCCAGTGCGGCTTGTAGCCCTTAAGCGTCAGCTTGCGGGGCCTGCGGAAGGGGGCATCAGTGCCAAGGTGGAGGGGGCACAGTCAGGCACCCCCCCCGTGGAGGAGAAACACACAGCTCCTCTTGAACCCTAAGCTGTGATGAGGAGTGGGCGCAAGAGGACAGCTTGGGCAATGGGGAGGCTGGACCCCACACTGCTCCCAGAGCAGGGGTAGAACCCAAGAGCCCCGACTCCTGGCCCCTGGCCTCTGTCCCCACAGCCAGGATGAGAGTCTGGAGCTCACCTGAACACCCGGAGAACAGCCGTCAGCTCAGGGATGGTGGTGAGATTTTCCTGCCAGGAGATCAAGACACAGTCATCTCCTGCTACTCCAGCGTGCTCCCCTCACCCCAAGCTCTTCCAGATGCCCCTCAATCCTGCTGCCTCCACTGGGCCCCCCTCCAGCTCTGCTGGTGCCCCTCACCCTTGCCCTGCAGCTTCCCCCTTACCAGCATGTCCGACGTAGATGTCCCCCCCTCCAGCTTGACCTGAAGGTTGGACAGGGCTGAGTCCAAGTCATCCAGGCCTTGTTCCTTGGCTTGGTCTGTGGGGTCAGCACTCAAGGAGAGTTTGTTGATGTGATACTGGAGGGGAGCAGAAGGCAGGTTAATTGCAGTGTGTAGGGAGGGAGATCTTCACCATCTCACCCACCCTGATAGCTCCCATGTGGGACTGGCCCGCTGGCTTGACTGAGGGCATGGATCCTGGTCCTCCTAGTCCCCAGAGCTCACTCTGTGGGGCCAGGACTAAGCCCTGCCCCTCCTGCCTGACTGGGATCCATCCTGCCCACAACTAGCAGGGATCTACCCGCTCAGGATACCCCATCCTCAGCTGAGATTTCTTCCCCAGATCTCACCCAGTGGGGCCAGGAAGGTAGTGCCAAGCTCAGCTGGGAGTGGGGGGTGGAAATATACTGGGTAGGGTGGGGTGTCCTGTTGGGGAAAAGGCTGGATCCCAGGCAGGCGGGAGGGCTCTGGAGGTGGCCCCACTGGGTGAGCTCTGGGGAAGATAGCCCTCCCTCCCCATCACTAGGCTGGGATCAAGGGGGGAATCCCAGACAGGTGGGGGTATTCCGTGGTAGGGAAGGGGATGGATTCTGGCCAGCTGCAGGTGCTTCCTATGAGTGGGGGAGGGGATCGGTCCAGGCCTGGCTGGGGACAGTGGAGACCCCTGGTAGATAAGGCAGGGAGAAGGGATGGACCCTGGCCTGGCTGGGGCTGTTTCTGGGAGGGAAGGAGATTCCATTACCTGCAGGGCAGCAAAGACCATCATCTCCTCCTCGGTGCAGTCAGTCTCCTCCAGCAGCACGGCCCAGCGTGCCTGCTCATACAGCTGAGTGATGCGCACCGTGTCGTACTGCAGCACGGGGACAGGAAATGGGGGTGGGTTAGGAGTCAATGGGGGGGAATTAAAGAGGATGAGCTGAGTGGGGGATGGTACAGGGATCTGGAAGGGAGTTGGGTTGTGGGGGAGGGGTCCTGGGCAGTGTTCCCTGTAAGTTGAACACATGGGTGGCCACCCCAGAGAGATTCACATAATGCCCAGTTGATTATCAGAGCACCCATAGCTGGCAGCATGTGTTTCTGCGGGTGGTGCACATCCACACATACCTTGGTGCACATAACAAAAATCATTCCACACACACAAATGGAAAAATTAGAGGGACCATCGGTCCTGGGCTAAGGATCCAAAAAGCCAGGGTAGCTTTGAGACAGGAAGGGAGAGCCTGGGGACAGGCAACCGAGTATGGCAGGGTTGTCTTGGGCTCCTAGAGGAAGCAGATAGGACAGACTGGGTGTAGTCAGGGGGGATGCGGGGGAAGACAGGAAAGCCCAGGGGAGGAGGATTAGGATCCAGGAGGGTCCCACCTTGGGCTCCAGATCAAAGAAGCTGTAATATTTGAACCGCAGCCAAAGCTGCTCATTCTCCCGCACGTCCTGCTGCATCAGCGACCGCGAGGAGCTCAGCCACCTGGGTGCAACATGGGAATGGTCATATTTGTCAGAGCAGGTGTGATTCAGTTCCCCTCTTGGGATTGCCAGCCCCTGGTGGGAAGAGGTTACTTCCCTCTCTAGGGCAGAGGAGACGGGACAGCTGTGAGTCTCGCTATAGCTGGGGGATGCACCATCAAGCACTGTCCCTAGGCCAGAAGCCCTAGAGCGATACCTGGAGCCCTGCTGGCCAGCCCCCACCGCCAGCAACGGAAGCTGACTGTGTGACCAGCACCAGGGCATTTGGAGTTCAGAGACAGGAGGTGGCTTCCGCCTGGCCTACACTTTGCCTAGCAGAGCGCTGTGTCCCTGCAGAGCACCAGCCCTCTTGTGGACACCATGGGACCGGCATGGAAGGGCTTTGGCTGCTCTAACTGGGGAAGCTCAGCTGGCAGAGGCACTTCCATGTAGATAGAAACTGTGACCCCTGGCAGGGGAAGCTCAGTCACCAAGGCTGGACTAGGAACTGGGCTGCCCATGTAGCTGGGGAGGCTCCCTCCATGCCCTGTTTGGTAAGGCTGGAAGGTCAGCCCAGCACAAGGTTTCCTCCGGACTCAGAAGCAGTAGGCCTCTTGCATGCAGCAAGGGAAGGAGGGTTCTCTTGGAAACTATGTCAAAAACTCTAGCCCAGGTCCAGGGTAGAGACAGAGGAGACTGGCAAGAGCTGGGGAAAGGGGCAGGTGGCTGCCAGCATGGTCTCTGGGTTGAGGGCCCTGAAACACCAGCTTGCTCTGAACAGGCTGCACTGGGTCGTTGCAGGGCTCTGAACTCTGGGGAATGCTGGGGAGAGACGCAGACACATGGAGCGCTGGAGCCCAGGGCCCTGCCTAGGCATGCTGGAGTCATGGGGCTCCCCTAACCCCATGGCCCGGCATGCCCCGCTGCCGTTAGAGACAGTAGAAAGGCTGAGGGTTCAGAGTACCCTGGAAAGCCCTGATGTGACCTGGCTGTGGTGCTGCCCCCTCCCTGCCAGTTATGCCGGTGCCTGTCAATCCCACCCCTCAGCCACCCCTCTCCTCTCACCGGCTGTTGATCTGAGCCTTCTCCACAAGGTTGCTGGGCCGAGGCATTTTCAGCACATGCTCAGGGCTCAGGCCAGCCCAGCTCACTGACAGCATCCGGTAACAGGCCTCGGTGGCAGGACTGTCCGAGAAATGGGCCGGCATTCCCCGGAACGGCTGCTGCTCTGCGCCTGCGGGGAGTGGGAGGGGGGTTAGTGGCGCCCAGACAGACATCCTGCCAGGGGCGCACACAGCTTCTCACGCCAGCACTTGTGCCTGCTAGTCTGGCACGAGCACACAGGGGTGCTCTCCCAGGGACTCACACTGATGCACTAGCACACACACTCATCCCTGCGCTTGCAGGAGAGCACCCTCAGGCCCCTGCCCACCCCCCGTGCTTGTGCTCACTGGCTGGCAGCACCACCCCGCTCAGGTCAAACTCATCCTCTGTCTCCAGCACCGGTCCCTTCCGCTTCTTCTTTTCCTTCTCCTCTGGTGCCCGCAGCAGTGACAGCTCCTCTGCATGACGGATACCTGCAGGGAGGGAACATGGGGTGAGGGAGCTTCCCAGAAAGGGGCCTTCCCCCAGCTCCCTGCGGCCCCCTTCCCTCATTCCTTCTGCCTGGGCTCCCTGCTCCTCTCTCCCAAAAGCCCCATCCCTGTACCCACCCAGGCTTTTCTCGCTACTTTTGCTTGCTCCCAGCCCCTCCTCTTACCCCTCTTGCATTCCTCCCCCTACTGCTCCCTGGGTCACTCCTCCACTGGCCCATCTGGGCTCCACTCCCCAGCTAGAAACGGGCAGACAGTGGGGAAGAGCCCCAGGAGCTAGGTAGATGTGAGGTCACTTTAATGACTCCCCATGCACTTTTTCCAGACCACTTTAAGCACTGCCGCCCTTACCCCCTGCACCTCCACACCTCCTACCCCTCTGTGCGCTTTGCCCTTCCCTCCTCCACACCTCCTGCCGATCCCAGATGCTCTCCCTGCATCCTTCTCCACCCTGGCCCATCTATGCCACATTGCATCCCGGACACTCACTCAGCACCCGGCAGATGCCAGCCACAGCACGGAAGACAGGCTCAGAGAAGCTGGCGCGGACACGGATCATCCGCCGGTTGGGCAACTGCAGCCGCACAGCCTTGTGCTGACGTGTGTACCGGAGACGGGCATCTGCCTGCAGCCCATACTTATCCAGGGTCCAGTTGGTCTTGAGCAGCCAGAGTTTCTTCTGCTCCCACCAAAGCCCATGGTCTGACCAGTCCTGCTTCACCTCTGGGGGCAGAGCACAGTCGTTTGCACAGGGATCCCACGCCCAGGACTGAGATGCAGCCAGTGCCATCTCAGGGAGGATGCAGTAGGTAGCCCACAGGCTAGGGAGGATACTGCAACCCCAGGAGCTGAACTGTGCAAGCGACACACAGTACAACTACAGACAGCTAAACCAGATTCCTGGCTACTGGGGCAGGCCCCCAGCTTCCCCACACTAACCACTAGACCCCATTTCCCTCTTGGAGTGGGAGACAAGCCAGGTGTCCTGATTCCCAGCTCAGTCTTCTCATACCCACTAACCGCTCCCCCTCCCCCCACAAACCAGGAATAGAATCCCAAGCCCTGGAGGCTATTTATAACCATAGGCTCTGGCTAGCTGGCCCCTTATCAGCCCTCATCCAGGGTGCGGGCCTCACAGCCTTCAGCAACTGCAGCTCCAGCTACTATCGGGCACTGCCGGAGTAGGGCCCCTAACCACATAGACTGGCCACAGGAAGGCATGGCACAGGCCCACCTTGTGTCCTGGGCAGATAAGAAGTCACTTCCTGTTGGATTGATCCGTGGGCACCCCCTCCCACCAGGTCTCTCCCTCATTGGTACCTTGGATTGTGGAGAGATGGGGGCAGGGGGAGTGCAGGACAGAGGGGGGCATGTGAGGACAGACAAATAGATGAAGAGGGATGTGTGGGACAGATGGATTATCACTAATACAGGGCAGACAGTGGGGCAGACCAGAGCCCAGCAGTTGTTCCAGGATTGGCCCAGCCCATGGGTGACCCTCACAGATGGCATGTGCATCCCTGACACAGAGGGCAATTCTGGGGGAATTGGGGATGGGGGTAGTGCCCCAGCCCGAGCCTGATGCTGCAGGGTGTAAGAGGGGAGAGACAGGAAGTGAGGGTGGACTGGAACTGGATGATTGGGAGTCACTACCCTGCATCAGGATCATGACTCAGCTGGCATCATGTGAGACTGACAGGAAGCGCAGGGCGTAGGGTCTAGTGGTTAGAGCAGGGGTGCGCTGGGCATCAGGATTCCTGGGTTCCATTTCTAGCTCTGGGCTAGAGCAATTTGAGGTGTCGTGGGTTGGGGAAAACCTCTCTGATGCTAAAATGGGTGATGCTGGGAATCCTACAGCAGGAAGCTGGTGGCTAAGGGGGAGGGAGAGGGAGAGGAAGTGCAGCAGGAGATTTAAAGGGACAGAACCCTACTATCCATGCCAGGGCTCACCTGTTGTGGGGAGAAGTATGTAAAGTGGGGAGGGGACTTAATGAGAGCGGACACCCCCCCCATGCAACCCACAGCAGCAGAGGGCCCCCCCACACTCACCCATCTGATTCACAATCTGCAGCATGACACCGCCAATGTGCATGTCCCCGGTGACTCGCAGGGTGAGGGGCTCAGCTTCAGTCCCCAGCTCCTCTACAACCACACGCAGCTCCCAGGAGGCATCAATGTAATCCCCGCTTGCTGTCTTCAACCCGGCCATGGCGAGCCCTGGAATGAATGTGGCACAAAGGTCAGGAGGGAGACTGAAGCAGGCGGGTTACTACAGGGGGGCTGGCAGTCAGGATTGTGCATTAGGGCACCCAGCTTCAATTAGCAGTGTAAGAAGGGGGTGATTTGTCCCTTCCCCACTCTGGGGGTCAGTAGCACCAGGGTGGTACAAGGGGATGGAGAGAGGAGACTGACTGCCACAGTCCACCAATGCACCCTGCCTGTTCCAGGGAGAGAGAGGATTTGTTTTTTCTCAACACATGGTGAGTGGGAGGCAGAAACAGCTGGACCACTGCTCCCATTCACCAGCCCTAGGCTGGACAAGTGCTGTGCTTGGAGGCTGCAGGGGCCAGGATCACTGGATGGGAGCCAGGGAATCTGGGTCCCTGCAGGTGGTGCTGGAGAGTCTGCCCCACAAACAGCAAGGGGACCATGGTTCCACTGGACCCCAGCTCACCAGGCCAGAGATCCGGGCTCATGGGTTCTCTCCCAGCAGATGGAGGGAAGCAGGGTTGAGTAGGTTAGAGCAAGGATAGCTGGGAGTCAGGACATTACGGGGGCACCCCACCAATCAGTTCTCACTCCCCAACCGGAGCTGGGAACAAAGCCAGAGGACCCAGACTCCCCAGCTCCTAGGTTGAACCCTACTTTATTGCCTGAGCCCTAGTTCATGGCTAAAGACCACAAGGGCTGATTCAAACCAGCGGGTGGGTAAATGCCATGGCCCTAGAAGTAGGGTATAGAACCAGACACTGAGCCCCAGCCTCAGGGACAGTCCCCTTCCCCCCCCAAAGCTGTTCAGGAGGAATTCCCCCATGGCTGGTAGGAAGTGCCACGCAGCTAGATCACATCTCCATGCACCTCATCCCTAAGCCTTTTCTGATACAGGGTCCCATCTTCCACTTGAGTGGAGGATTGTGCATTAGGGCACATGGCAAACTGGCAGGGGAGGACAGATGGAGCCAGGCCTTACCAGGCACTTTGAAGCAGAACTTCTACCCCGCCTTCCCCCGAATGAAGTCAGCCCTTACCGTTTCTGCCGCGGGCTCCCGGCAAAGCTCCTGGCACTGCTGGCTCAGCTAGTAAAGATGGGGATCCAGCCTGGACTGTTTCCCACCCTCCCAACGTACCTCTGTCAAATCACTCCAACCCGTTGCTCTAAGGCGTTTCCTTTGCCCCCTCCCCCCCCGCCCATGTACTTCCTCTCAGACCGCCCAGCAGTGTTTGCTCAACTGCTCCAGGGCTCAGCATTATTTGCCTTGTGCAGGAAGTCCTTGGCATCAGGATCCAATGGCAGTTCAGGCACCTGCCACAGCCCTAGGATTGCTTTACACGAACACGCCCACACTGCTGTGGGCAGCATGGAGGGCCTTCCCACTGGGGACACTCTCTCACTTCGTATCAGAAGCATCATAGTGCCATAGGGACCCTGATCTGTAACACCCTAAACAGAGCACCCTCTCTTAACTCAGTGGGACTGCAATGCCATAGGGGGGTTGCCATATAAGGACAGAGCTGGGGGGAGGAATGTGCCCTGTGTGCATATCCCCAGTGTGACTTGAACCTTCCTCTGAAGCAGGAAGCATATTTGGGGGGGGAGGGGTGAGAGACACTCAACTCGGAGGCCAATGGACTCACTGCAACAATCTGGTCTTGCAATTCTTATATTCCCATATTGCAGCTGGCCACTGGAATTTCGGGGCATCATTGAGAAGCACCCAGTCCTATACGGCAACGGTCTCTGGGGTGTTAGGGAGCTTTTCTCTCTCCCTCCCTTTCCCACCCCTGGAAACAAGGTCTTGCTCCCTGGATTGCCCCTAGGTCATAGTTAGCAGCAGAGAATGCTGCCATCCCAACTCTAAACCACTGGACCCCACTCATAAGAACTGAATCCCTAGCCCCTCCCCATCTTCCCTAAAGCGAAGGAGAATCCTTCAGGCTTGGCTGGCAGTCTATCAGCAACTCCAGCAGCAAAGAAAAAAGCCTTGGACATTGCCAACAGCCATGATCCACCTGAACAGATGTCTGTCTGGGAAGGGAGAAAATGGGGCTGGCTTCAGGGAAAGAAGGGGCATGTCAGAGCACACTTGAAGTGGAGGGAAGTGGATGGGACAAACTAGAGGCATTGAGTTTCCACCTTCCCATTCCCACACTTCTCTCCTTACAAGAGAGTTTAGATTTGGCCAAGCCCTGGAAAGATCAATGCAGGAGAACAGCACCCAGCAGGGAGACTGTTTTGACGCATCACACTAGGATCTGAGCAACTAAGCCTGTCTTAGCACTAGTTCCTGTTCTGCGGCAGAGCACCCTTCCTGCCTCTGCGGGTGCTATATTTATAAAAGCAGAGGCCTCTGTGCACGCGCACAGCCTCTGGAGAAGGGGGATGGGGGCTCCTAAGGTCACCTGGGGAAGAGGGTAGATGCAGCTGGGATCTGCTGGCAGCTGCACTGGGGCTACAGAACTCAAGTTTTCTAGGACATGGGGAAAATGCACCAGTGCCATAGCTCCCTCTGGTAGCAAAGAGAATGAGGTACATCAGCTCTCCACCCCATCCAATCCCCAGCCCACGTCTCCTTGCAACGTCATAAGCGCATGACAGGGGAAGGGTATCCCATAGAGCAAGAGGGCAGGGTAGCGTCCTCTACTGGCAGCCTGACACTCCCCTGGCAGAGTGAATCCAGCTACCATGGTGTTTTGTCATTTCTCCTGGGAAGCACCCTCTTATCCACCTCTTCATCTTCTCCCCTGAACACAGGAATTCCAAGGAAGAACCCAGACATCTGCTCTCCACAGTAGAGACCAGAGTCTGTATCATCCGTGCATAAACTTAAAGTCTGCAGGCACTGGGGTGGCGCTAACATAACCCTGCTGGTGTTGCAAGCTGACAGAGGACTCAGATCCCGCCTGACTAGCTTGTCAGTGAAACACTTCCTATTTCACTTACCAGTATGAGAGATACAGCCACTGACATGTGAAGCTAGGTGACTTTTAGCGCCCCCTGTGGGATGACCAACCACAGAGCACTCTCGCTGCTAAGAGGACACATGCAACCTTTCCAAAGCGTGCATGCACACGCCAGGATATTTAAATAGACCCTCCCTTGATTTGTCCCTCCTGCCTCCACACCAGACACACAAAGAAGCACTGTTGACTGCTTTGCTCTTTTATTTGAAGCGCAGCATGGCAATGCAGTCTCACAGCCAGAAGAACCAGACAATGAACAGTTAGTCACCACCTCCCAGGCCTCTGCCAACAAAAAGAGCACAGAGGGGAGGGGCAGCTCAACAATGAAACAAGCTGCTTGGAAATACAGGAACGGGAGAGAAAGTGGCTAGGTGGCCTCGCACTGGGAAGGGTGATGTGGGCAGCAGGGCCCGTGAAGAGCATGATACTGTACAAGTCTTTGTCTCCTACTGAGATACCCTTTCCTTTTCCTTGTACTGCCAGTGTCCAATGTCCCAGCTGCCCTATGAATAGGCAATGGGGCAGAGCAGGGTGGCAAAGTCATCACCGAATTGCAATCAATCCAACATCCATCAGCTTCTGGATTTTCTGGGCTATTACTGGGTTCTTCAAGTGTCTGCAGAGAGGAAGACATAGTATTATTCTAAAGCACTTAGTTTGACACTTCCTGCTGCTGCATCCAGGTTGGGGCCCAGTGGCTTTTTATAAAGGGACTCTGGGGGTGGGATGCAAGCATGGGGGGGGGGGGGGGAGAGAAGAGAAGAGGGAGGGGAGGGTGCCAAATGGACAACTCTGCTTGAGAGGTTAAGGAACATCTTGCATGATTGAAACTAATGGGCTGTAAGGAATCCAAACTTTCCTGAATGAGGAAATTTGGGTGAACACCCTAACACTTAGGGAAAGTGCTATGGGCTTTATGTGGACAAGATACCCTGCTACATGGACCAGCACGGGATCCTGGCTTTGGACCCAACAGCACCAGGTAAAGGCTAAGGCAGGCAGCGATATCGGCTCCTTATGAAACACACCCCATTTGATTCAGCAGGGAGCACAATATGGCTCCTCAGGAGATGTCCCCATGATCCAAGCAGATCTCTTCTATAGTTCAGTGATTCCTAGAGCTAGATTTAACCAGACCCAAGTGCTATTCTGGCAGCCTCACTCACTCGCTCAGTGCCTGTGGATCTTTCTGCATCTGCTCCAGGATCAGCCGCATCGCTGGGTCGCTCATGATCTGCTGCACCTCAGGATCAGACATAGCACGCTTCTTGACCTCCTCAGGGTTGTCGTTGCGATTGTACTGGGCCATGAGGCAGCGCTGGTAGCCATCTGCAGCTTCCTGAAACAAGAATGGCAGGGGTAGCATGAGGGGCTCTGTTAGAGCTAGCCACTGTATCTTGCTAGGTGACAGATAGCTTTCCCTTAAATTCTTCCCACCCAAGTGAAACACATTTATTATGTGTCATGTGTCACTTCCATGGTGCACATCACCTCCATATTGGCACACTGAGGGTACATCTAGACTGCAGGCTTTTGTCGACAGAAGTTGTGTCAACAGATACTGTCAACAAGGCTTCTGTCGACAAAGAGCGTCTAGACTACATCCAGTTCTGTCGACAAAGCAAGCCGCTTTGTCGAGATGACAGCGAAGTCACAAAAGACAGTGCAGATGCAATAAAGCCTTCTGTTAACAGAACTCGACAAAAGGCGTTATTCCTCGTAGAATGAGGTTTACAGCTGTTGACAAAACTGCTCAGTTATGTCGACAGAACTCAGCGGCAGTGTAGATGCAGGTATAGTTTTGTCAACAAAAGTCCACTTTTGTTGACAAAACCCTGTAGTCTAGACACAATACAATTTATGTGGGAGCGGGGCAAGGGGTTCTGAGTGTGGAAGGGGGCTCAGGCAGAGGATTGGGATGTAAGTGTGTGAAGGCTCTGGCTCGGGCCATGGCAGGGACTCCAGGCCAGGGGAGAAGAACCAGGTACACGCTGTCCCTCCCCGGCTATGGTAGGCTGGAGGTTAGGGCCAGGGAAGGAGCTTCATGATCTTCCTCCCCTGGCTATGGTAGACTGGAGGTCAGGCTAGGTTAGAGCCAGGGGAGGAGCAGTCTTCCCCCAGCGATGGCAGGTTCCTGAACAGTGTCCTTGAGCACCTGTGGAATTTTGGGGATGGGCAATTGCAATGCCAAGCCAGGTTGGTTTGGTGGCAGGACATAGGCCCTAGGCCTTTCTCAGTCATTAGTCCTTGGAACCCGAGCTTCAAGGGAGCATAGCAAGAACTGATTCCTTGCAGGGACCCTTAGCAATGCATTTCAGCACAGCTCATCCTGGGGGGAAGGGCTGTATAACAAGTCCATTAAGTCAGATCAATTCAGCACAAACCAACCTGCTCTCTCACACTACAACTCTTTGTGGGTATGGGACTATTATGATCACCTAGCCTCATGTCCTGCATAATGCTTTCACCCAGCCATGGAGCCCAACGATTGATGGCTGAAAATAGGTGGAACACTTACATGGCTTGAGACACAGACTTTTTTAAAAAAGAAGTTTCTAGCTCATGTCTGCAGAATCCCTCCCAAATGAGACCAGCAACAGAGAGTTCTGTCTGCCTAGGTCTATAGAGAGCATGAAAGTGGTTCAGAAGGACCTGTTCTGCTACCCCGTCTTAAACTGAAGTGTCAACTCGAGAGTCCTGTTTCATGGTCAGTGTTAGCTAGCTGTAGTGGATGGAATGGAAGTGACAGTCAATGGAGAGCTGTGGTAAGAAAGCACAGAAGAGGCTCAAAAATCAGGAGAAGAAATGAGGAAGGGAAGCACAGAGCCTAAGCAGAAGCCTATTTCCCCAATGAGCCAAGGAGGCAATGAATGAGCTACAAAAGTAGATGTTACTGGTAAAGGTCATATCCCTATGTCTCTGTACAAGTCTCATTAACTTCAACAGAGATCTGGTTGGGCATCTGTAGCCCAACCCAGAGACTGTAATTAAGCTTAGAATTCAGGCCTCTCTTCTAAAGGGGTTTGATATCTAAGCTAGCACAGCTCTTTTGGGGGGCATACCCCTCCTGCCTTAAACACCAAAAATGGAGAATCAAGCTCAGAATCCCAGTAGGCTGTTTCAACAGTTAATTTTGCTCTCTATTAAAGAGTAATGTTAGATTATTTCCAATCTGAATTTCATTCGCTGACTGCTACATTAAGAAGCTCTCTGCTCTCAGGAGTCTTCTCTCCCTGCAGTTATTTCTAGACCAGGATCAAGCTCTCTCTGACACTCCAATACCAGACAGTTGCTGGCAGTACAATACTGCTAGGCATCAGATGCTCTCACCTTGCAGCTGGAATCCAGGTCAAGAGCTTTCTGGTAGACATCCATGGCTTTAGTATAGTCTTTCATCGCTTCCAGCGCAGCAGCTTTCCGGGTATAACCCTTGACTGCAAGCATAACACCCCAGAATCAGCTACTTGAGGTTTATGCTCACTGAACACCTCATCCCCTCCTGTGGTCCACCACAGGTCCCCTTTAGCAGCAAGATCAGCAGTGTATGTGAACTACCAATTAGGAACCACAGATGTTGTCTCACCGGGAAACTTAAAGGTATGTTCAGCCTGAATGATTCCACAGGTCTTTACAGTATCACACCCCCCCACTCCCCAGGTGGCTATTCCACAGTGTCACATGAGAAGCTAGGCCAGCCAAGGTGAATCATGCAACTCACCCCCCCCATCAGTCTACTTACTAAATGTAGGTTCTAGCCGGATACATTCTTCACAGTCCTGGAGGGGGAAAACACCACACTCATTTCTCTCCAGAGATGTTAAACTTGTCATTTTACTAGCAAGACACCTGGCATGCTTCATAGCCATAGGCACCAACTCTGTGGGCACTTTGGGGCTCAAGTACCCACCAAAAAGGTGCTCAACAGCCACAGGGCTGGAGTAATCTTTTATGGGCCCTCAGTGCCTGGACTGTAGTTCCACCCTGTGCTGTAGTTCCACCCTGTGCTCTGCCTTCCCCCGTCTTCCTCCCTTCCCCCCTCCCCCCTCCGCTCATGGGGTGGGGGTGAGAGCTTGTACTTTTCATGTTCAGGGCAGTTAATGCTGTCATTTCACAGCTGGCCAGGCGAGTTAAGGAAAGGTCTACAAGCATAAGGATATTAGATATCGTATAATTGAATAGTCGTAGAACTGCATAAAATATTACCAGTTACATAACTATTCAATAGGTGGGACTGGTAGACAGTGCACTCCCAGGGAGCCCCCTGCCACCCCATGCTGCTGACTATCAGAGGCAGGAGCGTGGAGTGGCAGGGGCTGGTCCATGAGGGGAGCCAGTTTAAAAACCAGCTCCCCTTGCGGACAGGCTGACTGTCGCCCAGTGCTTCTGCCTCTGATACAGTAGCCCCTCTCTGTGGGGGATGGGGTGTTCTAAGTTACCTACTGACAGAGACTGCTCCTTGGGATGCAGAACAGCCTCTGTCCACGGGGAGCTTGGGACCCCTGCAGACAGAGGCTGCTTCGTGGCAGCCTCCCCTGCGCTCCCTCCCCCCTCCCATGCTGCTGCCTCAGAGGCAGCAGCATGTAGGGGGGAGGGGAAGTGGATCCGGTACTCATGAGGAGCCTGCTTAAAGTCAACTCCTCATGGGCACTGGCTCCTGCCCCCCATTCCCACCTCTGATTAGGGATGTGAAAAACTAATTAACTATCCGATAAGCTTTTGGTTATCGGATAGTCGATACACCAGTCAGCTAGTTGCTTCTCCCCCCCACTCCTCCTTGCTGCCTCTATCAGAAAGAGGTAGCATGGGGGATAGAAGAAAAGGAGAGGCTTTGAGAAAGCATCCACCGTAGGAGCTGGGGACCTCCCCCTCTCCCCCCCCCCCCCGGACCCCAGGCTCCATGTGGCGCTGCTGCTTTGAAATGCCGTGGGGAGCAAGGGGCCAGTGCTGCCCACATCATTCACTTTTGAAGTGTAGCAACAGCCCTGGGGCTGTTGCTAGACTTCAAAGGTGAGGCTTCCTTATAGACTAATCAAATAGTCGATGCAAATTGCATTGACTATTCAATTAATAAGCTAATCTAAATTTAACATCCCTACCTCTGATACAGAGCAGCAATGAGGGGGGAGGGAGAGAGAATAGTTTGTGAAGTGGATAGGATTAAATGATAAGCCTAGACTTATTGGTTAATCATTTATTCAACTATACACTAACAACCCTATCCAAGCATGCAGCTTCTGGAGGATTAGATCTGTGGTGTCCAACCAAATCTGAAAGTAGCTAACCACACTCAACCAGCCAAATAGTCATATGTGGCTAGCGTGTTGGCCACCATGGGATTAGGTGCTTTGGAAAGCATATGGATGGTGGGACTGGCCCACCATCACACCTGGAACAGAGTACATTAGAACTGTCTCTAGTTAAACAAAAGCTTGTTAAGCGTGTACCATCAGCCCTTTCGGGTAGGAACCAATCCGTGATTGTACAGCATCTAGAACAATGGAGTCCTGGCCTACAACTAGGGAATCTATTACAATACAAAGAAAAAATCTGAAGAAGTCAAGATACCACCCAGGTTTCATGCAAGGATGATGGAAGCCTGTGTTAGCTGCTGATCTGAAGCCCTGATAACACATGTGCAAGATTGGCTTGAAGACAAGTGGCCCTGGTGCTAACCTTTAGTGCTAGTGGGAATTCCAGGAGTTTGGTGTAGCAGGCAGCTCTGTTGCTGTAGAGTTTGGCATCACTGGGATTGCGTTTGATGGCTTCTGTGTAGTGTTTCATTGCTTGGGGATAGTCCCCTAAGAGGAGAAGAGGGCAGTAGAAAGTTACAGGGACCCAGAAATGCCCCCCACACCCATTTACCAGAGCATGGCTTAATTCTTCCTTCATTGCCAGACAGCCCAGAAGCCTACACTTCCCCAGCAGCTTCAGATGGAGCTCTCGAAGTCAGGCTAGCTGCTTCCCCTTACTCAATCCAGCAGTTAGACTGGGCTGACAGCATCCCAGCCTGATGCTACAGAAACAACAACTAATGCCAGATGCAATCTCACCCCCACAGCATGGAGACAACTCCAGGGCACATGTGGCAGGCTCCTTTATGGCTACTAAGGAAACTGGCTACATTGCAGGGCTGTTCACTTATTCTGAATCGAGCTTTGAGCGCGCTCACCTTTCTGGAAACACTCATTGCCTTTGCTTTTCTCCTCCAGAGCCAGATCGGGGTTGATGTATGCCAATCTCTCCTGCTCTTTCAAGATCTTCTCAGCCTGTGGAGGAATCATGAGCATGGTATGATGTAACAGACCCTGCCCCTGTCAGCAGTACCCCTCTCTCCTTGGCATCACATTCCACTCACTACAGAATGTTCCCTTTTTTGCATCCAGGCTGGAGTAGGCATAAAATAATCATGATGTAGGAAGAAGATGGAGCTTGGGAAGGTGGTGCTGTGACCTGGTAAATGCTGCACAGAACTCCAGTGGCCTTCCTACCCCAAACACAAAGCCACCCAGTCCAGCAGGCACCCTCATGGAGAACTAGGACAGAATGGCCATATTATGAGTCAGTACCAGACAAGAGGCCATGCTGAGTTATTACACTGATCTGCTTTCACCCAGACTGGCTGTCCTCACAGATACCCACAACCATGGAGATCAATGGGCTGATCAGGGGCTTGTCTCTTTCAGTGCTGCAGCAAAGCAGCTACACTGATGCTTCAAAACCTCCTCCTTGGTTCGAAAAGATCATGCTTCTTTGTTGCTGCAGTGAAAACTTCATGCAACTGAGTTTAACCACTGCCAATGTCTACCTAAATCTTCAGAAAGCCTGAAATAACTCAAAGGGAGTAAGTTCCCTAGTTAACTGTAGGATTCCCATTCTCACAGGCACAAGGATTATATCTGTAAAAGGAGGACTAATGTAAGCTCACAACCATGGTAATGGGGGGGAAAAAAACTTGGCCAAAAGAACGAAAAAAAGTCACATTTCCAGTATCGTGTAGAGCACTAGAACAATGGAGTCCTGGCCTACGACTAGGAAATCTACAATAATACAAGGAAAAAAAATCCGAAGAGGTCAAGATTCCTCCCAGGTTTCTTGCAATTATGAGGGAAGCCTGCGTTAGCTGCTGATCCAGAACCCTAGTAACTCATGTGAAAGATTGGCTTGAAGACAAGTGGCCCTGGTGCTAACCTTTAGTGCTAGTGGGAATTCCAGAAGTTTGGTGGAAATATGCTAGAAATATGCTCTGAGGCTTGAATTTCAGAGTCAGGGCATTTAAATGGCAGGATGTTCTACCAGCTGGAGAAAGCTATGAAAGTGGGTGCACACTTTGCTACAGGCCACACATTCACTAGGAGATATGAGCCCACACTCACTTGCTGACACTTCTTCAGCACATCTGGAGTCCGATGCTCCGTCAGAGACTTGTTATAGGACTGGATGGCTTCTTTGTACTTCTCCTCCTTGAAGTAGGAATTGCCAATCCTTGCATAAACTCTGGATGTGGAGACAGTAGCCAATATCAAGATAAGGGCAATAAGGGACAGAAGTATGGCACCTTGCTCCTTACCTAAAGGTTTCTCTATGACCAGAAGACCCCCTATTGAGGAAAGTTCTGTGTCGGGCACATGGGGGGGCACAGTGGTCAATTCTGGTAGTGATCAGAGTTCCCTGTTGGCTGCACAAGCACACAGCTACTTTGAAGAGATTCAAAATCCACCCAGATGGTTAGCAGAGTGCCCATAGCTAGGTTTGGTTTCCACAGGTGGCGCACATTCGCACATGCCTTGGTGCACATAAAATATATTCTTCATGTGGATAGAAAAAAACCCACAAATGGATGTAAAAGATTAGAGGGAACACTGGTAGTGACTAAGACCCAGCTAACATTTCAATCTACTAGATAATGACAACAGTAACCTGGGCTGGAGCTGAACTAGTAACCTGGAAGTAAAAAGTTTTTTGTGCATACAGGCAGTCCCCGACTTACGCGGATCCGACTTACGTCGGATCTGCACTTACGAACGGGGCTCTCTCGCCCTGGAGGTCGAGGTGGCGGATTGCTGCCTGCGAGCTCCGGGGCGAGAAAGCCCCGTTCGTAAGCTGCTCCCGGTGCCCCTGGTCTGCTGGAGACGGTCCTCAGCAGACCAGGGGCACTGGGACTGAAGCCGCAGCCGCGGCGGGGTCCCGCGCCTCTGAGACTTTGCCAGAGCAAAGTCTCAGAGGTGCGGCACCCCGCTGTCGCTGCGGCTCTGCTCCCCGTGTCCCTGGTCTGCTGGGGGAGGGAGGGGGGCGCAGCTAGTGTGCCCCCCCCCGCCCCAGCAGACCAGGCTTTTGTTGTGGACCCTGGGGCAGAGCAGCTGGGGCGCTGCCAATTGGTCCTGCAGCGCCGCTCTGGGCACTACTGGACCAACCCGGCAGCACCCCAGCTGCTCTGCCCCAGGTCCTGATTCAGCCGCTGCTGGTCAGTTTCAGCAGTGGCTGAATCAGGACGCCTGGGGCAGAGCAGCTGGGGTGCTGCCGGGTTGGTCCAGTAGCGCCAAGGAGCGAGGAGCGGTGCTACTGGAGCAGCCCAGCAGCACCCCAGCTGCTCTGCCCCAGGCGTCCCCAAGTCAGCCGCTGCTGAAACTGACCAGCGCTGACTACAGGAAGCCCGAGGCAGAGTTGCTCTGCCCCAGGCTTCCTGGAATCAGCCGCTGATCAGTTTCAGCAGCAGTTGACTTGGGGACGCTTGGGGTTCTTAAGTTGAATCTGTATGTAAGTCAGAACTGGCGGTCAGTTTCAGCAGCGGCTGAATCTGGACGCCAGTTCCGACTTACATACAGATTCAACTTAAGAACAAACCTACAATCCCTATCTTGTACGTAACCCGGGGACTGCCTGTAATTAGGAGACACTTGAATACACCACTGATGAGGGTGCTACAGGAACCCAAGGAGAAGGACAAGTGACTTTAGTCACTTGTTTCCACAAGCCCCAAATCTATGCTGCATGTACTCACTTGGCAATCTGCCGGTAGTCCTCCCTGTTCTCACGCCCCACCTCGATGGCCTGCTCACACAGCTCTCGGCACTTGTTGTAATCACCTCTCTCAAAGTACACCGCTGCAAGGGAAAATACAAGACCACTTCTTACCGTAACCACTGGCCAGACCACCCACACTAGTCTAGCAGAACCACAATGCAGTTAAGATCACGCACTCTGTTTAGAGGTGGATACTTCTATGTGATCTAAAATCCACATGCTGCTCATACTGCTATGAAATGCAGTGTTTCAGGGTTAGAGGGCCCTGAGAAAAATTTGATTTTTTTTTTTTAATTAACACCAGTGTCGTGGAGCAAATTTTCAAAAGATATGCACAGAATGCAGCCAACTAAAGGTCACCTTGGTACTCCTTTGTATAAAGCCAGTCACGGAGCTCCCCATAACTACTGTGATTTTTTTCAAAACAGGAAGTAGAAATGGGCACCTACAGGTGTCACTTAGCATGAAGCAGCAGCATCATGTCAAAGCAGGAGTTCATGGGGTGGATTGGGGAGGGGATGCGACAGCCAATTTTACGTGAGGCACAGTGGCCTCACACACCACCCTTGGAATATGCATTACAAGCCCCAATGATAAGGAAACTGGGCTGGCTCCATGTCAGTGCAAGAGTTAACTTTTACAGTTAGACTTTGGAAGCAGCACCCTCAAGATCAGACTAGAACTTAACACTTACCTGCTTGGTTACTGATATAAGTCATGTTGGTGGGATCCAGCTCTTTAGCTTTGTCATAGTGCTTTAGAGCTGCAGCAAAATCTTTCTTCTTGTACGCCTCGTTTCCCAACTCCTTCTCCTTCAGAGCCTGAACATGGGGGCAGAAAAAAAAAAGAAAATGCATTTTCAGCTGCTACTGTGTCAAGCCTTTCAGCTCTCTTAGGCCTTACAACCCCACTCCAGAGTCCAAGCCATAAGCTGAGTCCTGGTCTGCGTTAGCCTTGGCCTACAGCCTTGACAGAGGCAACTATAATGACAGCCTGTTAACCCAGTGACCACAAAGGAAACAAGGTGATGCAGCCTCATGAGAAAGGAGTCTGTGCCAAGGCTCCTGTCACAGGGCCAACCTGAGCTGATCAGATGACCTACCATCCTGCCAGCAAGTGGGAGGGCAAAGCTAGCCAAATATCTGCTCTGTTCCTGGGACCAGCACATCTTTATTAGGGCGTCTTATCACCCTACTCAGCCCCCTACTAAGGGGCATTCCCTTGTGCCAAATTCCACCTCACAGCACATGACATGGAGCTTAAGCATAACAGGACCAGGTCATCAGCTGGTGGTACCTGCTTCTTGTTCTCTGGGAGATCCTCTTCCATGGGCTCTGGCTTGGGCTCCTTTTTAGGTGGAGGGGGTGGAGGTGGAGACATAGCTTCATCTTCATCATCCCCACTGCCGAGGTCAACTCCCAAGAGCACGCTCAGTGTGGTCATCACTCGCGGGTCTTGAAGCTTTCTGAGAGGCAAGGAGTGAGTAGCTAGGAGGCATGCAGACAGGCTCTACGGACCTGGCTAATTTTGACTAACTGGGGTGATGGAAAATCATTTGAGCACCCAGCCACAAGGGAAGGATTATCCCTTCTGTAGCCTGTGCATCACTGTGGGAGTGAAATGCTAGTCCTTCTATTCACTTTCTGCAGCACCTTTATATTTTGCACAGCTTGGGCTTCATCTGCATCACTGCTCCTATTTCACTTGCTATTTTGCTTCTCCCCCAGCTATGCTGCTGCCCTCAATGCCTATTTCAAATCCCTTAACACTCTGCTACTATCCTGCTCTTCTCTACCCCATACAAATCCAGAGACACTCAGGAAAGGGTCTCGCCTGTGCGTCTGAAGGGCAGTGTGCATAGTGATAGCGATCTGCCTTCTGGCTCAAGGACAGGGCCAAAGGGCTGTGCTGACTGGGTGCCTTGGATCACATATATCCAGGGATGGCATGGTGTGCGGGGGGGGGGGGGGGAAACATTGAAGCAGACTTAAATTTGCAGAGCAAGGGACACCATACCTGAGGCTCAGGACAAACTATTCTCCAAAGGATGAAATCTTACTCCTAACCCCAACATTGCACCATAGCAGAACCATCCTCAGCAGAACGTGAGCAGGTCCAACTTACATTCCCAGATCAGAAGGCTTGTTCCGGAGCTGCTCAATCAGGTCTTTGTAGCTGGGGTCATTTAACAAGGCTCTTGTGCGGGGGTCACTCTCTAGCTTCTGGTAGAGGTTTGGCATGTTAAAGGGGTTCATGAGCTTCCTCTCTGTGGGATCGGGGAGAAGGAACAGAAGCACAGGCTGGTCATTTCAGCACCCACGTAACCCCAAGAGGATATTTGGGTCTGATTCAGCATATGACATTTCAGCTGCTATAAGGAAACTGTAGCCTGCACGGCTAACACAACGATCAATCACTGCTGAATGATGTTTGCCCCTTGATCAACACAGGGGCTGTCAGTCTCAGCTCAGGGCTGAAAGATGCAGTTTAAGCCCAACTGTAACAAAAAGAAGGTAGCCCTAGTCCAAATTCCATGGCACTTTTCCCTCCCATGTTCCTTCTGCCCGCCAAGAGCAGAGAACCACCCCTGACAGGGCACTTACTATAGATGCAGAGAGGAGTCTGATCCCTGCAACTTTTTAGTGCCAGGCATCTAAGCAGCTGGCTTGAAAGAAGGCATTACTCATACCAGGTGGACATCTCTTGCTGCAATTCCTGCTCTCTCAAGTTCATTCCCTTACCTGTCAGCCTGGCTTCCATGTTCTGGAGCCCCTCTTTCAGTTGAGAGTTCCCTGGCTCATGTTTCAGCCCCTCCTCATATGTCTTCTTGGCCTCCTCAAAACGATTCAAGAACTCTAGAGCGGCTGCTTTGCGGGAGTAGCCCTGAAAGTGGCAAAAGGCAACACTGGAGGACAAAAGTTTGACAAGCATATTTTTATAAGCTGCCACTGTTAAAGATCGCTCTCTATGCACAGAGCTCATGAGTCTGTCATAGGCCCTAGCTACAGAGCCTAATCTTTTAGCTCATGTTATCGTGATTCATAGCTTATGTATCTCTGAGGATCTGTGACTCAGTTCCCAGTGACAACCAACATGACAGACAACACACAGAACAGCCACAAACATTTCTCCCAGAGACTTGAAGCCATTCTGATTGAAGAGAACCTCTTCAGGATTAAACTCAAGACACTGAGGTTCAAGTTTCTACACCAAACTATGTGATGTTGGGCAAGTCAGTCTCTTTGTGCCTCAGTTCCCCATCTGTAAAACAAGGTTAACAGCAACTGCTTTGCTCACAGTGGGACTGCATATTAAAGATTGAGATAACTGTGTTAAAGAATGCAAAACCACTAAAGTAACAGAAACTACACAAGTACATGAAACAACAAGCTGGGATTTTCCCAGAGTTTTAAGATATTTAGTCACCCAACTCCAGCTCCTTTGAATCTCTCTGTCAAAAATCAAAGGGATTTCTCTTGAAGTATATTTTTAGAGCAATGAGGTTTCATTTATTCCTGGTTTGAACTATGAAGATAACATGATTATGTTGTGGTACAATACAACTTTTCCTGCCATATATGGCTAGGGAGAGCCAGGTGGTAGCCATATTTTAACTCCAATCAGCACCTACAGCAAACCATGACTCTCCAATGACTAAGATCTTAAGGCACAAAGTCACTATTGTGATCAGCCCTTCTTAACATCAGCCCTAACATTCAGTTCACAAGCAAGACAACATAGCCCAGTGGTTCTCAAGCTTTTTGGGCACCGGAGCCCTTTACATGCGTAAAAATTTATGCGGAGCCCCAGTGGTCCACTGATTGTACATGTTGTACCTATCAATGTTTCCAGTTTGTCAATCTCGCAGAGCCCTTGGAGATGTCTCTCAGAGCCCTGGAGCTCTGTGGAGCACAGTTTGAGAAACACTGATGTAGCCTAAGACCCCGAAGAGAATCTAGAGAAGGACCCTTACCTTGCCCCACTCTGGCTTCAGCTCAACAGTTTTACAGGCATCATCCAGCGCTTTCTGGTACTCCCCTTTCTTGGCGTAAGCTGCAGACCTGTTGCTATAGAGCACATGGTTCTTGGAATCTAGTTTTATTGCTTCCGAATAGTACTTGATGGCTTCTGCAATGTTGCCTGCACTCAAGGCTTTGTTGCCTTTCTCCTTCAACTCGTTCACCTATCAGAGAAAGGGCAAGAGTGAGCAATGGATTAGCATGATCAGCTATGGGTGGAAGTGTCAAAGGAATCCTCTTGCCTTGGAATTATCTTTCCCAACTCACTGCATCACTTGCAGGAAAGTGACTTTAAAGAGTGCTCCTTGTTAATGTCTCTTGAGTCCTGCTCAAGCAGCAGCTGCTTAGAGTCTTACTGCTAACAGCACTTGGGATAGGAAGAATAATTTTTCACTAGAAACCACTTATTCAATACTTACTTGATGGGAGACAATGCCTCCTTTAACAGTCCCAGAAACGTTAATATAAGAGCAAGATATGCATCTTGACAGCAGAAATTCAATAAGAACTTGGATACTGACATAGCTGTTACATGGAAGTTGTGCAATACCAAAGGACTCCAGATTCCTCAATAAGAGGTCTGTGAACACCCCAAATCACAGACAGCAAGTCTATCCCTCTCAATTCTCACCCAGACAGCTAATTCTCCCCTTTCAGGACCCCGCTTGGGTGGAATTCTCCAACATGACTGATTCAGCTAGTTTCATAAACAAAGGCCAAAAAATGTCATCTGCTTCTAAGATGATGCAGCTTGGGCCATTCGGAGTCAAAGGAAATCTAGCTGTGATTTAACCACCCAGCTCAAATACTCCAAAGACCCAGAAGTCACCAGGCAGGTAAAGTCTGCAGATGTGACTTCCCTGCAAGTGTGAACTGATGGGGATGCAGTACATCACAAAAACCCAGCAACTGCTAGTGAGATGTCTCCGCCAAGGGAAGGCAATCATTGATGAGTCACTTCAACAGCACATCAGGTAGGAACTCTAATGAGCTCCCTAGGAAGTCTGCATACAAAATTTGCATTTTTCTCAGCCTATTACTTCCACTCTCCAAGTACTTTATAACCTGAACTCTGCCAGTACAAACAGAAGCTTGTCCCAGTTACATCAAAAGTCTCCCTTCTACAGGGAGTGTTAAGATGGCTCCCTAAAACTATTACAATGCGACTCCTTTTTCAGTACTGATGGGGCCTGAGCAATAATAGATCTTTAAATTATATGCCATGAATAGCAAAATAATTACTACCTCTAAAAACTTTTGAAGGATCACCCTATAAAGTGCTACCAGACCATTTGCTTACTGGGTTTTTTTTCCCCTGTAACAGACTAACTCAGCTACCCCCTGAAGCTCCCAAATTAGCTGACAACGTAAGAGCCTTACTATTTGGGGCAGAAGCATGAATAATCAAATTTTAAAAAATACCACCACACTTTACATTCTATTTTAATTTTCAACAGGGATGTTAAAATGATTAACCAGTTAAAACTGTTTCAACCTAAGTCCCACATTGGTTCTGGGATACTGCCACTTTGCTAGCTGGCCTCTCCAGGTACAGCTGGCAAGTTAACTCCAGAGATGGCAAGGGCCTGTTAACCAGTAAGCCTGACCATTTACTGTTTAGCCGGAAAATTAGTGAGTGCCAGGGCTCAACAGCTCAGAGATGATGATACAAACTAAGAACTTTTCTCCCCGCCCATTTTAGAACTGGATTTACACTCTGACACAAGCCATATAAGTAGAGATAATTTTGATGAGCTTCATTCCAGTTCCTAGCCAACATTGGTATGGAATATATAATACTGCAATACCTGGGCATTTTTGCTCAAGCCAGAAAGCAAGACAGAAATGAAGACTTGCAGAGATAAATCAGGAGTTATGCCTGCAGGGGTGGAGGCAGGAGGAATTCCTTTTGTGAAGCGGGGAGGAAGTTGGGATTGACAGGCAACAGCAAAGCTGTGAGGGGTGGAATTTAGTACTTGGACAGTAGGAAGCTGCATGTCAGGACTGAGGAGCATTGACAAACACAGGATATGAAAGTGTAATGTGCAAACTTTGTTTGCCTGTGTGCAATGATGAACAGGTATTCTGATACAGAGGCAGCAGCGTGGGGTGCAGGCAGGAGCCAGTACATATGGAGAGCTGACTCTGCACACAGTAGCTCCTGAGGAGCTTGCTGCCACCCAGCGTGTAACTGCTGAAAATTTCACACAGTTACTTTATTACACCCATTTTAACATCCCTAGTTGGGATCTTGTAGGTCAGGACTTTAGGGCACTGGCAATGCTGTGCTTGTGTAGGAGACTCACATTGCCGTCACCCATAGTATACCTAGGCTCTAGCAAGCATAAGCACCTCAATTACATTAGTTCCATAGCAACGTACATTTTAAACTAAGACGTGAAGTTAACAAAACTGCTTTACTCCAAGATAAAGCAGCTTCCTCAAGTCAGTGATCTGCTATGCTTCAAGAAGCAAAGTCAGCTGAGCAGCCTTTACCCATACCAAAGCGACAGGCCCTCTTCAAATGGGACAAGCAGAAGGGAGATTCTGGTGACAATTTTTTGTATTATGCCACCTGTACATCTGCTCCAAATGCTTCCTCGATTGAGAATACTCCAGGGTCTCCTTACTGCACCTTAATAGGCTTTGTTTAAGCAGCAGGTCAGCTGTCTGTCTACAGCCGCCATCTCCAGCATTAGAATGCAATACATAGTTCATAGTTGCTTGGAGACCTCAACAGCTACTCAGCATGAACAGTTACTCCTTCCTGGGCATGCCTTCTATTGCAGGGGGATGAGGCAAGGGAGACTTCTGCATGCACATGCAAAAGTGAGGCAGAAAATGAGAAGATGGTACTTACATCCCAGCTACATATCTCCAGACAGCACATTGAACCTCTCTCTCTCACTCACTCACACACACAATCAATCTTATACATTCCGTTCACATTCAATGCAGATTCCCTGTGCTACCTACTTTACTAGCCAGTCCATCTCTTCGTGCTCCCCTTTTTAGCTCCGAGGAAACCTCCTGCCCAAACCACTCTATTTCCTCCCGCATGCCTGCTTCCCAGAAACCCTGCTACCACCAACTTCTAGGACTCTCGGCTACCTCGTCTCACACCTGCTCCACTGCCCCAGACGGCTCTGCAGTAGCCTCAGAGCCCAGCCGCCCTCTCCCGAGGGGTCACTTCAGTAGGCACGTTCACGTCGCTCATTCGAGCACTCTCATGCAACCAAGGTAAAGAGAAGCGATAGGCGGAAAAGGGGGGTGTCCCTGCCCAACCAGCGCGGGTTAACACACAGCTTCGCCCCGTCTACACGAGGGGGCTAAAACGCATCTGGCAACACGCTCCCTCCAGACCTTTGCACCTCTTCGAGGCAAAGTCGCCTACCCCGGGCCCTCCCCTGCCTGGCTTCACCCCACCCCGCGCTCCTGCCCCCCAACTCCCTCCCCAGGCGCGTCCCTCGTAGCTGTCACCTCCTGCCCCAGGCTGCAGCTACCCCGCCCGCCAGCGCACAGCCCAGCTCGCTCCTTGGCAGGCCCGGCCCTTCACCTTCTCCATGGCTCCGGCTCGGGGCCCAGTTTTGCGGGACGCTGCCGGTTAAGTCTCCTCCGAGCCGGCCTACCCCGTCTCACGCCGCCTTCTGGAACCTGCTAGAAGCCTCCTGTATCGCCCTCGCCGCCCCATTGGTTGGTACGCGTCCGGGTCCCGCCCCCTCAGTGCCACCATAGATTAGAAAGGGTGTCGCTCACAGGCCGGGCATTACCTATTCTCCGCCTCGGTAGCGCCAACAGGGCGGGATTATTGAGATTCGCATAGGGATACGAGAACATAGATGTCAATTCGCAACTAGCCCCGCCTACCCCGCGTCTCATAAGTCTGGAGGTATGCCAATCAATACGCCCCGCGAAGAGCCTTCCTTCTACCCGCCCTCACTGTGATTGGATCTCAACCTAGGACCACGCCCCCCGCCCTGCCCATGTGATTGGCTAGCATCTCTAATACTCTCAGCAATCTTCAAAATCCATTGGCCTGGAGACCCCTCGTGATTCTAACGGCCGTGTCCATTGGTTAGAGACATTTCTGGAATTTTCCATTCGTTTCATTGGTTCTGAGGAACAAGGTGACGACATGCGAGGCGCTATGTCCTGATTGAGCGGAGCGGGTCTACGTCATCATCGCTTCCTTATTGGGCGACTCCAAGAGTTTAAAGGAGGGACGTTCTGCCTGGTGGGGGCTGAGCTGGAGTTCCCGAGAGGCGGTGTCTGCGCATGCGTGTAAGAGAAACACATTTGCATGTGCTTTCCGTGGCCCCTAATACGGTTGGGTTTTCACGCGTGCGTTGTACACACTCTGCTGGAGAAGGTTGTTTGCATGTAGCTTGCACGCCCCAGGGAGGGGAGCAGGCTCTGTGGTTGTGGTCCTACTCCTTCGCCCAATCCATGTGTATTTTTCTCTTGTTTTTTTGCACCCTGTACCTGCCTCATCTTTTGTGTGCCTGTACTTACTGGGGAGCACGTGCATGCTGCAACAGTGTTTCTCAACCTTTTTTAATATGGTACTCCTTAAGAAAAATTATATGTACCCCCCCCCCAGTACCTACAGTTTTCAGACTCACAATTTTTTTTCTGCAAAAGCGACGAGGAGTCCTGTGGCACCTTATAGACTGACTGAAGTGTAGGAGCATAAGCTTTCGTGGGCAAAGACCCACTTCATCATGCATCTGACGAAGTGGGTCTTTGCCCACGAAAGCTTATGCTCCTACACTTCAGTCAGTCTATAAGGTGCCACAGGACTCCTTGTCGCTTTTGCGGATTCAGACTAACACGGCTACCCCTCTAATTTTTTTTTCTATTATTGCAACACATTTGTTTAAACAACTTAATCGTAGCTGGGCAGGCAATGCAATTTTTGGGTGTAAAAAGGACAAAAAGAATAAAGTGCTGTAAAACTTAAAACAAAAATTCAGTTTTCTTCAAATTTCAGTTGTGTTGACGTACTCCCCGGACTTCTCTCGAGTACTGCTAAGGGTACTTGTACCACTGGTTGAGAAACACTGTGCCATAATATAGCGGCGCTATTCCAGTCCCACTTGCCTGGAACTATTAGTCTTTGCCAGAGTTTCGTTGTAAATAAATGAGTGCAAACGTTGTGCGTCTTAGAATTTAAACAACTATCCCTTGGTACAAACTGTATGAAATTTGTATGTCATGGTGGCTGACTATTGTGACTAGTGTTCCCTTTAATGTTTTCCATTCATGTGCAGAATAAAACTTTGTGTGTGCTGAGGCATGTGCAAATGTGTACCACCAGTAGAAAAAAACTCACTCTGCTAATCACTAGGTGGCATTCGAATTTCTTATCAAGAACTGCTCAACCACACAGTTTACAGGAAACACTGATTGCAACCACATGCAGTGTTCTTGGAGAGTCTATTGTAATACATTTATGAAAGTTTAGCTTATTATTTTGAGGAAGGAATTGTACACAGTTCTGTGGGGTATCTCAGCTAATACCAGGATCAAAAAACAGCTATAGAAATTGTAACCAGCTCCAGAAAGAATAACACTTGGGTGGTTTCCATGTATATACTGATCCATAGACTAGAAAACAAAGACTTTGGGTATCTAAAAACTGAGTTTGGAGAGTCTTGGGAGTCTTCTTTTTGATTAAATAGATGGACAGGATCTTGGCTCCTAGGGAAACCTCAACCATCCTTGCTGAAAGGTTTTGACTAGGACTCTATAGCTACGCCTTCACTACGGCACTATTTTGGGATATCAGAAATATCCCCAAATAGCTATTCCGCATCTTTAAAGCAGCCCATTATTTCAAAATATTTCAAAATAACAGGTACACTATTCTGGTGTTCCTGTAACCCTGGTTCGATTAAGGTTAAGGGATGTTTTGGAATAGTGCTTTATTTTGAAATTTGGCACTATGTAGAAATAAGCTCTTTTGAAATTACCTCAAAATAAGCTGCGCAATTTGCGTAGCTCATTTTAAGGTAAGGGTGCAGTGTAGACGCACCCTATTAAACTGATGGGTGATGTCTATCGCGTTTAGTAAACCTATATGGAGTTTTACTGTTTGTATTTGTGTGCTTTTTTCTTTTGGTTGTTAAAATGTACTTTGCTCAGAAAGACCTATGTGGTCACACTCATAAAAACACTAAGGTCTAGCCTTCAGGCAGAATGGCTGGCTGGGGATATTACAGTGTATGGGGAGGATTCTTCAGTGCAGCCTTAAAACTCTAGGGCTAAGTCTACATTGCCACTTTACTGCGCTGCAACTTTTGGCTCAGGGGTGTGTAAAAACACCCCTCCTGGAGCACAGGAAGTTATAGCACTATAAAGTGCCAGTGTAAATGGGCTCCCAGCACTGTTAGCTGTTCCCTTCCTGGAGATGGTTTACATAGAGCAGTGGTCACCAGCCAGTAGATTGGGACCTACTGGTAGATCTTGGAGCCTCTGACAGGTGATCCTGACTGGTTTGGCCACGTGGCTATCAAGTGCCAGCACTTCAGCTGCCTCTTCTCCTACTTCTGCACATCTCCTGCCCTTTACCTTGGAGCTGTTCTCCCAGGAGCCTCCTGTTTGCTGTGCAGGGCAGGGAAGGGAGAGAAAGGGTGCTGATGTCAAGGTGCCCCCTTCTCCCATCCTGTATTGTATTTCCACAGAGCAGAGAGGGGGCACAACAGGACTTGGGATAGAGCAAGTTTGCTGGCTGCTTCTGGGAGTGGTGCAGGGCCAGGGCAGGAGTGAGCCTGCCTTAGCCGCACTGCACCATCACCCAGGAGCCACCTGAGGTAAGCAGTGCCCAGCTGGAGTCCACAGCCTGAACCCTTACCCAAGACATGAACCCCCTTCCTGCCCTAGCCCTGACCCCTCTGCATCCAAATACCTTCCCAGAGCCTACATTTAGAACTCCCTCTGGCACCCCAACTGCCTGCCCCAAGGTCAGCTCAGAGCTCCTCTCACACTCCAAATCCCTTAATCCAAGACCAAGCCTGCACCCCAATCCGCTGCCCCAGCTGGTGAAAGTGAGTGTTGGGAGGGAGGAGGATGGAGTGAGCAGGGGCAGGGCCTCAGAGAGAGGCAGGGCAAGGAGCACAAAGGAAGGGGGGCAAGGATATTTGGGTTTGAGGTAGATCTTGGATTGCACTTAAATTCAAAAAGTGATCTTGTGTGTAAAAATGTTGGGGACCACTGATATAGAGCTCTCCTAGTGCTCTAGATGTGGCCTCACTTTCAGTTTAAAGCACAGTGCTGTCATGATTGCGCTTTAATTTTTAGAAGTGTAGACAAAAGCTATGTCTACACTTGCAATTTATCAACAAAACTTTTGTCATTCATGGGGCGCTTAAGTACCCCTTTCATCATGAACAGACAGTTTTGCCGTGGCAAGTGAAAGTGTGAATGTTGCTTTGTCGGAAGGAGCACTCGGCTGTTGACAAAGCAAAACCTCCTATTTGGGAGTAGAAGTATTTTGTTGACAAAAATGCCAATAAACAGCATTCACACATGCTCACTTTTAGTGACAAGGCTGTGTCAACGCAGCCTTGTCACTAAAAGCTGCGTAGTGTAGACATACCCAAAGAGCCTGAGCCCTGACTGGCCACTACTGGAGAGACCACACAGATAAGGAATACAGGTGCAGCTACCCTGAAATGGTGACACATGGCATGGAATGGTATGCAAAATGGGTATTAGGTGCTATGGTATATATGCTACAATTTTGGTAAGAGCAATGTACAGCAAAGAGGATGGGTTACATAATTTTTGTGCACTTGTGTATTTCCCAGGATATGATTTTTGTACATGGTGCACATGCTTTGCGGGATGCTCCATATACACAAGTACCTTTGCAAGGATTCAACTCCCTGCAGCAATTTCACTCAGTGTGACCCCGGGGGTTTACCTGATGTCATATAATTGCAGGGTGTTTTCCTCATTGGGCACAAATCTCAGCTGTTTCACAGAGGAGTTTCATGGTGGGAAGCGCCTGCAGAAGCTGCAGTGCAAACTTCTGGGCTGCTTTCTGTAAAACATTTGAAGGAGCTGATGTGGGGGAGGAGGAACTGGAAATCAGGAGCCAGGACTCTTGGGTTCTATTCCTAGCTCTAAGGAGAGGTGGTCTCATGGTTAAAGCAGGAAAGGTCTGAGAATCAGGCCTCCTGGATTCTATCCTTATACCTCACTCCTTTTTAGAGATAATGGTTATAGCAGGGGGGTCTGGTACTTAGGACTTCTGGGTTCTGTCCCTAGTTGTGGAAAAAAAGTGGAGTCTAGTATTCACGGGGTGCAGATGGGAATCATGATGCCTGGTTTCTACTCTGCTAGTGACCATTTTGCTGCGCTGTGCCTCATTTTCCTGAGAGGGGGGAATAACACTGATTTATCCCTAGGGAGTTTGCAAAACTATAGATAGTTGTGAAGTGCATTTTAATTCTGCAAAATAAGGACCAATAAGCAGTTTGTGGTGATAAATGCAGAACTGAATCTTTAAGTCTTGTTCTAAGACCTGCAGATCTTAATTCAGGGGTTCAGGACATAAAAGAGGATGCCCTGCTCTTTAGATAGCATGGATCTAACTAAAGCAACCGCCCCGGAGACTAGCAAAAGGCCATGTCTCCTAGCAAGCGACATCTATGTTTTCTGGTATGACTAACACTGCTAAATTTAGTAGGGTTGCCAAGGCACCCTGCACATTCAGGAGGCAAACATCTATTTATAGTGAGGAAGCTACCATACTGTGCTGTTTAAACAGCCCACGTGCGTGTCCCCTTTGCAAATAAATGATTGCGTTTTAAAAGTAGCATGTCGTTTCCTGCCTACAAAAAGCTTGAAGGTGGGTTGAGAACCAGTCATTGAAGTTAAATGACAGCTTGTTTTGCCTGGGATTCTGGGAACTGTAGTTTGCAAAGCTTGCTCCACATTTTTTCAGCCTCCCAGGTTTCAAAGCTAAGCTCGGTGGTCGCAAGGGACACTGAGGGGCAAATGTGGATGAATTCTGTTTTGCGTTTATGTTCAGGGCTTTACTGAAATAGGTGAATTAATGCCCCCATGTGATCTTAGGTGATAAATAATGTTATCCCCATTCTATTTATAAAGAGCTGAGGCATAGAGGAGAAAAGAGGCTCGCCAAAAAATCAAACAGCTAGTCACTGGGAAATCTGGGGATAAACCCCAGAAATCCTGATTCCCAGCCCAGCCCTGCTATAACTCTCTCCACCCCACTCCCCTCCTAGGGCTGGGACTAGAAGCCTGGAGTTGCAATGCCCAGCCCTATGTTTGCTTCAGCTGCAGGAATACGATATTATCATGAATGTGATTGCTCAGGGGTAGAATGGTCCACTGCGTAGTGCTGCAGTTCAGGATGTCTGGGTTCTAGTCCAGGGTCTGCTATAGACTTTTCTCTGTTTGTTTGGCCTCTCACCTTTTGTCTGTTATTGTTTTAGGGCAGGGACTGTCTGTCCTTTATTGGTGCAGCACCCAGCACAACAGGGCCCAAGTCTCTCGGCTGGGATCTGTATAGCATCCGGAACAACAGGGGTGGGGCTGGCTGTGCTCAGGGAAGCTGATAGCCATGTTGGGCCCCGGGGCAAGGTGGGGGGGACACGGCTTTGCATACCTGAAAGGAGTGGGGTCAGGGCAGCCAGCCTCCAGAGTGGTCCAAGTGCCCCATGCCAAACTCCCCTCCCCAGCCCTTAGAGCATGCATGGGGAGCCATTTTTGGGTCAGGGGCTCCACTTGAGTGAGAAGCAGAAAAAAGTGAGACCCAAAAAACAAATTTCTCCAGCTGAGAACCAGAAAGAGACTCCCCCCCCCACACACACATATTGGGTGCTCCAGCCCTGCGGGGGTCAGTGGGGGAGGGCCAACATGATCTCCCTAATGTTGAGGGGATGTGGGGAGGACCCTGAGCCTTGGGGGCCAGATCCAGGCAAGCTGGGGGCTGTATCTGGCCGCTGGGCCTTAGGTTCCCCAACCCCGCCTTTGAGCCTCCTGGAATATGCCGTGTAGCACTGCAGCAGTAATTTAAAGGGGAGCTCGGGTCCTTTAGAATAGTTGCCCTCTTTGCTACCCCTCCCTCCACCTGCCATCAGCAGGCCTGGCAGTACTATAATAATTCAATGAAGGATGGGAAAGGGGCATTGAAATATTGCCGTGAAACCAGCTAACAGCAGGAAAGCACACGTCCATGGTAGGCCCCCCTTGCAGGATCAGCCTCCTGAGATGCCAGCCCAAGACACAAGCCCTGCTCAGCTCCCTGTATTTGTTTGCTGCATCAGAGCCCTTTACTGGCAAAGAAGAGAAATGCAAGAGCCTGGATGGGGTCGGTACTACATTTCCCAGGATCCCTTGCGCAGAGATGGGCGGGTTTTTGAGTGCAAAGCCCTTGGTGAGTTTCAGTCTGTAGCCTCCCAGCAGCCGCAGCAACTTTGTCCCCTCTCCCACCCCCCTTTGCAAGCCAAATACCAGGTGCAGTAAATAAGGGAGAAGAATTTCTCTCGGCTGCTCAGGGACCAACCAGGGAGGCTGGGCAGGGAGCCCCAGTGCATTCCTTTCTGTGCTGCCATGCTAGGGGTTCTCATGACCCTGCCAGGCAGGAGATTGTCTGGAGCCTTAGGGCAGCTTCTGGGGGGCTGGGGGAAAGGCAGGCTCCCCAGGGTGCTGGGTGGTTTCAGGAGGGGCACGTGGAGCTGCAGAGACCCAAGTGCTAGCAGCCAGCCCCCAAGCACAGTCCAATTGGTATCCAGAGCCTTCCGGAGCTGGGCAGCTGCTCCCCCACTAAGCATGGCGGCTAAGGTGGATCTGACCACGTCCACTGACTGGAAAGAGGCAAAAAGTAAGTGTGAGGATGTGTGTGTGTGTGTGTGTGCACGTGCACGTGCCCAGCTACTCCTTCCCTCTGCCCATGCGCCACTTTAGCTGGGCATCATACCTCTGTTTGCAACACACCTCCATATAGGGCCACTTACCCTGTCTAATTTCCACCCCCCTAAGGGCATTTGTCCCTTCTCTGGGCACTATGCAGCTTTGCAGGGAGTCTGTATGCCAGCACAGAAATCCACCCTGGATATGGAACAGTTGGGGTCTGTTGCCACAGTGCATTGGGTTTGTTAAAAACTGACACTGTTCTTCTATCATCCCTTGTCTCTGCATCTAGCCATGCAGCATAAGTAGGAATCCTATCATGCCTTGTGCTGCCTCAGTACACGGTGGGTGATTTGTGGGATCCCCTTCTGGATTTGTGGGAGAGCATATGTGTGTCAATGCTCCCAGCATCCCTTGTACCATATCCCAGAACTCAACTGGCAGCTGTATCATTCCCAAGTTCCTTGAAGGGAGGTAGCACTTCCTAGGCCAGGTGCTGCAGGGAGAGCAGAGCTGGTGCATTGGAGCTGTGTGGCTGTTCCCTATGGTGCTGGCCTGCCAAAACCAAACCATGGGAATAGAATGCTCTGCACCAACTGCTAGTGGCACTGCAGCACCACATGCCTGAAGCTCTACCGAGCCAGCCCTGACTCTACCATGAAAGCTGCCCTGGACGTGGAGAATGTATTTGCCAACCACTTCCTATCAGGCACAGTCAGTGACAGAAAGTGTGATGCAAAGGTATCCATGTTGTGCTGCTGACACAGTCCCCCTGCGTTATTAATCCTCTTCATCATAGTAATGCCAGGCACTAGCCAAGAACAGGACCCTGTTGTGCCAGGCACCATACAAACCCAGGGTAAGAGACAGAATCTGCCCCAGTGCAAGATGGGGTAGCAGGTATAACTGGGGCTCATATTGACTGGTGCTTCTGCATTTCATCGTTGCACCCCTGCTGGGGCTGGCACAATACCTAAAAACCCAACACCAAAGCCCTCTTCCCTGCTCCTTTCAGTTTATAATGAGATTCAGCATCCATGTAGCCTCACCCAAGCCCTCCTGCTCTAGGTTCAACAGCCTTTTCAGTCCTTATCTAAGGGATTATCTTCCTCATAGCCCGATTTCCTAGGCCCTTTGCACGGCTGTCTTGAGGGATTGCTCCAAGACAGGAAAATTGGAAGTTCTTTAAGAGGAGTTTATTAGATGGCTAAAAAGCCACAATTCTACAATCAAGAAAGATGACAGTTTTGGCTAAAAGCCCAGTCTGGCTCAGTGGCAAAGTGAAGGCAGCAGTTAGAAATTAAAAAGAAAGTAATATAGAACAAATGGAAAAGAGGGGTAATAGATAGCAATTGATCTAAATTAGAATCTAGGAAATGTAGAAAAACCGATAAGGAGGGCTGAAGGCATCAAAGAAAAATGCATTTCTGGCAGGGCCAAGGAAAAGAAGGAGTTTAAGTGTCTTAGGAACAAAAGAAATCTTAGCAATGATACAGCCCAGTTATGAGGTGGAGATGGTAAAATTGTTCACGATGCAGAAAAGACAGAAGTGTTCAATAAATATTTCTGTTCTGTATTTGGAAAGATGGAGAATGATGCATTTGTGTTACATGATGAAGGTAAAACATTTTCAGTCCAAAACTAAGGGCAAAGTTAATGCACATCTGTGAGGGTTAAATATTTTTAAATGAGCCAGCCCAGGTAACTTGCACCTCAGAGTCCTAAAAGAGCTATCTGAGGAGGTCTCTGGCTCGCTTGATAGTAATTTTTAATAAAGCTTGGAATAGTGGGGACATTTCAGAAGACTGGAAGAGTACTAATGTTATTCAAATCTTCCAAAAAGGACAAGTGGGATGACTCAGGTAACTATAGGCTGGTTAGTTTGACATCAGTCCCAGGCAAAATAATGAAAGAACTGATATGGGATTCAGATGATGTAGATCTAAAGGGCCTATAATTATTGTCAGTCAGGATGGTTTGATAGGAAATAGGGCTTGTCAAACAAACCTGATTTCTTTCTTTGAAGAGATTGCAAGGTTGGTTGGTAACAGTAACTGCAGAGATGCAATACACTGAGACTTATGTAAGGCGTTTGCGTCACACTGCACAACAATAATAAGCACTATGTAATATCAGAAGAGCACGTTTCCTGGAGTAAGAACTGGGTAATAGATCTCAAAAAGTAATTGACAGTGGTGAATCCCTGTTGAATAGAGATATGTCTCGGGGTGGCTGGCCCTTTAGAAGGAGTCAGAGGCAAGGCCCTCTCTATTCTGATGGGCTTCTTTAAAGGGAATGACAGTGAATTGGCTGCTAGGAAAAGGGCAGGAGCGCTAGTGGTACAGGGCAGGAAAACTTCCAGGGAAAGGAATTTAATTTAGAGGTTCTTAGATAGATCCTGGTAGGTTGGACCTCCTGTGGCTGTGCTGTCTGGAGAAGAGCTGCAGTCGGCTGGAGGGTCCTGGCCTGCAAAGAATCATGCCAGAGTGTCACTTGGCTACAGGGCCCAGGACTGAAACACAGATAGAATCAGCCTCCTGCTAAGAAGCCTGGGCGAGGGTCTTGTGTTTGTGTTAATAACAGAGACCTTCAATTGCCAATCTTCCCGGTGGCCCAGTTAGAGAAATTAAGGCAGAGTGTGTCTGTAGTACTATATGTGGCCACATGGAGGTGTGTGGGATGGCATCTACTTTACAGGGCATTCCTAGGGAAGGTCTCTAAGGATCAGTATTAGGCCCGATGCCTATCCACATTGCCATCTGTCACGTTACTGGATCTTGAGGGGAGCAGCCAGATCACTGCTGTACCCATAGGTGGGGTGTTGGCCCCAGAAAATGGTATAAAAGGGGGCCATGTGGGGTGCTGAATAGAAGCTTATTATCCAATAATCCTATGTAAGCTATTTATGTGGTTGTATAATGTCTGTGTGTGTAGTTAGGAATCTGTAGTCTGTGTGGATACTGAATACTTCTCTGCATGTGGTTGAGCATTGGGCAGAGCCCAGGCCTGTGGACATGCTAATTAGCGAGGCTCTGTGGGACAATGGCACTCAATGGGCCAAGGACACACCTAAAGCATGAGGGCAGACACCTAAGAGCGGCCAGCGGAGAGAGGCTGAGGACCAGGTGACCTGCTGCATACCAGAAGAGGCCAGGAAGGAGGTATAAAGAGGCCATGTGGCCAATGCCATTTTGTTCTCAGCTCAGCACTTCATCCCAGAGGCAGTATTGCAGGGATCGAAGAGCCCGGAAGACCTGTGAACCCATCCTGATGCTAGGATGTGCAACAAGGACTTTTAAACCAGCAGCTGTAACATCTCTGCTAGAGCCTGCATCGAGGACTGGGAGATTCGGTGCATGTAACGTACTATTCTTTAACAACCTTACTCTCATGCTTTTCTTTCTTGCGATAATAAACCTTTAGATTTAGATTCTAAAGGATTGGCCCAGCGTGATTTGTGGGTAAGATCCAGAGGGTAAATTGACCAGGGATCTGTGTCTGATTTCTTGGAACCGGATAGAACTTGTTCGGGGTAGGTGGGATTGGGTGTTAGGACCCCCCACCTGTGTATGAGGCCCGGGGCCATCTGGGGCACGGATATTGCTGGGGTGTCGGAGGGTTTTGCTCGTGAGGCTTCAGGCAGGCAGCTGAAGCGCTCTGTGGGACTGGTTTGTGGCCTGTTTGGAAAGGTCACCAGTCTGGGGGCTGTAAGGAGCCCCGGATTTGAGCAATTCGCCCTGAGCGGACGCCCTCAGCTGTGCCCAGACATGGCCCGGTCCGTCACACCATCAGTGCCTTCAAAGTATAGGTCTGTACACAGGAATTTATGTGGGGAGTGTGAGCTGTAGGAGGGGCTGGTGGCTGCCCCGCCCCTGGGGCCCAACCTCCTCTTGGCCTTGCTCCTGGGAGAGAGGGGGGATATCAGCCCCAGCCTTCCTCTACCTGGTCAGCGTACGGGGGAGGGTGGCTGGGTCAAAATGCTGTACTCATGGGGATGCATTTGCACCCTTTGCACGCACTCCTTCCCCCACCCCATGTATGGGCCGGAAATAAATATAAAATCACTGCTACTAAAACGTATGGAGACTCAAAGATGTTTGAAGTGGGATGATGAGGACGGTCCTCTAGAGCAATACAGATTGTTTGGTAAGCCAGGCCCATTCCAACAAAGTGTGTCAGAGGAACAAGTTGGGCTGGCCATCCCGACAGAAGGGGGAACTGTATCCTGGGGAGTGGTGACTCGGTAAAGGAGTTGGAGGTCATCAAGGACAGACAACTCAGCAGAAGCACCCAGTGTCACACTGGAAAACAAGGGCCGGTGTGGTCCTTACCTGTATGAAGAGAGAAGGAGTGAGACAGAGCAGAGAAATGAGTTTAACTCTGAATATGGCATGAGTGAGACCAGGTAGGGATGGTATATCCAGTTGTGGAGGCCACATTTCAAAATCAAGGTTGAAAATGTGGAGAGGTTTCAGAAAAGAGCACAAAATGATCTGCGGGTGGAAGAAGGCACCTGAGAATGAGAAACTTGGGGAACTCAGTCTGGTCAGCTGCTCAAAAGAAGAACGAGAGGTAACATAGTTATAGGTCTTTGCAGGGGGAAATACTAGGGACTGAAGGGCTCTGTAGCCTGACAGAGAAAGGTTCTCGTTCAGTCTATGTCTGGAAGCTGATGCCAGACACATTTCAATTAATAACATGGGTGATTAACCATAGAAGCAGTTCTTGAGGGGAGTGGTGGAGTTTCCATCTTCTGATGTCTCCAAATCCCCCAGGCCGGAGGCTTTAGTCAAACACAAGACATTGGGTTCAATAGAGGGAGAGCTGGTTGAAATTCTGTGGCCTGTGCCATTCAGGAAGTGGTGAGTAACACAGAGACTGTCTAATGCCCTCATATATGCCCAAAGCCTCTTTTGGGGACCAGGTCAGTACTCTTCCAAAGGTGAGGGCTGCATTGGCATTCACCCCTGAGGTAATGCAGGAGAGCCTACTTTAAATTCCCTTGGTAAATTTGTGTTTGAACTCTGGAAAGTGGTGGGGTGGTGTACGGGGAGCCAGGTGGAAGGAGTGCTGGGTTCATTTCCAAGTTCTACTGAAATTGTGACCATAACCTCAGAAAATTACCCTTACTTGTTACAGCTTAGAAAATATACGAGCTGTGGTGAGAGCTTGGTAGCCTCGCGATGGTCTTATGAGTTCAGGGCTATCTGTTATGGATCCATGGGTCCTGAAAGCTAGTGCAGCCTGCCCTCCTGCATAGCACAATCCAGAGATTCCCCCTCCACTGCACTCCTTCAGCTTTTTCCTGAAGCCCATACCTTTGAGGCAGAGCTAGGATCAAGCTCAGGGGAAGTGAGGGGAGTTGGGGATCTGCCTTGAGTTACCGTCTGGCTCATATTTGACAAGCCAGACCAGGTTTTTTGTATGGATTTGCCTTTGCCAGTTGCCAGATTAAAAATAAAACAGCAGATGACATTATTTATGTGAGTCTAAAGATTTGCATTACTATCACAATACACTGGGATACCTATTGGGGTACTAATACAAATTCGTGTGGAGCTAATGATGCTTCAGTATTCCTATTTCTGCAGGTTAAGTAAGAAAATGTTGTCAATCATGTCTCTGTGTTCTCTCTCTAGCTACTATACGTGGCTGTTTAAAGGGGGTTGTGGAGTTGCCTTGCGGTTGCGAAGAGTGGAGGGCTGGGTTTTTTTGCATTTCAGGGGTGGTAACCCTAGATCTGCCCCAGGGCACTTGCTCCAAGGGCTGGTTTCCTTCCCCCTGACACAGCACACCCCTCATTTGCAGAGGACCTCAGTCTTAGGTTCAGCAGGAAGGGTGTGAAGTGATGCTCCCACAACAGGGTAGGCAGGACCATGCCACTTGGAGTGCGCCAGCCTCAGCATGCATAACGTCAGTGCTTGGGTCTATCCTGCTCTGCGGGGTCACCTCAGGCAAGGCCTCTCCCCTGAACAGCTCCTTGTGCCTTGCTCTTGCAGTGTGGTTGCAGTGGCGGGAGGAGGGCAGGGCAAACCAGATTGTCTGGGGAACCTCTCTCTGTCTGGATCCTGTCCTTCTTGCCTGCCTCCTGGGGTGAGCAGCCAATCGGAGCAGCCGTTAGAAGTGCTCTCAGCATCCCTGAAGCCATGCTCATCACCTGAGTTGGGGGTGACTGATGGCTCCTCTGCCTCCCGTCCTGGGAGAAAGGGCGTTAAGTGGTGGGAGGGGGAAGAATGCCTGGAACTGCCTCCCCAGTCTGAAAGGGGAGGGGGACCCCACTCCAGCTAGATCAGAGAGGGGGGAGGGGAAAGAGCCCAGAAAGCACAGAGGTGGGGCTGGGCTGGGGGAAGGAATGGAGGATGGGGGAGGGCTGGGTGAGCAGTGGAGCTGAGGGGGAAGATGTGATGGGGGACAGTTTTGACTTGGAGGTGGGGGCAGAATTGATTGCTGGCTGGCCTCGGGCACATGCGGGTAGAGGTGCAGCAGGGGCCCTTGTCTCTTTACCTAATGAAGCGGGAGAGTGGGCAGCAATAATTGTCCTCCACCCTCCTGCTCCCTCACAAACACTGTGCACTGGCTGGGGAGTTTAAAGATCAAAACATCACAATACAATGGTTTAAAAAAAAAAAGTGTGTGTGTGTGTGTGTGTGTGTGTGTGTGTGTGTGTGTGTGTGTGTGTGTGTGTGTGTGTGTGTGTGTGTGTGTGTGTGTGGTGACTCATGGTTTTGCTCCCCTGAGATGGGAAATACTGAGCTATACAAGAAGTGCTACGGAAGTGCAGGGGGTGATAATAGGGGCACCTCATTCTCGTTACCTTAGTAACACTTCTGTGGGCCTTGTCCCTCCTCTGCAGCATACCTGAAAGGTCTGAATCAGAAGCAAAGACGGGAGCATTACTACACCAAGGACTTTATCACACTGAAGGACATCGACACCTGGAAAAAAATGGCTAAAAGTGAGTCTTAAGGTTTTAAAACCCTTTGTCAGTGGGTAGCAGATTTCCATTGTGGGTCAGGGTTGAGGGGCACTGAAAGAGCTGTGGTGGGGGAACCCCAGGATTGGGATAGCAGAGGACTGTGGTCAGGATTAAGGGGCACTTAAGTGGCTTCCAGTTCAGCCATCTGAAAGTAAAACCCAAACCCCAGTGTGAATTGTGGAGTGGAGGGCTCCCCAATTTGGAATCTGCTCTCCCTCTCAGTTCTGCTTAATCCCAGGTCTATCGTGCTTTGGGCATGGCACAGCCCTGCCCTTTCTATCCCAGAATCCTGGTTCTGTGAAGGAGCGTATGGCTGGATTCTTCTCCTGTAGGGCATGGAGACCCCTGACCTTGGCCCCTTGTTTCTAGATGCCCGACTGAAGCAACCTGAAGAGGCCAAGTTCCCCAAGGACAATCAACTGAATGAGAAGATCTCTCTTGTTCGCCGGGACATCACGAAACTGGAGATGGATGCAATCGTCAATGCAGGTGAGTGGATCACAGATCTGCTCTTCTGACCAGAATCCCTGCTCCTATGGAAACTGCAGCTCCCTCTCTCTACATGTTGCTTGTTGGGGCAGCTGCTTTTGGTCACAGGGGGTCATACCCCATGGTGAACATACGGAAAAAGAGGACTAGGTGGGACAAAGCATGCTCCCATCTACCTCTGAGGCTGGCAGGAGTGCTAGCTGCCTGTCAGGCTTATGCTCTGAGCAGGGAGCATGTTTCTGAAGTGTAGGGTGCTGGGCTGCCCCCAAGAGCTGCTGGCTGGATGCCACTTGGCTCTGGCCTGTCTGTTTTGGAGCACAGGGCTCCTGCCTGCTCAGAAAACATGCAGCCTATGCCACTTCTGCACAGTCAGTTCTGTTGCCCCCCCCCCCAGGAACCCCTCAATTTTGTAGGACTTAACCCTATCCCAGATGTGTGTGTAGGGTGTTCCAAGTGCTCTGTAGAGTTGGTTATTTGCCTGCCCAAAGATCATGGTGCGTGTCTAGGATTTTGGTTGGCTGTGCAGGGTGACTGGATCTATTGCCACCAATAGCTGCTCTATATTTGTCTCCATGGGCTGTGTCACCTTGCTGCTTAGTGAGTTGTCTCTGTGAGGTGGTTGGGGCTTGGGGCTGATTGATGGATATGGATTTATCTGAGATTCTTTTTAAACCTTTGTTCAGAGCAAAACTCCCTTGCCCATTAGTGAGGCCAAGCTGGGACGTGTCTGATTGGATATGGGGAGGTAGGTTTCATGTGGCACTGACCCCATTTTTGCTGCTGTCCATTTGTGAGTGTGGCTTGGGGTGAGTGTCACAATCTTGCAGGAAATGGAGCTTGGTGCAACTAACTCTCCCTGAGCATCGGATGGCTCTAGAGCCCCAACCCTGCTACCCATCGGGAAATGGGCTGAACTAAACCTGAGGTGTGGGTGGGCTGGGTACTATCTGGATTCCATTACTCTTCTGATACAACTGATTACCCCTCTCTTGTACCATAGCTGGCAGGGTGTGGGGCAGGCTCTCCTGTCCAGCATCGTCAGGGTTAAATGAACCAGTGAGACATCTCTCCCTGTAACCCAGGCTGTTGGCAGACTCAAGTGAGTGGCATACCAGTTACTCAGGGTAGCTCCCCCTTCTGAGAGAATTCGGCTCAGGCTCTCTGCAGACTCAGTCAGCGTTACTGTGTTGAATTACGTTCAGGGCAGCTCCCTCCATCAAGAGCAGTCTGCTCAGGATCTCTGCAGTGGGAGGGTGACTGCATGTGTTACGCTAGGGGCAGATCCCCGTTCTCAGCATTCTAGGCTCAGGGTCTCTGCAGGCTTGCGCAGGTGTTGCTGCAGCTGTTATACTTGAAATCAAATGTTCCAGCTTTTGGGTTTGAATCTTTTTCATGCATCATCCCATGACTCCAGGAGTTGGGGTTTTAAGATAAATGTCATGTAGCAGGGGCTTTTTGATAGAACTGTGAGAGTGGGCAAGTGTGATCATAGACCTGACTGAGGCCTTAGACATGATAGACCCCATGTCTGTTCCTTGCCACTCCCTTACCATGCGGTTGGATTGAAGCCAATGCCTCGCTTCAGGGGAAAAGCCCCATGTTTCATTTCCCATCCCCTGATCCAACCACTCACCCTCCCTCTGGTTGGGGTCCAGATTGGAGCTGGTGGCCTCTAGAGAGGAAAGGTAATGTCTCTCTTTTTCGATGGGGTGTGTGTGTGTGCGCTTTTCCCCCTGTGGTCTCCAATCCGGTGTGTGCCAAAACTGAATGATGGAGCCTTCCCCAGAGCTGCCCTCCTTCTTTTTCAGCACAGATGCTCCATTCTGTACTCAATTGAATCTGATCCCAGAGTCCCCCCGAGAGATGACTCCAGTGCCATTTATCTCTGACATCCAGCTAAGAAGCCCGTCAACACAGTCAGCACACACCTCTCAAGCTGCAGGGAGATAAACTCTAGCCGTATGTTCCCTGTGCGTGTTCATCATGGCGGGTGCTTGTGAGGATAGGGCTCTGCTTAGAGCCAGCTGCTTTATGAGAACTGACTCCACCATGGGAATTACCAGTCTGGTCATCCATCCCAGTATGCCACCTCTGACAGTGACCAGTACAAGATGCTTTGGAGGAAGTTGTGAGAGCAGATATGGGTTTATCTGCTTTCCCTGAATATCTCAGACTAGACCTACTAGAAATCAACTTAAGCCCTGAATCCTAAGGCTGTGTCTACATTGGCATGATTTTGCGCAAAAGTGCAAAAACTTGCTGCCTGTCTACACTGGTGGGGAGTTCTTGCGCAAGAACGCTGACATTCTAATGTGTGAAATCAGTGCTTCTTGCGCAAGAACTATGATGCTCGCACTCAGGAATAAGCCCCTCTTGCACAACGGTTCTTGCGCAAGAGGCCAGTGTAGACAGGCAACATGAATTTCTTGCGCAAGAAAGCCCGATGGTTAAAATGGCCATTGGAGCTTTCTTGCGCAAGAGAGCACTGATTTCTACAGTGTCTACAGTGGCACGGATGCTCTTGCGCAAAGGCACATGCCAGTGAAGATGCTCTCTTGCGTAAATACTCTAACGCAAAAACTCTTGCGTTAAAGGGTATTTGTGCAAAATCTTGCCAATGTAGACGTAGCCTAAGGGTTTAGTTCCCATCCAAAATCTTTGCTAGGGAGGTTGTTATCTCTGCCTTTGGCACTTACTAGGGGTGTTTGAATGTAAATGACTGTTTAACAGATAAACTGATAACTCAGCGAAGCCTCCGGGAGCTGGGGGGGGGGGCAAGGCAAGGGCTGCTGCCCTGACTCCCGGAGAGGCAGCTTCTGCATCAGGAAAGCCTCCTCTTTATACTGCAGAGCCTGTAGTGTTAATAACTGTGAAACCACTGAGATTTTCAGTGATTACACAGTTACCCTAATACACAATTTTTAACGTCCCTAGCACTTATATGACAAGAACTGGAAAATGGTCAGATTTTAGGGTTCCCAAATCCTAGTGATGTTACTAGCTTGGAGAGGGTTCAGAGTAGAGCCCCAAGAATGGCTAACGGTTTGGAAACAATGCCTTAGAATGCAATACTCCAGGAGCTCTATTTAGCTTACATGAGGGACAGAAATTTGATGGTAGATGTCCCTTCAGTTTAACAAAGGTTCAATAAGATCCAATGGATTGAAGATGAAGTGAGACAAGTTTGCAAAAGAAGGCACAGATTTGTATCAATTTGGATGATTAAGCAATGGAATAACTTCCCAAGGGGATCAGTGCATTCTCCATCACTAGCAGTGTTTTAAATCCAGACTGGCTCTTTTACTAAAAGATCTGCTGTGGTTCAATGAGGAATTAGTTCAGGGTTGTCCTATGGGCCATGAGTTATACTGGAGGTCCAGCTACATAATCTTGGGACTTTCTGGCCTTATGATAACCTCAGAATCAGCTGTTCTAGCTCTGGACATTTTTGTTAGTCATAGAAATGTGCAGCAACTCTTTGACTCTTGCTACGTTTTTGATTTCTTAACTGTATCCAGTGGCAGAGAGTTCTGCTGGCTAATAATTGTCAAGTAACAAAATATTTCCTCTGATCAGTTTAGAATTGGCCACCCTCCCATTGTGTTCCCTGACTCTTGTGTTATATGATGAGCGGAAGTGTCCCCGCTTCCATTTGCTCTAGAAAGCCTTGCAGGTTCAAAGTCATTGGAGGGCTGTTTTGTACCCTGTTGTGCTGGGTGCAGTACAGTCCTACAGTTCAATGAGGAGCTTGCAAATGAATTTTTGTCCCCTTAAAAAAAAAAGGTAGTTTTTCTTTTAACACAAGGGCATTTCTGGTTGAAATTACGTTTTGCTGGGAAAATTTCCCTCCCACTCACTTTGGCACTAGTGGAGGGGAGGGTTCATGTTTGTAATAGAAACTGGGGTGCTATGGGAGTTGCACCAATGGGCGGTGATGCAATGAGGGTGAGAAGCCAGGAATATGCTTGTGGCAGGAGGGTTAGGAAAGGATGCGAAAAGGTGTCAGTTTCCAGGCACCGGAAGGGCAGCTGTTTGAAGGGCAGTGGCCAAGCCAAGCTCAGAGTGGCTGAGGGTGAATGAGCAGGTGTCTGGGGAGCAGGAGCACTCTCTAGGATTGCAAGGAGTGAGAAATTGCTGTGGCTGAGTGCTTTGGGGACTACCAGAGCCATTTCTTAAATGCAGCCTTGGACTCTTGGCTGGAAACAGGAACACAGAGACAGTAATGAAGTGGCGGAGGCTGCGACAGTAGATTTGGAGAAACCTCTGAAGGCGAGATGGTTTTCTGAGCCACAGAAAATCATTTAAACCCCTTCTACCTATAAAGCAAAACTTGGCCTCTAATAATATGTGTAGTATAGTAGCTTCTATGAGTCCCAAATCAATGAGATTGGGGCTCCCATCATGCTGGGCTCTGCAAAGCTCCTGACCAAAATTAGGGCCCTGGTCTGTGCAGAGCCGCATGATGCATGGTGAGAGACAGTCCCTGCACTAAAGAGCTCACACTCTGAATAGATGAGGGGGAGAAGGGTGGACATACTGTGAGGGGGAAGGGTTACCCAAGGCCAGTGGCAGAGCTGGGAGCAGAGCCTAGATTTCTCCTTCTTTCCTTTGTCTGATTTGGCTGTTTCGGGGTTTGCTCTATATAGAATTTGCATCAGTGACTTAAATCTGTTGTGGAACGGAGTTAGTTAAGTCAGTGCAACCCCTGTGGATATTTGTATCTGCTTAAAATGACTTAATCGTTTTAGTTGGTGCCTGTAAATTGACTACTGTGAGATTAAATCGATGTAAGCCAGGTTGAAATTGATGTAAGGGCATCCTCATGCAACAGTGCATCTGAGTCACTAACTTGGTGTAAAGTTACCTCTCTGATTATATTGCTGGAACTCGGAATTAAGGCCCATTTGTGTCTGTGCAGCACAGTTGGATCCCGTCTCACTGGTCCCCCCTACCTTGGTAGACACAACAAGTAATAACATGTCAAATATTGACACAGCTGATCCTTCACTGAAATGTGCTCTCCCCCATGCCACAGCTGGGCAGAAGAGGGCGCCCGTGCCTCAGCTTTCCAATGTGCTGCTTATTAATTTCCTCCCCGATAAATCAACCTGTTTATTAGAAGAATAAAAGTCTTAACTAACAAGGGGCTTTGTCAGTGCTTCATAAATCCTGCTTCTGTGCCTCATGAAACCCATATGTGGTTAATTCATATGTAAAGTCACAAGCAGGAATATAATACCTGTCCATTAAATTCTATGCGACCTGATAATCATCATTAGCCATGAGTAATTGCCTGATCAGCATTGCGCAGCAGTAAGGGAAATGCATTTTCTGCTCCTCTGTACTAACAAGGGTATGTGTGGATCAGGGGGGTGTTTCTAGGCCTGGGAGGCTCCTTTGTAAGTCACTGCTCCTGGGGAGAGGGGACAGGTCCAGGCTTTTTCCTGCATGGAATGGAGTGTTTCTGCCAGGATGCTGTCCCTCTAGAATTGATGCCTGCAGCACTGAGCGGCATGTCCATGGCTCTTTGGTAAAACATCTAAGAAGTTCCAGTTCATTCGACCGGACAGGGCAGAGCAGAGGACGTCCGTGGCTGGCGTATGCTGATCCAATTCTAGTGGTGACAAACGAGTGACAGACAATTTACCTACTGATTCCAGTGGCATGATGGCTGATTTATACCAGCCGAGGATCTGGCCTGAGGACCCTTTGCAATCCTCTGACATCTTCATAGTTTGATCTAAAAAACCAGCATGGATATTAACAAAGCATCCCAGCCCCTTGGTCAGGTAATATACAGCTGGCTGTCCTCTTATAGGTGGAAAACATGACACACAGACAGAAAAAGTGACTCTGCCAAGGCTGTACAGGAAATCAGTGGCAAAGATGCAAATAGAAGTCAGGAGTCCTGAATCCCATTCCACTGTGTTCTGATCACTAGTTGCCCTCTGTAGTTAAGAGAATAATGAAGTGAGACATGATTAAGGCCACTTACCATACAGAACATGGGGACAATATATTCAGAATTGGGTTGCTAATGTTTGGCTCCTAAATGAATATTTAAGCCCCTAGAGAAGTGGCCTGATTTCTGTAGACCCCACTAACTGCTCAGTCTCTTGAGAGACAAGTTGGCCTTGCAGCTAAATCTCTGGGCCAGGGTTCAAGGCACCTGTGTTCAGCTGAGGTTCCTCTCCCCCATTTGCCAGGTACTGCACAGACACACAGTGACAGCCCTTGCCTGGAGGAGTTCAGAAGCTATATAAAGGAGGAAGAAAACAGAGGCACAGATGGGGAGGGACTTGTCCACATCAGAACCCAGGAGTTCTGTGCTATTCTTCCCAGTCTGTCTGAACTGCACTGCTTTGCATCTTGGAAATTAATAATCTCTGACAATCTTGGGAGATCTGGGTCAATCACCTCCTCTTTCACCTCTTGCCCTGTATGGCCTGGGCAAGTCACCGTGTTTAGCATGGCCGACAGCCAACGTGGGCCCCAGGGCAAGGTGTGGGGGGATGGGCTCCATGACCCCAGAGGGTGTGGGGCCTCATGTGGAAGAGGGCAGAGTCTGAGGGCAATCAGCTCTTAGTGCTGCCCAGACTACAGCTGTCCCACCTCCCCCCTCCCGCCTCAGAGCTGCATGGAGCAGCACTCCAGCAGCAATTCAAAGGGGCCTGGGGCTCCGGCTGTTGCTGTTGCAGCAGTAGGGGCGGGGAACTGCAGCTCACTTGCTCTCCTCCCCTGTCTGCAGGCCTGATCATGTCTGTGCCCGGTGTCCCTGTCCGGACGCTGGAGATAATAGCACTGCCCTGCCTTACAGGCAGCTTGTAACCACATTACAGCAGTGGGGTTCTCAGCCTGTTTGGGTTCAGGCCCCTTCTGTAAACTGTGATGGCCTGTTGTGACCTCGGGACCAGGCAGGGCTTCATGTTCACTGGATTGAGTCCAGATGCTCCAGTGAGAGATGAGCAGCTAGTGCGGTCCCCCTGGCAATTGTGGGAGGGGAAGGAGCAACAAACTGAGACACTCCCCTCCAAAAACCGATGGCCCATAGGGAGGCAGAGGGTAAGGTGCAGGGAGGATTTCGGGGCCGATAGGCCAACTGGTGAGATTGTGGGGCCCAGCAGTGTAGTGAGGAAGAAGTTGGATGGGCTGAGGAAGAAATTGGAGGGCTGGGGGAAGGCTCTAGAGCTCACGGGAGGGAGGGGAGCTGACAGGTCTCAAAAACCAAATGCCCCCTGCCCCACATGGCCCATGGGTGCATAGGGTAAAAGCATGGGGGAGAGCTTGGAGTTCTGGGGGTAACATGGTGGGTCTGGGGAAGGAGTTGGGGGCAAAAGGGGCTGGTAATGTAGTGGAGAAGTGCAGGGCTGGGGTCTCGGATGTATGGGATGATGAGAGTTGCCTAATTACAGGGCAGGGTGCAGCGGGGGGCCGAGGCTGGGGGGCTGGACAGGGGATAGAGAAGACAGTGTGCTGCATGGCTGTGGAGCAGTAGGTACTGTGATACTCAGTTGGGGTTCCCAGAGCTGCGAGTCATGGTATTAACTCTCTCTCAGCAAGTGAAAGCTTTGCCGCTGCTTACTGTGTGGCAGCTCCCTGACCACCAGTCCGGCTGCCATGCCAGCAAACTCTTCCAGGCTCCGCCAGTTTACCTAGCAGGTAACAATCAGTTCTTGACCTGAATTTCTGGGCTAGGGATTATGGCTCACCACTGGCAGCATCTCATTGGAAGATATTTAGGTCCTTGTCCCAATCCAGGCTACAGTGGGAGAGAACACAGAGAGTTCTGCCTTGGAAGAGGACCCTCAGGTTGCATGTCAAGGATACTTAAAATGAGGACAATACCAAATTGTTAAAGAATAACAGATGTTCTGAAACATAGGGCTACACGACATTAATATAATCCTAGGACTCCTTGTGGTAACATTTCTATGATAAAGAACTACCCAGCAAACCCACACCCTTCCCTCAAGACCTGGTGTTAAGAGACAGTGGACCAGCTTCGCCCTGGCATTCCCGATGAATCTTATGGTTCAAACAGGTAGAGCATTGAGTGGCTAAGCTATACAGGAAAGCTGAGCTAATAGCTTGATAGAAGGTAGATTAAGCTGATGAGCAAGTGAACTGACTGAATGAAACCTCCTGCAATCCCTAGCATGCTTAATTCAGGCCCAATCTACCATGCCCAAATCTTATTTCCTCACCCCAATAAATCTTCAAGTACACTTACTCTATGAGTTAACATGTTCTGACACCTATTTTTATTAATCAAGATTATCTCACTCCTGGAACTGTTACCTTTGGCCTTACTTGTAGCTTCCATGTTTGGTGATATATCCTGCAGTTACCAGGTGGTTCTAGACTCAAGATAAACAGATTCAGTTCTGTTTGGTTCCCCCATTCAGTTCCCCAAAGTTGAGGAGCAACCGGTAGGCCATTTTGATCAATGACAAAGGTTACAAGTACTTGTATTTAATTTGCTTTAGCTAATTATACAGGATACAGGCCTGTAGGTTTCTTGCACTACAGCCAAATACTATGAATGACTATGATGAATAAAACAGCCCCTGAAAATATGATTCAGTGACAGCAGGATATAATAACAAATGAGTATAAATCAACTCAAGGAAGAAGCATGTTACATGGTATAGCAGACTAACAACTTAACCTTATGGGCTACACAATGAACTTCCCAGTTCTACAGAGCTGTCTCCCCCTGCAATGGTGTGCCCCGTCCCTCATACTATAGCACCCACAAAACCTTATCAAACCTGCTGCTTCTCCATAGAAACTGTTCACAGCAGCTTATTACCAGGGTATGTCTACGCTTGCACCCTCTGTCGAGAGAGGGATGCAAATGAAGACATTCGAAATTGCCTCTTCACATTATGGTGCTATTTTGAAATAACAGACACTGTTAAGATGTGGTTATTTCAAGAGAAAACCCTTCTCTCGAAATAACTGGTAAACCTCGTATGAGGAATAAGGGTTATTTCGAGAGAAGGATTTTCTCTCGAAATAACCGTGTCTTAACAGCGTCTGTTATTTTAAAATAGCGCTATTTCGAAATAGCACTATAACGTGAATATGCAAATGAAGCAGGGGATATTTAAATCCTAGCTTCATTTGCAATTTTAAGTGTCTTCATTCGTATCCCTCTCTCGAAAGAGGGTGCAAGAGTAGACATACCCTGATAGAAGTTTACAAACCCTGCACTTCCATCAAAGCACTGAGTTGGTTTGTAATACAAGTAAAATAAGTTTATTAACAAAAGGAGCCAGCTGTAAGTGGTAGTGGGCATAATGAGTAAAGACAGAGAAATGGCAACAAACAAACCAAAGTAAGAAACTCATCTATAATGTCAGTCTAGCTGAACAAACGAGAAACCTTTTTCCAAATAAGTTTTTCTCTCCAGTCTTTTTTTCAGCTTGGCTGCTTAACTTTTCAGCTAAGACCCTGACAGAGCTCTGACGGAGCGGCTTCTTTGCCTCCCCAAGTGAAGGATAAAATAGGGGCTCTCTCCCCCTTCCTTTATAGTCTGCTGACCCTTTGAAATGTGTTCTTTGACAAGGAAATCCAGACATAGCTGCTGTCTCTCCTGCTGTGGTGTAGGTCCTATGCTGTCTTCTCCCTCGCTTGAGACCTTGTAAATGGTCCTTACTTGTCTTTACCTGACAACCTGGCTGGTCAGACAAGCAAATACATGTTCCTTGATCTAGGGCAGTCTGGGCATTGCTTGCCAAGCACATTTCCAGCACATATTTAGAATGCTTAGCGCACACTCTGTACATTAAGCCAAACGATGACTTTCAGGACCAGTGAGTGCATTACCAGACACCATGCATGACACCTTTTGGATAAATATCACAGCAGTGGTGTGTGAGGTGTGTTAAACAGGTCAGACCTGCTGAGATTTACTATTACGTACCAAGGAGCCGCTTTGCCAACTGGCTTTGGGCGTTCCTACAATTATAGATACGTTGCAGGGCTGTACTTAGCAAGTGGACATGTCACCGACCGCTCCCTCTTGGCTTTTGTTCCAAGAGAATGGCTATACTGTACTTGGCTTACTGCTCCAGATGTTATGTCTGCTGGGATGGCAGCACTGCTTAGGCTCACCCTTCTGGCAGGATGACAGGGGACTAGGCAGGCCAAATTTGTGTGAGTGGCTTTTCAGCCTGGCATGTAAGGTTGCAGCACCGTTCACTCAAATTTGGTCCAGTTGGCCCAGTGTCATCATGCCAAAGGGCCACCTGAGAATTGTTGCAATCCCAGTGCTTGGTGCTGGAAGCTGAGCCCAGCCATCCCTGAGACCCTTTGATGCATTTTGTTAAACTAGTTTTGGGTCATAACCCACAGATTGAGAATCCCTGCATTAAAGATTGCAGTGGGAGAAGGGGGCCATGAATGTACCATAGATAGAACAAAGGCCTTTTCTCTGGTTGCCTGGCTATAGAATTAGTCTGAACAGCTACTTCCCTAGTCTTGTCTTGGTTCTACTAAGCAGGTTATGGCCTTTCCTCATTCTAGCTCTCTATGGATAGATCAAGCCAGCAAAAAGTCCCTTCTGTTATGAATCACTGCCTTCTAGTACAATGGCTCTGGGACTGCGAAGAGCAGGAGACAAACTCCAAGCAGATATTGCAATGCTGAAGTGTCAGTGTAAATCGCTTTATCTGTCACTTCAACTCTGTCGCTTTCTGCTGTTTGCCATCCCTTGGGGAAATCAGTTGCCAGAGATGCGGGGATGGTGCTGGGCGGAGCTCCAACTTCATGGCTTTGGAGAACTTGTTGGCAGAGGAAACGGCCCCACTTTGGGGAAGATCCAGTCTGAAGGGAGGCCGCACACTGGGTTGAAGAATGGAATTTGGGGGGGGGTCTTCCCAATTTTTCAGAATTTCCAGAACAAAGAATTTTTGAGGAGCCAACTGAACTTTCAGTAAAATGGAAAAGTTTGAAGATTCTTTTTTGATTGTAACAGAGCTGGCTTTCCAATGGCAGTGATTGAGGTGGTTCATATTAAAGGACATTTTGAAACAAAAAAATCATTTCAGCCCCAAAATGTCAAACTTTTGGGGGGGAGGAGGGGGTTCAGAAATCTTTTCTTGTTTGTTTTCCTGAGCCAACAGCTCCATGAAAACGACATAACGTTGTGGGATGTTGTGGGGTTGCTGCAGCTGCATTTTTTTACCCTGCAAAAAAAAAAAAAAAGGTTAAAAACTTTCCTGCAGCTCTAATGCAATGGCAGAACTCCAGACTTATGAGCTTTAGAGCAAATGGCAGCAGGGGCAGCTGTACAGACCTTGGGGAAGAGCCAGTCTTTGTATAGGCTGCTTAGTGTATTGCTCATTTCATCATGAGGCTGCAGCATGGAAGTGAGAGGAAAACTAGTGCAGTGATTAGAGTGGCTAGGGTCTTGGCTTGGCCCTGGGAATCATTGTTACTGAATAGTGCTGTGGTATCACCTGGAGCCCCGGTCATAGACTGGACCCCCAGTGTGCAAGGCATTATACAGACTCAGAATAAAGAGACAGTAACGATGGCAGAGGGACTTAATTCTGGTACCTGCTACTCTGCTTCTATCAGCCTTTCCTTTACACACAGCTAATGAAGCCTTGGGGCCCTTTGCTACAGGCAGATGCCAAGGCTACAGATGGGAAGACAGAGGCTGGTGAATGCGTATTGCTGAGCAAACACAGAACTCACTTAGACAGACTGAGGATGCCATTGTGCTAGGTGCTGCACAGGCAGGACAAAAAGATGCTCCCTGCTCCAAAGAGCTAGTAATCGAAGGGAACATCTACACGGTAATCACAGGGCATGGCTGCCGACCGGAGCTCACTGTAATCTAACACACTCAGGTACTGGTGCTGGGAAGGTTCAGCACAGTGCTTAGCATGGGATAGTGCCTGAGTAATAACTGTGGGGCTTGTACAGCCTGTTCTGAAGCCTATGCTGCTGTTGCAACACTGATGTGGTACTTGCTCTAGCTCTGGTCCGTCTATATGAGCTGCAGTTCCCCGTGCCCTCCCATACTGCAGTGTAGCTGTACCCTTAGCAGAAGAAAAGAGACAGCAGACAGATCCACTGACAGCAGAGCATAAGGAGACAGTGAGAGAGCTGTTAATCTGTGAGGGTCTGCATGCGAGAGGAGATTTCTGAGAGCCCTGGGGTCTGTCAGATGGCAAAGGCAGAAGCAGAGGAACGCTCGGCTGGGACCAGGGGTTAGGAGAGTAACCTGAGACTCGGGTTCAGTTCCCTGCTCTGCCACAGATTCCCTGTGTGGCCTTAGGTGAGTCTCCACTCCAATGAGTTATGGGCCTGCATTTCTTTAAAAATCCTTAGCCTCTCTTTGCCTCAGTTTCCCCATATGTATAATAGGAAAAGAGCACTGCACTGGCTTACATGAGGGTTGTGAGAATGCTTTCCTAGGGTTCCTGAGTCCTAGCACAGTGCCTTATGCACTAGCTAAGAGCTGCAGCCATTCCTCCTGAAGGTGAGCCATCACTCACCCAAGCAAGTCCACCCATTTGAGGAGTTCCCCAGAGCAATTTCCTCTCCTGGGGTGACAGATTCTTGTTTCACTAGCCCACGTTCACACCGAGCAGCCACTGGTAAGTGCCCTCCTTTTTATAGACTTTCCCTGCCTGTCTCCTTGGAGCAACTCCTGATTCACAAACTCACTGGGTTGCATTGAAAGAGACGTTATAAAGCGCTGGACTGATAGCTTAAGTCAGGCTCTGGCATTCTGTTTAATGGGCAGCTTTTATCTCCCTTTTTATTACATAAAATCATTTAAGCAGCTCTCTGGCTTTGTGAATAAAACAATGGGGCTTTCGTCTCCAGCTTCCTTCACGCTGATCTGTCACCCCAAAGAGCAAACTGAGCCAAGGTCCCAGAACACCCGGGTCCCAGCGCACCTGCTTACGCATGCCATCCACTGGCTCCGGGATCAGATAGCCGCTTGGAGGCTAGATTGCCATGCAAATACTCTCTTGCAAAAAAGTGCAAGCAAAGCACGTAGCACAGCCAGAAGCGAATCCCTCCTCCATGCCCGCTTCCCTCACTAATCGTGTATGCCAGAGCTTGGGTTATGTGCTCATGGATTTCACGACTGGGTGATTGTCTGCTGGGTAATGCATGGAATATGGGATCTGCACATTTAAATATAGTTTTACGCTGGCTCACATTGAATATGCGGTGTATGCTTGTAGCATATCTCCAGCTAAGTGTGCATGGCAATTGATTGACCACACTGAGCGCCGTGCACACTTGCTGTTTGGCCTTGGCATTCTGGGAACAATAGGCCTGCGATGTTTTGCAATTTGCATGCTCCGCTGTACCTTGGGAAGTGACCTACAGCCATGGAACATTGCTCTGCCCTAGATTGTCCTTGGCCAATCGGAAACATCCTGGATCCTGTGGCGTGCTTTTGTGGAGGTTCATTTTTTTGGGCTGATGGAAATTTGGGCCATCTTGTGTGTGAGTGCTGGGAAGTGCCTTGTGGTTAAAGCTGAGAGGGGCTGGGAGTCAGGATGCCTGGGTTCTATTGTGGCAGGGGCTGCACAGGCTTCTGGAGGGGGTGCTTCACAAACCCTGCCTGAGATTGTGGTCCAGCGCAGCTACATGGTGAGAAACAGCCCTTGCCCTGAAGAGCTGAACAGCTTACTACCCAAAAGGTGGGATGAAAAACACTCGGCTGGGACTCAAGAGACATGGGTCTAGTCCCAGCTGTGCTGCTGGGTGGCCCGCTCCGTGCCTCAGTTTCCCCATATGTAGCTAGGATAATGATACTGACCTGCTTTGTAAATTGCTGTGAGAATCACAGAGTAGAAATGCCATGGGATTAAGAGGGTTTGCTGGTGCAGGCACTGCTGAGCCGTTTGTGCAAACTGTGCTTGTCATTCTGTATGTACTTTTGCATGTGCATCTTTCTGAGGACCGACACTTTTAAAAGCATCCCTGGCTGCACTGTGCCCAAATTCTTTTTCCTTACACCTACTGCCTGCCTCTTCTGTGCCCCTGCCCATTGCTCCCCTTCCCCTCTCCTCTGATGCCAGCATCTTCCTGCTCCCTCCTGGCCCCTCCTCTGCAGGGTCCAGCTCCCCGAGGAGTGCAGCAGGGATGCAGTGATACACGTTGTCTCTGTAACTGAGGAAGGTGGGGATGTGCTCAGGTGCCGTTCTCCGTCCCCCACCCAGCATCTGCTTCCCAGCGAGCGGTGCTCATGGCTGGGAGCTGCTCGCAGCTGGGGAAGTGATTGCCTCCTCCCTCAGGGTGTCCACAGGTGGCTCTGACATTTAACCTCCAGTTTACCCAGCTCCGTCTTCAAATTAGCTCGTGCCTGGCTGCTCCCCACCACTGCCCCTGAACTCCCTCCTCTGATGGGTAGACATCACCTCATCTGCAGCCTCATTGATTCCTTCCCAGTTTATCTCCATTTGTTCTTGAGCCACTACTGTCCCGTTAACTTCAGTAGCCCATTTCTCTCCTCAAGGCTCTCTCCCTCCTATGCTTATAGACCAGCCAGGTCCCCTCCCCGTCTTTGCCCAGGCAGGCTAAACAGGTCCAGCTGGCTCAGGCTGCTCTCTGAGACCAGCTCTCCTCTCCCCTGGGCAGCCTGGGAGCCCTTCTCGGCACGGGGCCAGTTTGGCCCCCTCCTTCCTGACCACGGCTGATCAGGCGGCATTTGTTCCTGCTGAGGGCTTCCCAGTGCCTGGGCCTGTGGCATTATGGCCTAGTGCTAACAGCTGGCTTGAATCACTGCCTCATCAGGGCTTCGAGCAAGTGGTTCCTGGACCTGTCACTCATCAAAATACATCTTTAAATATTTATTTTCTCCCAGCCTTGCTAGCAAATTGTTTTCACACGTTAGGGCGGTGAGGCTGCTAACTGCCTGCCCTTCTGCGGCAGAGATCAGTTGCAAGGTGGAATTGGCTAGCAGAGGCAGGGCTTTGGGGAGATTAGGGCAGGCTGTGGGGTTAAAATGCTGGGTTGGCCGTCAGTGGCTGCTGCTGCTTGGTGCTGTGCTGCACAGCAGGCTGTGTGGTGTGAAGTGAGTGTAGAAATGCTGCTGCTGCAGCCTGTGTGCTGGCGACAGGGGTGGCCCGTGAGCCTAGGCGAGCTAGGCAGCTGCCTAGGGTGCTGCTGGCCCGGGCGCCTGATGACGACGTCATGGGGTGCCGGGGCGCCCCATGATGATGTCAAGCCATTGACAGCTGCGCAGGCAGGGGCGCCAGCTGCTGTAGCCGGCCTCGGGCTGCTCCTGGCTGTGGATGTGGTCTGCACCTCCAAACTGGCTGTGGGGGCCACAGATTTTAAGGCCAGAAAGGCCCATTATTATTTACATTGCCGTGATGGACAAGGCCCCTGTCATGACAGGCGCCTTCTAAACACAGAACAAGATGATCCCTGGCCTCCATCCTTTACTCTGACCCTGAGAAGCCTGTAGCCTGAATTTATAAAAAATGTGGTGACTATAATATGCTGCTTTAATCTAGCAGTCCTGAACTGACTCCCTGAGATCCCGGGCAAGAGCCTCTTATGTGGAGGATGTTAAGTAAATCCCCGTGCCTCAGTTTCTCCTGGTGCCGATCTGTAGAACATGGAGAACCACCTACAGTTCATTAAAATGCATAAAGGGCTTTGACAGGAGGCAGTAGCCCTGAAAACGCAGCCCAGTCTTGGGCTCAGCCTAGTGAACTCGCCCTCACATGCTTGTCTCCCCCCTCCTCCTCTGCCCCAGGCTGGGCAGCTCTCCAGCCTGTAAGAATATTAATGACTGTTATCTCACTCGCACCGTGCTTTTCCCCCACTGCTACAGTGCAGTCTCACTGATCACGGATTCCGGCACTGCTCTGAAAGCACACGCTGCATGTTAACACTCCTTTCGAGTCTATTTGTATTAGCTGGCCGTCCGCAGGCTGCAAATGGCCTATCATGGATATGCATTGGGTACTGGATGTGCAGAACCACATGACAAAGAGAGACTAGGCAGTGCGGGGGCAGGGGTGGAGATGGGACTAGCGTCCAGGAGCTGTCCCCACACCAGGTTGCTCTACTCCAAGACCTCCCTCTCCTTGCAGAGCTGGGGCTAGGACTGTAGGATTTAAGTGTCCATTTCATTCCCTCTTTGCACAAATCCCCCAGACCCTCACTCCCAGAAACAGAGCCCAAGAGTCCTGATGTTTAGCTCCCCTCCTCTCGAACGCCCATCGTAGAGCCCAGAACAGAACCCAGGACTCCTCACCCTCAGCCTCTCCCTGCTGTAACCACACCACAAGGCACTTGTGTCTGAGCAGGGCCTCCTTCCCTAGCGTTGTAAGGGGATCAATGGGCTTCTCTTCACCTCCCTCCAGCAAAGCAGCCCTGGGTGTGAGAGCAGCTTTGTCCCGATCACTCCTCTTTGTTCCCCTGTTCCTGGCCAAAGGAATCCCCATCAAAATAGTGATGGGCTGGAGCCGTCTTGCCTGGGAGCAAGGAGCGTGAGATCCAGACAATTCCCTGGCAGAGCCTGTTTGTCCCTGTCTTGATTATAGGTGTTGGGCTGTACTGCACAGTCAGGTTTTTGCCAGCATTAAGCTGCGATTCCCTCTTTTCCGAGGGCTTGGCGGGAGCAAGATGCTTTTGAATAGCTGCCAAGCAAATGGCTTAGAATTGACGGGAACCGCTCATCAGATCAACCCTCAGTTTAGGAGCTGCCAGGGTAATCGTGCGCCATAGAGGAACCCTGCTAATGGAGAAGGTTCCGTGTGGCTGTGAGGGGAGCAATTGAAGGACCCCAACTTAGATTGCCAGTTGCACCAGGGGCTACCCAGAAGCTGATCGAGAACAGGACCCCCCATTGGGCTGGCTCAGGGCCTCCTGGTTGTATCAGGCACTGCCCAGAACCTGACTGAGCTTGGGCTCTCTGTGGTGCCAGGCGCTGTGCAGTGAGACTGGGGCCTGCTTCCACCTTGTTTGGGTGCTCTGCAGACTCCAGCTGAGATCAGGGCCCCACGCTGAGGTGGATGCTGCACAGAATGTGATTGAGATCATGGCTCTTGAGTGTTTTTAGCTCCTTGTTTCACTCATTCCTCTGGTTCCTCATTGCAGCTGCCCCTTTGGGGAAAGTAACTCACTGGCTGTGACCCTCCCCCCCATTGTGATGAGACAGTTTCCGAACTCCTTTCAACCTCAAATCCCACCCCACTTCAGCCCCAGCAGCCTGCCCGCCCACCCCCACGTTCTTCGCTTGTCCTAATGAGCATATGGTCAGGGCTGTGCAATAAGAACATGGGTCATACACCCATCCCTGGTACCTTTCACCATCATGTAGCGGAGCAGTGGTGACCTGGAGCCTATATTCCAAGGCTGAGCTGGTTCACTTCCTATGGCAGTGCCTATTACCAGTACTGCAAGTCTCCTGCAGATGGGAATTCCACCTCCCCTTTAGCTACCTCCCCAGGGAGAATTCAGGGACTGGATCAACAGCCCTAGACATGGCCGATTGCTACCCAAATGCAGCCCCATCGGAAGGAAAGGACTGGCCAGCGTCTGTATTGCATGGGTGGTTGATGCTGTTTGTATTATGAGAAATACCTTGAGATACTAATTGAGATCATGGCCAGGCCCTGTGTGAGGTTGGGGTCCCCAGCAAGCCAGGTGGTGCACAGATGTAGATGAGACCAGGGCCCCAGAAAGCTGTGCCCTGACAATTTTGCTTGTGAAAAGTATGTTCTTGCAGTTTTGCACACAGTACACTAAGGACTCAAAGATTAACGCTCACTGAATCTGGCTACCCACACACACATTTTAGTTTAGTCTTTGCATCCCAAGGATTCACTGTGACCAAAGGCACATCCCTTCCCTCCCCCCAGTATGTGCACGTGCGTGCACACACATGTGGAAAGCGCAGCTGTCACCTCATCTTTAAGGCTGTTTTAATTAAAACTCGTCACCTGATGACCTTTCACATTTCACAGCCAGCTTATAAAAGGAGGGTGGGGAGATCTGTGTGGCATGACTGCCCTGCTACAAAGATCCCCCACTGCTTCCGGGGGTGCTTTAGATGTGAAGGCGGCTGCTGCCTGGTATCTCAAGTGGAACGGGCATGAAAAGGACCCAGGGGAGAGGAACCCCTTTGCCGCCTTGTGCATCAGTTGTGGTTTATTAAAATTGCAGCTGCATCTTAGATCCTCTCCTGCTGTATCACCCCTAGTGTGTGCCCGTAGCCCCCAAGTCTGCATGCACACCAGTTGTGGCCGCCTCTGAGCCTGTCTCCTTGAAGTGAGTGGTTTGTAAAGTAACCCTTATAGAGAGTCTGATCAAACACTGGGGGCCCTGAACTCGGTTAGGGTCAGTGCCGCACCCAGTACAATGGGGGTCCCAAATGTGCACATTCTGTGATTGACACCTGCTGTGACTCAGCTTCCTCTAGCTGCTTATTTCCACTTGAGCCCCTCACCATGTTACCTCGTCTCAGAGCCATATTACTGGCTGTGGTCGGTAGCAGCTGTTTAAATACAATCCCATGCATTGGCTGGCTCTGTCGGTGGCTCCGACAGCAATTGGGGAAAGTTGCCAAGGGAAGTTCAAGCAACATTAACCGCTTGTCACACATGCTTCTGTTTAACGCCCTCAAAGTGCGCTTGACAAAGGGTTTTGCAACAGGCTTGTAGCTGCCACGTCTGGGGCCTTGGTACTAACAAGGCCCTGACATGAGCATGAGGATGTTTGGTTTGCAGTAAAAGGGCTTGGAGCTGGTCTTTAGCGATTAGGGGGATGGTTTTTATGTGAAATCCTTGATGGGACCATGGGTGCTGGAACTAGGGGTACTGGGGTGCTGCAGCACCCCTACACGTGAAGTGCTTTCTGTTATATGCCGGGTTTGCAGTTTGGTTCATTGGCTCTCAGCACCTTCTGTACACAAATTGTTCCAGCTCCTCTGGATGGGACATCAGAATCCTGGCAATCCATGGGCCTATAGTCCCCAGATGGATGCTTCCCAACTAATACTTCTGCCCTTATTGCCTGAGCACTTAGCCAGTGTTCAGAGCTTTATTTGGGGATAGATGGGGCACCTGGGCATGGATGGAAAAGCAGAAATATGAGTCAGGTCTGATCTGCTTGGAATCTTGTTTATTTTACAAGTCGTCTTACCCTGAATGCAGCAGAACCAGCCAACAGCAAACTGGTTCCTTGCTCGAAAATCCCCACATCTGCCCCATCAGCAGGCTCTGGGCCCGAGAAGCTCAGTCTCTCTGCTCCCTTTCAGGGTCCCAGTTATGACTGCTTCCCCGGCTACCTGTTTCCAACATACACAGCCTGCAAGTGATCTCCTAGCACTTGCATCTGCAACCAGAGAATCCACTCAGCCCCTCTATTTATCTCTGACCTGCTATGCCTCCCAGGCCTTGGGCAGTCAGGAGTTGGCTTTTACTGAGTAAAGATACTGAATTGCTCCTTCCATTGAGCTCACAGTCCCGTTGAGCATTTGGCAGAGCCACTGGTGTTATCAGGATCTGTGATTCTCTTGAGATCCAGGACCCTGTCCTCCATGGAACTTGTTAGCTCATTTCAGCGTAGCAATATGTTCACCCCAGCAACCCAAGAATCATTACGCCCATCATGCACATGCGGAAGCTGAGGGTCTGTGGCTTTTCTCACCCCTTTGCAAACTGAGCTCCACGCCAGAGCTTGAACCAAATGCTAATTGTTTTTCAGGGGAAATTTGCAAATGTTTCACTCCCACCTCCAAAAACAAAACAACAAAAAAAAACTTGAAAAAAACTTGTTTTTTTCCTTAGCCAGAAATGAATGTTGGGGGACTCTGGGGGGCAGTATTTCTCTCTCTCTCTCACTTTTCTGGAAAAATGTTGAGTTTTGAGCAGAAAAAAAAAGTAAGGAAATTTTTTTTACCAAAACCAACTAGAAACAAACATTCATGTTGTGGGGCGAAAAAAGGGTTGTTTTCAATTGAGAAATGTTTCCAACCAGGGTGTCACAAGTAGCCCTGCTCTACAGCCACAATCTGGAACAGATTTTCCAAGCCAATGAGAACGCTGGCTAGTACAGGTTGGACCTCCCTGATCTGGCATTCTTGGGGCCTGAGCAGTCTCGAACAAGGTGGTTTGCTGGACTAGGGGAGGTCAGGGTCCCAAAGCTCCCCTCCTAGACTGCCAGCTCCAGCCAGCGTGCTGCACCTGGCCTGCCTGCCTGACTCCACTGCCCCCAGCGTTCTGGCGAGGCTCCGACTCTGCCCGTCAGCCCTGTGAGCCCTACTCCTGGCAGGGCTCTGCTTTGTTTGCTGTCTGTCAGTGCCCTGCTCCTGGCTGCTGGCCCTGCGGGCTGCCAGTCCACTGATGGGGCTCTATCCCTGGCTGCCAGCTGGGGCTCCCTATGCTTGGCGCTGCTCCACTGCTGGCCCACCAGCGGGGGGCGGTCCTCTCCTGGCTGCTGCCCGGCACTCCCTATTCCTGGCAGAGCTCCACAGCCGTGCAAGTGGTGCTCTGCTCCTAGCTGCCAGCCAGGGCTTCCGGCCGCTGGAGGGGTTCCAATCCTGGGTGCTGGTCCCACAGCTCCTGGGCTGCTGACCAGGCTCCATACAGGCTATTGGCCTGCCAGAACAACTCCACCTAGCCCCTGGCAATCTCTCTGGCTGGGGCTCTCTGGTCCAGGGGACGAGAGAGATTCAACCTGTAATTAATAGTAACAACCCACAGTTTTTAGTTAGTGCTTTTCATCAGAGATCTTAAGGCACTTTATGAAGGAGGTTGGTATTGTTGTCCTCTAATACAGATGGGCACAGAAGAGACTTGCCCAAGGTCATTCGGCCAAAATCAGAGTGCCCATTGTGCTATGCTCTGCACAGATGCTAAACGATATTGGGGGCCCTCATTGTGCAGGATGCTGCACAGACCATAAGCGAACCCCATGTGGGCCCTGCTCTCAGTCTGGGTCTGTGCAGCGCCTGGCACAATGGGGCCCTGCTCTCAGTTGGGGTGTGAGCGGCACCTGGCACAATGGGGCTCTGATCTGGGTCGGGGTGTGAGCAGCGCCTGGCACAATGAGGCCCTGATCTCAGTGTGGGGCCTGTAAGTTCTCCTGTAACACAAATAGTAATAATCTTACAGCCCTTGGTCATATCTTTCATCTGCTTCCATCTCCCACTGTGATGTGGAGATAAGATGGGTGATATTCCTGGTGCTAATGACTCTTATCAGCTGTGTAACTGATTGCATTATTTCCCTTCCCTGCTTCCCCTGTCTTAGAAAGGGAGATTGCAAAAGGTTAAACAGGCAGTTTGCAGGCTTGTCCCATCATCACCTGCAATCTGGGAACATTTAGCCCGTGGCAGGCAGGCAGAGTGTCAGCTGTAGTCCTGCTGGGTTCAGTCGGTGCGTGGCAAAGGGGGTGGGTCGGGAGCCCCCAGAGGAAGCCTATTAAGCTTTATCCAGGGGGAATTTTTGCGCTCTCAGCCGTGTTGGTTTTGTGCAGTTGTGAAGGCAGCATGCTTGGAGCTGCGTGTGTCTGTTCTTTTCATTGACAGGAGAGAAGGCAGCTTGATCACACTCTAGGTGCTCCTACATGGGGAGGAGATTTCTGAGCGCACAGGGCTCTTTAATCTTGCAGACAAAGGCAAAGGGAGAACAAGCAGCTGGGAGCCAAAGCGAGACAAATTCAGCCTGGAAATACAAGGCACTCATTTTTCACTCATCGGAGCAACCCGGGGTGGGATGGATTCTTCATCACTTGTGGTCGTCGGGTCGCCGTTGGATAGGCAGTAGTTTAGCACCAGTTTTGGGCTGGGAGCAGGAATTAGGGTTACGTTCTCTGTGCAGTGCAGGAGGTCAGATGGGATAGTCACAGGGTGCTTTCTGGCCTTACTGTCTCTGAATCACATTTGGGGGTATGCATGCATGTGTATGTGGGGGAGGGGTATCAGATATTGCCAAGAGAGAGAGACACTTCTGAGTGCTCATGTCCGGATTAGTTGTCAGGGAAGACAAAGCCTCTGTGCATGCGTGTGCAGGCAGCCTTTTGGGGCAGCCACACTCCCAATCCCCCTGGCCCTGTCAGCGTGCTCGTTACCCCAGCACCGCAGCTCAGCATTGCCAGGTGCTGCCCGCTTCCTGCTGTGCTCTGCTGTCTGCCCCCCCTTGCTTCCTGTGCAGAATACGCCTTGTAAAAAACAAAATGCCAGTTATCATTGCCACCCTTGATCAGGGCCCTGTCTCTTTCACAGGGATGCTTTCCCAGACCAAAGTGGGCTGCAGGGAGTGCTGGGAGAGACAGGGAACTGCGAGATAAAGGAGCTGGAGTCCTGCTGTTCCTTCCTCTGCACAAGGAAACAGCTTAGTAGTCTTTTACCTTCACACTCAGTTGCCTTTGATCCAAAGGGATACTTAGATAGGGCTGCAATCTGGCTAGCTCAGTCACAGAGTCCTTCAATCATGCTGCTACCTCAGCTCCCAGCCTTCCTTTTATCCAGCCCTGCCAGCACCGTCAGCCAGAAGCATTCCAACACCATGGGCAAGCCTGAGATGGTCTTAAAAATCATGAGATTTGGGGGGATGTTTGCACTGCTGTGTCTGTCCTGGGCAGCCCCCCTTGGCAGGACCATTGCACTCGGGTCAGAGTGTGCTGGTGGATGCAAACCCCTTCATTTCAAATGGGTGAGTCCCTTTCTACACTGGAATGACAAATCTGAACTAGGGCCTTACCTTGTGCAAGTCTCTGTTCACACCAATACAGCCTGTCTACATGAGGGACTAGCACTGGTGCAAGTTGCTTTTTACACGAGTGTGCACTGCTGCAAGTCATACTTTATACAGTGCCACACACCAGCACTAGGTCTTGCATTAATGCAACCCCCCAACCCAGGACAAAGTACAAGTCACACCACTGGATAAGAACCTAGGGTCCTGTAAGAGTCTTGACAGCAGGCAATTCTTTCCCCTTAGAGCCCTACCTAGATATTTCAGCAGGTGCACTGTTGGGTTCTCCCTCCCCCTTTTGTAGCAACATGAGGAAAAGCCAAATCCTTTCTCCCATGACGAATCCATTTGCTAGAGTCCAAGAGACAGTTACAGTATTTCAGTATTTCCTTTGCACCAGCCGGGGCTGGCTTTGAAGAGGCGATTAGGTGCCCAAGGCTCCAGGTGAATAAAAGAGGATTTAAGATGCTTTTATATTCCCCACTGACACCTCCTCAATAGTCTTTTGAAGCCATGCAATATATCAAGGGGTGCTTTGGTTCAGGGTGCATGCCACTCAGAAAGGAGCTGTCAAGGAATGAGTGCCTCACCTTGTTTAAAACCCTGCTCTCAAATTCCCTGGTGTGAAGTGCAGCTCCAGCTGCCTCTGCTGTATCATCCCTGCCAATCCATCCCCAAGTCCAAGAGGAGCAACCTCATGCCATCCGGCTGGATGGGTGTGAAATGATCTAGGGGGCATTGCCTGCTTACTTGACACTAGTCTAAATGATTATATGAGGGACTCATGAGTGGATGTCACTGCCCATCTGGGAGGCATCAGATTGTGCCGAATGTCTGGGATCATCTGGGGAGAGGATTTCCCCTGAGTAACAGGTAAGCCTTAGACCATATGACAGAGCTAGATTTTGCAAAAGAGACCAGCTTTTCTTTAGCATCCCAACTGAGATTGGTGCTTCATTGTGCTAGGTGCTGCATAGACTCCCAGCTGAGATCAGGGCTCTGCTAGGCCAGGTGTGGCACAGGTATATGATGAGAAACAGTCTCTGACCCAGAGAGCTTGCAGTCTAGATAAGAGAAAGATTATTATCCCCGATTTAAATGTGGGAAAGTTGAGGCTCAATGAGAGAAATGACTCACCTAAAGAGATTGTGAAGGAGTTGGAATTGAACCTTAGTGCAGGGACTTATTGCTGGGCCATTGTATATCCCAGGATCTCACTCCTTTCTAAAGGGAATGGCAAGACTGTTAGTGGTGCTTTGCTCTAGATCAGCGGTTCCCAACCTTTTCCAGATGGGGACCCATTTTGACAATTCAGGAAGACTTGGTGACCCAGGGCAATTCAAGAACAGGGGGAGGTGAGAGGGCAGAGCCACCTGGGGAGACACTTGGAGACCCTTTTGAAATGTAATGGCGACCCATATTTGGGTCCCAACCCATAGGTTGGGAAACCCTGCTCTAGAGGGTAAGGGAATGAATGGGTTGAGTGTCAGGACACCTGCTGGTCTGCCACCAACTCTGGGCAAATCACTTCCCAGTTCTGTGACTCAGTTTCTCCTCCGGCATTTGGCTATTTAGATTGTAAACTGCAGGGCAGGGATTGTCTCTTACTCTGAGCTATACCCAGCACAACGGGAGCCTGGGTCTCAGCTGGTCTCTTTGTGCTGCCTGGCGCAATGGATTCCCAATCACAACTGGGGTCTCCAAGCATTACTGGGATCTAAACAATGCCTATCCGGAAGCTGCATTTCTCCAGTCTGGACATGATGTTAATAGTTCTGTTTTCTGGCAGGTTTCACCTCTGGTTCCAGTCTCCAGAGCTGGCCAATTCAATCATGAGTTGGGCATGTGGTCTTTCCTGGACTTGAGTTATTCAGGGATTCGTGCTGCTCTCAGAACCAAGGCACATAACAGAGTCCCCAGTGGAGTGACCTTGGCCCTGACGCATCACATCTCTCCAGCCAGCTTTTTCATCTACATCCTCTCGGTCTGTCTCTTTACTCCCCGTATCATTGCATTGCCTGCAGTTCTTTTGCCAGATCTGGGAAGGGGGGCAACACAGGGAGGGGATATGTAGGATCAACTGTGGGTGTTTTGCTGTCCATTTTTGGTGTCCTCACCCAGAGTTTTCCATCCACAGGATGAATTAGGGTGGGTGCCCCAGGTCCAGCGCTTTTGGAAGCCCTGCATCGGCCATCCCCAACATCCTATGGATAGGAGGGACCTGGAGGCTTACACGGGCCCTTTGCGGGGCAACAGCAGGGGCTGCCCCCCCCCCCCACACACTTACCATGCAGAAGCAGCAGGAGCTGGAGGAGCCCAGCAACCTGCTCTGCACTACTCTGCTACTCCACCCTCCTGGCCCACTGTGCTTCCCCCCGGAGGTCCCAGGGCGCTCCACTTCCCACCGCCATGGAGAAGTGAGGTGCAGTGGTCTGGAAGAGGGCGGTGCAGCGGGGTGAGACAAGCTGCCTGGCTGCTCTCTCCCACTGCCTGTGTGGCAAGTGGGGAGGGCTACCCCTGCTGCAGCTGCACCCGGCTTCCTGTAATCTCTGAGCTGTGTTGCTTGAGGAAGGGGGCAAAGAGGCAGAGCAGAGGTGGGTCTCGGAAAGGAGTGCAGTGGGGAAAGGGCCTGCAGTGGGATGGCAGGGGGTTGTCCCAGGCTCTGCATTACCCTCGGGGTGGCTGTATTCTCACCTCTATCCCAAGAGCAGCCTGTTGACTCTAGTGGAGTGATGCTGATTTACACATGCTGGAAATCTGGCCCAGTGAACGTAACAGCTCCTATAATGGGCGATCTGACAGCTGCAGTAACAGATTTTAAAGCCAGCAGAGATCATTGTGACCTACTACATAAGCAAAAGCCAGAGAATACCACCAGCCATTCTTGCATGGAGCATTATAGCTTGTGGATGGACTGGGCACAGAGTGGCACAGGTTGCTGGAGTTTCTCTGCATGTGTGATCATAGCTCCAGCCTTTAAGTCCCTGCCTGCTTCTGATGCACAAACGCTGCCACTGAAGCATGTTCCCAAGCTGGGAAATTGCAATCCTATGCAATGCTTTTAACCTCTCACTAGCCAAGAGATCAGGTCTAATGCGGAAGCCATGAGCTTGGATTTTAGGTTAAATAGCAAAAATCACATAGTGGAGTGCCAAGTTGGGGGTTGGGGTGGGATAGAGGCAGACTCAGCTCCTAGTGTTCATGACAGTAACTGAACAAATAAATACACTCTGTAAACCCCAGGCCTTTACCCCCTGCATCCACAATACTATCTTCAATTACCTCCCAGTGAGCCAGATAGTGAAAAAGTCCTGGTCATTTCACCTAAAGAACTCTGCACTTGCCATCCATCCATCCATGTCTTCATGTCAGGCCACCTTCAGAGGTTGTGAATCCTGTTTTTTTTCCCTTTCCCTTGTGCCTGGAATGCCATATTCTGCTCTCTGGGCAATGAGAACTGGAAGGGAAGTTTTGTGTATTTGAAGAAACCATAGAGATTTGTTAGGGTATGTCTACGCTTGCACCCTAGTTCGAACTAGAGATGCAAATGTAGGTGACCGAAATTGCTAATGAAGCGGGGATTTAAATATCCCGTGCTTCATTAGCATGATCTCGCTGGCACATTACTCCGCTCAACAGCTGTTCTGAAAGTGAAAGTGCGCGCCGGGACGCATGAGTTCGAACCAAACCCCTTGCTTTGAACTAACGTTACTCCTGAGGTTAGGGGTTTGGTTCAAACTAACGGGTCCCGGCGCGCACTTTCACTTTCGGAACAGCTGTTGAGCGGAGTAATGCGCCGGCGTGATCATGCTAATGAAGCACCGGATATTTAAATCCCCGCTTCATTAGCAATTTTGGTCGCCTACATTCGCATCCCAAGTTCGACCTAGGGTTCAAGCGTAGACATACCCTTGGAGATTGAGTCTCTGCCTAATTCTCTTCCCCTCATATCTTCCTCGCACCATAGCTGAATGCCCTTCCCTTCACATCCCCCTCTTACTGTGGCAAAATGTCCTTCTCCTCACATCCCTCCTCTCACTATGGCCAAACGGACTTCTCCTCACATCCTTCTCTCGCACCATGGCCCAGTGCCTTTCCCCTCATGTCTCCACATCTTACTGTGGCTGAACTTGTTTCCCTTCATGTCCCCCCTCACAGCATGGCCTAATGTCTGTCACCTGGTCTGCTACAGGCTCTGGAATTTTTTTGCTTGGCATCCAGAGGGGGTAGAGATGGCCATAGATAGATATGTCTGGGGATGGATATTGGATGGATGAATAGACAGATAGGTGGAGTGGTGTACATAGCAATATGCAGAGGAGTGTTTATGGGGATAGATGGATGGATACAGGGATGATAAGGGACAGAGAGATGTGTAAGGAGATGTATGAATAGACAGAAGAGTATGCATGGAGATGGATGGACAGATAGAGGTTGGTTATGGAACTACCTTAATATTTTTACACTAACATCACTCTGGTCTTGGGAATGGAAATGCTTATCTGTTCCCAGAGCCACTGCATAGTGCTTTGATGAGAAAAAGCAACATATATTTCTTTTGGTAGCCCTCTTCCAACTCACTCTCTAAGCCTACCCTAGCACCAATCCACTTTTATTCCTCAATACCACGGTGCCTTTATTTTAATTTTGCAGTTTCACCTCCATCTCCACCCCTACAGGTGAGGAGAGAATGACCCAGACCACCGTAAAAGTTAAATCTTTCTATTTTATTTCAAGAAAGGACAAGGAAAGAATTTTTTTATTTTAAACTCGTACATTTTTTTGTCCATTTGTTTTGTTTTTTTTATTTTTATATGAAAAAAGGGGGACAAAGGAACACATTCATCTCAGACATTGAAAATTTCAAGGCACCTAAAGGAAAGAGGCCAAAGGGCGCGCAATGAGTGCACTTTGGTTTCTCGGAAAAGAACCCTTATTTTGGTGGTGAGGAGATGGGATAACCAGGCTGGCCTCTGTCTGCGCATGGCTCAGCAGATGCACGGAACAAGAAAAGGGATGGATGAGTGCAGGCATTGTGGTCCCGCTGATGTGAAGATACGCAGTTTGAACAGAATGCTGAACTGATTCTGTTTGATGATGCTGTTCGAGGTCCGACGGGTCCCTTGAACTGAGTCTGTTTGATGATGCTACATGAGGTCCAGTAGGCAAAGAGCTGAACTGAATCTTTTGACAATGCTACACGAGGGGCTGTTTGCAAGGGGCTGACTTCCTTTGCAGCTGTGTTGAGCCATTGAATGTCCATTGGGCTGCGCATGAGTCCAATTCTGATCTGGACTATGTGGGGGAATGGAGAACTAGCTACCCCTGGGTTGCATATCAACTGACAGCCATGAAGATGACAACTACAATGCTAGTCATGAGCCTCACTCTATGCAAGGTTTTCCCTGTCTATTAACTATCCTAAAACTTGGTTCAGGCAGGTTTACAGTTGCTCACTGCTGCCATGTGCCCTTCCAGAATGTGCAAAGTAGCTAAGCTTACATTAAGAACATGCAAACTTAAACCTCCAAAGCCCAAGAAATATGCGTAGGGAAAGAGTCATGGATGGGCATATGGACAGAGTGATAGAAAGTTGTGTATGCAGATAGATAGATAGATGGATAGAATGGTGGGTTGGGGCTGGTTAAGTGGATAGATAGAGAGGGGAGTGTTTGGAGATAGATAGAGGTGTATTAATGTTTACCTCACTCCTGCCACCTGAGCTTAACTCTGCCCCCTTGATCTCTGACCTTTACCTCACCCCACTTTGTTATTTTAACCAGCTGCTTGGAGCTTTTAACTTTCTGAGGTGTAGAGTGGTAGGGTGAAGGGATGGTCCTGTTTAGATAGTCTTACATCTAGGGATACTAACACTTTGCAAAGGCTACAGTGTATTGTAAATTCTGCAATGGATACTAGTGTATTTAAACACAGGCCAGATAGAGGCTGGGACTGCTGGGCCTCTTTCAATAATTTTGTTTTTGCCTTGCATTCCCCAGCCTCACAGACAATCCTGTTCTTTGTTTACTAGCTATGTATGAAAATCCATCCAGCCTTCCCTGGAATTGCAACTGTGGTGCCAAAAAGCCAGATGCCCTACCAACCACGTTCTGATGCCACTGGTTTTGATACCAGCCTCTATCCAGACTGTAGCACAGCTAGGGGCAAAGGTGTCCATTTCTTGTCTCCCTGAATATCACACAAAGTGCTAATTAAAATGGATAGTATTTACATTCTCACTTTGCACAGGTGTAAATGACTGACTGCACAAGAGTCAAGTCAACGGAAAACCAAGACAGTATCTCATACAGTAATCTTATAACAATAATCTTAAGGAACAAAAATAAATATCTCCTCTACTATATGTTTCTGTCAACATGAGGATGAGAAAGCACTAACATTTCTTGCAGAGGAAGAAAATTGTAAAGGCTCCATCACTGATTATGAGCATAAGAAACTTGCATCTCATCAGAGTTACACCAGTGCAAATCAGGATTAATTCCCACTGCAGTCAGCAAGCCCGAACAGTGTCAAACTGGGAGTTATGTCATTTTCAAGTTAGGAGTCACACCATTTCAAGCTGAGAGTCACATTGGTATGAAATTCTAGGATTCACACCTGTTTCAAACTGGGGGTAACATGGCTGTCATACTGATGGCACCCAAATCAGGGCCAAGGGTATTTCTATTAACTCGTCAACATGACCATCAAACAGGGCTTGGGGTGCTTGTGTCCTGATGTCCAATTCATGAATTCATTAGTTCAAAAGGCAACTCTCTCCCTAAAGCCTCTTTTTTTTTTTTTTTTTTTACTGCAGGTCTGTCCATTTGACCCTCTGCAAGATTCAAAGAGGGATTGGATGTTTCTATGATAACAAGAATACCCAGAGTTAGAATAGTAAATGCTTACAAAATGAATATGGGGAAGGATATTAAAACTCATGATTCAGGGCTTAAATAGATCTCTGCTAGGGATTGTAGAAGGTAGATTATCCCACATCTGCCTAATGCAAGGACACTTCTGAAGCATCTGGCCAGGATACTGGTCTACATGGCCCATGGGTCTGATTTATTCTTTTGATTGCTATGTTCGGGATATATTTGAAACTGTCTGGGAACACTGTGTCTATAGTGCTGGCCTTTGCTTCCATCTTCATGACCAACGTGAACATGGGCCACCATTCCACCAGATTGTCTTTGCTTTGAAAGTGAAAGAGCAGGAACAACTCTTTTCTTACCACTTATTAAAAATAATGATGCTTTGACTTCCCAGCAAGTAACAATTTACTAGCATTAGGTAATTTAGTCTCATAATCCCTGTTTTAATCTTGGGGGAGACTGAGGCACACAGGGGGTATGGGGCTCGCCCAGAGTCATGCAGCCAGGCAGCAACAGAGCTGGGAGTAGAACCCAGGGGTTCCATATCCCGGCCCATTTCCTCTAACCACTAAATCCCACTCATCTTTAAGAACTAATAATAGAATCCAGGAGTTTTGGCTCCTATTCCCATCCCCACAGCCCTAATCAATAGGTCATGCCCAAATATCTGCTGCAGAAAGAATATCCGCTAAGTTTATTCGAATGGAGGAGAAAAGTATTAGGGAGAGACCCCTATTAAACAAGTGCATCTCCACTGCACACTTATCTCCAAACAAGCTGTGCAATTTGAGCTATGCAAATTGCGTCGTTTATTTCAAGTTAATTTCGAAATAGCTTATTTCGAAATTTGGCGCTGCCTACAGAGCATCAAATTTCAAAATAAACCACTATTCCGAAATGTCCCTTAATCCTCGTGGAACAAGGTTTACAAGGACATCAGAATAGTGCGCCTGCTATTTCGAAAGCTATTTCAAAATAACAGGCGCTCTGTCAAGATGCAGAGAACGCTCTTTCAGGATACCGGAAATAGCACGACTGTCTAGACGTACCCTACTTGACATATAAGTCCAAGTCCCAGTTTTAAAAGTGACGTAGGTCCAGATTTACTACGTTATTTAGGCACCTAGAAATGCAGATTTAACCCAGTCATCATTTTCTGACAGAAAACTCTTTTGTATGATTTTGATCAGGCTTACTAAATACCGTTGGGGACTAAAATACTACTGCCTTTCAGTGAGACTTAGGCTCCATATTGCTTACATCACTTTGAAATATGGCTCATTGGCTTCTAAGTCACTTGGGCACATTTGAAAATTTCACCCCATATCTCTTTAAACTCCCAGTGATGAGGGAGGGATGAGATAAATTGCTGCAGATTCTTGGATTGCAAAAAACTAGGCCCTGCAAAAATGCAAGGGAATGACAAGAAAATTTAAGAAGCCAGTGGAGAATTCAGGCCAAATGATTATGTGCTATTCAAAGAACGGTAACTGCTGTTACTCAAAGTAAAAGCCCTAGGCAGCTATCAAGTTGGATGGCATAAGTGAGTTGAACAGATAGCTGGATGTGTGTGTTGGGGGGAGTGATGTCTAGTAGTGAGGATGAATTGTAAGGCACAGAGACAGGCTGTGGATGAGACTGCTTCCTCGGAGAATTTTTGTGCTTGTCTTTAGGCTCAGGTTCCACCTGGATCAAATATTGATGGTGGAAGCTACAGGGCTTGACTCTCATTCGCTCAGGCTTGTGCAAACAGAATGTGAAGCGTTCTGTCTGGTCTCCTGCCTGCTTTGCACTTGGCATTTGCAGGACTGAGCCCTGTGTGGTGACCAGAGAGCAAATATAAAAACTCAAGATGGAGCGGCAGGGATAACAAGTGCCTATATAAGACAAAGCCCCAAATATTGGGAGTGTCCCTATACCATTGGGACTTCTGTCACCATAGGCCCCCGAGATCACCCACACGTTATGCAATAGAAGCCAACCCTTGGCAAACACAAAAAAATCCATATTTGATGTCACCTTTAAGTGGCTTAGTTCCAACTAATGAGTTTAGCAGCTGAATTTTGTTGCAATAAATAAAGGAAAAACATTTGCATTTTTTCATTTTTAACCTGTTTAAATAGCTCTGTTTTAAATTATGGCAGCTTTGCAAGCTGAGCTGTAAATTATTACTGTAAACTCCAGGTGCGCGGAGGGGAAGACATCAGCCAAACCTGCTTGAATCACCTGAATTAATGAGTGTGAGGCTTGCATTGTGCTAAACGTGTCCTCTTGGAGCGCCAGTTCAAATTAGCTCCGTTTGTTAAGTGCTGTGTGTAGAGTTAAACACTTAATAAAATTACACTTCGTGGGAGGTGGAATGCCAGAACTCAGGGCTGGATCCTTTCATGCAGTGTTAATCATATAAATATAAGCTCCACTGTATGCCTTTCATCGTTTTTTTCCCTTCCTATGGTTGTGAATGGAAAGGAAGAGCAATAAGACTTTCCCCACTTTAAAATGATTTTCTTTTGCCCTTTGTGAATAAATATCCCTCTACCCTATCCCTGGGTTATTAGTGGCATCAATTTGCATAGAGACAGAGCAGTAGCATAATCAGCTAGGGAAATGGTGTTTTCCAAGGAACATCAGAGCCAGGCTTTGTTGGAATTGCAGTTGCAGTTTGCAAGGGATGAAGTGTAAAAGCAGATTTGGACACGAGGATAGGTCTGGGGGTTGGTGTATAATGCAAGTGGAACTGGTTGAACTGAAGGAGTGACTTTGAACTGGTTAAGTGGGGACTGAGGGTGTTGGAAGTCAGAACTTCTGGGTTTTATTCTCAGCTCTGGCTTTTAAGCTGAGTGGAAAAGGAGGGAGCTAGAAGTCACAACTCCTAGGTTCTATCACCAGCTGTGGGAGGGGAATGGGGTCTAGTGGGTCAGGGTAGGGAGAGATAGCTGGAAGTATGGACTCCTGGGTTCTAGCCCCAGCTCTGTCAGACCTTGAACTGGTGCCCAGACATTGTGCAGGTGTCATGTAGATTTCCTAAAAAGCCTAGTATTAAACTTAACCAAAACTTTGCTCAAGTCCATGGAATTGCACCCAGTAATGCCTGTCCTGAGTTCAGACTTGGGGAGCAATTTTAAAATCCTGTGCCTGTTACTAAAGGGAGATTCAAGTAGGGGCTGGGTTTCCCTGGGAAGACAGATGATAGTTAAGTATACCAGGCTTGTTTTACTCAGTTGGAAATCAGTTTAAATCAGACCAAAAGAGGCTGCTCTTAATCGCAGCATTGCCAGCTCTTGTGACTTAACTGTGAGTCTCACAGCATTAGCTACTTTTCTTAAATCCCTGTCTCCTGGATTCTCATGACTGCCCACTCTTTTTTAAACAAAATGTCACCAGCAATCCTGGTTATAGAAAAGAACTTGATAATAGGAATCTGGAAGACACATATAAATAATTCTAAAGTTTTGGGGTTTTGTTGTTTTATGTTAGCCTGATTTTAGAATGCTTGCATTTTGCTAGACAGAGTGGTCTTATGGTTAAAGCACTGCACTGGTATTCAGAAGACCTGGTGTTTACTCCTGATTCTGCCACTGGTCTGCTGGGTGACATTAGGCAGGTTGCTTTTCCATATGTATCTCAGTTTGCCCAGCAGTAAAATGGGGATAAGGATATTTATCCTTTTATCAGGTTGAGAGCTACTGATGAAAAGGGTTATATAAGTGCTAGGGACTGTTACTAACTCAGATTAAAATCATCATAGTCTCTACTGCTCTGTCTGTATCCAGGTTTCTTATCTTAAACTTAGATTGTAAGTTCTTTGAAGCAGGGAGGGACTTGTGTCGTCTTCTGTGTTGATAGAGCTCCTGGCATACTGGGGTCGTGGTCCCTGAATGGGGCTCCTAGATGCTACGATAATATAAATAATAAATAGCAATAATTGTTGTTACTCTGGCTGTAGATGAGGTGAGGTTAGCATGATTTTGATTATAAGCAAGATTTAAGATCTGGTCTTCAGACAGATCAGTGCAAAAGTCAGGGGATATGTCCTTATATCAGTTTAAACCTGGCTTATATTGAGTTGATATATGTAGAGCTTGACTGTCCACAAAAGTTGTACTGATTTAGCTAAAGATGTTAAACCGAGATACTTAAATGGGTGTAACTGTGTATGAACGCTGCTCCATTGGTTTGATGCCAGAAGAGGTAATTAGATCATTCAGTCTGACCTACTATAACACAGGCCATAACGTTTTAGCAGTTCCCTCTGTGCTGAGCTCAATAACGTGCCGATTGGTTAACACATCTTCCAGGCAGGCAGGCAGTCTGGATTTGGAGACACCAAGATGGAGAATCCACCACTTCCTTTAAGAGTGTGTTCCAATGGTTAATTATGTGCCCTGTGAAAGACTGGTACCTTATTTCTAATTGCAATGGGTCTGACTTAACTTCCAGCCACTGGGTCTTGTTCTGCTTTCCTTTGCTAGACTAAAGAACCTTTTAGGACTTGCAATTTTCTCCCCATGAATGCACATACTTTCTTGTAATCAAGTCACCTCTTGTACTTTTTGAGAAGCTAAACAGTTTGAGCTTGTGAAGTCTCTCACTGGCAAATATTTTATCAGCCCTTGGACCATTTTTGTGGGTCTCATCTGCACCCTCTCCAATTTTTTAATATCCCTTGAAAATTTGGCCTGCTGAACTAGATGCACTAATACTAATATCAGTCTTTGCAGTGCTGTATACAGGATTAGTATAAACCAGGTTCAAATCAAAGTAAGAATGTCCATTCATAAATTATGCTGATACAATGCACCTTCCCATATACTTGATGATTTGCAGGCACAAGTTAAACCAATATAAACCAGTTTGAAACTAATATAAGTGTGTTCACATAGTTTGCTGCAATTTAACTAAACTATTGATATATAATCCAAAATAGTTTATTTCTAGGAAAGTAGCATGTTCTAATAGATGAAGCAAAGGATTAGGATTTAGGACACCTGGTTCTATTCCCACCTATGCCACCCACCTATGCCACCGACCTGCCGTGTGACTTTGGGAATATCACTTCCCCTCTGTCTGCTCCTGTTTCCCCTCCCCCCACTTTTTGTTTAGATGTAAGCTCTTGGGGGCAGGCACTGTCTTTAGTTATGTATCTGTGCAATGCCCAGGATGATCTTTGATCTTGGTCAGGGCTCCCCACTAGTTTTTACTTCAACCTACTAATCTGTGTTAAAACTACAGACTGCTTTGTCTTCACTAAGGGTTTGTCTACTCAGCAGTATTATTGCGGAATAATGTGTGTTATTTCAAAATAACTGTGTGAGCATCTACACAGCTAGCCCATTATTTTGAAATAATTTCAAAATAACGGGCAGCTTATTTTGGTGTTTGTATCTCTCATTCCACAAGGAATAATGCGCTTCCAAAATAGCTGTCTCAGAATAGCAGTAGTGTGGATGCTTCGCTGCTAATTCAAAATAGCTCCTCCCCTAGGCCATTCAAATAATTACTCCCCAGTGCTTCCTGGGGCTCTAAACCGAGGCAGCATGTCCACATTAGGGGAGCCTGCCTCAGACTAATTTCCAGGCTTCCCTGTAGTGTAGATGCGCTATATCGAAATAAGCTATTTTGGAGTATTTCTTCTGGAATAGTTTATTCTGAAATAATTGTGCGGTGTAGACGTAGCTTAGAATAGTAGCTCATGTTAGCAAATGCATCTTTTTTCCCAGTGAAAATGCACCCACTGGGGACTTGTCTGCCATGTGCTCTAATGCTTTGCTAATCAGGTCTAAATGCAGGAGACATCACTCTGTGGCAGGGTGTCAGTCCTTTATGTCTGTGTAAAGTGGGTGTGAAAAGCCATCCTCATCAAAACAGCAGCTCACTTTGCACTAGGATAAGTGACAAAACAAGACACAGGACAATGCAGAATCAAATCTTTAAGCCACTTCCCTCAGTTGGAATTATTTTTCCTCTCTTGGGGCTGGAAGATGGGGGAGTTTTATTCTGTATCTTTGTGAGGTGTCAGCTCTAGAATTTGTTTAGCTTCAGTGTCTGTTGTTTTGTCATAAGCAGGTAAAAGTGTTTTATGAGGGATTGTTTTAGCTATTGGAGGATGAAAGCTCCAGGAGAGCCACCAGCAAGGAGAGAGTGCCTTTTACAGCTATTGCTAATCAGATATTTATTGCTGGCTCTCTAATCAGTCAGATAACTACATTTATTCCCAGATATCTACATTTATTCTCCAGAATCAAGGATTTGCAACTGTGTATGTGTGTGTATGAAATAATCACAAATTATTATGCAATCAGTTTATAAGCAACTAGAGGATAAGAGGGTTCTAAGTAATAGCCAACATGAATTAGTCAAGAATAAATCATGCCAAACCACCCTAATTTCCTTCTTTCATTGGATTACTGGCCTAGTGGATAGGAGGGAAGCAGTAGGCATGATATATCTTGATGTTAGGCTTTTGAGGCAGCCCCCATGACACTAACTAGGAAAATGTGGTCTAGATGAACTTACGTTAAGGTGAGTGCAAAACTTGTTGAAGAACTGTATTCAAAGAGTAATTAAAGGTTATGCTGTCAAACTGGGAGGATGTATCTAGTGAGGTCCTGCAGGAATCTATCCTGGGTCTAGTACTATTCATTAATGACCTGGCTAGCAGAGTGGAAAATATGCTTATAAAATGTGTGGATGACATCAAGCTGGGAGAGGTTGAAAGCACTTTATGACTTTGACAAATTGGAGAGCTGATCTTAGATGAAGTTCACTAAAGACAAATGCAAGGGAGGGAAAAATGAAATGCACAGCTACAAAATGGGGGAGAACTGCTTAGGCGATCATTCTGCTGAAAAGGATCTGGAGATTATAGGGAATCACAAATATGAATTAGAATCCACTATGTGATGCAGTTGCAGAAAAGGATAAGATCATTGTGTTATAACTAAGACACTGAAGATAGGTGTCACACTCGCCTCAGCTGGAGAACTGGGTCCACTTCTGGGCACCACACTTTAGGAAGAAGTGGACAAACTGGACAGAGTCCAGGGGAGAGCAACAAACATGATGAAAGCTTTAGCGAGCCTGACCTGTGAGCAGTGTTCCCTGTAAGATGAGTGTTTGGGCAGCCACCCAGAGAGATTTAGGTGCAGCCCAGCTGTTTAGCATGTGTTTCTCCTGGTGGTGCACATCTGCACATGCCTTGGTGCAAATAACAAAATTTAATCCACCCACGGCTGGAAGAAATTAGAGGGAACACTGCTATGAGGAAAAGTTAAAACCACTGGGTATGTTTAGTCTTGAGAAAACATGACTGATAGGGAACCTGATGACAGTCTTCCAATATGTAAAGGCTATTATAAAGAGCAACAAATAGTCTGGTAGCACTTTGAAGACTAACAGAATATGTAGATCGGGGTTCCCAACCTGGGGTATGCGTACCCTTATGGGGTACGAGAAGCTTGTCAAGAGGGTACGGGGAATATTTGATAAATAACTAGATTATCCTAATTGAAATATTCCAAAAGTAGTAGTGTTAGTGAAAGAAGTTGTAGATTCTAGAGTCTAGAATTAATTTCCTTTCATATTGAATAGGGGGTACGGGAAGGTTACTAAAAGCCAAGGAGGCATGGGGGCCAAAAAAGGTTGGGAACCCCCGATGTAGATGGTATCATGAGCTTTCATGGGCACAGCCCACGTGTTCTGTTAGTCTTTAAAGTGCTACCAGATTATTTGTTGTTTTTTAAGTTTATCCTGTACAGACCCCTCTGAAGCTGTTATAAAGAGAATGGGGATCAATTGTTCTCTATGTCCATTGATGGCAGGACAAGAAGTAAGGGGCTTAATCTGCAGCAAGGGAGAGTTAGATATTAGCGCAAATTGTGTATCTTATTTAAAATGTAGGGTGCTGTGTAGATGCACCCTATGAAAGAGAGACAGACAGACCCTCTGTGCATGTGTGCAAGAATGGCTCTGTATGTGTGTTTCTCTGTGTGCATGTTTTTGGGGAGGGCAAGTAAGTTTTCCTGCCTAGGCTGGCCTGGTACAGCTCTCCCACTTACTCCCCCTGGCCTCTTCCAGGGTATGTCTACACTACCACCCTAGTTCGAACTACGGTGGTAATGTAGTCAACCGGAGTTGCAAATGAAGCCCGGGATTTGAATTTCCCGGGCTTCATTTGCATGTTGCCGGGCGCCGCCATTTTTAAATATCCACTAGTTCGGACTCCGTGCCCCGTGGCTACACGCGGCACGAACTAGATAGTTCGGACTAGGCTTCCTATTCCGAACTACCGTTACTCCGCATGGAACGAGGACTAACGGTAGTTCGGAATAGGAAGCCTAGTCCGAACTACCTAGTTCATGCCGCGTGTAGCCGCGGGGCACGGAGTCCAAACTAGCGGACATTTAAAAATGGCGGCGCCCGGCAACATGCAAATGAAGCCCAGGAAATTCAAATCCCAGGCTTCATTTGCAACTCTGGTTGACTCCATTACCACCCTAGTTCGAACTAGGGTGGTAGTGTAGACATACCCCCAGGGACTTCAGATCCTGTGTCAAGTCTATGATGACCCTATGAGCCTCTGAGATCTGGCAGTTCTACTGCTAGTGACAAAGGCCCACATTCTGTAGTTTGCACCAGAGCATTACCATGCACCTTCCACAAACTCTGCCCTGAGATACAGCCTCTCGGGAGCACAGTGGCACTGCAGCGGTATCCTTATGCCTGTGCTCCAGCCCAGTGCTAGGCCTGTGCACCTGAGAGAGTGGGGTCTAGTGGTTAGAACTGGGAAACACTGGGAAATAGGACTCCTTTTTTCTACCCCTGCTGGAGTGTAGCACCGTGACCTTGTGCTTGACCTCTCTCTGCACAAGGCTGAGTGTCTCACACGTTTCCTAAAACATTTAGGTCCAAGCCCAGGGAATTGTTCCCAATCACTCCTGTCTTGATTTCAGGTCTGGGTGTGATTTTAAAACCATTGAATGATAATAAAAGAAGAAGAGAGTTAACAGTCAAAGCAGAGTTTTCCAAGGAAGAGAGATGAGGGTTAATTGGGGCTCCTTATATATCTTTGTAGCTTCCTGAGCAAACCTGCCTGGTGCTCCTTCTAAAAAGAAAGTAACTTTGTGGTTTTGTTTCAAGAAATTTTAACTATTTCCACAGGATTCTCCCAAAGCAGTAGTGACCTAGACTGGGTTTTTTCTAGCACCACCCTGTGCATTCCTGCCTCCCAACAGCTGGCCCAAAAGGCAGAGTCTTCCACCAAAGCCTATTCTGCTGGAACCTGAATTAATCCACTTCTTCCCCCAAATATACATGACCCAATGGAACCTGAGATACATTTGGACATCAGCATCCTGCATCTTATCCCCTAGAAGCCATCACCCCAACTGTCTGGAAGAAAATGATGATGAGGAAGTGTGTATGTGTGTGTGTGTGTACACACACTCACACACACATATATAGATAGATAGATTTTTTTTTTTGCTATGGACAAAGCTATGAATTAAATTAGATAATGTTTCTAGTTGAAATGTCTGGAGTTAACCAAGGGGTCCATTTCAATTGTCCGCGCCCATGAACTATGCTGCTATATGGAATATTTTCCCATTTCCCCTCCAGCTTTGGGAGATGGAGGCGATCCAAATCCGTTCGCTCTTAATGAAACAGTCAATAAAAGTGGCATAAAAATTAAAACCAAGAAACCAGTTATGGGAATAAAACCAGGAAAGTGTTGGAAGTAGATCCCATTAAATGGGCATAAAATCCTCCTCCTCTCTCATCTGCAGCAGGGCTGGCTGAACCATCAATGGTCAGCAGTCAGAAATGACAATTATGTGTTGATTTTTTTTTATAACCTAACTCCTGAAAACGAAAATAGCTTTACACAAGAGGAAAGATATGAACAGGTAGCTTTTTTCTCCTCGATCCATGAGCACATGTTGTTCATTTGAAATCTGGAATATTAAATATAAATTATGTCTTTTTAAATTTTTAACCATCCCTTGTTTTTCTACAAAATAGTCCCCCTCTTCTCCCCAGTGCCTGCTACTCATGCCATTTATATTAGGGAAAAGAGTTTCTCCTTGATTTGTAAGTCACCAAGTGGCAGCAGCATGGGATGGTGTGGGGGTTGAGAGGGAGCGATGGTTCTCCATCATGTATAGGTGTAATCTATGTCTGGAATGCCGCCGTCTCTATACCCACGGGTTGTGCCATAGCCGATGGTATGGGTGCTTTTGTATAAGCTGGTGCCATTGGATGGGAATATTGTGTGAATTACATATTCCTCCTTGGCTCGGTGTGGGTTGATGGGAAGCATCTGCAGCCCAGGACCTCGGATCTCCAGGATGGAGTTGTCCTTCTTGGTACCCGATTCGACGTAGTCATCTTTCTTCCGGCTGCCCCTGATGTAGGCTCTTTCCCGTGTCAGCAGCTCGCCTGTCCGGTGGACATACCAGCAAATTGCTGCCATGACCAGGAAGAGGAAGACTAAGGCCACTGCACCTCCAATGATCCCTGCCAGAGGCAGGCCAGCCATTGGGTCAACATTCTGCTCCCGGTTGAGGGTGGTGGTGGGGCTGTAGTTGTCAGCTGTCTCTGCTTTGGCGCACACCGGAGTTTCATCGGCCACATAGGTGCTGCCTGTCTCCATGGTGACCATGCAGATGATGTACGTAGACTTAGGTTCCAGAGCTGTTAGCAAGTACTCAGTCTTGTCCCCTTGCACTAGGGTCTCGGTGATGGAGCCTACAGCTGGGCTGTGACCCAGTCGCAGCCAGCTGAGCCGGAAGGAGGCAGCAGGCAGCATGGCCTTCCAGCTAATCTGGATGCTGTCAGCTGTCAGTGGCTTGACGCTGAGAACCAAGGCCTTGGTGCCAGACCCTGTAGCCATGGGGTAGTCAATGTTGGAGTCTGGCAGGCGGATCCCAGGCCGCTTGGCCTTGAGGGTGAAGAGGGAGCCTTGAGGGGTGGTGACAGCTGCATGGCTAGTGGTGGTCTTGGCCACCACTGCGTTGCCCTGTGAACCCACCTCAAAGCACTCATCCATCTCATTGGTGATGTCCTTGATGGCCATACCTCTCACTTTATCTGGCCCTTGACACATCAGCCCCCTCACGTTGACCACTGAGGCCCGGGCCTTGACCCAGTCTCTCAGCCACATGAGGTTGCAACCACAGAACCAAGGGTTGTTCCTCAACAGCAACTGGGTCAGGCTCTCCAGGTCATCAAACAGGCCCTTGGGCAGAGTGGTGAGGTTGTTGTTAGACAAGTCCAGCCTCTCGAGCTCCCTCATTTTGGAGAGGGTGTTGTAGGGGATGTGGCTGATGGCGTTATCCTGGAGGTACAGCTTTTGCAGGTGAGAGCTGGGCAGATTGAGTGGAGGGGCAGCCAGAGAGTTGCGCACCAGGGACAGCTCGCTGAGGTTCTGCAGCCGGCTGAAGGTGTCATCAGCGATGCGCTGGTTGGCCAACAGGTTCCCATCTAGCACCAGCCGCCGCAGACTGTTCAGCCCTTTGAAGGCATGCAGTGGGATGGTGGAGATGCGGTTGTCATCTAGCCGCAGCTCCTCCAAGGTGCGAGGCAGGCCAGACGGGATGCTGCTGAGGTGGTTGCGGGACAGGAAGAGCAGCTTGAGGCGGGTGCTGTCAGCAAAGGCGTCATCCTCGATGCTGACAGTGGAGACGGAGTTGTCGTCCAGGTGGAGCTTCTCCAGCAAGGGGATGCGGGCCAGGGAGTCACGAGCGATGGTGCGCACGTTGTTGTCCTGGAGGTGTAGCTCCCGCAGTGAGCGGGGCAAGTTGACGGGGAACTCATCCAGGTCATTCTCATAGAGATAGATCACCTGGACGTTAAGTTTGGTCTTGAGGTTGGAGGGGATGCCGGCATTGTTGATCTGGTTGTTCTGTAGGTACAGGGTGGTGGCGTCATCGGGGATGTCGGCTGGGATGGAGGTCAGGCCCCGGTCATTGCAGTAGATGAAGCCATTGTCGCAGCGGCACACCGAGGGGCAGGAGGCTCCGCTGGCCATCACCTCGCTCAGGAAGGCCACCAGGCCGTAACACAACATGAGCCAGTCACGCAGATCCATGGCTGATGCTGTGGTCACCACTGTGGACGTCACCGTGGAGGCGGTTGTCATTGTACTAGGGATGGTGAGGAATGGACCCTGGGTTACGCCTTTAGGACCTGTAGATGGGAGACAAATGGGAGGAGCCTGAGTTATTGAGGTGGAGCTGTATGGGGGATTAGTGATAGTGGTAGGCAGCATGGGAATGGGGACAGGGTGTTCTACCTATCGATTGATTGATCATGTCAGGCTCTGCACAGACCCTCGCTGAGATCAGGTCCCCATTATCTACTATTCACAGATACACAGCAAAAGGAAATCCCTGAAGACCTTAGACTCTAAACTACCAATCGTGAAGGGAAAAAGAGAGGCAATGGCTTGCCCAAGGTCACCAGCTAGTTAGTGGCAGAGCCAGGAACAGAATCCAAATATCTGGAGTCCTAGTCCAGTGCTTTGACCAATAGATCACCCCACCTCACAATGAAATTTCAGTCAGCTGATAGATGAACCCAGCTAAAATCACCCAGCAAAAAATCCCAACAAAACTTCTCCATGGTCCAGATGAAATCTAGGGTGGGAGTGGGGGTGTTTTTCCTTTTACAACCCTTTGACCAATTAAAAAATCCCAGACCACTAATGCAGCCCCCACCCAACTTTGCTTCCAGCACTAAATCTTCCCCTGGCATCTGTCAGGCTGCAAAATCTGCTGCAGAAGACATATAAATCCATGTTAATAAGAGCTTTCTAATGGCAACGCTGACATGCCAGCTTCCAGCTGCCTTAGAGATATAGCCACAACATTGCATACATTAGAAACAGATAACAGAGCCCTGCACACATTCCCGCTACCTGCATGCATTTGTCTCTCCTTGTCGCTCAGCCACCCACTCGTCCCATCCTCTCTCTCAGCAAAGGGTGTCACAGAGAAACTAATGCATTGCAGATTTGTGTCGTTCAGGGGATCTGAGATTTACGCATTAAGAGTGGTGTTCCGGTAGTGCATAGATATAGATCTGTCTATCAAACTGATAGTGTTGGCCCTGCACAGACCCCCACTGTACACGGGCTGCACAGACCCTAACTGAGATTAGGGCCCAGCTGTGCCGGGGGCTGTGCAGACCCCACTGAGAATTGTGCCAGGCATTGCCCAGACACACACCGAGAGACAGCCCCTGTCCCAAAGATCTTGCAGTCTAAGCCCTGCTATGTGCACAGCGTTTGCCTCAGTACAATTGTGTGAATTGTGGGGTGACTTTTTACCGACAACCACTGGCATGATGGCATTTATACAGGGAGCCTAACACAATCGAGCTCTGGTTCATGACTGAGAGTCCTAAGCACTATGATAACGGGAGAGAATCTGGGTGTCTGGAATCCCATCCTCCTGCATTAACCACTATACCCCCCTCCCTTTCAGAGCTAGCAATAGAACACAGAGCCCCCGATTCCCAGGGCATCTTACTAGAACCACTGGACCCCTCTCTCCTTCCAGAGCTGGGACAAGAACCATGGAGTCCTGATGTCCAGCCCTGCTGCTCTACCCACTATAATTAGTGAGCATGTGTATTACAGTAGAGCCTATGGAACAGCCAAGATTTGGTCCTATTGTGCTAGCCACTGTGCACACACAAAGTAGTAGGCAGCTCCTGCCCCACTTTCTGAACTGGGAATAGAACCCAGGTGTTCTGGCTCCCCACATGAGGCCTTACCTGTTAGATTGAGGCCCCCAACAGGATGCCTGGGGCTGCAGCCAGCTTAAGTGCAAAGTCCTAATGTGTATAGATTGTAAGGCCAGAAGGGACCCCTGTGATAATTGCCTCTGGCCTCTGGTGTGACAAGCCACAGGACAGCCCTGGAATAATTCCTGGTTGTGCTAGAATTTAGCAGGAATGGTTGAATTTCGGAGAGTGTGTAATAGCTGTATGCCACCTTCTATGTGTGTGTAGGTCCCAGGTAATTACCACATTGCACAATACCTACATTGGCTCAGGACTGTAATAGAGTTGAGATTGTATCTTGCACTGTGGCGTGATGGATAATGGTGGAGTTTATGGAGTCACGGACCAGAGCGCTCCTGTTTCCTGCCTCTATTGCAGACACTCATCTTCCTGCCTTAGCATCCTTCCTGCTGTGTTAGCACCTAGCCTCTGAGTTTCACAGCTGCTTGGCAAAAGATCTTTGCAGAGGAGAGAGTGTCCAGGCCACAGGGCACTTTGTTGCAAGGCCACCTCCTTTGGCTGCCCTTTTATGTCCTGCTGTTTATATTTCATGGTTTATGTAGCCTATCAAATTAAGTGCAGTAAATCGCTTGGTTTTATGGACGGGTTTTATTTGCCTGGACCCCAACATAGCCTGGAAAGGGATGCGGAGGAGTAGAATGGGACTGAGGATTGCATCGGTAGAGCAATGGGAGGGGTGTGCCTAGATCAGAAGTCCCCAGCTTTGTGTTGTGCTCCCTGGGGATGGGAAGGAATGTTCGGGGGTAGGAGGATGCAGTTGAGGCCCGGACCAGCCCCCATGAGAGAAAGGGAAAGCCACACAGCTCCCAGTCAAGGCCCTGCTCCCAGTACCGCCTCCAGCTGTGGCCCCAGCCATGGCTCTCTTAACCTGTCTGCATCCCCCTTTCTTGGACCCCCAGTCCTGCTCCCAGGCTCCAGGGAGGGGATGTGGGCATGACAGGGGTAAGGGGAGTATGAAGTAAAAAATTTGGGGACCAGTGCCCTAAATGCCTACTCAGGGGAGGGGAGCATCTCCCATGGCTCAGACCCATGGGTGCACAACCTGCCCGTTTCCATGCACCTTAATCAGGGGGCTTTGCTGTGATGGATTCTTTCTTCTTCTTTTTCTTTCTATTGCAGTTTAACTCTCCCTCTCTATCCCCATACACACCCCTCTAGCTATCCATCCATGTCCATGCACTCGCCTCTTTTTCTCCCCCTCCCTTCCTGTACACACTCCTCTCACCTGTCCATCCATCCCCCTACACACTCCTCTCAGTCTGTCTGTCTCTTTCCCCTCTACTCTCTTCCCCTCCCTCCCTTCCTCATGGCTGTGTCTTTGTCCCCAGTGTGGCTGCCGTGACAGGCTGCCTATGGAGAACAGTGCCAGTGAGTTCTACGCAGGTTATGCTTTACAGGGACTCATCACAGGCCCTTTCACCTCACCTGAGTTAAACCCCATCTGATGTTATTTTTTACAAGGCCTTTACATGGAAGGTTTGAGCCAGCAAGGTCTCCTACTGGGCTAGTGCCCGTTAAATCACTAGGAACCATTCACTTTGCTTGAGTTCATTATGCATTTTGCTCCTCTATAAATTTTATGTTTCTTTTTTTTTTCTTTCCCATCTCTTTTTTTCCCCCAGCTCACTCTTAGTTTTGGCCATTTCCTCCATTATGAGACATAAAATCCTTTATGGCTCAATATCTCACACTGCCAAATAAGGGTCTCATTTCCCAATCTCTTTTGGCCCCTGCTGTTTCTTTGAAGACAAGCTGTAGATATTTTTGCTATTCCTCCCATAAAATTGCTTTGAACAATTTTTCTTAACCTCTTGTGAAGGACGACACATCAGAACTAACCTGCATGGAGCTTTACAAACAGTCATGCAGTGGTTATGGCATTAGTGTAGGACTTGGAAAACCCAGGTTCAATTCCTGATCTCCCACAGACTTTCTGAGTGACCTAAGGCATGTTGCTGAGTTGTTCTGTGCCTCAGTTTCCCCATCTGGAAAATGGTGATGATAATACTCTTCTACCTTATGGGTGGATTGAGAAGATATATACATTAAAAGATTGTGAGGTGCCCCAATATGATGGTAATAGATGGCTAGATTGTGTGCCTTCCAAGATAGGTCTCAACAGCAGCTAATGGATTGGATGGACCACCTGTTTGACCTGAGGAATTAGGGGATAGATTGGCATATTGGTTTGATCTGAGGCAACAAGTATGGGCTGAGAATACTGTGGGGTTGGATTGGCCTCTTGTTCTAATATGTGGTGGCTAGAACTGGAAAATTTTTTTGCATAAAGCTTTTTTTTTAAAGCCGATTATGTGACATCAAAAGTTTCACAAAGAAACTTTAAAAAAATTCTAAATAAAAGCATTGAAATTGTTTTGACATTTTCAACAGGAAATGTTTTGATGTGTCAGCTTCAAACTGTGCCTTAATTTCATTTTTTAAAGTTCAGAAAAGTTTACAAATGTCCAAATTCCAAGGAAGTGCTTTGTTCAGTTTGAAACAAGCCCCTCCTTCCAATGCAAAGTCAATGCAATTCACCAATAATTTCAGAAAATTTCATTTTTGGCCTAACCTGAAATGGTTTTCTTTTCAAAACTGCCAGGCTATGTCTACACTTGCGCAAAAAGCCTGCAGTGTAAGAAGTAGCCCCAGTGAACTGAGAAATCCGTTGTTCATCCAGCCGATGGGACCCAACGTACCTCAGATAGAGACTTTATTAACGCTCTCACCCTTCAGCGAGTCAAACAGTTTAATCAGATCACAGCTTGCTCTGATTTTGTGCAAAGATGTGGCACCCATGCAGAGTGAGTGTAAAGCAGCTGCAAAGTGCAAGGGGAGGTTGGTGCAGTGGCAACCATGCCAGCCAGAGACCAGGGCTCAATTTCCGGCTCCAGCCTGTAGGTTTATACCAGTGTTTCTCAACGAGTTGTACGAGTACCATTACGGGCACTTGAGAGACGTCTGGGGGGTACGCCAAAACAACTGAAATTTGGAGAAAACTGAATTTTTGTTTTAAGTTTTACAGCGCTTTATTATTTTTATACTTTTTACACCCAAAAATGTCATTGCCGGCCCAGCTATGATTAAGCTGTTTAAACAAATGTGTTGCAATGGTAGAAAAAAAATGGTGTGTCTGAAAACTGTAGGTACAGGAGGTACTTATAATTTTTTTTAAAAAGGGTACTTTATAAAAAAAAAGGTTGGGAAACACTGGTTTAGACCACTTCTGCACTTGGAAGGCTTTGCCTATCTAGCTCTCCTTTTGGAATCTTGCTAAATTCATCAGTTTCATGTGTCAATAAGTTCAGCTTATCTCTTCCCCAGCACCACATAGAAAGTAAATCATAACCCCTAGTTTTTCTACAGCACCTTTAGTCAGTAGAAGCAGGGCAGGATCATTATCCCCATTTTACAGATGGGGAAACCAAGTCATGAGGTAATGAAGTGACTTGTCCACGGTCACCAAGGAGGTCAGGGGTAGAGCCAGGTATAGGACACATGTCTTCTGAGTTGGAGTACAATGCCGAATCCACTAGACATCACTGCTTGCCTAGCACTGAGAGTCAAAGTACCAGGAGGTAGCATGGACTAGTGACAAGGGCACTAAGGACTGACAGTGCAAGTGAGGAGACCCGAGTGCCAGTCTTAACCCTGCAGGGTGTACAGGTTGGTTGTTAACCCAAGACACCTCAAGAGGAGTCTGATTTGCACAAAGGGCTGTAAAAAATAGACCCTTTTAAGGCATCTCAAAATGGGCCACCATAATCTCTTTGGAAAATGGTGCAGAGGATGTCAGAGATGGGGGTGAATGCTGATGGAGTGTAGCCCAATGAGCAATGCAGAATGATGCTTCCGAGTGGCTGAGCTTTACCATGAGACCTACCAAAATAAACCATTTGGATTCCTGCAAGAGTCTTTAATCTGCCTAATAATTCCTGCGGCCTGCAAAGCCCCCTTTGCCTGAGGAAATGCATTTAAACATTAACATCTGCCTGTGCATTCTGATGTCCCATCAAGCAACATTCCTGCATTGCTCTGCAGACATCCTTCCCCAGCCAAGGACGAGTAATAAACTCCTACACCAGCCTGCAGTTTCTGACCCTATTAACTGTAACCTAGTAATGCCATTTTACACCAGCTGCGATCTGTAATGGAGTAGTGCCTCTGTAATGGAGTAATGCCATTTTACACCACTTGGGATCTGGCCCAATTGACTCCAGTGGAGCAACACTGATTTACACAAGCTAGGGATCTGGCCCCACTGCATTTACAACTATCTATTCACTTCCATTGCATACTCCTTGCCTAGCCTTGCATATGGCTACTTATTGATTTGGGGGGCCTTAACATCATAGGGGATGCTGCCTGTTCCTTTGTAGTGATGGAATTTCTCTTTTGGCCATCAGTTATTTGGAAGCAAGTGGGCCTGGCGGTAGAAGGATGGGGGGAGAATGCTACAAATTAGGTGTCTTAATCCAGCACTTCTCAACACTTTTTCATTTGTGGACCCCTAAAAAATGTTGACTGGAGCTGTGGACCTCTTTGGAAATCTTAGACATAGTCTGCAGACCCCAGGTTGAGAACCGCTGCTGATCCGTCTTTTTTTTCCAGAGTGGAGAAATATAAAAATCTGGTGTTTTATTCCATCCCTGAATTCAAGATTCTGACAGATGTACGCACTTGCCGATGGGAGTTTGAATGGATCTGTTAGCATTTCTGTGACACTCCAGTATTTTAAACTTAGTTGCCCCCAAAGCTCAGCTCCTTGCTCTGTGGTTTATTCCTCTGGGGCCCATCTGCATCCATGCAGACAGCAGAACAGAAGCGACAAGACCTCACTGCCTGTCTCGTGTGTGCCTTTTGCAAAGGCCAAGTCAAGAGAAGGGGAGACATGAAGCATGGAAGGAGATAGAGGAGAGTGGGAGGTGGTGCTGGGGAGGATTTCATTGTGGGAAGTGGTGGAGTGGGAAGCACATGTTGGGGGCATGTGTGCAATGCTGCTAAAAGCCACCCAGAGATCTCCCACCTAGCACTGGATGCAGGGGGGAGGGTCCCTGGGGGAACTGTGATTCCATTTAGTCCTACTGCAGGGATTAATTGGGAGGAGTTGGGCATGGAATATGAGCTCTTTGTCTGTTTCGTTGTCTCTTTACAAGGAGATATGTATTTAAAACAGCCCACTCGCGCTGCACACACACACACACATTCAGCTCTGGGAGGGGAGTGATGTATACTGAACAGAACAGGAAAGCTGAACAAAATACTTTGATACATTTTTGTTGAAAATGTTGACGAAATCAAGAAGTTTTTTATTTTGATTTCATGGAATTGGCTTTTATGGCATTAGACTGTTACATGGGAAAACTTCTAACCAACTCTACACAGCGCCCCATAGCTCCACACTGGGAGGATAGGCTCAGAGTGGCCTGCTTTGCTAGAGTTTAAAGGACCATTATGACTCTCTAATCCAAGGTGACAAGACAGAAAGTGTGAAATATCGGGATAGGAGGTGGGGGTAATAGGTGCCTATGTAAGAAAAAGCCCCAAATATTAGGACTGTCCCTATGAAATTGAGACATCTGGTCAGTGGTGAATGGTGGGGAAGAACACATTCGGGACACCAGTCATGTGACCACCCCACGTGACTGCTTTCTGCACCACCCCTGGCCTAAGGAAGGGCCCCTGCCCTGCCCTTTCCACCCAGGCTCTGCCCCTCTCCAACCTCCACTACATCTCTTCTCCCAAGTCCCTTCCCGAGTGATGCGGCCCAGGGGGTAAATGGGACTTGGTTCTGGCAGCTTGGGTCGCCCTCCCCCGCACTCCCAGCAGCTTTGCTGAACTTCCTACTGCTGCTGAGAGTGGGGGGAGAGGGGGGACTTGGGAGAAGAGGAGGAGTGGGGGCAGGGCAGGAATGGAAAGAGGCGGGGCCTAGGGTGGAGAGGGCAGAGCAGGGGTGGAATAAGAGGCGGGATCCTCCCCCACCCTATTGTGTTGTGAGGAGAAGTCACGTGTGACGTGGTGGCGATCCTTTGCACCGCCCGCATGTTGCTCCTGCATCTGGTCTAATCTAATCTAACCTCCTGTCTAACCAACTGCACATGACCTCTCGGTGGGATTCTGTAGTTAAGAGGGTGTATGTGACCCTAGGGTGTATAACAGAGGAGTATTACATAGGAATCTGCAGGTGACACCTCTCTATATGGCATTGATGAGACCATTACTGGGATCATACATGGCCGTTTCTGGTGTTCATATTTCAAAAAGGCTGATGGCAAACTGGAAAGGGTTCCGAAAATTGCTACAAGAACGATCCAAGGTCTGGAATTCCTGCTTTAGGGTGAGACTCTTAAGATGCTCATTCTGTTTAGCTTCTCCAAGAGCAGGTTAAGACCTGACTTGACCACAGTCTAGATGAAGTACCTCAGTGGGAAAGAGATTCAGAAAGCAGAGGGCTCTTCAGTCCATCAGACAAAGGCAGAACAGGACCCATTGGCCACGAGGTGAAACTAGACAAATTCAGCTAGAAATAAGGGGAGGGAGATTAACCATTCGAAAAGCTGACCCAGAGAATGGGTGGATTCTCCATCACTTAGAGTCTTTGAGGCTTAAAAAGTCAAACCTTATTTCCAATCTGAATCTGTCTAGTCACAGCTTCCAGCCATTGGATCATGTTAGACCTACCTGTGTCTACTAGACTGAAGAGCCCAATTTCTGTATTCCATGTAGATATTATAAATGGTGATCTAGATCCCCCTTAAACTTTGGTTTGCTGGAGTCTCTCCTAATAAGGAATATTTTCCAATCCTTTAATCATTATTGGTCTCTCCAATTTATCTTTCCTGAAATGTGGGCACAATGATTGGACACAGGATTAAACTGAGGCACAGATGGAGACTTGTCCATGATCATGAAGGAAGCTAATGGCAGAGCCAGAAATAGAACCCAGGTGTCCTGCATGCTAGTCTACGGTGCTATTCACTAACTACCACTTTTTTATAAATATCCGACCCATTGATACATCTGATACAGAACTGCCACTCCTGTGTGTTCTCCTTAAAATTGTCCCATCCAAATCCAGCCCATCCTGATCCTCTTTAAATCTGCAAGCAAATGGGATGTTTTATAAATGAGTCCTTTAGTTATCAAGATACTATCACGTCACAAAGCAGAGAGTCACCTCAGAGCAGGACAAACTGACTTAGTCGAGATTCTGTCCGATGTTTATCTCTAGGTTTCTTTTTATAGAACTTGTAACATGCCCACTTCTTAAGGAAAAAAACAACCAACCCTAAAGTTAATTATTTTGCCAATTTCATGCTGCATGCATTATGCATCGAGCCTTATCTGGGCTGTAATTGCAGACAGGTATGCAAATGCCTTTCAAAAGGATTGTTAAAAGAAGTTTGCTCAGTTGCATTGTATCCAGGGCTAATAGAAATGAAAATTGTTCCAGTTAATAGAAAATGATACACATTGGAAGCCGGGTGGGGAAAAGAACATTCAAATTTGTGTCTGGGGAGGTTAATTATATTGATAGCAAGATGTGATATGACAATATTTTTCTAGGGGGAAAATGGTATAATAATAAGAAGTAATTTGGAGCTTCCCTTCATTAGGAGATATACACATTCCATCTCCCATACTGGGAGTCATTCTGATCATTTTTGTTTTTTTTATCTGGTGTTCATGGAAACATTTAAATATATATAGATGTATAATTAAAAAACTGAAGCTGAAACTGTAGAATGTTACATTCAGTAATAAAGCAGACGCAAAATCTGCTCAGTGTGGGATGAAGAAACAGCATGCTCCAGGGTTTACTGTGGTATGAGGATGTTATTGTATTGTACCACCTAAAAACTACAACCACAACTGGGGCCTTCATTGTACCAGATGCTGCCCAGACATCAACCAAAATCTGTGCCCCCTTTGTGCTAGATACTCTACAGAAACATATTGAGAAATAGTTCCTGCCCTAAAGACAGTCTAAATAGAAAAAGGATAGGAAGGGAAACTGAGGGAGTGAGGTGATTTGCCCAAGGTCGCCCAGCAGGCCAGTGGCAGAGCTGCAATTATAACTTAGGTGTTCTGGGCCCCAGGCCTGAGTGCAACCCATTGGACAACACAGCCTCCTTGGGCTCAAGTCCTGGCATTGCCTCTGTTCTGCTGGGTGACCTTGGGTAAATCCCTTCCCCTCTCAGTATCCGTTTTCCCTCCCACCTTTGCTCCATGTAAACTGCAAGCTCCGTGGGGAGGGGACTGTTCTTCAGTTGCGGTCTGTGTAGTGCTCAGAGCTCAGTCAGAGTTTAGGGAGTGCCTGGTACAACAGGGGCTTTGAGCTGGGATGGAGATTGGGGCAGTGCCTGTCACAGTGGGAGCCCTGCATCACACAACATTATTATAAAACAGGAACTCTGTCTGTAACACTGAAAGCCGCTTGCGAGGTTTATACTGTCTCTCAGCACGGCTGTGTCCTGACTGGGTTTATCTGCTTTTATAATCAATAATAATTATTCTGTCCACAGGGGATCTTTCACAGCCATGGCTTGTAACAAAGCTGCTAATGCCTCAACAAACCAAGCATTTAGGGCCCCATCCAGGATGGTGCTGGTATTTGCTAGTGCAGCCAGCCTTAGTGCAAGCCAGGGATGCTCCAGCCTTTGGAGTTCTGCAGTGAATAATGTGCAGGGGCCTGGCACAGTGATAAATCAAGAGCTTATTAATCTTAAACTCTGATATTCAGGTTTTTTAATGAATTGACTTTCAGGGCCCCTTTGGTTCACTGGAGGGTTTAAACCTGACAGCAATTAGGCAGCTAGCGAGCCGAGATTACTGCCCAGCCCGTTTCCACATATGGGTTTCAATGATCCAGGAGGAAATTTCTGGCTGGGGAGAAAGAGCTTGCAACAAGCCCGGCCTGTGTCAGTGGTCAGGGCACTCATCTGGGATACGGGAGGCCTACAGGCAAATCCCTGCTCTGCCTGGTGTGGGCTTCAACCTGGCTCTCCCACAGCCCTGGAGGAGTGCTCTGACCAGTGCTTTGCAGGGCCTGCCCGCAACATTTTGGCACCTGAAGTGGGGAGCTCAGAGGACACCCCATGCTCCCTCGTTGCAGCAGCAGCAGACACAATTTTCTGCACTCTGGGTCCTAGTGGCGCACCCCCCCCCCCCCGCACACACAGTCTGGCACCTGAGGCGGTGGCCTCAGTTCGCCTCATGGTAAGGCCAGCCCTGCTGCCTTGTAGTCAGTCTCTCTCTCTGTGTCCTGGGAAAGCTGTCCCATGTTGTAGAAATCATTACACATTTATTTGGCCAGAGAGCAATTCTCTCCCTTGGTGGCCAGGGATGGGTGGGATGTGGCAGACCCATGTTTAAGTCCCTGGTGTCTAGATACACAAGAGAGCAAGGGGCACGGGCCCAGTCCCTCCCTACGCAGGAGATTGAGGGAAGGCACTGGAAGACTAGCAGCACTAGAGTAGTGCTAGCCTGCACCCCCCTGCAGAGCAGTCATATCAGTAGCTGACCTGTTCTGCTTACCTGAGTTCAAAGAACCACCCCACTCAAGAGAAGGAGTGTTGTGTGTAGACAGGAATGGAGTTAGGGACAAGACTTCTGTTACCTTTGCACTGTCTAGCTGTGTTTAATGTTGTGTTAGTTAACATGAATCCTCAGGATTAGCTTGTAATAGGACTTAATATTTTGGTGAAAGGAAACTCTTACTTCATCTCCCATAAGATTTTAACATGGCTTAGTACAAAGGGGGATAAAAAATACGTCCTTTCTCTGAGGCCTGGTCTTTACTAGGACGAAAGGTGTGTTCGTAACTCATGCTCACCAAGCCCCAGCAGAGCCATGACAAGGTGTAGCTTTAACATGAGTTAGCAGGTGGAGGTGAATCCCTTACCCTTCTCGCCAAGAGGGAATATCGATACTACAGTCCCAGGCTGCGACTGCAGCACACACAGCTCCATCTGAGCTACCTTTGATCTCGCTAGTGCAGGTACAAAGAGGGGAGCTAGGGCAGCATGCTAAAGTCTGAGCTGCTGCTCCTTCTTTGTTGTTGGTACCTGAGCTAGGTCGATGCCAGCTGGCTTGGTTATGTCTGTGCATGCTGCAGTTGTAATCCACTGGTGAGAGTGTGCGCTAGGCCCCCTCTCTGCAGATGCACAGAGTGTCACAAACACCTGGTGCATGGGCCTTTTAGTACAAGCTGTAGTCATTTATGCTTTGAACTCTGGAAGTCGCTGGTTCTATCCCTGGTGTGTCAGCTCAGCACAGGGTCTGTGTGGACATTAACTCTGTGTATGAAAAACTTGCCTTCGCCACCCTTTAGCTAGTCTGAGTAATGAACGTATGGCTTGTCCTAGCGAAGATGCTTGCCCATAGAAGAAGAGTGAACCCTTGCCCAGGCCTTGTGCACAGTTCAATTGCTTTAAGCCAGCCTGCAAGTGGCAACTTCTCCTGCCATATCCACTTGCTGCAGGGCCAAGGCTAGCCATGCAGGGAGAGCATGTGCATGGTGTTGCTCTTTGCTCAAGCTGGCTTTCCCCAGCTCAGACAATGCATGCAGAGGACTGGGGAAGAAGAATTTCAGCCAGCCAAAGATTTCAAACATTTGACAGCCAGCCAAAGATTTCAATCGTTTTTGTTCTGCACTGAATCGAAACTGTGATTGTTTGAAAAAGCATTGAGAGCCCCCAGCGCAGCCAGCTAGCCCCAGTGGCCAGGGCATTGCTCAGGTGTGCAGAATACCCAGGATGATGTCCCTGCTCTGCCTGATTTGGAGAAGGAATGAGAACATGGGTCGCTGTATTTTCTGAAAAACACGGTTGGATGGAGAACTCCCAGGGAGCTCTCCAAAGATGCACCTTATCCATGTGTAGTTCCATAGCTCCCCTTCCCTGATGCAAAGTTTGTGTCCATATCACTCTCACACAGAGGCCCATGCTGCCTTTAGTTGGTAAAGTAGCAGGAATTCACAGGGACGGATGCACCTGCTGCATTTTAGGGGTGTTTTCTAGGTGGGGAGTGGGCCTTTAGGACTTAGATGAGCTCCAGCTCAGCTATGGGGATGGTCCCAAGGTCCTGCAGAAACCAAGCACTGCATCCTCACCGGCCTACTCCTCAGTGGCTCTCCAGATGCAATTACTTGGACCTTTTTGCTGAGGACACAGGTTATATCTGCCCTTAAACTCTCACACTAGCCAGTTGCCAGGAGCTAAATTGGAAGGCAGTATTGCCTAATAGGGTGAACACTGACTTAGGATATAGGCAAGCTGGGTTCTGATTGTGGCCATGACAGTGACCATGAGCAACTATACAGCCTTTCTGTGCCTTAGTTTTCCCATCTGTAAAATGGGGCTAATGACCCCTCCTTTGGAAAGCACTTTGAGGTCTGCTGATGGAAAGCACTAGATAAAGAGTAGGGATACTTACTGACTCCCAGATTAGGCACCATGCTTAGGCTAGTCCCTGTCAGCAAGAGGAGCTGCTCCATTTCCTCTAATGGTTGGGATCCAAAGACCGCCGGGAACTCCAGGGCCCTAGGCATCATCCATAACTCTGGGCATGCCCAGCAAAGTTAAGATGCACAGGGAAGATAACACCTCTGGTAGCTGTCCCAGGCTGGCTGCAGGCTGAGGCAGGTGACACTGACTCTCAGGTTATGTTTTCAAAATTTTTCTTTGGTCTCTCTCCCTCCTATCCCTCCCCAATGCCACCAGACACTCCTCTGTTTCTAAGGGCATGTCTACACAGCAGGGCTAAAGCTGAAACAATCTATGCAATTTGAGCTACCTCAATTGAGTAGCTTAAGTCGAAATAGCTTATTTTGACTTTTGGCGCTGTCTACGCAGCAGGAAGTCCGAGAAAGAGCACTATTCCTTCAACTTCCCTTACTCCTCATGAAATGAGGGTTACAGGAGTGGTAGTAAGAAGTCCTCCAGCTCGACATTTGCTTTTAGTGTAGATGCAGACTGTTATTTTGGAATAACATCAGTCATTCCGAAATAACACTGCTGTGTAGATGTGCTCTAAATGAAAGCTGTGATTCTAACTCGTCCTGAGATTCCATCCTGCTCTAACCATGCTCCCTGCAAAAGTCCCAAGAAGATGTCCTCCCTTCCACCCCTCTCTTTCACCTGCTAGACCTACGCCCTTCCCAGAGCTAGGAATAGGACCCAGGAGTCCTGCCTTCACTGCTCCCTCTCCCTGGTGAGCACAGAGGAGTATCCCCCATGTCATCTGGATCCCAGGACTTCCCTGGGACATAACCCTTTTTGGCATTTTCTCCCTGCAATTCATGTTCCCCATTTATGCTAATGGAACCATCCCATCCTCATGTCTCTGCTATTGACAGTTAATATGTATGACTGACTTTACCAGGCTCCAAATGTGCCTGCTCCAATCTGTGTGGTAAGCTTACCTTCCTGCTACGCCGCTCCCTCCTCTCAGATCAACTTGGGCTTTAGACTCCTACTTCCATGGATAGGGCTGTAGCTTTGCAAACTCCAACGGACTCTTTATGTCCACAGTTGGCATCAGTTCATCCCAACTTCTTTTATCCTTCTTCCCAACCCAACACACCCTGCTGACAACGATATATAATCTGTCTAGCCCTCCCCAGCAACCATGCACATTTTGGGGGCTGGCAGTCTTCAGTTCAGCTTGCCTCTTTGTAAATCCATCCTTTTCAGTGTTAGTTTCCAGTTTGCAGCCCAAAGGAATTTTTATTTCCTTGCAGGTTGTCCAAAGAGCCACACTTTTTTTTTTTCTTTTTGGCAATCTCTCCCCCTGAGCCCTGGTGTCTGATTCCTCCGGCTTTCTTCCAAAAAGTTACTTAAAACAGGATAAAAATCCAATCCTTTCTCAAAGCCCCCCGGCAGCAGGGTGTTCTTGCGTGACCAAGCTGAGGGATTTGTATTCACACCCACTCCGTGGAGGCAGAGTTGCTGTGCTACTCAACCGTGGAGGTAGCTCCCCTCCAATCCGCTTGACATACGCTGCTGAGTTGTCACAGCTTCCAGGGGGAGCAGGCTCTGCTGCTTTTGCTTTATGAGGGGAACAGCTTTTCAAAGAAGAAAAGGAAGGGGAAAATCCATTCTTATCACAGGTTGGATGTGAAATCCGCCCATGCGGCGAGGAATCCAGGGTATTTCTCTGCAGATTGCAACTTCTGCCCTGCAAAAATGATTGGACAGAGTTAGTAGGCAACAGGTATTTATTTGCAAAGGAGGAAATAGCAGAGTATCAGCTTAGTAATTAACAGCCATTGAGCTGTGTGTGTATGTGTGTTTGCGCGCGTACCGTCTGACACTGCCAGTAGATCAGAGGAACACACACATTCATAGATTTGCATTGAGAAGGACACTAATGCAGATTGACATAAACAGACTCATGTCAGGATTGACACACAGAGACATACCAACACAAAAATGTGCACAGACTGAGACACACACAGAAACACTGGTGGATAGGGACACTCACAGGGACACACTGGCACACGCAGACCTGACACACACAGAAGCACATATACATACACTTGATCTCTGTCTGTCTCTCTCTCTCTCACACAGTTTTTTACTTAGACACCAACATTTACGGAGTCTGTATCTCAGTGGATCAGAGTTCAGAGAAATAGTTGTGCCATCCTCAATTGCCAAACCTATGTTCATACCACTAAGGCTACAGACAAACTAGGGCAACTAGGTGACAAGTTCTAGGTACTGAAAACCTGAGAAGTCCCTTAATTCAGTCTCTGGATTTGACTCAGTAACCTTTGTTTCTGAAAAATGACTTAGTGATTTGGGGTTCCTGACAGAAGACTCCCAGGTTTTTTCAGAGGGTAATTTCTGGACGGACACCTGCTGCCTGTATTCAGAACCCCCTCTAGGAACAAAGCATCCCCAAATCTGGAATTGCTTTGGAAAATACAGATTTTTTGTGGCAGGACTTTTCAAATAATAATATTGTGCTTTCCATCAGTAGACCTCAAAGCACCTCACAAAGGAAGTCAGTAGCACTAGTCACATTTTACAAATAGGGAAACTGAGGCACAGAGTGGGGCTGTGATTTACCAAAGATCACACAGCATGCCAGTGGCCAAGCAGGACAGGTTGCCTGAGTGCCAATCCAATGCTTTGTCCACTAGACCACAGAAAGTGGGGTCAAATGTCTAGAGCCTTAGGTTCCTAAAATCCTGTTTTCAAAAGTAGCAGACATTTCGGAGTGAAGTCTCACTGATTTTGAATGAGAATTAGGCTCCTGTGGCCCAGATCCGCAAAGATATTTAGGCTCTTAACTCCCATGGAAATTAGGCTCCCGAATACCTTTGAAGATCTGTGCCTAAGAGACTTTTGAAAAGGAGATTTAGGCTCCTATTGCCTTAGTTACATATGAAAATTGTGCTCTCAGCTTCTAAGCCACCAAGGGTGCATCTACATAGCAGGACTTAACTCGAAATAAGCTGTGCATATTGAGCTACGTCAATTGCGTAGCTTATTTCAAAATAGCTTATTTCTAAATTGGGAGTGTCTACACAGTGCTTATTTCGAAATAAAGCGCTCTTCCTCCAACTTCCCTTATTCCTCGTACAATGAGGGTTACAGGAGTTGGAGTAAGAAGTCCTCCAGCTTGACAGGATTTTGACATTATTTCGAAATAACTGCCTGCTGTGTAGACACAGACTAGGTTATTTTGAAATAACGCTAGTTATTTCTAAATAATGTTGCTATGCAGACCTACCCCAAGATATTTTTAAGATGTTCCCCAAAAGCCTATAAGGATTCTCAAATTGGGACATGGGCACTTTTGAAAATGTCATCCATTAAGCACCATCTCCCAATTGATTCCTAATTCCCTACTCCTTTGAAACTGTTATTATTTTGGAAGTACCAACCAAAATGGATTTATGAGCTCCTTTGAAATTTCAAAATCATTTTCAATTCAAAATGGTCTGTTTTCCATCTCCCTCCGCCTCTGCACCTCATCTTTCACAAAATATTTGCAGCTGAAATTTTGATCACAGACTGCCATCAACAGTTTATTATTTACCAAAAATTCCAGAAAGTGGCTTCTGATGGAAAAAGTTCTGTGAAGCTTTTCACCGAAGAAAGGAAGATTTTTCTAATGCTGATGATTTTCCAAGAAAATATAAAAATGGTTTTTGGCTCAGGAGAAAAATTGAATTTGTAAATTCATGATTCTAAAATGGATGAACTTTGGCAAAAGCTGGCTCTGAAGGAGCCAAAATCTCTGAGCCTTTGTTATGCAGAGAAACAAAACCTCAGAAGATCAGAGTTTAAATTTTGGAGTGAAATCAGAATAACATGATCTGTGTTCATCAAGGTTGCACACACAGGGCATTTTGCATTTGTTAGTCGAGACGTCTGTGTCTTTGAAATGTTCAAGGAGGGTGGGGATTCCGTTTACCCACACAGACCTGGGTTGTATTGGCATAATGAAAAAATGCTCCCGTCCTGCCTGATGTTTTTGGTGCTCCTGAGAAAGAAAAGAACAGAAGAGGGAAAAGCACTGAGTGAAAGCCTGACTGGGATAAATGAATTCAAGACAGAGAGAAAGAAAAAGAATAGCTGCCTGACGTCTGGTGGCTTTTTAAACCATTTCTGCTAGCATGGGGTGTTGACAAATTGGCTTAAAGTTTCAAGGCTGCATGGTATGGTATGAATCCTTCGCCTAGCATTATCTGTGCTGCCGGAACTTGTGTTATGGAAATCGGGGGCCTGCAGGGTGGATTTCTCCAATTAATTCCCTGCAAATGGGATTTTCACAGCCCATCGCTGGACCCCTTTGCTCTAACTTTCCGTTCCGCCTTTCCTCTCTTTTCAAGCAAAACCACATGGGCTCATGGTGCAAAGGAAGGGAGTTGTCCTCCCCCATAGAATCAGACACACGGAGGTTGGATTTTCCAGGGCACAGCGCCACAAATGAGGACAGAATTTTCTCCCTCTAAAGCTCAGTTCGTATCCCACTGAAAAGCCAAACATAAGTGTCCCGTCGAGTGTGGGCTGGAGAAATTTTGTCCAAATTGCATGGCTGGGAGGGTCCCAGAGGTCAGCCCAAGCCTGAAAATCTACAGAGGAGTTATACAGCCCTGCTGCCTGAGCTCTGTGAGCCTTAGCTGGCTGGCACAGGCCAGCTGTGGGGTTTTCTTTGCTGTGGAGACATCCCCAAAGCCAGCCACACTCTCACTAGCCTGATCTTCCTCTCAAGCCTGTCGCTTCTAATAGCCTGGAACCCTGAGCGCTGCCGCTCTTTTAGCCCTGCTGCCTCCTGGGAGCAGCAATTCCACCTTCCACAGAAAACCTGTGAATCTTCTTTCCACCTCTTCATTTCCCAGCAGCTGGGCTGGTGAAAACAACCCAACTTCATGAGCGTTACTGGGGCAGACCCCTGTTGTTGTGAAAGGGTGTTTGTTTCCTTAGCGCCAGTGGGATTGCATCACTCCGCTGAATTAAAGGGAGTTATACTGGGAACAGCTGGCCATTAGAATCTAACTGGTCTCAGCATTGCCAATAACATCAGGCTGGTGCAAGGTGCTGTACCACTTGCTGCTAGTGAGGGGTGACTGTTGGTGAACTAGATCCACTCCAAGGCTGGGGCAAAGGGAGACAATGCAGCCTGCCTGAGAGTGCAGGGTTGTCTGCCCACGGACCATTGCAGCCTCAACTGCCAGTTCTCCCTCCCCTCCCACCTGTGCAGTCCGGACACTTTCCATTTCTGGGCACTGATGGGCGCTGCTTTACACCAGCTGGGGGCGCGGCTCTGCGATGCCAGACAAAGCAGCTGCTGAGTGCTCGCAGGGCTTTGACTTCCAAAGCTGGCGCCAGGTAGCCCCAGTCTGCAGCCACTTCAGAGCCCTCCCTTATTAATGAAACATTCCTGGTTTACTTCAGCACTGAAAGAAACCTGTGTAATAAAAGGCGCTCAGGGGATCTCAGTGGAGAGGCAAAAAGCCCGGGGAGGGGGCATGGGGTGGGCGGTTCTGCCAATGGAGCACAGGAAGCATTGAGCCATTCTCCCAGGGGGGTTATGGCGATAGATAATCCCCACTCCCCCTTCTCCTGCGAAGCTCAGAGGTGAAGCTTAAATCCCCTTTGATGTTATTACAAGTGCTTTCCGTTCAATTAAGAGCAAGGAAAAGAAGTGCTGTGAGAGCTCCCCGGAGCCAGGTACACTGGTAAATATTAACAAAGGCCCCAGACTGGATTAGACCAATGGGCTCAGCCAGTTCGGCATCCCATCCTGGGCCTCTTCCCTTACTGGTGTGCTGTTCCCTGCTCCTGCCCCCAGATCAGAGCTTTTAGCCCAGTAGCTCCCCCACCTCCACCCGGATCAGTCCGCTATCCTATCTCCCCCCAGCTGCGAGAAAGCCTGTCTCTGTTGTTACTAGTATGTACTGTGCGCATGGAGGTAGCATCCAGGAGACCCAGACCAGGACCCTGCTGTGCTAGTTCTGTACAGTCCCTGTCCCAAAGAGTTTATGGCGTAATCTCTGTGTTCTGGTGCTACCAAAATACTGCTAACAATGCCCGTGCCAGAACTGGGCTCTGTTCTTGGCACTACTATCATGCCAGTAATAATGTGCTCACTACTCAGTCTGGACTGGGACCTCGAGGTGCTACCCTCCTGTTGATAATAATGCACACCGTCTAATTGCTCATTGATCTGGGTTGGATTGCTAGTTGTGACTGTAATACCAATAACAACACACAGCGTAATGATTCCCTGATCTCTGTGGAGATGTATAGGCACTGCCATGACGCTAACCATAATGTGGACCACAAAATGATGCTACTGTAATACCAGTAACAATGCACATGCTACAATGATGACCTGTAATTACAGTCCGTAATACAGAGAAGGATGAAGCAGCTACTGCACGTGCATGCTGCTGCCCCTGTGGAATGGAATGAGAACCATAGGTCATAGGCCCCCACCCGTTAAGAACAGAGGCCAATTCTCTATTTTCTCTCCATGTTTCTTTGCACCCTGAATCCAAGCGAATGTGACTGTGACATTCCCCATCTCTTGCTAGAAGCAAACCCCGGAAGCAACCAGTCAGGCCAGGTTAGCTGCAGCCCGCTCCGAACACGAGATTGGCCATGTTTAAAGCAAGGGGAAATATTATAGGGTGGGGGAGGGTGTTGTGAGCAAATCTGCAAAGGCATCTCAGCAGCACCAGGGCTGATCTGGGAATCTCCAGTGACACTTCCTGCCCCAGGGTGCCTTGGCTGTGCCCTTTCCCTGCAAGGGCAGCTAGAGGGATGCATGTAGTGTCTCTGGTTCCAGCCATCGGCAGATGAAAGCGTCTCACACACAAGCGTGGCAACAGATTGTCACCAGAGTTGTGAAGGGGGAGAACAGTGTTAATTACAGGCGGGCGGCATGGCTCTGTGATCTTCCCACTGCTTGCAAATTAGCGTCTCTGTTTTTTTAAAATAATAATGAAAAAGCTGTTTTTTTTTTTCAAACAACCAAATTAATAAATCAATATCCAGGTGCTGCTCGTGCAAAGCAGAGAAATCCGTAGAGAAGCAGCAGAATGAACTACTAGGTTGGGGCATTGGATGGTGAGGCTGGACTCCTTGGTTTTAGTTCTACCTCAGAAAGGGGAGAGGAGTCCAGTGGCTAGAGCAGTGGGGTGCTGGGAGTCAGAACCTCTGGGCTTTTTTCCCAGTTTTGGGAATGGAATGGGGGTTTAGAGATGAGGGCTGGGAGCCAGTACTCCTAGGCCAGGGGTGGGCAACTATTTTTGATGGGGGACCACTCCAAAATTTTGGAAATTGGTCAAGGGCCACAATCTTCCATGATATTGAAGGAAGAAGTGTGGGGTCGGGGATGGAGGTTGGGTGAAGGAGGCAGTTGTGATGTGGGGCCCTGGACTGGAGTTCAGGGGGTTGGGTTGTGACGTAGGACAGAAAGGGGTTGTGACCCGAAGTGCAGGAGTTTGGGTTGTGATCTAGGGCAGAGGACTGGGGTGCAGGGTTTTAGGATGTGACCTAGGAGGCAGAGGATTGGGGTGCAGGTTCTGGGAGGGGGTATGAGTGCAGGAGGGAGCAGAGGGTTTGGGTTATGTGTGGTAAGGGGACAGGAGGGTTGGGGGAGGGAGGGGCTGGAGAATCTGGATGACCCCCGACCAGCAACCCAGCATGTTTCTGAGACAGCATCCCTGCCTGCCCCACCCATGCACAGGCTGCAGGCGTCATGTGCATGTGTGAATAACTACTAGCCAGAGGGGACGGGGCATGGTGCTTTTCAAACAAGCAGCTCCCATTGGCCAAAAAGCGGACAATGGGCTTGTTCTGGAGGGCGGGAGCAGATCTTGCAGCCTTCTCTTCCTCCCCTCCAGCCTTACAGTGGTGAAAGAGGAACGGTGGTGGCAGCAGCTTTTCTGAGCAGCATGAGAGTAAGGTGAGGCAAGCAGGGAGCCTGCCTGGGACTCCCTGTTGCATCTGTGGGCCAGATCCTGTGGCTGGGCAGGCCGGATTCAGCCCGTGGGCTGTATTTTGTCCAGCCCTGTCCTAGGCTCTATTCCCATCTCTTGGGTGGGAGTGGGGTTTAGTGGTAAGAGCAGGAGAGTCTGGGAGTCTGGACTGTTGGATCCATCCTTGGCTCTGGGAGGGGAGCTGGGTCGAACAACAAGGCATGGGAGTCAGGACTCTGCTGTGGAAACTGATACCTATATTAACAGTGTCCAAAGTCATAATAGTAAGGGTGTGTGCAAGCAGGCATGTACATTGCATGTGTGTGCTTCATATGGATTCATCTGGACCAGATTCCCCTGGCCCTGTGCCTTGTGTGGCCAGTGGGAAAAGATGATGTCAAACGTCCCCAAAATGAGAAAGTTAATGCAACTGCATTGCTCTCACTGCACACTGGTCTCATAGGTTTCAGCACAGTGGGCTGCCTGCAGGCGGACCAGACTCAATTGTACCATAAGGCTGGGAGCTACCAACTAGGGAAAGCATCTCTTTAGTCCCTAGCAGGGATTGTAACAAGTTGTTATTGACTTCTTGTTTGTGCAGTCAGACTGGGAACTATGATACTGGTGAAGCAGGATGGTGTCTTTGCAAGCAGGCTGCCCAAACTGCTGTCTCTGTAACTTTGCTTCCCAACAAAGAAACACACCTCAGTAAGTTCTGCCTGTTAGCGGGGAGCAGTGGGGCATGGGGAGAGGTGAGGGAGAATGCCAGAACTCTTGTCTTTGCTCTGGAGGGGTCTAGTCTTTAGCCCAGAGGGAGGCAGGATTCCTGGGTTTGAGGGAATTCTGGCCTCTCTTGTCATGGGCGAGTACATCATTTTAGCTCCATGGTCTGGCCTTTTATTCATTAGCAGGTGATTGTTTTTCCTCCACCAGACATCTAGATTTTACATATTTTAAAATGGCCGTATTATTGGACTGCATCCTCGCCCCACAGCTGGGAGTAGAACCCTGGCACCAGGCCCCTCCTCTGCCCTCCAATCTTCCTTGTCTTCCCTTTATCTGGCAATTGCTTTGGCTTGATTGTTCCAGTACGAGGTTGAATCCAAACTGCGTTGACTCACCACTTAATTTGAAAGCCAGACGCTTTGATATTGAGATGTAATCTCTCAAAGGAGCAGCTGAACAGCTGTGCTTCTACCACCAGGGGAGGATGCTTCCACAGCTCAGTTTCCCAGCACTGGTGGAAGGGCAGGAAGACACAGTTGCGGGGCGGGGAATATAGCTGATTTTTGGGAGCTACAGTGTTTATGGGTGTTTTAAAGGTGAAGGCCTGGAGGCACCATTCAATCATCCAGTCTGACCTCCTTTCTTTCACAGGCTGTTCAGTTTCATCCGGTTACCTCTGTGTTGAGCCTGGTGACTTTAGTCAGACTGAAGTATTTCAGTACTCAGGAGACTAACCTGTTGTGAGCCCCAGGCAAAGAGCAGAGGAGACTGAGAAAGCCCCCAGTGCCTAAGGCCCGTGCGATGGCAGGGAACTGATCTGGTGGGACATGTCCAGGCAATCCCAGCAGGCAGCCTCTGCCCCATGCTGACAAGAAAAGTGAATGCCTCCCCCCAGGTCTCTGCCAATCTGAACTGAGGAAAATTCCTTCCTGACCCCAAATATGCTGATTAGCTGGACCTTGCACATAGGTGCAAGATCCACCAACCAGTCTTTTGAGCAAGAAGATTCTCTAGACCACTTCAGAGGTCGGCTCATCCTGTCCAGTGTCGTGTCTTCAGCGGCAGACAAGACCTGATACTTCATAGGAAGGATAAAACAAAAACAAACCCAACAACCCTGAACAAACATCTGACCAGTTGTGCATTGGGGAAAAGTGCCTTCCTGACCCTACAGGTGGCTGGCTGAGCTAAGAAGCATGAGAGTAGATTAGAATCATAATCTTTCTGCAGAGCTGTGAGTATCAGGGGCGGTGCAGGGGGCAATGAAAACAATCCTCTTCTCTCCAGGGCCCGTGAAGGAAGGGGATGAACAGGGAGGGTGCAGATGTAGAATTTTATGGGTGGAGAAGAGGCCTTGGAAGATTCCAAGTCCCCGGGCAGACACGCCAAGCTGCTGTTAACATGCACTTTTCATCAGCAGCTCTTAAAGCATTTACAGAGGCAATTATTATTGTCCCTATTTTACAGATGGGGAAACTGAGGCACAGCGTCAAGTGGAGTGATTTGTGTAACACACTAGGCATCAGTTGTAGAGCTAGGACTAGAACTCAGGTGTGCTGATCAGCTAAGCTCTCAACTGCAGCATGTTTGTCCTGGCTGATACCAGGTCTCAGATGACTGTTATCTGTAGCAAGTTGCCGGTGTATATAAGGCATAGGAATGGGGACTCCTGGGTTCTAATCTCAACTCTAAGAGAAGTGTGGTCTAGTGGTTACAATGGGTTGGGTTGGGTGTGGGGTTGGCTCCATCTTCTGTTCCATTCCCAGAGGCTGCTCTAATTTGTACCTGCCTCAGAACAGTGGGAACAGCCAGGTGTATTAAATCCAGAAGCCCCCCTCAGTTCCCTGAAGGCAGGACCAGAGTACATGAGAATCAGGCCAAAGATGTGTAACTTTCTAGGCCTGAACAATGCAGAATTTATCCCTGGGGCATAACTGCAGAGAGCAGCACAGAATGGGGGGAGGAAGGGAGAGTATGCACTTTAGTCCCTTTCTTTTCAAAAGATAATTGGAAACAGAAACTGCTTAAGAAAAACCCCAACCAAATAACTGGTCCTGGCTGCTAATATTTTGGGGCTGTTTTAAATATTCCATCTAAAGAAATGCCCCCCAAAGTCCCAGGATAGTGGGGTGGTTTGAATAAAAATCCTGCTCTCTAGCAGCCAGGAGTCCACGCAAAAGGGCTGACTCGCCCTCAGTGCACAGCAGGATCTGATTTAAAAGCATTGGTCAATTATTTGAATGCCTCTGTGTGTGATATTTCATTGGGGTGTCCTATCAAACACAACCCAAGCCTTGTGCAGTAGCATGCGAAGTGCATCCGGGCAGCGAAGCAGGGCACGCATTTTGTTAGCAGGGCCTTTCTTATTGCCATAGCTTGGCAGTGTAGTTGCTGAACTGAAAGGGAGCTTTAGAAAGGACCTTCCTGGGACATGGAGTAATGGGGCACAGAGCACTGAAAACCTCACTGGGAGAGGGGGGAATGATCAGTAGGAAACAGGATTAGACTCGGGATCCTTCTAGTTTAGTCTAGAACGATCTTAAATCTCTCACTGTTAGAGCCCACGTGTCGAGAGTACCAGCTGTGCCTTCCCAGCATCCAGTGAGATTTCACCTCTAATTCACAGTCAAATCCAGCCTCAGGCAATGGAAACTGAACTTCGTTCCCTGCCCTGTGGATCACACGTCACATGAGTTTGTGGATCTCACCCTGATTCCTTCTGAACAGGGGCTTGTATGCAAGATGTCGTAGACCTGGTTTTCTGTCCTCTCGCATTGTGTTTTGTCATTTGCACCAGTGCAAAGTGAGTGGAAACCATGAAGGGCTGCTTATCCTTCACATGTACGCAGTCCTTTGCACTAATACAGTGTTAGTGTAAATCACTAGCGGTTTGAATCTCCATTGCCTGGGACCCCTGTGCAGTCATTTGTACCAGTGCAAAGTGACTGTGCACCACAAAAGGCTTGATTTCCATCACTCTGCCCCGTGGGTGATCACTTGCACTAGTACGGAGCAAGTATGGAATGCCACTCCATTGGAACACTAACATTTTACATTCTCCAATGTAAATGATTGCACAAGGGTCAGGAAAACAGACAACCAGATCCCCAGTACGTCCCACTCAATTTCTACTAGTGCGAATGACTAGAGCAGGGCTACTCAACTGTGGAAGCCCCGAGGGCCACAATGATACTAGCGGCACATGCCGAGGGCTGCAACTTAAGTGTGGTTGTATGTACATGCAAATATATATGCAAATATATACCAACGGTGCTTTTTTTGTGACAGTACGCACTGGTATGGTGTACCAGCACTTTTTTTTGGGAGCATTCGCACCACGTTGCTTTCTCCCAGCACAGCCCCTTGCCGGCTCTGGGAGCACTCGCGCCGCTTTCCCCCAGCACAGCCCCCAGCCTGACCAACTCCTTCTGCGGGAACAGCAAGATGAAAAATTTGCTTTTCGCTTATGCACATGCATATGTTGACATGATATAGGAAGAAGGGTGGGAGAGACATTTTTCAAATGTACTTTCCTCAAGAAATGAGTACCCAAAAAAGCACTGTATACAAATAACTTCCTTCACACTGACAGGCATGAATACAAAGCACTTCCCACAATGCCCCGGTGCTCCCGGCACCTACTCCCTGGGGTTTAGAAACACCGACACCCTGTACCCGTCTGTTCCAGCCAGCCCCTTCGCTTGCACCTTTCAACGCTCACCCCGCCTGGGAGACGCCTCGCCAGTGTGGAGCGTGTTCCCAGTGGAGGCCATGTTCAAGGATCCCACCCGTGGGCCACATGCTGGGCCCTACGTAAACCCAAACTGCACCGTGGGCCACAAACAAAAGGGCTGTGGGCCACATATGGCCCACGGGCCACATGTTGAATAGCTTTGGTATAGGGCATTGCCAGCTAGGGATGTCACTGTGCAGACGACTGCATGATTAGCCTGAGCTTGAAGCACCATCGTAAGGCCATCCTTCCCTTGCTGGCTGAAAACCATGATTCCCAGCTACTTCCTGAATGCAGAGAGCTTTGCTCCAGATAGCAAATGCAAAAATCAGATCAGAATCAAAAGAGCAAGTCCCCTCTATCTGGCCCCACAAATTCCCAGATTGTAATTAGAATGATGATATTTTAAGGTGGAAAATCAAGTGGCTAGGCCCTCACCTTGCGCAGGTCCACAGAAATTATATTCCAATCCCAATGGCCTGGATAAAATTACTCACTGTCCAGGCCAACATGGAGCATGTGCATCTTACTCTGAGCTGAAAGAGCCACATTGCGGCCTGCATCCCCTGCTCTCTATCTCTGGCCAGCTGCAGCCACCTTGATGGCAACCAGCTGTTACCGCAGCCTCCCTTGGTGGCAGCAGCACCAGGCTCCCAGTGGCAGCGGGTGGTACTGGACCTTGCAGTGCCTCAAACTATGTTGCACAGCACTGTTTTGAATGGATACCACTAGCATGAGCCTGGCACCCAGGCCCAGCACTGTCATGTGATCTAAGCAAATGTGATAGTATTCTGCTCTTAAATGGAGTTATTTAAGGGTTTAAAACCTACTTTTTGAAATTAAAGACTCTTTTAAAGTAAGTGTGTGCACCTCGATCAACTTTCATTTCAGTGGACAAAAAAAAAAAAAAAGAGAAATCCATCCTGGGCTGTAATTTGAGAGAGGGCTCCCTACTGGCCAACACATCAAGTACAGAGCCCAGCAGATCCAGAGCTAAAGAGATGAGCTGCTCCCACTAGAGCTGGTGGTCTGTAGCCCAGAGGCTCTACTTAGGCGATGGCACAGGAGGGACATGTAGTCAGAGTGCAAATAATGGGTTTGTCACTGTCTGGCAATTCTTAAAAATGAGTGTGGGGTCAAACAGAAAACAAAACTTTTCAAAATTTTCAATGGGTCCAAAAATCTAAACCCCTGTTTCGTTTTGGGGTATTTTAAAAATGTTTTAAAATTAACATAGAATCACCAACGATTTTGCAATGAAAAATTAGAATATTCTTCCCCGCCCCCACCCCACAATGAACATTTTGGTGAAACTAACCTAAGTGCAGGAAATGGAGCTGCTGTTTTTGCAGACAAAAGTTTGGGCTGCAAAATGTCACCCGTTCTTGCCGGGCGGTGCTCAGCAGGTGTCACGTCTGCCAGAGGACGGGTGTCTGTCTGCGTGTGGGGAAGTGCTGAGCATGCAGCAGGACTCTCTGGATCTTTCACTCTTGGATTCCAATGGAGTTGGCATCCCCGCCTCTCCCCTCCACAACTCATCTCAGACATCTATGGAAACAGCCCAGTGTGCTTGTCTGCTCCCATTCCCTGCCTCTTGCTTTCCTTGGTAACCTCCCAGCCCTTTGCCATCTGCGGGGATCATCTGAATGTGACACGCCGCTTCAGGGCAGGCCCCAGATGTTGTATAGAGAAGGGTAGATTCATTTTTTCACGCTGCTTCTGTAGAACAAACATGGCTTGATGCAATCAGGCAGACAGACATTGTGATAAAGGGCACTGCGGCGGGACACAGGACACCTGGGTTCTTCTCCTTGCTGTGCGTCATCAAGCCCCTTCCCCTCTCAGTGCTATTGTTGTCCCCTCTACACCCTTGTTTTTATAAATTGTCAGCCGTTTGGTTCAGCGGCTGTCACTATGTGCTTGTGCAGCACTCGTCATAATGGGGCCCTGATCTTAGCTAGGGCCTCTGCCTCACTTGGCACAATGTGGGTTCTGATCTCGGCTGGGGTCCAGTCTCAGCTTAGGCATTACCGTAATGCTGCTCATAATAGCATCAGGGTCATACAAAAAGTTCCCAGGCATCAGTAATGGCACATGAGATGGGAACTGCCTGTAGCGCTAGCCCACTTGAATCTGCACACGGGGACTGGCTGACTCCCTGCCCTGGATTGGCAACCCAAACCACAGAGATGGGAGCACGGCCTTGCTGGCATTTGAACTTGTAAACTCAGGTGAATCGGTGTGTCTCAGATGTAGCCATCTGTCCACAGTCAGTCACCCATCTAACATCCATCTCTGCCCTGCAGGACAGAGCCTCTCAGGCCATGCCCAGTAGGGAGCCCTCTATCCATCCATCGATCCACATCGTGCACGTGTATCTGTGCATAGCCCTGTCTGTTTCTCCCTCCCCTTGCTGGCTTTGCTGCGGGGAGCTTTGTGCCTTTGGACAGAGCAACTAATCCAGCTACTCGGCTGCTTCCCATCGTGTCCCTCACCCACTCTTGGAGGCTTTCATGGGAGCTGCTCGCACTGGAGTGTGCCTGGTGAGGAAGCAAAATGCAGGACTATGTAGCACTAAAGACTAACAAGATGGTTTATTAGTGATGAGCTTTCGTGGGCCAGACCCACTTCCTCAGATCAAATAGTGGAAGAAAATAGTCACAACCATATATACCAAAGGATACAATTAAAAAAAAAAAAGAACACATATGAAAAGGACAAATCACATTTCAGAACAGAAGTGGGATGCGGGGGGGGGGGGGGGGGAGGAAGGAAGGTAAGTGTCTGGTGAGGAAGGGCCTGTCAGAGTGAGGAAGGGTCTGTACTGAGCGCTGTGCTTTGAGGGGAATCAGGCAAGAAGAGGCTCTGTGAAGGTACCCATTGTACAGGGCACCTTTTAGAAACTGGACCTTTAATAACTCCAGTCATCTGAAGAAGTGGGTTGTTACACGAGGGGAGTTTAACCTAAGTGACAGCTGTTCATACAGGGACCCCTTGTCGGGTGCTGAGATGCAGCCAGCTTTGAGGGGTTGTTTACTACAGGGATCTCTCACCTGGCACTGAGAGTGGACAGCTCCTGTGCGGGGACGTCCATATATGCCAGGATTCCTTGACAGGTGCTAATGTGCAGCTTGCTCTGGGGAGGAGCAATTGTTTAGACAGGGATGAGTCACTTGAGACTGAGATGCAGACACAGGTTTGGGCGGATTTTATACAGGGATCTCTTGACAGGCACTGAGATGCAGCTGCCTCTAGGGTAGAACATTTCTACCCATGCCAGCAACATTTTAGGATGACTGATGTATCCAACAACTGGTGGCTGGGAGAAATGGTATTAACTGAGCTGGATTTTAACCAGGACACTGGGAATATAGATAAAATCCCTGCCAAATCTCACACACACACACACACGCACACACCTGCCCCTGGCTAGTTCTTTAATGATGGCAGTGAGGGAGTGGAAAAGCGGGTTCCCCCGGACTCCCAGCTCCTAAGCTTCTGCTGCAGCATGTGGCACCATTTCACCAACCCTGTATCCTGTTCCTTTCCACGTAGGCACCTGAGTTTTTTTCAGCACACAGTCCCCTGGGCTTCAAGGACATTTCCAGTCTTCCTGCCGTCTGGCAGAGCAGCTGGTGGCATGGAGTGGAGTTTAAGGGAAGATTTATGAGACAAGTTAAAATTTAATTTGGGTGGCAGGGCCTATGCTGCTGGGATGCTCCTGGGCCAAGATTAATTGCTTTCTTGCTCACAGCACTTTATCCACCCCCACCCCTAATTTCGTATCCAGTGGGGTAGTTCAGGCCAGGAAGTGGGGAGGCCTGATACTAAGGAGATGGGCAGGATTCTGGACTCTGCATGGACTGTGGTATGAAACAGAATGAGACAGAATGTGGCTCTTTGTCGGAAGTCATGTGGGCAGAGCACAGGACTGGAGGCCAACCTCCTGGATTCTGTACTTGGCCCTGGGTGTGGAGTGGTGTCTAGTGGTTAGAGCAGGGGCCTGTGAGCCAGGACTCCTGGGCTCTCCTTAGTTCATATAGGAGAATAGGTTCTCATCATTAGACTCTACAGCAGTGGGCCCGAGGGTCACATGCGGCTCATCGGGGTTCTGTGTGTGGCCCATGAGACATTTTGTTTCCTGTTGCCCACTCTCAAGGTTGCCAGATTCTTCTGGTTTCCATCCACGTGGCTTTTTTCCTACCAGAATTACAACAGTGACACGCGCGTAGAGCAATGGCACACGAAGTGAGGTGTGAGCTAATTGCACACAACATGGTGAGAGCCGTGCGCTCCCTCTGCCGCCAATCAAAGCGCTGCCATGGTTCAGTCAGCACAGCCCGCAAATTCTAGGTACGCAAGCGCAGTTAGCAAAACTGCCCTACCCCGGGAGACATTCTTGTTTGCAGCCACTTGTGACCCCCTCCCTAGCCTGGGTTGCCCATCTCTGCTCTAGAGTCCAGACTCCTGGGTTCTACTCCCAGCTCAGGTTGGGAACACATATGTAACTACTGCAGGAAGGTCTGGCCTGGTGCTTTTGCATTGAGTCAAGCGCTGTCAGGAGCTATCTAAATAATAACTATTAATAACACCAGGTAGTGGGAGTCTGGGGAGGCAGGAGGGAGCGATTAATAAACCAGCTCTCCGAGCTGTACCCCTCCCTCAGCACAGGTTGGAGCCCGACTGCAGGAGTGAGATTGGCTGAGCTTGTACCATTTCCTTGGGCATTCCCTTTGTGCGGGACAGAGCCTCTGCTGGCGTCAATCAGCAGGCACTCTGCAGAGGGAAGCTGATCTGGCCTATTGTCCCCCATGGAGTGATATTGATTGATGTCGGCTGGGGATCTGGCTGTACTGAGTCAAGCTGAGTGGTGGGCACTGCACAGACCTCAACAGAGACTGGAGCCCCCATCAGGGTGGGTGCTGCACACACCCTTCCACAGGACTTGCCCTCTAAACAGGTAGAGGAAGGATCATTGTGACTTTTTACAGATGGGGAAACTGAGGCATACAGAGGTGGCTGGGATTTTTTTTTTAAATGCAGGAACCCATTTCCCTGTCTGAGAACATGAGACACTTTAGGCCAGGCCAGGAATTGAACACAGTCATCCTGGAGCCTCCTGCACCCTAACCCCAAAGCCAGCCCTCCCAGGGCTTTTCCTAGCCCCTGGCCAGTTCCTTATCCCTCCACCTTTGAATCTTTCCTGGGTTGAGGCTGCCTGCAGTTTTGCAGCAAATGAGATGTTGTGGCTCTGTGGGTTGCATCTGTTTAATTATTTAATGGGGGATTTGCCTCTGCATTCTCACCTGGCCCTTCTTAAAAGACTTCCTAAATAGCTTCCGAAGCTCCCCTGCTGATCAAAGCACACAGTTAAAAGAGATGCCTAGTTAATCTTGCAAGAGTCCCTGGACTCAGTTAGACCTGGCACTGGCTGCAGGCAAAGCTGCTGTCTCATGGATGGTACCACGTCAGGAAAGGGATAATTGGAACAAATGCTCTGGAAGCCGGCGATCCGTGGTTCTCCAACACACAGGGAGCATCAAAGAAGTGAAATATCCCCGTGCAAGGGCTATTTGTGGTGCCCTCCCCAGAGCCTGGGCATATGAGGAAGTGTTGGCAGATTTATACACTGTCCATCCATTTGCAATATCTATCTATCCATTGCAATCCATCCCCCGTCTCTCCCATCTTCCTGTCTCAACCTATCCATTGCCATACAGACACTCCACTGAGAACCGGACAGAGGCCTTCCTGGATGTGCAGAGAGCCTGCAACAATAGCTCCCAGGAGTGTGAGCAAGGCATTGGGTTAGAGCCACAGCAGCTTAGGTCTTCATAGCACCAGCCATCCCTTCTTTGTCCTTCACAATGAGAACAAGCCCTACTTGCCTCTAATCCTCCTGCATCTTTCCCTGTGCCAGCTTCCCGACTGGGGGGGTCAGCGGCTAATAGGAATTTATTCCACCAGGGCTAAGAATTTGAAGCAGGGGTTGAAATAACTGAATTAACCTAAACTGCTCATCTTGTTTCACAATGCAATTGGATTGATTTTATGTGTGGTTGGATGTATCTATATATATTTTAGAGATTTGTGTGTCTGTCGCTGTGTCTGTCTGTGAGTCTGTTTGTTCAAGAACTCCTTCTAACCAGTAAGAGGTAGGACCACCACATTCAGTATGCAGCCTCCTCGTCTCCTAACTTAAAGCAAGGTCAGGGTTTGGTTGTGCCAGGAAACCAGACGTGCCAGGAAAGGAGCTCTCGAGGCTCACTGTAATCCAGGGGTTTGAGTGTTTGCCCCTTGAACCACGCAAGTGCTGGTGCAAATCCCCTTTACGCTCCCTGACAAGAGATTGAGCATTGATCTCATGAGTTGGATAGACATCGGTCAGGGATGATCTAGACTGTGCTTGGTCCTGCCATGAGGGCAGGGGCTTGGACTCGATGACCTCTCGAAGTCCCTTTCAGTTCTGTGATTCCATAACATGGAAAGGGAGGGGCTGTTCAGAAGGACTTGATACTGAGTATTCACTGGGGGCAGCTGTATCACCAAGGAAGTGGCCAGCATGGCTGGGTCTCTGACAGTGCACTGGGTAAGTAGCCCCCTTTCTTCCCCTCCTCTCCCCCCCGCCCCGACTCTTGGCTGTAGTGCTGGAGTAGGGGGAGAGAAAAAGTCCCCGGCAGCCAGATGGGATGGGAGAGAGAAAATGCCACTGGGGGGAGGGTTGAGGGAGAGAAAAGGTCTGTGCTGGATGGGACCCCCAGCCCTTCTTCACCCCATCACTCACTCAAGTACCCCCCAGCCTCCTGCACTGCCCCCCCATCCCTAATTCCTGCACTCCCCACACCACCAACCCCCTCCCTGAAGGATTCGGGCAGTGCCAGATCAGTGTGCTAGTGCATATATATATGCATATATATATTATGTCCCCCTTCAAAGCCCCATCCTGGGAAGGGAGTGGGGTCTAGTGGTTAGAGCAGGTTAATTGGGAGTCAGTAGCACTCCAGGGTCTGATCCCTAGCTCGGGGTGGGGAGAAGAGTCTATTGGTTACATGGGGGCTGGGTTAGGTGTCACCAGGGCGGGTGTCCCACAGATTTTGTAAGCTCTCCACTGTGCCTGCAGATACCTAATAGCTCCTGCCTCCAGCAAACACCCTGTGGGACCGTGTCCCCTCCCTACACACACATTGCAGGCAGCTCAGCTCCAGGAAGCATGCACAGCCAAGTGCTGTGTCACAGGGGGCTTTGGCAGCCAGCTGCCTCTTCCCCTTCCCTGCCCGCCTCCCAGCCACTCAACCTGCAGATATATATTCCCATTCCCAGCCAGGCTTGCCTTGATGCACAGAGGTCTATTTAAATGTAAATGGCAGTAGGCCCAGCAGAGAGAGATCTAGTCTCATTCGGATTCCCTGGACACTGTAAGAGGCAGCTAGGTGGGAAGAGTAAGGGGAAGTGTGGTCTAGCATGACAACTGAGATCTACTCCTGCTTTTTCAGTGTCCTGTTAGGTGACCTAGGGTTGGGCAAATTCCTGCATGTCTCTGGGCCTCAGTTTCCCTACCCATTGTCTGCTCAGACTGTGAGCTCTTTAAGGCAGGGCCTGGCTCTGACTTTCTATGCAGTACCTGGCATGTTGGGGCCTTGATTTTAATCAGGGTCTGTGCAGCACCTGGCACAAGGGGGCCTGATCTTGCTCAGAATCCGTGCAATGCTTGGCATAGACTGTCCAGTCTTCAGTCCAGTAGATCAGCGCTAGCTGGAAGCATTAGAGCTGGATGTAATAGAAAACTTTTAGTCAGAGTAGTTTTCTCTTTTAAACTGCAGTGTGGTTAAATGGAGACATATCGTGGGAACATGTCAATTTTGACAAATGTATTATCAGGAAGAAATCAGACAGAATCGTTCTGACTCCCTCATTTTGTTCTGAGACAGCAAATGGTTCTGTTTCCACTGGGTTGTCTTGATTCATTTTGTTTTGACATTTGTATGAATTCTGATATTTTGAAATGTGTATGCATTCCAAAGCAGAAATTTTCCAGGGACGGAAAATCCCACCAAAAAATTTGATTCAGCCCTATTGAATTGCTTTCTTTTGATCACATGGAAACAATTCATTTTGAGGAGACAATGTTTGATTTTCCTGTGTCTGGAAATGAGATTTACCAACTTGAAATGAACCGATTTGATGTTCCCAGAAGGAAGAGATGCAGGGGGAGTTGCCTTTTTTCTAGATTGGATCTCAGATCGAATATAAGGGTATTTTGGGTGAAACTGAATTACCAGTAGCATACAGGTGGTCAGACTAGATCAGTGCCTGGCAACTGTGCATGCGGCCTAGTGGGATTCAGTGTGAGTCCGCAAGACATTTTGTTTACTGTTACCCATGCATGGGGTTGCCAGACTCTGCTGGTTTTCGTCCACATAGTTCTTCCTACCAGTATTACTAAAGTGACACACACATAAAGCAAGGGCACAGGAATTGAGATGCCTGCTCATTGCTCACAACATTGACTGTGCGAGCCGGGCGCTCCCTCTTCATCCAGTCAAAGCACAGCTGTGGTTCCGACAGTGCACCCTGCAAATTCTAGATACGCAAGTGCAACTAGCAAAAGAACCCCATCCTAGGAGACTGTCTTGCTTACAGCAATCTTGCAAACCACTGAGATGAGATGTGGCCCACTCACTAGCCTGGTTTGCTCATCGCTGGACTAGATGATCAGTCCCTTCTGACCTTAAACTCTATGAAAACTCAAAGCGCCTTGCATCCTAGCCTGGTGGGTACATAAGGCAGCCTCTCTCTGCCCTGCCCTGCCCTGCCCCTACAGTGTATGGCAGTGAGGGGCAGCCGAGGCTAGTGAGTGGGCCATAGGAGTGGCCCTTCATCTCAGTGGGCTGCAAGACTATGGTAACTAAGATGGTCTCCTGGGATAGGGCAGTTTTGCTACCTGCGCTTGCGTACCTAGAATTGGCGGGCTGTGCCGATGGAACCGTGGCAGCGCTTCGGCTGCAGAGGGAGCGCGGGGCTCTCACAATATTGTGTGCTGTCAGCAGGCACCTCACTTCCCATGCCCTTGCTTTATGTGCGTGTCACTTTAGTAATAGCAATAGGAAAAAACCCAAATGGACTTAAAGCAGCTGGCTGGCAACCCTGCGCGTGGGCAACAGTAAACAACATGTGTCATGTGCCACCCACAGAACCCCGATGGGCTGCGTGTGGCTCGCAGGTTGCCCACCACTCTCGTAAAGTCCTTGTGAAGCATCCACCTCCTCTCCAAGCCTTCTAGTTCTAATGGTGCTCCAGGCATCTCTGACACCATCAAGAGCATCTCCTGCAATATGATTCTGCATTGAAGAGCTGGGGACTGACATGGTGGGAGGAGCCGCTGTGTTAAAAAATGGCCCCATTGGTTCCCCCCATCTCTGTACTCATAGACTTTAAGGTCAGAAGGGACCATTATGATCATCTAGTCTGACCCCCTGCACAGTGCAGGCCACAGAATCTCACCCACCCACTCCTGGAATAATCCTCTCACCTATATCTCAGATATTGAAGCCTTCAAATAGTTTGAAGACCCCAAGATGCAGAGAATCCTCCAGCTGTGATCTGTACCCCATGCTACAGAGGAAGGCGAAAAACCTCCAGGGTCTCTGCCAATCTACCCTGGAGGAAAATTCCTTCCCAACCCCAAATATGGTGATCAGCTAAACCCTGAGCATGTGGGCAAGACTCACCAGCCAGACACCCAGAAAGTTCTCTATAGTTACTCCTATCATCCCTCCATTGACCTATTTATCACTGATAATGAATGGTCAATTAGTTACCAAGAAGTCAGCTGCCACGGTTCAGTCGGCACAGCCCACTGTTAAGGCCAAGAAGCATATCCAGGCATGGCAGGGGAAGCACGAAGGTCAGCTCCAACCTCTCCCTGCATGGACTCTTCATGGGTAGTGCCCAGCAAGGACTCAGCAGGGGCAGAGAGGGGAAGGGGTCTGACAGGACCGAGGGGTGTGTGTGCGTGTAGCATTTTATGAGAGTAGATTAACTGTGCATCTGGGAGAAGTTAATGCAGGTTGTCTGTGCAGCCTCCTTGGAGCATACAGCTGCAAATCACTCCAAGTTGCAGGGTCAGAATGGGGGTCAGGACTCCTGGGTTCCGGGCTCAGCTCAGAAAGGCGAGGGGGTTCTAATGGTTAGAGTAGGGAGTTAGGACTCCTGGGTTATGCCCTTGTGCGGGGAGCTTGAGCAGCTGCAGTCTCTGTTCTTTCTGTAGGTGAATTCCCCATCTCGTGTCATTCAGTACTGGTTCCCCCTGTCTGTGGTAGCAGGGGTTGGGCCAGCTCCAGGCAATGGGGGACTGGTGCTGATGGGGTACGTGTCAGTGTGAGGGGCAGACTTTGGACAAAGATGGGGACTCCTGGGTGTCACTCTTGCTGAGGTGTTGTGGGTTCTGGTTCCTTCCAGCTCTCTCCACACCCCATCCAGATGAGAGGACAGAAGTCATGGCTCCCAGCCTGCCCTGTTCTACCCACGAGACCCCACTCCCACCCAGAGCTGGAGACAGGACACAGAAGACCAGACTCCTATTCACTGGGCTCTGATAGACTTCCAGAGCTGAGACTAGAACCCAGCTGTCCGAAAGAGCCTTTACCACTAGCCCCTGGAAGAGAGTCAGAGTAGGAACTGCGCAGCTGTGCAGTGCACAAGCAAAACAGGCTGTGGTTTAGAGCAAGGCAGAAAACTTTCCAGGAGTAATAACAACAGCAATTAATAGTTATGCTCATTAAAAACACTTGCTAATTAATCCCCTTGATATTCACATACGGCCTTGTTCCCCTCCTGCTTCTGAGTGAGCAAGTGACTCACCAAAGAGAGATGGGAATAGAACCCAGGAGTCCTAATTCCCAGTCCCCTTGCCTCAATTACTAGATTGCATCCCCCCCGGTCCCTCAGCTGGGGAAAGAACTAAGGAGTCCTGACCTCCACCCTCCCACCACAGTAACCACTGGACACCACACGCCTGCTGCCTTCTCTTTAGTCCCTGCAGGGCGGAAGCCCCTGTATGTCTCATACGATGCCTGACAGAAGTGGATCTGCTCTCACACAGCCCCGTCCTTCCCCAGTTAGCATTTGTTCTCAATAAAGCATGTACCTTGTCATATCAAGGCCAGTATGGGAGCTGTTATTGCAAGGAGAATGGCCTTTCCCATTTGTATGTACCTAGGCTATTCTGGTCTCTTATCTAAGGCATGGCAGGGCAGCAAAGCACTCAGGAGAGGAACAGGAGTTACAGAAACCAGCTTCCTGTTCTGCAGGAGAGAGATTCACCCTGATTTACTTACTTCTCTATTTGCCTTGTGCGGCTTTTATGGAGTATTAATACGCTGGGAAAGTAGCCCTGCTGGGTCTAATCCGCCCATCACATGGGGCTGTAATAAATTCCTAGGTGTCCCTGTTCCCAGGCCTCCCTGACTTCCAGCCCCCACCCCCAACTTTTAATCACCATCCTTTCCTCCAAGAGCTGAGGACAGAACTCAGGAGTTCTGGCTCCGAGCCCCCAGTACTTTAACCATGAGACTCCTCCCCCCAGCCAGAGCTGGCATAGAATCAAAGATTTATCCTGTGGCTGCGAGGGAGGGGAGTGCGGAGAGTCAGGGCTCCTTGGTTGTAGCCCCAACTCTAGGAGGGGGCTGAGGTCACATGGTTAGAAAGAGGCAGACTGTGGGCCAGGACTCCTGGGTTCTGTTCCTAGCTCAAGTGGAGTGGGGGACTGGGAGCTGGGACTGCTGAGTTCTGGTCGTGCCCCTTCCCTACCAATCCACACCCATTACAGGGATAAGAGGGTTTGCCTTCTTTCCCCTGGATGAATTTATTTGTCCCAGACTCTGGGAGCTTAGGGGCAGAGCCCTATTGCTCTTTTGTGCAACGAACCAACAGTGACTGAACTTTCTTGCTCCTCAGACCAGCCGGGGAAAAATACATCAGCCAGTTTTGTCCTCACATCTCCTCTGCCTGATTTGTTAGGCAGGAGAGGATGCCTAGAGCAAGCTGCACTCAGTTCCTGAGTGTCCCACCGGGGCTTGACAGCCACAGCACCTGGCATCATCTTTCCTTTGCGTGAACCGCCAAAGGCTGGTGTTATGGGAAAGCTGGGCTAAAAAGAAGCATCTGCTCCCTGGCCCATGCGACATGGCATTCTGGCACGGCGGTTTGCAGGAGAGGTGGGTGACATGTTTTGTCCAAAACATTTTTGGGGTGATAAATACAGATTTGGTGACACTGGCCTATGTGACAGTGTGGTTGCATTGTTACTTTTGACACTCCCCTCCCCCCTCCTCCTCCAATTGACATGTTTTGATTTTTCATTTCAAAATGACTTTGTGTTTCAAACTCTCTTTTAATCTTATTTTTTTTAAGTCCTAAAGTATCAAAAATGGTGGAAATCAAGGCGACGTTCCCCAATTTTTTGACTTGCGGAAAGTTTTCATTTTCCACCTGACATGAAAAAACATTTACGCTGATTTTGTGAAGTTGCCAACAAGCCAAAATTATCCATTTCCTGCTCAGCTGTAGCAGGCCAAAGGGATGGAACCAGGGATCTCTCTTAACAAGGTTCCAAACTTCTGCAGACAGAGCTAAAAGATCTAACGCTGTAGCAGACTCAGTCAGCAACCTCTGTATTTGGCCCCCTCTGCTACCACTAGATGGCGACACCATGAGCGGGTAAAGCTTACACTTGCCCCACCCCCTTACTCCTTTGGGACCATGTCCAGTTAATGGCTGGGATTCTGTTAGTTTCATGCTGCGCCTGCTGCAACGCTTGCTGCTCCCTTGAATTCCTACTGCTGTCACTGCCCCTGGCATCATGCTGTTAGCATTAAACAGCCTGGTTCTAAAGACAGTTGCAGAGGGGGCTAGGATAATGGAGTCGTCCATCACATTAGTGGGGGACTGGCTGGCTCAGGGGGTGGGGGATGAGTTATAGGGCCTTTCCCCTCTAGGAAGTGCCAGCTCCCACCCATCCCATTCCATCATTCAGCAGAGCCCGTTCCAATGTGGTGCATCCATTTAATCCTAGATTCTAAGGATGAGGAGACTAGTGTGATTGTCTTGTTTGACCTGTACAACAGACTGGATACCTCCCTTCCAGCACCAATGTGGCACATGCTACGAGTTGGCTGGGACTCAGGCAACAGATTACCACCCCGCTAAATTAACACCACTGCAGTCAACGTCCTCCGCTGTATGAGATTCCAGGATTGTCTGTCGCTGAACCCTAGAATGTCTGCTGAGTCAGCGTGACATGATAGAAACTGCTCCAAGCGTTGGGTAGAGCTCTTTCTGCAGAATGTCACCACGGTCAATTACCCCTGGGAGTTGCGGTCCGTTATTGTCGTCCAGTTTATACGTTCTCAGCCATTTTCGGCTTTTCTGCATACATGACTACACAGATTCCATCTGTCCAACAGCCCGGGCATTCAGCTGCTAGTTATTCAGTGCTTGTGTGATGGTAGCACCCCAGAAGTCTTAGCAATGCACCCCATTGTGGGAGGTGCTGTCTAGCCACAGAAGAAAAAGCAGTCAGAAGCTAAGCATTGAAAGGCCCATGCAGACCGAGTTCCCATCTCATCCAGCATCCTTAGAATTATGGCAGAGTGAGCGCCGGCGCTATGTATGCTGAGAAATCTGCTCGAGGCAAATCTTTGTCTCTCAGGATTCCTTGAGGCAGCACCTAAGGGGTTAACTCATTCTCATCTCCTTCCTGTTTGCATGAGATTGGAATCAGCCTACAGAAACTTACTTCCTCCTCCACTCTTTACCATTCCCCCTCCCCTCCACACGCCCTACTGCATTATTATGAGCACAGCGGCCCCACATCGCAGAAATAAATTATTTTCCCTGTGTCTTTAACTGCCTGATTATTTCTGTGATGTGCCAGTCTGCTGAATTTAATCCAATCAGACGGGCATAATCTCCTGTGACTGTGTCAATAGGCTTGTCCCTTAAGTATGAGGGTTAATGGAGAGGAGATATTGGTTCATTATTAGCACCGCTTTTTGCTGTGCTTACAAAATATAAAAACCAACACCTAAAATAAGGAGACACAGTTCCACAGTGCAGTAAATATTAATAGCAGCTGATTTGAGCTGATGCATGCATCTGATCAGGAGTGGAGCATGATCAATTTTTTTGACCTAGATGAGCTCTGTTAATTGTGTCAGTCACTGCCCAGAACCTGACTGAAATTGCAGTCCTCATTTGCTGGATGCTGCCCAGACACAGTGAGAGACAGTCCCTGTCCCACAAAGCTCACCATCTAAATAGACAAATGAAGGGTTATCCTCCCCATTTTACAGATGGAAAAACCGAGGGCGAGAGAAGTGGAGTCTGTGGTGGATCAGGGAATTGATCCCACATTTTTTAGCACTTGGGGTAGTGCCCCTAACCATTTGAAAATCTTTCCCTTGGCTGATCTAAATGGTTGGGGTCAGATTAAACTAGCCACTCATTGATGGGGAGTTCAGGTAGACTGCTCCCTCATAGCTGGTTGTGCCATAAAGGTACGTCTACACAGCAGTGTTATTTTGACATAATGTCAAAATAATGTCAAGCTGGAGGACTTCTTACTCTGACTCCTGTAACCCTCATTTTATGAGGAGTAAAGGAAGTCAGAGGAAGAGTGCTCTACTTCGGACTTCCTTCTGCATAAACAGTGGCAAAAGCCGAAATAAGCTATTTCAACTTAAGCTACACGCTTGATGAGCTGTAGTTGCGTAGCTTATTTTGGCTTTAGCCCTGCTGTGTAGATATGCCCTAATTGACCACAAGGAGTTTCTTATAGTCTGTTGCAGCTGTTTTTGCAGGCAGTGTACGGGAGTAGATGAGCTCTACTTTTCTGTTCGGATGCCAGGATTCCTATCAAGTGCTGGGCAGTCTCAAATGGATGTGCTCATCTTGAGCTGTAGGGTGAGCAATGCTCATTCCCGGAGATGCCAGTGTGGCACCTCAGACAGACGGAAGAGGAGTACGACTGGTGAGCGAGATTGTGTGAGACGTGCAACCCCTTTTGGGGCTGGCCAGAACTGTCCTGACTCCCAGCTCACCACTGCTCCTCTAATCACTACACCACACTCCCCACCGACAGCAAAGGGCAAAACCCAGCCTCCAGCCTCCCTCTCTAAACCACTAGACCTCACTCTTTTTCCTGAGCTGGGAACAGAATGCAGGAGTCCAGAGACTTGAGAGACAAACTAAAAGGATTCAGTGAGCTAGTCCATTATCAGAAACCCTTCCCTGCTGCCCAGGCTTCCTCGGACTGCTACTTCGGGGGTGTTCATTAATGCGAGGAATGTGTGTTAAGAAGTAGGTGAGAGTTAAAGAGCCTGTGATCTTCATGCTGGGGACTTGTGTGCTTTTTTATAGGCCTGATTTCCACTGAAATCATTTGCCCTGGCCTTTCTCTCCGGCGCACGGCTGTTCCTCTTAAAAAACACAATATATATCTCTAGCCCTTCCCAATTGGATGTTTCATGCCTCATATGCCATAACAGTTAGTCAATTTCCACCCAGGATAAGAAATCTATTTTTATTTGCAGTGGAACGAGGTATATGTGTATGGGTGTATTATTTTCATATTGTATTTTATTTATTTATACTGAGCCCCCTATTGTTAACACTCTCATTCACTTGGCATTAGTTATGGTGTTTTCCCCGCACCCAATGGCTGTAATATACCAAGGATATAGATTTTAGGTTTATTTATTTTTGTCGTCTTAGACAGCTAGAGAGATTGTTTGCGGATGGGGGAAATAATAACCACCTATTCAGTGCTCCCCATTCTTTATCCTTTCCCCCTACCCTATTGCTGCCAGAGATTTGTGGAGGGAGATCAAAGGCAAGTTTGGGGTCAGCAAGAGAAGAAGGTCCAGACATATCTGGGAGGTCTTGAAAGTACGATGTGAGAGGTTTCACTCTCATTTTGTTTGGCTATAACATGAGATCAGAAGATTTAAAAGGTCCGGCGGAGGGGAAGTGTGTGGGTGCGCTGAGATATAAGCCGCCTGGTATCTATTCCTGGCTCTGCTGGGAGATCTATGATGAGAAATGGCGTCACTTTTCTGTGCCTCAGTTCCCCCATCTTTTGATTATTTCCACTATCAGTTGTTTGAGTTAGGGCTTGTGTCTGGACCCCCAGTCTCTGTTGGGGTTTGTGCGGTGCCCCCACCTCCCCCATGGATTACTAGCTGGTGCAAATTGGCTCCATTGGAGTTAGTGGGGTCACAGCTCAGATAATGTAAATCAGAATCGCTTTATTGGTATTAGTGGCTGGATCCTCAGCTGGGCTGTGTCTACACTGGGCCACTTATTCCGGAAAATCAGCCGCTTTTCCGGAATAAGCTGCGAGCTGTCTATACTGGCTCTTGAATTTCCAGAAAAGCAACGACTCTCTACTGTACAAAATCAGCCGCTATTCCGGAAAAACTATTCTGCTCCCGCTCGGGCATAAGTCCTTATTCCGGAACACTGTTCCGGAAAAGGGCCAGTGTAGACAGCCCAGTAGTCTTTTCCAGAAAAGCGCGTCTACATTGGCCACAGACGCTTTTCCAGAAAAAGGTCTTTTCCGGAAAAGCAGCCTGCCAATGTAGATGCTCCTTTTCTGGAAAAACTGAAAACGGAATAGTATTCCGTTTTAAGCAGTTCCGGAAATTCATGCCAGTGTAGACACAGCCCTGATGTAAAGTGATACTGCCCCATTAGAATCAGTAGGTCAGACACATCTGTGTGTGTCAGCTGAGAATCCTTCTCCAGCATCATCAAAGGCCCTTCTGCAGCAAATGAGGATATGATTTATATTCATGCGGGTGGGGACACCATCCACGGTGCTGCCACTAACCCCTGGCCTTGTCATTGGATTGTAAATTTTCTAGTCAAATCACCTGAGCCAATCTGATGTCATAGATCTTCAGGAATGAATCTTTTTTAAAGGTGTTGAAGAATTGAAGAGGATGCAGAGAAAAGCCATGGCAATGATGAGGGGGCTGGAGAAAATGCTCTTACTGCGGGACATGTGAGAACAGGAGCTGGGAAGCTCATTTAAAGCTGCCTGGCCGGGCTCCTATCCTCTGAGGCCCTGCTTCTGTGTCACCCCTTGTCTCTGAGGCCCCATCTTCACAACCGCCTTCCCATGAGGCCCCACTCTCATGCCACCTCTTCCCCTCAAAACCCCACCCCCGCTTGCTCCTCTCTGCTACCTCCTCCCCCCTGTTGCTCACCCTCATGGTGGGTAAAAAGTTCTTACTTTTACAGATGATAGGGTCTCCCCACCTTTCAGCACCCCCACATAAGAAGTCCAATTTGTTTAGCTACTCAGAAGACTGAAAGAGGGCTTGACTCTGGAGTGTTTGTACTGTCTCAGGGAGAATACATCAGTGCTAAAGTGCTTTTTAACCTAATGGAGGAGGCAGATCATGGACCAAAGGCCGGAGGTTAAGGCAGACTCGTGCCAGTTAGAAATAAGGCATGAAGTTTCTCCTTGGGAGGATGATTATCCATTGGAACAAAGTCCCAAGAGAAGGGCTGGTTTCTCCATCTGACTGGATGCTCCCCTGAAAATTGCTTTAATCAAACACAGCTTTTTTGGGTTCAGTTCAGGGGGTAATTAGGGTAAAAATCTGCAGCCTGTGCTCAATGTTCCCTCTGATCCTTTCCACCCATGTGCAGATTTTTTACATTCATGCTCAGAATATGTTTTTATATGCAGCAAGGCACGTGTGAATGTGCACTATCAGTAGAAACAAACCTAGCTGTGGGCACACTGCTAATCATGTGGGCAGCATCTGAATCTCTCCTGAGTGGCCGCACAAGCACACAGCTTACAGGGAATGCTGCTTGTGCTGTACAGGAGGAAGTCAGACCAGATGATCTAATGGTCCCATTTGGCCTTGAAAACTGTGAATCAAGCTCTGCCGGCTTTCTTTGTGACTTTTCAGTGATGCAAATCACCCTTCCTGACACTAAACTTTATGGAAGCCGGAGCATTTTTTAATTAAAATCTGGAAACCTTCTATGGTTGCACCTACATTGATTAGACCTTAATACACTACCCCGCTCCCAACCCCCATGCAGTCTTAGTGGCTCAACAGAACCAATTCCAATGTGGTACATCCATTTAATCCTAATTCTAAGGCCAGAAGACACCAAGGTGTTTGTCTTCTTTGACCTTCTGTATAACACAGTCCATAAAACTGTCCTGAAATCATGCCTGACCTAAGCACCTCTTTTAGAAAAACAGCCAATCTTGATTTCAAATTGCTAGGACAAAAGAGGGAAAATGTATTGATTTATGTATTTATTTATCTAGCTATTATTTGCAGTTATATCCAAACTTTAGGGGTGTTTCTTTTTGCAGCATCTGCTGCAAATTCTCCTCTGCAAACCGGTTTGGTTTTTTAACCACTTTGTTACGACTTAACAAATGCACGCTGATCAAAAGCCTGACTCCTAGATGCACCTCAGAAGCCCGCGCAAAAGGATAAAAGCAGCATCTTAGCTGTCAAACATGAAGGTAAAACTGCTTCTTAGAAGAGATGGGAAAATGCAATTTCTGTTCCACAGGAAATCCCAACATTGGGAAGGATTTTCTTTTCATTCCAAATCAATGAAAAACTAAAATGTGGAAATTTCCCATGAAAAGTCAGGGCCAAATTATGTCCATTAGGGACCACTGGCACATTTTGTTTTGAAAAGAAGTGGTTGGACATTCTCAATAAGGTAAAAATGGATCATTTCCCTTTGATTCATTTTCTTTCAACTTTTCCATACTATTAAACTGTTCAATGTAACAGATGTACAATAGGTAAGATATACATTCTATATATTATTACAAATATTTGAATACATAGAGAAGTGAAAACTAAACAAATCAAATGGTGACACCAAAATGAAACATTTTCCACTTATACCTAGATTCCTAGGACAGAAGAGCTGACTGTGATAACTAGCCTGACCTCCTTTTCCATTAGCATGACCAGATGTCCCAGTTTTATAGGGACAGTCCAGATATTCAGGACTTTGTCTTATATAGGGACCTATTATCTCTCATCCTGTTCTGATTTTTCACACTTGCTGTCCGATCACCCTGTATATGATATAGGCCATAGGACTTCCCCAAAATAATTCCTAGAGCAGATCTGTTAGTAAAACATCCAATCTTGATTTTAAAATGGTGAGTGATGGTGAATCCACCGTTATCCAGGGTAATTTGCTTCAGTGGTTATTTACTCTCTCCATTAAATATTGACACTTTATTTCCTGTCTGAATTTGCCTAGCTTCGATTTCCAGCCGTTGGATCTTATTAGACTTGTCTCTGGTAGATTTGTTCCCCATCTTGGCACTTTAGGGCATGTCTGCACTAAGACATTACTTGGAAATAACTTACTTTGAAATAATAACTCCCGAAATAATAATTTCTAAATAACATGTCCACGCTGTGGGGAAGCCTCAAAATTAGTCTGAGGCAAGCTCTGTTAATGTGGATGCGCTATCTCAACTTAGAACCCCAGGAAGCACTGGGGAGTAATTAGTCTGAATTACTCTGAAGAGTAGTTATTTTAAAATAGCAGCACCGGAGCATCCTTACTACCACTATTTTGAAATAACTATTTTGAAATAAGTGTTATTCCTCGTGGAAAGCAGGAGTTATTACTTCAAAATAACTAGCCCATTATTTTGAAATAACTGACTTAGTAGTGTGAACCCACTGCTTGTTATTTCGAAATAAGGGGAGTTGTTTCGAAATAACGCCCTACTGTAGACTAGGGTTTAGAGATTAATCAAGTCACCCCTTAACCCTCTCTCTGCTGAGCTTAGTCTATTTTGCTTTTTGGCTTTGTCTACACTAAATGGAAGATTGCTGCTGTTGCGATTGATCTTCTAGAGTTTGATTTAGTGAGTCTAGTTAAGACTCACTAAATCATACTCAGAGGGCATCCCCATCAGCGTCCAATACTCCTGTTTTTGGAAGGAGTTAGGGAAGCCCGTAGGAGCGTTTGCTCCCATTGGCCTCCCGCTGTGGGAACGCCACCAACCTCTGCTTAAGGTAAAGACTCCAGCTACGTATTCTATGTAGCTGGAGTTGTATACTCTAAGCCGAGCTGCTGAGTCTAGTGTAGACATGGCCGTTGAGTGTATCACTATAAGGCATGGGTTCTAATTCCTTCTGCCTCAGGGCTGGGGATGGAGTATATCAATGATTCTCAATCCGGGTTACGCATATTCCTGGGATACTCTTAGTTCTCCCAGAGGATACATCAACTCATCTAGGAATTTGCCTAGTTTTGCAACAGGCTATGTAAATAGCACTAGTGAAGTCATAGAATCCTAGGGTTGGAAGAGACCTCAGGAGGTCATTGAGCCCAATTCCCTGCCCAAAGCAGAACCAATTCCAACTAAATCATCCCAGCCAGGGCTTTGTCAAGCCGGGACTTAAAAACCTCTAGGGATGGAGATTCCACCACCTCCCTCAGTAATCCATTCCAGTGCTTCACCACCCTCCTGGTAAAACAGTTTTTCCTAATATCCAACCTAGACCTCCCCCACTGCAACTTGAGACCATTGCTCCTTGTTCTGTCATCTGTCACTACTGAGAACAGCCTCACTCCATCTTCTTTGGAACCCCCTTCAGGAAGTTGAAGTCTGCTATCAAATCCCCCCTCATTTTTCTTTTCTGTAGACTAAATAAGCCCAAATCCCTCAGCCTCTCCTTGTAGGTCATGTGCTCCAGCCATCTAATCATTTTGGTAGCCCTCCGCTAGACCCTCTCCAATGCGCCCACATCCTTCCTGTAATGGGGGCCCCAGAATTGGATGCAGAACTCCAGATGTGGCCTAACCAATGCTGAATTTCCAGCCATTGTACGAACTAAAGTCAGTACAAACTAAATTTTTATACAGACAAAAATGGCTTATTTATACTGCTCGATATACCGTACACGGAAAGGTAAATACAATATTTATATGCCAGTTGATTTATTTTATAATGATATGGTAAAAAGTGAGAGAATAAGCAATTTCCCAGTAACAGTGAGCTGGGACACACTTCTGTTTTTATGTCTGATTTTGTAAGCAAGCCATTTCTAAACAGGTGAAACTAGGGAGTACAGAGGACAAATCAGACTCCTGAACAGGGTCTGGAAAGGCTGAGACCCACAGGACTAGATGACCTCTTGAGGCCTATGTTCTCTGTAAGCAGCACAGCCACACAGCTCCCTATTTAGGAACTCACCCAGGGACCTGCTGCAGCCAGGGGAGGTCCACGCCCTCCATCAGCCCCAACCTAGACCAGCCTCCAACCTGCCATATCCTGAGGTGGCTGACCCCAGTGCTGGCCCGGATCTGCTGGGGCGCCCCGGTCCCAGCCCGAACTCAGTCACAGCCAGGGCAACCCAGATGTACCACTGCCAGGGCTACCGTGAGGAGGGAGGATTACCCCCAGCTCCAACCCAGCCCTGGCTCAAACCTGCCAGGGTCAGAGGAGATGTGCTTGTCCTGTGGCCCTAGTCCCAGTGGGGAGAGGTGCTTCCCCCTCCCCATGTGCCGGTACAAGGAGAGAGAGTGGGGAGTAGTCATCTCTTCTCACAGTAGCCCCAGAGCACTCTTTCCCCCCAAATCCCTTAACCTAGCCAGAACCCACCAGAGCCCTTACACCTTTGCACCCCAAACCTCTGCCCAGCCCTGAGCCTCCTCCTACCCTCAACACTTGGGTCCCACCCCCACCACATGAATGTTGTTATGTGTATCAAAATGAAGGTGATTGTCACACATCATATAACAAGTCGTTCCTCACAGGGGAAGAAAAAGTTAGAGGGAACATTGCTCGAGGCCCCTTCCAGCCCTACATTGCTGTGATTCTAGGATATGTTTTGACATAATCAAAATAAGAAAATCAAGAGGGTGCATGATGACTTTCTCCCATTGAAAGTATTGTTGGAATTGACATGTTCCACGGTGCCACATTTTTTTGACAGAAACTTCTTCGGATGAAATTTCTCTGACCAGTTCCACTCATGAATTTGTAGATTTCAGAGGCACAGAATTTAAGGACTGTTAGAACATCTAGTTTGACCTTGTGCATATCACAGGCCCTTACATTTTACCTCGTTACCTCTTAAGCTATGTCTAGACTGCAGGCTTCTTTCGGAAGAAGCTTTTCTGGAAGAGATCTTCTGGAAAAACTTCTTCCGAAAGAGCGCGTCCACACTGCAAAAGCGCATTGAAAAAGTAATCTGCTTTTTCGAAAGATAGCATCCACATTGAATGGACACTCTCAGCTGTGATTATTATGGACGGAGTGGCCACCAGGTCACCTGTGCTTTTTCCTCTTTCCTCTTCTTTCAAAAGAACTCACTCTTCCCCATCCACACACTCCTTTTTCCGAAAGAGCTCTTTCAGAAAAAGGCTTCTTCTTTGTAGAATGAGGATTACCAATGTTGCAAAACCCCCTCTGTTCTTTCAATTTTCTTTCGGAAGAACGCAATTGCAGTGTGTGGACGTAACTAAAGTTTTTTCGGAAAAACCACTGTTTTTCCAAAAAAACCCTCTGTACTGTAGACATACCCTTACTCAGCCCAATACCTCGATACTCCAAACACTGCTCCCAACTGTTTTTACATGCATCATAGGAGCTATAGCTATTTCCATGCCTCGCAGTGCTGGTAGGCTCATTGCATGAGGATGAATGAAGATTTCCTACTCCTCGGTTCTATTTTGTCTTGCCAGAGGCAAACTGCATACCAATGTACATCTTCTCTGCAAAGCTGCCCTTCCTTACCCCTCGCCTGCACTAGACAGAGGCTGCCGTTTGGGAGAACTAAAGCTGTGTAAGAGCCCATATTGATGTGCTGTTTTTTCAGACTCACACTCTGGGTGGGGGGGTATAACATGGCTGGTGGATTAGTGGTTAGTGCAAGGGGTGGCTGAGGGTTAGACCTATCTGGGACTCCTGGGTTCTCTTCCTGCCTATGGGAAGGGAGTGGGTCTAATTAACAGAGCCACATTACTAATCTGCAGGATTTTATCCTTAATCTCATAGTATTTGGCATTTTCCTTAAAGCCATGGGATTCTTGGAGTTCTTTTTATTAAAAGGTACATGATGTCAATAAACAAATGGCACTAAGATACCAGGTACAGCAACAGAGATTTCTTACTTCTAAGAGCTGGGGCTAGAACCCAGGAATCTTGACTGCTAGTCCCCTTGCTCTCACCACTGGACACCACTTCCCTTCCAGAACTGGGGAGAAGAAAGCACAGGAATCCTAGCTCCCATTCCCACCCACATAGGCTTCCTTCCACTTCCCAGTGCTACCCATTTGCATATGGATGCCGCTTCCTGTAATTTAACGTTTTAGTTTGCTCTGACTCTGACGGCAGGGTAATTTTTAATGCATTTCTCTGCCTGGCAATTTGTTCAATATCCCCCAAGACTCCACAGTGTTCAGATTTGCAGCTTTTTATTGCGAGTCGGTTTAAATTAAACGCATTGCTGGGATCCCGATGTGGATTGTATTTGGAATTAATTTCCATGCCCTGCCCCTCTTTCAATTGCAAAGGTTTTGTGTGCCAACTCTCCACGTGCCAATATGGAAAGCACATGCATGACTTTCCACTCCCCCGTGCTACCCCCAGAGTGGGAGTCTGCAGATGGGAACTATGTGCTTTAAAATAATTGGCACAGCCCTGCCTTTGCCCTTCAGGCCTGCCCTGCACCCCCTTTCTATCCAGCTCCCCCCCAGCGCTGTCTGTGTGCCTCACTCCTGTCCTGCACCCCCTGCTACTCCAGTCCTGGGTTCCCCCCAGCGCTGCCTGTGCACCTCAATCCTGCCCTGCCCCCCTTATCTCAGCCTGCGTTGCCCGTGCCTCCTCCCAACTCACAACACAGCACGTAGGTTTTAAGGGCAGATTTTAAAATGTCAAGATTTAGCAGTTAAGGCACTACGCTGATACTGACTTGATCAAACCTCTTCCCCTCTTGATGCCTCTGTTTCCCTCCCCACCCCTTGTCTTGTTCAGATTGAGAGCTTTTCAAGGCAGGGACCATCACTCTGTGCAGCGCCTGATACAGCAGGGGCCTGATCTCGTGAAGCCCCCGAGCTCTGCCAGGGTCTGTGCAGCCCCTGGCACGAGGGCTGGTAGCTAGGTACTGTAACAAGAAGGCTGGTTCCTCACTTGCAATCCAATCACTCCCGTAGCCTCCAATGCTAAGGGTAGCTGCTCCTGGAGGAAATCAGACCATTAGCCCATCAAATTGCTTGCTAGCCTGTAGCTGCATCGCTGGATTAGGGACGAAGGGTAAGATTCAGTTAGCACAGAGCCGGCTGCCTCGAGGGAATGGAAAAGCTTCTTCTCAAGGATATTGATCTGAGAATGAACTATGGAGCAAACAGCTGGGGCTCTGAGCTGGCCAAGAATGCCTGTGGTGGGGGATGGGGGGGGAGCAGGCTGGCTCTAGCTACCAACATTAACAAGGGGGAGCAAAGGAACCCTGGCAGCGGGGCTTGAAGGAAGGTTGCGATGGCTTAGAAATACCTTCTACAATCAGGAGGGCGTCCTGGAGGAGTGCTGGGACCTAGAGGGGAGTGTGGGATGGGCTGAGAGTCAGCACTCCTGGGTTCTGCTGTTGAGCAGGGGAAGGGAGTGGGCAGGGAAGTGGCTGGGCAGGCTCATAAATCAATAGCAATTCCGAGGACAAATAAAAGGGAGTTACAGGGCTCTGGGTGCCACCCCCACCTTTAAGGACAGGCACACGCAGCTGAATCACAAACCAGGCAGCACGCAGGGGCTAGGGGGAGTCACCATCTTCCAGAGAGCTGGGGTTGAACGCAGGAGTTTCAGCCTCTCTTGCTCTGTCCACTAGCCCCACCCTCCCCAGCGCTGGGGCTAGAACGAGGAGTTCTGGCTGCTCCGCAACTCACATGTATATGGAGAAGCTGAAGATGCATGTTCAGAAGCCACTGAGGTGATGCAGTAGCTTAAATACTCAGTTGAGAATCACTCCTGCCTCTCATCCCTGCTGCCTGATCCCAGCCTGAGCTCCCCTCCCTTGACAGCTATCCCAGAGCCCCTCAACCCCCACACGAGCCCCCCTGCTCCGGACACTAGCATGCCCACCACATCAGCCACTGTGCATCCATGCAGTGCCCACACTCTGCATCAGCCATGGCCTCCCGACAGCTGACTGCCCGCTCTCCAAGCTGTTGTGTTTACAGGGGCCCAGCCCCGCAGGGAGAGCCCCAGGGCCCAGCTGTTCCAGTACTGTCTGTGAGCATGAACATCAGACCACAATGCAAGGGCCTGGAGCAGCCAAGCAACCTTCAGCAGCCAGGCATGGCCCCTTGCCAATCCCGCTCCATGCGTAGATATGCCATAGTTAATGAAGTGCCGGGACCCCCAGGGGCGGGGGGAGGAATGGGGACAAATGGTTGGGCAGAATGGGGTGTATACTGCAGTCACACCCGGAGCCTGGACCAATTCCTAGCTCCATTTGTTAAACCAAAGATCTTTTAAATAGCCCCCTTATGAACTGTATTTCCCCTCCCCCCACAACCCCTAAATGCATGAAGCCAACAGGTTCAACTCACATCTGGAAGCTCTAGGGTTCCAGCTGGCAGTGCAGGCTCTGTGCTTCTGCTTGGGACTCCTGGGTCCACAGCAGGAGAGGGGGTGGGGGACAGCAGCATGACATAGCCTGACTCCAGGGAGAGGGCAAGCTTGGGGCAATAGTTGCAGGGTAGGCCATGCAATAGAAGGATCTCACAGGCTGGGCTGGTAACTATAGAGGGAGGGGAGGGGTTAATCTGGGTACAGCAGCAGTCTCAGTGCCATAGCAGCTTTCCTGCTGCAGCTCTCAGACTGCTTAACAAGGCAGATCTGTCCTCTCCCATCTTATAGGGCAGGATGCTGAGGCAACTGGACTTGCCCATGATAGAACCTAGGAGTCCAAAGTCCCCATCCCCCAACCACAAGGCCCCACTCCCCTTGGGGCAGTGGGACTAGAACCCAGGAGGCCTGGCTCAGAATCCAGCTGCTCTCATCCCCTAGACTCCACTCCCTTGCCAAGGCTGGGACTAGAACCCAGTAGTCCTGATGTCTGTCCCCATACACACCCGCTAGCCACCCCGCTATGCCAGCTTTCCCTCAGGGGCTGCTGGGAGCACAGGGAGGAGGCCCAAAACCAGGGGTAACTGAGCTCAGAGGGCCTGGCTGGCTGACCATGTCCCCGGCAGTGCTAGCATGGGCACACTCTGTGTGCCACCCCGGGCCCTCCCCACCATACTTCTTTACTGAGAATTCCTGGGGTCCCACAGTGCAGACGCTTTATGATGAGCATGACACCTCCCTGCAGCAGGATAAGGGTCCAGGCCCCCTTCTGGGGCGACTTGCCCTACTCAGTGCCCTACAGCACCGTGCTGGCTTCCCTCTCTGCCCCTGCTAGGGGCTGGTGTGCGCAGTGGGGGCTCTGAGCCATTATCCAGGGCTGCTGTGCTCTGGGAGCACAGGGAGGCTGATGCAAACCCTGCCCCGTGCCACTGGTTACCTGTGCAGGGCTCCACGGCCTGGATCTGGACATTCCCTGGTTTCGGATGGAGGCAAAGGGAGTGGTGGCAATTAGCGGCTGCACTGGGGGCGGCGGAGCCTCTGGTTGGAGGCAGCATTGGGAGCTGCATCGAGAACTTGCAGCCCCTGAGGGAAAGCTGGCAGCCCCTGAAGGGGCATTTTCCCTCCATCTCCTTTCCCTGGGCTGGCTCTTTGCTTATGGTCTCACCAACTGCCTCTGCAAATGGTGAGTGTGCGCGTTTGCCCAGTGCCTGAGACAGGCTGCTGTGGGCTCTCGCATGCTGCACTTGTTTGCCTTGCAGGGCGAAGGTGGCGGGAACCGCAGAGGAGTCGTGACTGTTCTGGTCGCAGGGGGTTGTGGCGCGCTTGGGAGAGGGGCTGCAGTGCAGTTAGGGGAAATAAAAGATGAGAGCAGGAGAAATGCAGATGCCATTTTTCGCAGGGATGTCAAGCAAAAAGGGTGAATTTAGAACATTGGGCCCTCTTCATGTGTGTGTCTGTGTTTGCAGAGATATGGGTGTATGCCTACAGCTGCATATGTGTTTGCATAAGTGTTTGTAGACATTTCTGTATTTGCATACATGTGTGCCCATGCACATGTGTGTGTTTGCATACACATAGGGGCATGCATTTACATGTGTGCATATTTACATAAATGTGTGTGCATGTATATGTGTGTGTTTCCATACATGTGTGTGCATTTACATGTGTGTTTTCATACACATATATGCATGCATTTACATGTGTACAGATTTGTGTATTCATGTATGTGCATATTTGCATATATATGTGTGTTTCCATACACATGTGTGCATTTACGTGTGTGTTTTCATACACATATGTGCGTGCATTTACATGTGTGCATATTTGTATACATGTGTGTGCGTTATGTATGTGTGTTTGCATGTGTGTGTGCTTACATTTACATGTGTGTATTTTCACAATGTGTGTGCATTTACGTGTGAGCATACAGGCAGTCCCTGGGTTACGTACAAGATAGGGACTGTAGGGGTATGTCTACACTACCCTCCTAGTTCGAACTAGGAGGGTAATGTAGGCATACCGCACTTGCAAATGAAGCCCGGGATTTGAATTTCCCGGGCTTCATTTGCATAAGGGGGAGCCGCCATTTTTAAATCCCCGCTGCTTCGAACCATGTTCCACGAGGTGTACCGGTAGTTCGGAATAGGAACCTAGTCTGAACTACCTAGTTCGAGCCCCGTGTAGCCGCGCTACACGGGGTTCGAAGCAGCGGGGATTTAAAAATGGCGGCTCCCCGCTTATGCAAATGAAGCCCGGGAAATTCAAATCCCGGGCTTCATTTGCAAGTGCGGTATGCCTACATTACCCCGCTAGTTCGAACTAGCGGGGTAGTGTAGACATACCCTAGGTTTGTTCTTAAGTTGAATTTGTATGTAAGTCGGAATTGGTACATATTGTAGGGGAAACTCTAGCCAAACATTTCTCCAGAGCTCAGTTTTATTCTCCCACACCTCACTTCCCTCAGTCCTTTATTCTCAAGCTGAGGTGTCTGCTGAGAAAAGCCGCTCCGCGTCTCCCTGGTCTGCTGGGGGGAAGCAGCTAGTGCGGGGTTGCTTCACCCCGTTTGTAAGTAGGGATCCAATGTAAGTCCGATCCATGTAACCCGGGGACTGCCTGTATTTGTATACACTTATGTGTGTGAATGTTTGTGTGTCTTCGCATACACGTGTGTGTGTGCATTTGTAAATGTGGATACAGGTTGGGGGGGTGTATTTGTACACTGATCTGTGTGATCATGCATATGCCAGTGTCCGGGCAAGTCTCTATCCATGCCCTCCCACATGTCTTTATTTTATATACCAGATCAAGCTGCAGCTGCGCTCCATGCACCTTGGGCAGCCTCCTTAGCAGCCTTGCGAACAGCCATTTGACAGCTAGCCCACCTGTCTCCTTCAGCCCCTTTCCAAGTCCCGCTGAGCTCACTGTCTCAGGATGGGCCCAGGAGTTGTGGGGACTAGCTGCACTGTCAGTAATAATCACATTGTTAGGCAAATGAGGTTCCTTGTTCAGCTGTCTAATCCTGCACCTTTATTACACCTGATTGCCGGCTCGACAGCTGCGGAGGGACGAGATGGCATGTGAGCAGCAGAGTCAGGTGCCCACAAATTGCCCTGTGTGAGCAGAAAGACTGATGGCCCCCAGAGACAGGGGAGAAATTGGCACACACCTCTGACCCCTGCCAGTAGTAGCCCACGGTTCCTCTGGGCAGATTCTACTCCATACGCAGTTGGAGGAGAAATTTAAGCTTTGCTTCTCTCCCTTCAGGAGCATGTGATTTACCCTCAAGCCTTGGGGAGCTCAGGAGATTGGCAGGAGAAATCAGGTGATCTTTTAATAAAAGGTAAAGCCAGTGCTGGGGTTTGTTGCAACTCAGCTTCTGGATTTCCTGCTGCTTTTTTGGGTTTCCCAATTTCCCCAGCCTTTCCTAAGCCAGAAAACACAATTATCTTATCATCGCCTGACTCAAGAAAGGATGATGTAAAGGGAAATGCTGAATGTCCTCGAGACTCTTAGGAAGTGAGCAGAGCTATCAGATTCATCTGGGGTCTTCAAATGAGGTAGCACTGCTCTTGGGCACCATTTTACGGCCAAATTCTGCTCCTAGTGAGACCAGTCTAAATCAGGATGAGTCACTGAACTGGCCTCAGTTTTGCAGAAGCAGGGCTGGCTCTGTCTAGGCCACTTAAAATGGCTTCCATGTTTAATTTAATCTCCAGGACCAGGAGCAATTGGTTTGTAGTAGCAGAATTATGGAAGAGATCCCCAGCTGGTGTCCACCAGCATTGCCCTAGTGCAGTGTTTCTTAAACTTTTTAAGACTGAGGAACACCAAACAATAATTTTTTTTTAATGAGGAACACCAAGGGTTTTTTGTTGAGCCAAAAAAAAAAAAAAAGTCGGGCGGCGGCGGGCGGTGGGGTGGGGGATGGTAAGGGTTGGGGGTAAGTTATTGAGGAAAAAAAGGGTCAGGGGAAAGTTATTGAGAGGGAAAAATAAGTCTCCTGCCCTTTTAAGGGTGGCCGTTTTGAATTCTCTTGTTCTCCGCGGCACACCTCTGACTGCCCGGTGTGCCGCCGAACACAGTTTAAGAAACACTGCGCTAGTGTCAAAGAGCCATGGCACCATTGGAGTCAGCAGGAGTCAGCTGACTTAAAATGGTGCACAAGAGCAGTGCTACCTCATTTGAAGAATCCATGCGGCATCAGCTGGTGTAAATTGGTGTCTCTGAACTGGACTATCTTTGGGGTGGACTGCACCAGCTGTTTATACAGGGATCCCTTGCAGCTGCTCCTGGGGTGAGGATCTTATATCCAACTGAAACTCCAGGGGGAGTTTAAGAAATGGCCAAAGCTGGAATTGGATCCTAAAATTGAGTTTAACACCCACAAATCTTGGGAAAAGTGTCCTGGGATCTTCGAGCCTACACACCCATTTATCTACCTGCCAGCGTAAAGTACAGGATTGTTCAGCTTAGAAAGGAGACAGATTTGATGGGACAAAGTACAAGTCTGTACAATACTGACTGGTCCAGAAAAGGGAGCTTCTGGTGTTCCCATCTCACAAAGAGACTCTCTATGAATTTGGAAAGGTGGCATGTCTAACCCAATCAAAGGAAGTGCTTTGTTCACTTGATATGTAATAGCAGGTGGAACTCACTGCCACTGGATGTTGTTGAAGCCAAGAATTTAGCAGCTGGAGTTGGATGTTTGTATGGATAATGAAAATATCTACAGCTAGAGCAGCGGATGCTGCCAAAGATTTCAGATGGGAGATAAAGTCTTGTGCTTCATGGTTTAAGTCAATCTCTGACTAATTAGAGGTTAGGATTGAGCCTTTATGGGGGATAGATTACCCTTCGTCTGCCTATTGGGTTCTCATACATTCTTCTTTTACTAGCCAATTAGCCCGTCATAAGACGGGATTTTCAGGTCTCTCCTCCACGTCGGTCTTCTCTCCTGAGCCTCCGGTCTCTCGCTCCGTCTCTCTCTCTCTCACCTCCTCCTACTGCCTTCCCCTCTCTCTCTCAGCTCTTCTCCGCCTTCTGCCTCTCTCTCCGTCTCTCTCTTTCTCTTCTTCCCCTCCTGCCTCTCACTCTCTCTCCGCTCTCCTCTGTCTCAGTTGGGGATGCACGCTCATCCAGGTCCCGCCCCCTGGGTGTGTATGACACCGCCCCGTCCCCCTTCACCTCCTGCCGTGGCGCTCGGCTGACCTCTGCGCTGCTCAGCCGGGCCACTGAGCAGGAGCAAACGGCGGAAGAGGCCGTTTGGGCCCCTCGCTCCCCATGCAGCACCCCTGTGCTGCATGGAAAGCGTGGACCCCAAACGGCTGCTTGTACTACTTGCTCCCGCGCGGTGGCCCAGCTGAGCGGCACAGAAGTCAGCCGAGTGCCACGGCGGGAGGCGAAGGACGTGACTCAGGCAACAGTGTCACCCAGAGAGAACAGCCAGGGAGGCAACAGAGCCACCCAGAGGGAACAGCCAGCATTTCTGCGTTACAGAGTCACAGACATTGGGCTACTATATACAGGCAGTCCCCGGATTACGTACAAGATAGGGACTGTAGGTTTGTTCTTAAGTTGAATCTGTATGTAAGTCGGAACTGGCGTCCAGATTCAGCCGCTGCTGAAACTGATCAGTTTCAACAGCAGCTGAATCTGGATGCCAGTTCTGACTTACATACAGATTCAACTTAAGAACCCCAGGCATCCCCAAGTCAGCTGCTGCTGAAACTGATCAGCGGCTGATTCCAGGAAGCCCGGGGCAGAGCAACTCTGCCTCGGGCTTCCTGTAGTCAGCCACTGGTCAGTTTCAGCAGCGGCTGACTTGGGGACGCCTGGGGCAGAGCAGCTGGGGTGCTGCCGGGTTGGTCCAGTAGCGCCGAGGAGCGGCGCTGCAGGACCAACCCAGCAGCGCCCCAGCTGCTCTACCCCAGGCGTCGTGGGCAGAAAAGCCTAGTCTGCTGGGGGGGAGGGGGCACTAGCTGCGCCCCTCCCCCCCCAGCAGACCAGGGAGACACGGAGCAGCTTTTCTCGCCCCGGAGAACGTGGGCGGCGGGACCGCAGCTCATCTGGGTGTCCCGCCGCTCCCGTCCTCCGGGGCGAGAAAAGCCCCGTTCGTAACTGCGGATCCGACATAAGTCGGATCCGCGTAACTCGGGGACTGCCTGTATATGATTGGCCACTATTGGAAATGGGTTTTTATAGGAACAAATGGATGAGTGTGGGAATTCTTATGGTGGACACAGTGCTTAGAAAGCAGCCAGCTTTTAGCAGAGCCCTCCCCCCCCCCCCGACACCTGCTGGAGTGAACATACAAGTGGAAGTTGCCGCTGAGTTGATCTCAAACCTAGAGCTGGCAAATAACCGATTTCTCAGTTTGCTAGCAATCTGAAAAACCAGAGTGGGGTGGAAAATTAATCTCAGGTCAAACAAGATGTTTTGTTCCTTCTCTTTTTAAACTTTTTTTTTCAGTAAAATGAAAGGAAATTTCTGATCAGTCATAGGGAATTGAAAATGTTTTGATTAGTTGGGAGTTTTCTGAGTGAAACAACTGAGTGACATCACTGGCAGTTCCCAAAACATTTCAGTTACACAGACCTGCATGTCTGCACCAGAAAAAAAGACTTTTGGTCGACAAATTTCAACCCCCACACGTCAAGAGCTCTGTCAACTTAGCTCTCACCAGTTTGGCTTGTGCCCCGTCTCACACACCACCAGGGCACCCTCTGCTGCTACCAGTACCCACTGGCACGTGAGCCCGGGATGGAGCTGGGAGCCAGGACTCCTGGCTTCAATGGAGGGAAGAAACAGCCCTGTGCTCCTTTGCACTGTCTGAATCGCTCCTCCCCGGGCTGTCCCAGGTGGAACGGGGACAGGGGGAGGGAGAGAGATCTGCCTCGATGGCTAAATGGAACATGAGATTTCCTGGGGTGGAGGGGAGGCGCAGGGAGGAGGAGATAGATCAGCGTGAAGGAAGGGCAAAGCAGTAGCAAAGTCAGTGCATGCGGCATCAATTTCGGCTGACAGCTAGCAATTACGGCAGGTGATAGCCAGATTACTCCAAATGCATTTATTACAGGGCCCGGGGAGCGCAGGGGACTTATTTACTGGCAAATCCATACTCATTACAGGGCTTCGGCCTTGGCTGGCCGCAGAACTGCTCAAGTGAAACAAATAATTATCAAAGTCCTTCCACGGTCCAGTGCTCAGGGGGTGGGAAGCAGGTAGGGGCATCTGTTTTTTCTTTTCTATATTCCAGCCTACCCTACCTTTCTTCTGTATGGTCATCTGTCTGTCCATCTGTCTTCCCTCCCCATGCTCATATCTCTATCCTCTCCCCTCTGTCTTCCTCATAACAAAAGCTACACCAGACCAGGGTCACTTTACTTCTGAATACAGCGTCCTCACCGGGGAATACTGCACTGTAACTTATGGGCATTAACAGCCCAGCTTTATTGACTTTGCCTTAAATTTCCTACAGTGGCCCCTATAGACAGGAAGGACCCTTGTGTAGACACATTTATATTGCTAGGTGTGTGGATGGGCAGTGCAGCCTAACGGATTGAGCGTTGGGCTAGGCTCCAAGAGGCATGGGTTCTGTCTCCAGCACTGCCCTTGGCCAGCTGGGTGAATGTATGTATGTCTTTCTCCCTTGTTTCACCCTTCTGTATAATGGGGCTCATGAGCTGACCTGTATTGAGAGCTAGGGACTGTAATCATTGTGGATTTGTGTGTAGACAAAAACTGTGCCTTTCTATCACCATGAATAAAATGCAAGGGAATGAGCTATTCAGGTGCAAGGCCGCTTTATACCAGGATACCTGCACTAGGCTTGTAAGGGTGGCTGTGTCCAGACTCAGGGGTTTTTTCGGGAAAAGTAGCCTTTTTCCGAAAAAACTTCCCCTGCGTCCAGACTCAAGCCGCGTTCTTTCGAAATTAAATTGAAAGAACGCGGCTTTTCTTTCGATGGCGGTAAACCTCATTTCACGAGGAAGAACGCCTTCTTTCGAAAGTTCCTCTTTCGAAAGAAGGCGTTCTTCAATGTAAATAGGGCTTCTTCGAAAGAGAGCATCCAGACTCACTGGATGCTTTCTTTTGAAAAAGCAAGCCGCTTTTTCGAAAGTTCAAAGTGCATTCTAGACGCTCTCTTTCGAAAGAGGCTTGCAGACTAGACATAGCCGGTGTGTCTAAACTACCGGGCTTAACTCGAAATCAGCTATGGAAATTGAGCTACATCAATTGCGTAGCTTATTTCGAAATAGAGAGCACGTACACAGCACTTATTTCAAAATAGAGCCCTCTTCCTCCAACTTCCTGTACTCCTCCTCCTCGTACAATGTGGGTTACAGGAGTCGGAGTAAGAAGTCCTCCAGCTTGACAATATTTTGACGCTATTTCAAAATAACTGCCTGCTATGTAGATACGGACTAGGTTATTTCGGAATAGCGCTAGTTATTTCTAAATAATGTTGCTGTGTAGACGTACCCTGACAGAATAATGACACTGGTAAGAAAGGCTAGCCCTAGCCCCTGGAGTAGGTTGAGGCATGTGACACCTCATCAAGTTATTGCTGATATGATAACTGCACAGAGAGTGGAAGGCTTTACCATTAACAGCTGATTTCTCTGCTTGTCCTGATGCCCTCTTAACTGGAAGTTTTTTGGTGTGGTTAATTCACATCAGGGGCAGGGAACCGAAGGCCCAGGGGCCGGATGCAGCCTCTGCCTTGCCTGGATCCCCCCTCAAGGCTCACGGCTCCCCCCCAGCATTGGGGAGTCCACGCTGGTCCTCCATTCCCCTTCTCTGCCGCCCCACCGCAGGGCTGGAGCCCACAAAATCTACTAGTCTGGGCCCCCTAGGCTCTGGTGTGCGGGGGAATTGTGGAGAGGGTCTTTCTCCTTCTCAGTCAGGGGCCGTGTCAGTGAGGGTTTGGGGGTTTGGGTTTTTTTTAAATTCTTATTTGTGTGCAGCCCCCAACTGATTTTTCTGAGGGTCAGCAGCTCCTGACCTGAAAAAGGTTCCCTACCCCTGATTAACATCTTCCATGCCCCTTCCCCTTTGAGAAGTCAGAGCACACTGAGTCCTCCCTCTTCCCCAGCTTTTCGTGGGCAGTGGCATCGTTAACGAGAGCAGCATAAAGTAGCACTGAGCCTTGGAGTTAAGCCCTGTGGACAGTTCCTCCCCATGAAGCGCCTGGCTCAGGCTGTGGCAGACTCAGGTTGTCAGTTATGCTCTGCTCATGCCTGAAGCATTTCTTCTCAGCCACAACAGCGGGAGACTCGGGGTTTGTTGCAAATGAAAGCTGTGACTCTGCCATACCCCCGGGGGTATGTTCCCCTCCCTCCTGCAGACGGGGGTGCCTCACGCTTTGGAGCACTCTGGAGTCCAAAGCTATTGGCAGCCAGGAGAGCTCGGCTCCTCCAGCACAGCTGTAACATCTGATCTGCAGGCACCTTCTCCTGGCACAGTGCTGCGGAGCCACCTAATAGCCCATGATCAATATTACCTTGTAGAGGGGAGCTGTCAGTTTAATTGAAATGTGGCCGCAGGGTTTGGCAGCGCGGCTTCCCGTCCGTCTGCCCGCTGGGCCGGCGCTTGGCACTGGCTCCACAATGTTCATCTTAAATATTCATTCACTTGACAGAACACTAATTAAACAAAGTAAGGTGCATTATTACTTGATTAAATTTTTTATTGGCACTTTAATTGGTCTGTTAGTCACCCCATGGGGAGCTGAGAGGAACCCCACGAGCTACCGGGTAATAGAGCAGCTGGGATACAGGCTACACTCCGCAGCTATTGTGCATGGGGGGCTGGTTCGGAGGGGCCCAGTGGTAGCCCTCCTCCCACTGAACTTGACCCAAGGCAATAATAATTCCTTTGATTGCAGAGCTGCTATCCCAGCCTTGGGCCCACGCGGCTACCACACAACTCGGGCAAAGCTCCTCAGTTCCACCCCCCAGCTCTCTCCTGTCCCCACCCTGTGCTCCCCACACACAGCTCTGCCAGTGCCCCTCCATCCTGACTCCCAGCCCCATGCTGCTGTAACCACTAGACCCCGCTCCCCTTTCAAAGCCGAGGATAGACCCCAGAGGTCCTGACTCCTACTGATTATTATGACTTAATGTCTGTCTGATGCCAGCACCCAGCAGCCATGGTCATAAGCCGGGACCCCAGTGTGCGAGGCTCTGTACAAACACAGAACAATTGGACCGCCCCTGCCCCCGAGAGCTGCCAATCTAAGGATAAGACTAGAGGTGCCAGCTGGATTCAGCCAGACGGGGGAGGGGCCGCAAGGCAATAATGAGACAATCCCGGTCAGCCAAACTGCTGCCAAGAGTTTTGTAGTGCTCAGGGCAGAAGAGAGTTGGAAGGGGGACAGTGAGGTGGCTTTGCAGCTGCTTAGAGGCAGCAACTCTGGCATGTGAGGGCAGCAGGGAGAAAGCACAAGGGGGCTTGTTTGACAATATAGCAGGTGGGCGACGGAGGCGCTATTACTGGCCGATTGGAAGTAGGAGCCAAATGAGAGATTGGTGGGACCAGACCAGGGAGGGAAGACCAGTAGCTCAGATTGGATTAAGAAGGGGAAGCCCTGCTTTTAACCACTAGGCCGCCCTTCTGCCCCAGCGGTGAGAATGGAATCTATGGAGCTTCTATCCCTGCTACTCTAATCCGTAAAACCCAGCCCTTTCCCAGAGCTGGCCATGGAATCCAGGAGTCCTGGCTCCAGTGTGATTGAGTTTCCCATTCCCAGTGCTCAGAGGGTCATTGCACTGAATGTTTAATATGATCCAAATAACAATCAGTGCTATCTAGGCAAGGCAGGTAGCGACTTATCCTTCCTGTCTCCCAGTCACGGTGCCCCCAGTCTGTCTAGGCCAGTGTTTCTCACCCTTTTTTTATAAAGTACCCCCTTAAAAAATTATAAGTACCCCCAATAGCTACAGTTTTCAGACACACAATTTTTTTTCTACCATTGCAACACATTTGTTTAAACAACTTAATCATAGCCGGGCGGATGATGGAGTTTTTGGGTGTAAAAAGTACAAAAATAATAAAGTGCGGTAAAACTTAAAACAAAAATTCAGTTTTTCTCCAAATTTCAGTTATGTTGACGTACCCTCCCCCCCAGATTTTTTGAGTACCCCTAAGGGTACTCGTACCACTGGTTGAGAAACACTAGTTTAGGCCACCTCTGAACTGGGATCCTACTACTCCGCTGGCTCTGTTTACTGTCTCTTTATGTCCTGCTGTGTATGGCTGTTTTGTCTTGAATCCCTGCTCTTCTGGAAAGAGATTATTGGGTAGGGTTTGGATTGTGGTAGCCTCTAGGATTCCCAGGAGCTCAGACCATGGTGCCAGGTGCTGTACAAACACCAAACAAAAAGACAAGCCCCTGCCCTTTTCCATCCCACCCTAGTGACTGCCCCTGCCAGCAGGATAACAGTCCAGCTATTGCTGCCAGCTGATGGCATTCTTGAAGGAGCAGCTTTCAGATCCTGTTGGTGACCCAGCATGGGGGTTTATAAAAGACACACATGGCACATGCTGCATAGATCTCAGCTAGGGGATCTGGCTTTGGGGCTGCCACTGTTATGCAGTGTGGCATCCAGTCTCCCAGTTGCTGTGCCCTCAGCCTGGTGCAAGGTGTAATACTGCCTCCTGCCACTAGTAGGAGTTGGTTTGCCTGGAGTGCTGCAGGCTGCAGTACTGACCGCTGCTAGTTTGCAGGAGATGCCACTTGCTGCAAGGTGGAATTCTGGACTTTGCAGTACATGGGGCACAGGTGGCCCTGGAGGGAAGGAGCCCAAAGATGAGACACTAGTACAACTCAGCTCGAGAGAGGCAGGGTCCGGCGGTGTCTGCACTTCGCCTCTGCTGCCTCTGCCCCAGGCCATGCTGACACTGTGTCTATGAACCAGCTTGGGCCCTGAAGCCACCACCATCAATGAAGCTTCAATCTCAGATGGTGCCTGGGGGTCTCACCATAATATCCTCAATATCTCAGAATATATGAGAGTGCCGCACTTTAGTTTGGCATCTGAAAGCTTCTTTGAATCTGAAATGGGAGCTACAGCATTTGCAACCTCCGTGCCCTGAAACCCTGAATCCAAGCCCCCCAAAATCCTGAGACTTTGTATGAAAAATGATGAGAGTTTATTTTCGAAACAGTACATTTCAGTTAAAGATTTTTAAATGGCTTCTGTTCTTTTGAGCATCCAGAGGTCACATTGCTCTGCTCTGCACATGTGGGGAGAAATGGGGCATACTGGAAGGTCACTGGCTTGGGACTCTGGACACCAGGATTCAATCCCTGCTTTCCCATACACTCTCTATATGACCTTGGACAAGTTGCTTAATTTCAGTGAGATTAGATGCATGACAATTTGTGGCTTGGTTCCCTCATCTGAACGGGGATGACAGAGGGATGGTTACCTTAAAGGCTGCATACCTTAATGTTTCAGGGTGACCAGATACTATGGGGGGCAAGATCTAAGCCAGGGGGCGAGATTCTTGATTTTATTTGCATTTCAAGTCAAGATTCCCCTGACTCCAGGAACTGAGACTTTAAGAAAATGTCCTCAGCTCTCAGCACTTGGCTGTTGGGTTTCTGAACTGTGCACTGGCTTCACGCTGAGCTGCTGTGTCACAAGCTATGGGTGAGAGACGGGTGTCAGTGTTCCCCCATCGGGATGGACATAGGCGCTAGAGGGATATGTCTGACTGGCAGAGACTCAGTCATAGAGAGCATGGCTTGTAAGTGGCAATTTGTTTCCATAATAAGCCAGCAGGGAAGTTAATGTGGGCAGCATAAATAGTGAAAGATGTTTGCTGGAAGCAGAGGGAAAGCACAGCATGGGGCTTATGAGTGCTGGGCTTTCTAAAAAGGAGACAATTCCCAAACACCCATACAGAGAAGCAACTCACCTGGTTCTTTCCAGCAGAGGGAAGTCACACACATGTTCTTCCTACTGAATCCTCTCTGTCCATCTCCCTCCCTTTGGGGTGCCCTGGTCTCATTATACAGTTCATTGCACCATGCTAAGGGCCCAGCAGCGGAGCAGGTCAGAGAGAGACGATGCAGTAGTGACTGGCACACATGATGCACTTCACTGACTTGGAGGCAGCACAGTAGTGAGTCAGGCCAAGAGCTGGCTAGCTACCTACAGACATACTTGGGCACTGTAATAGCTTGCCAACATCCAAGGCTCCCTTGCAACGTGTGACTTATTTGCACATGGAAATCAGGTGCCAAGTGTAAGAGAGCTGGATAGACATGTTTCTCACACGCTCTGCACTGCCGTGTGACTGCACCAGGAGTCTGATGGCAGCAGGGAATCTTCGTAGAGATTCAAAGCTGGGGAGGAAGAGTGGTTGCATCAGATTGACCCACCTCCTCTTTCTGCCGGAGAGGCCTCTGAATTGGGCATTGATATGGGGAACGATAATGCTGCAATTAGTGTGCCTGCAGGGCGGAGACAGGGCCCATCTCATGAGGGATCCAGAGCCAGACCCCTGGTTCCCCTTCACCTCTGCCCCAGTGAAGCCATTTACATCATTGCAAAGTGAGGGTATGTCTACACTACCACCCTAGTTCGAACTAGGGTGGTAATGTAGGCAACCGGAGTTGCAAATGAAGCCCGGGATTTGAATTTCCTGGGCTTCATTTGCATAAAGCCGGGCGCCGCCATTTTTAAATGTCCGCTAGTGCGGACTCCGTGCCGCGCGGCTACACACGGCATGGACTAGGTAGTTCGGACTAGGCTTCCTAGTTTCACGAGGAGTAATGGTAGTTTGGACTAGGAAGCCTAATCTGAACTACCTAGTCCGTGCTGCGTGTAGCCGCGCGGCACAGAGTCCGCACTAGCGGACATTTAAAAATGGCGGCGCCCGGCTTTATGCAAATGAAGCCCGGGAAATTCAAATCCCGGGCTTCATTTGCAACTCAGTTGCCTACATTACCACCCTAGTTCGAACTAGGGTGGTAGTGTAGACATACCCTGAGTGTGCAAACCAGAAGGGGGGAACACTCACTTTGCACTGCTGTAAGCAACCCACAAAGAGCAGTGCCTGTAGGAACTAATCATTGTGTTTACACTAGCTGGGATCTGGCCCACTGACTCCGCTGGAGCCATGGCTGATTTACACCAACTGAGGATCTTGCCCCATTGACTCTAATGGAGCTATGGGTGATTTACCCCAGCTGGTGATCTGGCCCCATGGCTCCATTTACATCCCAGGAGCTGGGAGGTCTGATCTCAATATGGATTCATCTCCTGGCAGCTGGGTCTGTAATGTGATGAGTGGTGGCTCTTAAGGGACGCGTCAGTTTCCCTGACTCTGTGGTTGATAAAAAGGCGTCAGGTGTATCCTTACATTGGCTGATGTGTGGCTTTGCTAGGCACTTAGGATGGGAGAGGAGATTACAGCTACTTTTCTAATAAGGATCCCGTCCTTGCATGAGCATCAGGAAATGTTAACCCCTGAAATGTACCTCAGTCACCTCTGATCCTGAATGGCTTCCTGCCTTGAAAGGAACCATTTTGAATTGGTTTTTCATTAGACCACAATGCAGGGACAGATTAAGGCACAAAGCCCCCAGCATCCGGATCCTAGAGTTATTTTATTACAGCAGAATTTCAGTTTTCATTAAAAAATAAAAAGACCGTGCAAACGACTCTAGCCTTAGTAGTTGTGGGGGGGAAATGGAGAATGTGACCTTCACAGTAGTGCCTGCCTGAGTCTGCAGAGAGCCTGAGGCAATCACTCTGGATACGTCTACACATGCCCCCTAGTTCGAACTAGGGAGGCAAATGAAGATGACCAAAGTTGCTAATGAAGCATGGGATTTAAATATCCCGCGCTTGATTAGCATAGTGGCGGCTGGTCGCCATTTTGGAAATTGACTAGCCTGATTTAATTTGCCACGTATAGACGCGGTACAGGCAATCCCCGGGTTACGTACAAGATAGGGACTGTAGGTTTGTTCTTAAGTGGAATTTGTATGTAAGTCGGAACTGGTACATATTGTAGGGGAAACTCTAGTCAAACATTTCTCCAGAGCTCAGTTTTATTCTCCCACACCTCACTTCCCTCAGTCCTTTATTCTGAAGCTGAGGTGTCTGCTGAGAAAAGCCGCTCAGCGTCTCCCTGGTCTGCTGGGGGGGTCGCTAGCTTCGCGTCTCCCTGGTCTGCTGGGGGGAAGCAGCTAGTGCGGGGTTGCCTCACCCCATTTGTAAGTAGGGATCTGATGTAAGTCGGATCCATGTAACCCGGGGACTGCCTGTACTCTGAGAAAAACCCCTTAACTTGAATTAACTGGTACTCATAGTTAATTCGAGTTAAGAGGTTTTTCTCTGAGTACTGCGTCTATATGCGGCAAGTTAAATCGGGCCAGTCAGTTTTCAAAATGGCGACTGACTACGACTACGCTAATCAAGCGCGGGATATTTAAATCCCGTGCTTCATTAGCAACTTCGGTCTCCTTCGTTTGCCTCCCTAGTTCGAACTAGGGGGCAAGTGTAGACATACCCTCTGAAGGGAAGGTGCTGTATACATTACAGGCAGTCCCCGGGTTACGTACAAGATAGGGACTGTACGTTTGTTCTTAAGTTGAATCTGTATGTAAGTCGGAACTGGCATCCAGATTCAGCCGCTGCTGAAACTGATCAGTTTCAACAGCGGCTGAATCTGGACGCCAGTTCTGACTTACATACAGATTCAACTTAAGAACCCCAGGCATCCCCAAGTCAGCTGCTGCTGAAACTGATCAGCAGGCTGATTCCAGGAAGCCCAGGGCAGGGGCTTCCTGTAGTCAGCCACTGGTCAGTTTCAGCAGCGGCTGACTTGGGGACGCCTGGGGCAGAGCAGCTGGGGTGCTGCTGGGTTGGTCCAGTAGCACCGCCGCTCCTCGGCGCTACTGGACCAACCCAGCAGCACCCAAGCTGCTCTGTCCCAGGCGTCCTGATTCAGCCGCTGCTGAATCTGACCAGCAGTGGCTGAATCAGGACGCCTGGGGCAGAACAGCTGGGGTGCTGCCCGGTTGGTCCAGTAGCGCCCACAGCGGCGCTACGGGACCAACTGGCAGCGCCCCAGCTGCCATACCACAGGTGTCCGGAGCAAAGCCATGGAGCACGGGGGCAGCGGGACAGCCCAGACGCGCCGTGGCTGTCCTGCTGCCCTCGGGCTCCGTGGCTTTGCTCTGCTTTGCTCCCCGTCCCCCTGGTCTGCAGACCAGAGGGACGGGGAGCAAAGCCGCGGAACACACGGGCAGCGGACAGCCCAGACGCGTCTGGGCTGTCCGCTGCCCGTGTGCTCCGCGGCTTTGCTCTGCTTTGCCTCCCTCCCCCCCCCCCCTGCAGACCAGGAGGATGGGGGGGGGGCAAAGCAGAGCCAAGCCGCGGAGCGTGCGATCAGCTGACAGCCCGGACGCGTCTGGGCTGTCAGCTGGCCGGGCGCTCCGCGGCTTGGCTCTGCCTTGCCTCCCCCCCCTCCCCCTGGTCTGCAGACCAGGGGGACGGGGGGGGGGACGGGAGGGGGGCAAAGCAGAGCCAAGCCGCGGAGCGCCCGGCCAGCTGACAGCCCAGACGCGTCCGGGCTGTCAGCTGATCGCGCGCTCCGCGGCTTGGCTCTGCTTGGCTCTGCTTTGCCCGCCCCCCCCTCTGCAGACCAGGGGGAGGGGGGGGGCAAAGCAGAGCCAAGCCGCGGAGCACGCTGCCAGCTGACAGCCCAGACGCGTCTGGGCTGTCAGCTGATCGCGCGCTCCGCAGCTTGGCTCTGCCTTGCCCCCCCCCGTCCCCCTGGTCTGCAGACCAGGGGGAGGGGGGGGGGCAAAGCAGAGCCAAGCAGAGCCAAGCCGCGGAGCGTGCGATCAGCTGACAGCCCGGACGCGTCTGGGCTGTCAGCTGGCCGGGCGCTCCGCGGCTTGGCTCTGCTTTGCCCCCCTCCCGTCCCCCCCCCGTCCCCCTGGTCTGCAGACCAGGGGGAGGGGGGGGAGGCAAGGCAGAGCCAAGCCGCGGAGCGCCCGGCCAGCTGACAGCCCAGACGCGTCCGGGCTGTCAGCTGATCGCACGCTCCGCGGCTTGGCTCTGCTTTGCCCCCCCCCCATCCTCCTGGTCTGCAGGGGGGGGGGGGCAAAGCAGAGCCAAGCCTCGGAGCGCGTGGGCAGTGGACAGCCCTGTCCGCTGCCCACGTGTTCCGCCGCTTTGCTTCCTCTCCCTGGTCTGCTGGAGACCAGGGAGAGGAACGTCCCCGTTCGTAACTGCGGATCCGACGTAAGTCGGATCCGCGTAACTCGGGGACTGCCTGTACTTGCAGGTGGGTCTAGTGGTTAGAGGGCAAATAGGGAACAGGGGCCTCTGGCCCCAGTTCTGGGTGGAGAGCAGACCAAGGGTCTAAGAGGCTGGGAGTCAAGACAGCTCTGCCACTGACCACCTGTGTGACTTTTAAAAGTCACTTCCTCTTTCAGTGCATCTATTTTGCCTCTCACCCTTTTGTCTATTCAGACTGCAAGCTCTTTGCCTCCCCCAGTGTGTCTCTGCAGCACCTGGCACAACAGAGCCCTCATCTCAGTCAGGGTCCCCACAGCACCTGGCACAAAGGGGCCTTGATCTCAGTCACAGTCTGTGCAGCGCCAGCTCAAGGGGGCCCCCATCTTAGTGCTTTTACAGTTGATTTCCATCTTAGCTCACACGCTGAGCTTTGGGTAACCAGTTCCTTCTGGTGTTAGCTTTCAAAGGGGCTGGGGCTGAGTGGGGGCAAAGCTGTGGACGTGTGGGGCATGGCTGTGCAATGATCATGTTTTTCCACAAGGCTGGTCCCTGTGCCCCACTTTGCACTCCTGGGACTCCTGTCCTTGGCATGGGAACAGGTAACTAGCTACCCTTGGAGACGCATTGGTTGCGCATGACTGCAGTTCCTGGGGAGTGGCTGTTGCTGGGTTAGTTGACTCTCAGGTCTCCCCTATGGTCCCTGCCCCATGGGGACATGAGTGCAGGATGCATAGAAGTGGGAAAACAAGCTGTAGGCTATGCTGCCTCTTTTCAGGAGCCAAAGGGGCAACACTGATGGGCGGGGAGGAATCTGGGGTTATAATGCTCTCATACAGCTGTGCCAGTGCCCCTCAGTCCTGACAACCCAGCCCCTGCTGATCCAGCCCTGGGCTCCCCACCTTGCTCTCCCTGCCCCTCATTCCCAACACACAACCCCCCACTTTTCCATCCATAGGTTTCCCCAGGCCCCTGCTCTAAGCATTAGATCCCACTCCCCTCCCAAAACTGGGACTAGACCCCAGAAGTCTTGACTTACAGATCCACATCCTAACTAGTAAATGCCTAGAGCCCTGTGCAGATATAAAATCTGTATCATCCGCATTTGTACCCGCAAAAATGAGCCGCGGATATCCACATTGACATCCCTGGATGCAGCTACCCACGGCTAAACGCAGATATCTGCAGTTTGCAGGGTTCTAGATATATCCGCATTCACTTCCATAACGGCAAAAATGAGCTGTGGGTATCTGCATCCACATTGGCAGATGCAGATAGTAGGGATGTAAGAGTAGTCAAATAGTCGATTACCCGATAAGCCTAGGTTTTTTGGGTAGTCAAGCTGACTACTCGCATTCACCCCCGCCCCCACTCCTGCTGCCTCTATATCTGATATAGGCCTCAAGTGGGAAGGAAGCAGGCGCTAGTGCTGAAGGGAGTGAGCTTAAAAGCCAGTCCCCCCACCACTGTCTCCGTGGTGGGAGGGCAGGAGAGGCAGAGCCACAACGGGGGTAACAAGCATCCCCTCTGATCGACTAACTGAGTAGTCAATGGAAATTCCATCAACTATTTAATTAGCTGATTATCCGCAATTTAACATCTCCAGCAGATGCCCATGGATATAAAGAAGATATCTGCGGATTTGCAGGGCTCTATATCGTCTGTGTATATTGTGAGCTCTTCTGGGCAAAGACTTCTCTTGGTGAGGGTGAAATGTTGGCCTGGTTGAAGCTCATGGCAGGATTCCCACTGAATTCAAGGAGGCCAGGATTTCACGCTGTGTGTCTGTGGTACCCCAATGGGGCCTGATCCCAGCTGAGGACGTCTAGACACTACTGAAATTCCATAGTAAGAAGACCAGCTGGGGGGCAGCAGCGAAGGACCACTATGATGGGGAAGTAGATAAAATGCCAAGCAGGGTGGGTTTCTAGACTTTGCCATAATAAAAGCATCACTGCGCCAACCTGCGTGGGCTTCTGGGTGTGACAGTAATACCCATACAACAGGACCTGGGAGTCAGAGCACTAGGTGGTGTGCTAGCTACTACCGTAAGAACAGACTGCACCCACCGGTGTGTGCATGGGGTGGGGGGTCTAGACCACCATACACATAATATTAGGACAGGCATGCAAGGCAACAAACAGGGCACCAACCTGCGTGGGTTCTAGCCTCTAAAAGAACCAGTGTAACGAGGCAACAGAGAATGTGCCAAACCCTGGGGGGTGCTAGAGGCGTCACTACCATAGGCCCATAGTAAAAGGACCAATTTGGCAATCTGTGTTGCACCTTGATACTCCTAATGCAGCCCTGGGCAAAATTCGGCCAGTGGGCCAGATACAGCCGGCCGAGCCACTGGATTCGGCCGTGGATGCTGCAGGGAGCCCCAGGCAGGCTCCCTGCTTGCCTTGCCCTACCTTCACACTGCTCAGTAAGGGTTTTCTTTAAAAACTGAGTCTGGAGGGTAAGCGGAAAAGCTTTAGGAGCTGCTCCCCACCCCCAGCACAATCCCATTGGCCAGTTTCTGGCCAATGGGAGCTGCCTGTTTCAATAAAAGGCAGCCAGGAAGCAGAGGGGGCTCCAGAGCACATGGCTGCAGCCTGTGCAGGGGTGGGGCAGGCAGTCCTGTTCCCTCTAAACTGCAGGGCAGCATAGCTTCACCAGTGATTAATCAGCCCCGCCCAGTCAGAGGCTCAGGGCTCATGCATGGAGTTGACTGACTGGGTGGGGCTGATTAACCACCTATAAAGCTGTGCTGCCTTGCAGCTTAGAGGGAACACTGGCAGGCAGGGAGGCTGATTTAAGAAGGGCTGCTGGCTGTTAAGTCTCATGGCCAGATCCTGCCTCTGGCACTCCAGCTCCTCCCTTCCCCAACCCACTGCTCCCCTCTCCACACACCCAAATCCTCTGCCCCCCTCCTACACCCATATCCTGTCCTACATCCGGCATGCCAATTCCTGCCCCAGGTCACAGTCCCCTCCTGCCCTCGCTCACAACCCAAATCTCTGTACCCTCTCCTGTACCTCACTTCCCTGTCCTAGGTCACAATCCAACCCCCTGCACCCCAGTCCAGTGCCTCCGGTCACAACTGCCTCCTTCACCCCAATTCTCTCCCTTACCCCAAGCTCCCTTCTGCACTCATCCTAGACCCTGCACCTCCTCCATTAATATCATGGACGAGTGTGGGCCTTGACCACTTTCCAAATTCTTGAAGTGCTCCCCCCATCAAAAATTATTGCCCACCCCTGTTTTAATGTAAGGCCCAACACATGGGGCAATAGATGGTCTCCCAACCCGCATGTTCACATTGTCTGCACTTCCAAGGTGTGGTGGCTATTCCTGTCAGCAGAGTTGACACAGCTTAATCCTAATGGAAACAATCGGGAGGCAAATGAGTGTCATGTGGGCTTTGCAGTAAATATCCTTCCTTCAGCCCCCACCTTCACCATGCGCGCACGTAGCCTGAGTCGGTGTCATTCTCTTCCCTGGCCTGCCAGCCAGCGCCTGGTCTTGGTGAACGCGTTCTGTGCCATGCAGCTCTGTTCTTCCTGCCTTGCCCTCAAATCGGCCCTTCCCACTGGCTGATGGGCCATGTCCCCACCTTTGCCCAGGACAACTAGCAAATTGCTCTGGCCTGCTCTGGGGGCTTAGAATCTGACAGTGCTTCTACTTTGAGTGGGGCAAAAGTAGTGATGCCCCACGCCCCGTGCTAGCAAGCGCTGTGAAATTCAGGAGGAGGCAGGTGAGGAAACTGACAAGGAAAAACTCGGTTGGGTTCATGCTGGTGAACCTGAGAGTCTTTTCCAAACAACGTGCCAGGGAGTCTGGGCCCAGCAGGACTTCTGTGACCGCCACGCCTGGAACACAGTGAGTTGTGTGTTCGGATGAATAGCAATGATGTGGGAGGGTATGCAACAAACCCCTGGGTATGTCTACACTACCCTCCTAGTTCGAACTAGGAGGGTAATATAGGCATACTGCACTTGCAAATGAAGCCCAGGATTTGAATTTCCCGGGCTTCATTTGCATAAGCGGGGAGCCGCCATTTTTAAAACCCCGCTGGTTCGAACCCCGTGCAGCGCGGCTACACGGGGCTCGAACTAGGTAGTTCGAACTAGGCTTCCTATTCCGAACTACCGGTACATGGAACGTGGAACGAGGTGTACCAGTAGTTCGGAATAGGAAGCCTAGTTCGAACTACCTAGTTCGAGCCCCGTGTAGCCACGCTGCACGGGGTTCGAACCAGCGGGGTTTTAAAAATGGCGGCTCCCCGCTTATGCAAATGAAGCCCGGGAAATTCAAATCCCGGGCTTCATTTGCAAGTGCGGAATGCCTACATTACCCTGCTAGTTCAAACTAGCGGGGTAGCGTAGACATACCCCCTGAGACTACACTTCTAGTGTGACATTTGTGCCCAGAGCAGGTCTGCACTTTGCCAGGTGCTGCACAGACCCTGACTGAGACCATAGTCCCATTGTGCCAGAAGAGATCAGGCCACAGAGTGCCAGGCATTGTATCGCCCTGATCCAAAATCATCCCCATCTGGGCCTGTGGTCTTGTTGTGCTGGGTGCTGCGCAGACCCCAGTGGAAGATGGTCCCTGCCCCCAAAGAACTGGCAGGTTATGTAGAAAAAGGAGGACCATTATCCCCATTTTATAGCTGGGAAAACTGAGGCACGGAGCTATGCATTTTCTAGCACTTAGAACATTTGTGTCCATCAGTATTCCCGCTAAGCTGTGGGGCAGCATGGCTTCACAGGTGATTAATCAGCCCCGCCCAGTTTGGAGCCCTGAGTCTCTTGCACAGAGCTGACTGACTGGGCGGGGCTGATTAATCACCGATGAAGCCATGCTGCCGTTCACCTTAGAGGGAACACTGGTGTCCATCCATCCCCCTACACGACATCTATCCTATTGGTCTCTCCATCCCATACACAGTCCTTTATTTGTCCTCCCCACATGCCATCTATCACTTCCAAATTCTGTCTTGTGATTTATCCACCCCATTTCAACTACCGTACTTGTTCCCAGAATCCATCATTAATAGCAATCTCATCCCAAGAAGGAAAGATGCGCTCTCCAGTCCCTACACCCTCCACAAAGGTGCCTCGCACAGAAATACTCTGCCCTTATCCTGAGCTCCTAAGGAGCAGCTGCTGATCTCATTAGCACTTGAGTTTGTCACTCGGATATTTAACAGATGCCTGATTTCATTAGATCCTGCATATTTTAGGGGGTCTGATTCTGCTGGCAGAGCCTGGGGTGGGGTGAAGTGGGAGGAGGTTGCTTGCTGTGGGGCAGCAGGGTGTGTGTGTGCGGTTGCTTTCTGTGGGGTGGCAAGGTGTGGGGGGTTGCTTTGCTGTAGGGCTGCAGTGCGTGGGGGGATTGCTTGCTATATAGCAGCAGTACCTGGGGATGGGGTTTGCTTGCTGTGGGGCAGCAGGGTGCGGGGGCGTAGCTTTGCCGTGGGGCGGCAGGGAATGGGGGGCATTTCTTTGCTGTGTGGTGGCAAGCTGCGGGTGTGTTGCTTTGCCGTGGGGCGGCAGGGTGCTATAGGGTGGCAGGACGGGAGGGGGTTGCTTGCTGTGGGGCGCAATCTGCAGGTGCTGACTCCTAGCTCAGAAGTAGTGAACATAAGAACTGGTGTAAATCCAGAATAACTGCACTGGGTCAGATCCACAGCGGGGTAATCAGCGCGGATCCCTGGCAGGCAGTGCACCAACGGGTGATTTACACCAGCTGGGGATCTGCCCCCTTTGCCTTCTATGGAGCAATGCCAATTTACACCATCAGGGAATCTTGTCCCCACGACTTCACCATATTGCTTGGATTAGCCCAGGGCCAGGTCAGGCCAACAATTGAATTAAATTTATCCGAGGTCCGTCTAAAGGGCAGGAGAATGGCGTGGGCTAAACCGATTATACCCATTAATCCTCCAGGCCATCTGATAAGATGGAACTGATCATGGAGCAACTTTGTCTTTAACACAGTAGCTGGGAAGATCGGCAAGCAGGGGCTGTGTCTGCAATTGCAGCAGGGTTCTCAGAATTGTTTATTTAACACCATGACACACCCACGCTGCCCCAGCCCAAGGCAGCCTCCATTCTCCCAGTGCTGATTGGAGCATCAAACTATTGGTAGCCCCGAAGGCATGAAAGTGTGTGGCATCACGCCGTGCTGAGGTGCAGCCACCTCTGGCGTACGGCAGCTGCTCATACAAGGAACTTTTGCCCAGTGCATATAGAGAGGGATCTTTCCCCAGGCCCGCCCCAGAGGCAGCTGCATCTCAGCCCTGTACTGGGGTAGGTTGGGGCTTTCCGGTGTGTGCCTTTGGGAATGCGTGTCTCAGGCCGGACTCGGTGGTGTGGGCAGCGATCCACAGCCAGTGCGGGAGTCACGCCTGGAGGAAGAGCCCTGCTTGCTGTGGACGGCCAGCTCCAGGCAGGGTCTTTGAGAATATTTAATAGAAGGCAGAAAGGCTCCCACGCTGTCAGTGTGAATCGAAGAGCATGCTGAGTGCTCAGCGCTGGGGCTTCACAGAGAGAATCGCGCTGTCGCGCCCCAGTCATAGCTGAGCCTGCATCAGCCCTTCCTGATCTGCCTCCCCCGGCCCAGCCCCGCTTCCCCCCCACCTTACCAACCATCCCCCGGCCCAGCCCCGCTTCCCCCCCACCTTACCAACCATCCCCCAGCCCAGCCCCACTTCCCCCCCACCTTACCAACCATCCCCCGGCCCAGCCCCGCTTCTCCCCCCACCTTACCAACCATCCCCCAGCTCAGCCCCGCTTCGCCCCCCCAACCATCCCCCGGCCCAGCCCCGCTTCCCCCCCACCTTACCAACCATCCCCCAGCCCAGCCCCGCTTCCCCCCCCACCTTACCAACCATCCCCCAGCTCAGACCCGCTTCCCCCCCTGCCTTACCAACCATCCCCCAGCCCAGCCGCACTTCCCCCCCACCTTACCAACCATCCCCCAGCCCAGCCCCGCTTCCCCCCCACCTTACCAACCATCCCCCAGCCCAGCCCCGCTCCCCCCCGCCTTACCACCCATCCTCCGGCCCAGCCCCGCTTCGCCCCCCACCTTACCAACCATCCCCCAGCCCAGCCCCGCTTCGCCCCCCCGCCTTACCACCCATCCTCCGGCCCAGCCCCGCTTCTCCCCCCCGTCTTACCAACCATCCCCCGGCCCAGCCCCGCTTAGTCCCCCCGCCTTACCAACCATCCCCCGGCCCAGCCCCGCTTCCCCCTGCACCTTACCAACCATCCCCCGGCCCAGCCCCGCTTCTCCCCCCGCCTTACCACCCATCCCCCGGCTCAGCCCCGCTTCTCCCCCCGCCTTACCACCCATCCCCCGGCCCAGCCCCGCTTCGTCCCCCCACCTTACCAACCATCCCCCCGCCCAGCCCCGCTTCGCCCCCCCGGCCCAGCCCCGCTTCGCCCCTCTTCCTTACCAACCATCCTCCGGCCCAGCCCTGCTTCTCCCCCCCCCCCCGCCTTACCACCCATCCCCCGGCCCAGCCCCGCTTCGCCCCCCCGCCTTACCACCCATCCCCCGGCCCAGCCCCGCTTCGCCCCCCCGCCTTACCACCCATCCCCCGGCCCAGCCCCGCTTCTCCCCCCCCTTACCAACCATCCCCCGGCCCAGCCCCGCTTCTCCCCCCCGCCTTACCAACCATCTCCCGGCCCAGCCCCGCTTCAGCCCCCCCCCTTACCACCCATCCCCCGGCCCAGCCCCGCTTCTCCCCCCGCCTTACCAAACGTCCCCCGGCCCACCCCCACTTCGCCCTCCCCGCCTTACCAACCATCCCCCAGCCCAGCCCCGCTTCTCCCCCCCGCCTTACCAACCATCCCCCGGCCCAGCCCCGCTTCGTCCCCCCGCCTTACCAACCATCCCCCGGCCCAGCCCCGCTTCTCCCCCCACCTTACCAACCATCCCCCGGCCCAGCCCCGCTTCCCCCCCCGCCTTACCACCCATCCCCCGGCCCAGCCCCGCTTCCCCCCCCCCCGCCTTACCACCCATCCCCCGGCCCAGCCCCGCTTCGTCCCCCCACCTTACCACCCATCCCCCGGCCCAGCCCCACTTCGCCCCCCCCCCCCGCCTTACCACCCATCCCCCGGCCCAGCCCCGCTTCGTCCCCCCACCTTACCACCCATCCCCCGGCCCAGCCCCACTTCGCCCCCCCCCCGCCTTACCACCCATCCCCCGGCCCAGCCCTGCTTCTCCCCCCACCTTACCACCCATCCCCCGGCCCAGCCCTGCTTCTCCCCTCCGCCTTACCAACCATCCCCCGGCCCAGCCCCGCTTCAGCCCCCGGCCTTACCAACCATCCCCCGGCCCAGTCCCACTTCCCCCCCCGCCCTTACCAACCATCCCCCGGCCCACCCCTGCTTCGCCCCCCCGCCTTACCACCCATCCCCCGGCCCAGCCCCACTTCGCCCCCCCCCCCGCCTTACCACCCATCCCCCGGCCCAGCCCCGCTTCAGCCCCCGGCCTTACCAACCATCCCCCGGCCCAGCCCCACTTCCCCCCCCGCCCTTACCAACCATCCCCCGGCCCACCCCCGCTTCGCCCCCCGCCTTGCCACCCATCCCCCGGCCCAGCCCCGCTTCGCCCCCCCGCCTTACCAACCATCCCCCGGCCCAGCCCCGCTTCTCCCCCCCGCCTTACCACCCATCCCCCGGCCCAGCCCCGCTTCTCCCCCCCGCCTTACCACCCATCCCCCGGCCCAGCCCCGCTTCTCCCCCCCGCCTTACCAACCATCCCCCGGCCCAGCCCGGCTTCGCCCCCCCGCCTTACCAACCATCCTCCGGCCCAGCCCCGCTTCTCCTCCCCCGCCTTACCAACCATCCCCCGGCCCAGCCCCGCTTCGTCCCCCCACCTTACCAACCATCCCCCGGCCCAGCCCCGCTCCCCCCCCGTTCCCCCCCCGCCTTACCAACCATCCCCCGGCCCAGCCCCGCTCCCCCCCCGTTCCCCCCCCGCCTTACCACCCATCCTCCGGCCCAGCCCCGCTTCTCCCCCCCGCCTTACCAACCATCCCCCAGCCCAGCCCCACTTCGTCCCCCCGCCTTACGAACCATCCCCCAGCCCAGCCCCACTTCGTCCCCCCGCCTTACCAACCATCCCCCGGCCCAGCCCCGCTTCTCCCCCCCGCCTTACCAACCATCCCCCGGCCCAGCCCCGCTTCTCCCCCCCGCCTTACCAACCATCCCCCGGCCCAGCCCCGCTTCTCCCCCCCGCCTTACCACCCATCCTCCGGCCCAGCCCCGCTTCATCCCCCCGCCTTACCAACCATCCCCTGGCCCAGCCCCGCTTCTCTCCCCACCTTACCACCCATCCCCCGGCCCAGCCCCGCTTCGCCCCCCCGCCTTACCACCCATCCCCCGGCCCAGCCCCACTTCGCCCCCCCGCCTTACCACCCATCCCCCGGCCCAGCCCCACTTCGCCCCCCCACCTTACCACCCATCCCCCGGCCCAGCCCCACTTCACCCCCCCCCGCCTTACCTCCCATCCCCCGGCCCAGCCCCGCTTCGCCCCTCTTCCTTACCAACCATCCTCCGGCCTAGCCCTGCTTCTCTCCCCCCCCCCGCCTTACCACCCATCCCCCGGCCCAGCCCCGCTTCTCCACCCTGCCTTACCAATCGTCCCCCGGCCCACCCCCGCTTCGCCCCCCCGCCTTACTTACCATCCCCCACCGCCTTATCTGCATTCCCTCCATGCCCCACTCCAACCCCCACTGCCTTATCGATCATCCACATTAGCTGGCACTTATCCCCCACTTTACCTACCGCTCATCCAGAGCCCCTCCACTGCCCCACTCACCTACCACCCATCCCAGGCCCGTTCTGACCCCCGCCTTCTCTACCATCCATCCTCGCCTGCCCTGAACCCCCCCCCCCTTGATTGGACCAAAGAGTCCAATCCCCCTCCTTGGTGCCCTGACCTTGCTACTTCTCCTGGGCGCCTGCCTGGGGCTGGCTCCACTTTTGCTGCCCTACCTGGCGACCTTTTGCCAACAGGGATGTGGCTGGCTTGTGGCTTTGTTAATTATATGCTGACTGCTCTCTGTAAATTTTGCTCCAGTCGAGCGCCAGTCGTGGGGAGAGTATAAATTAGATGCTCCAACAGTACCAGGGATGCCGGAGCCAGTCCAGGTGGCTGTTTGTGCCAGGGGGGCACTGGCTCGCCTGCCGCAAAGGAGCCAGGCTGGAAGCTAGTGGGTGCCAGAGGAAAAGCGGCAGAGATGCTGGAGCAGAGATCCCAAGGCGGCAGGGGCCAGGCAATGAGGAAGGCAGGACGTGTGGGCAGTGCACTGCCTGGTATCAGGAGGGAGGCAGTCCTGTCCCACCCTGCCACTGTCCCCTTGGGTGAGTCACTTGCCCTTGCGCGCTGCTCGTTCTGGCTCCTTGGAAAATCCCCAGCCTGAATCCTTCCCAGCCTGTTTCTCCCTGTAGGGAACAGGAGGGAAACCATCCTTCTTTCGTCTGTGTCTGACCGTGCCTTTGCACAGCTCTGGGTACAATGGGACTGAGACCAGGGCCTCCTTGTGCCAGATGCTACCCAGACCCTGGCTGAGGTCAGGGCCTCATTGTCCAGGCACTGCACAGACCTTGACTGAGATCAGAGCCAGTGTTCCCTGTAAGCTGAGCGCTTGGGTGGTCATCCAGGAGAGATTCAGCTGCCACCCAGCTGTTTAGCAGAGCACCCACAGCTGCCCACAACTGGCAGCATAAGCAGGGCCGGACTAAGGGGTGGACGTGCCGAGCAGCTGCCCGGAGTGCCAACCAATGCGGGGCGCCTGATGGCAGTTGTAAGGGGTGCACGGCACCCCTTATAGCTGCCATCAGGCGCTGTGCACCCGGCTCCCAGCAGGCTGCAGTGGCCGCCTGGGGTGGGGGCCGCGTTAACCCCCGAAGTGCCATTCCCCCTGCAGCCACGAAGCCCTGCACGGCCAGGTGCAGCCTGCCCAGGCGGCCCCAGGCTGCCTGCCAGCGGCGGTGGCCGGGCACTGCCTGCGCCATGCACCCCGGGGGCAGGCTCATGCATGCACCGTGCGCCTGGAGGAGGGCCCAGGCGCCCTAGGGGCGGGCCTGCACATGCGCCGTGCGCCCAGGGCTCGGGGTGCCAAAATGGCTCCAGCCAGCCCTGAGCATAAGTTTCTGTTGGGTGTGCACACTGCACAGGCCTTGGTGTACATAGCAACATTTATTCTGCATGAGGATGGAAAAAATTAGAGGGAACATTGATCAGAGTCCTATGTACCAGATGCTGCACAGACCCTGACTCAGATCAGGGCCCCATTGTGCCAGGCACTGCACAAACATACAAGGAGACACAAACCTGGCCCCAAAGATTTTTCGTAATATAGAGGCCAAGGAAGGATCATTCTTCCCATTTTACACACGGGAAAACTGAGCTACAGAGAGATGCAGTGACTTTCCCAAGGGTGCATAATGAGGCAGTGGCAGAGTTGGGAAGAGCTCCCAGAACTCCTGTGTTCTCAGCCCAAGCCTTGCTCCCAAACCCAGCCACTCTCCATCCTATTCTGCTTGCAATGCAGGCTCTTGGGTTTTGGCTTAGCTCCTATCCCTGCTTCTCAGAACACCATTCGACCTTTGCAGGGACTTTGCAGCTGTAACCAGAGACCATAGGCGGTGGGCGCCTCCCAGGGCACCGTAAGGGAATCCCCCTAAACTGATTGCCCAAGCAAAACTGAATCCCTTCTCTCAGGCTGCAGAGCTGGGTCTCCAGCAGACATTGCTAAGTGGGCCAGATGCACAGCGTAGTAGCGCGGAGAAGGAAGGTGTTGCACAAACCACCTTGTCAGTTAGCAACTCAGCTCCTGACACCCAAATTGCAGCCTTGTTCCCAGGAACAGGGTCGTCTGTCAAAGGAAGTGCAAATTTAGTTGCAGCAGACAGCTGTTAGCTTGATCCCTCCGTGCCTGCCCTTCCCCCGAGACATGCACAACATGTAATAAAGCACAATAGCTCACGATGTGGCACTTAATGAGTGCAAAGTATAATAAAACACCGGGGGTGAGGACCAGGCTGTAACTCAACTAGCACCATAAATAAATAAATAAACCTTTTGATTCATGTCATTATTAGTCACATTACTGCAGTGCCCCGAAACTGAGGCCTGGAGAGCCGGGCACTGCACAGACACTGCGAGAGATCAGGGCCCAGAGCACCCAGCACTGCACAGACACCGAGAGAGATCAGGGCCCAGAGCGCCCAGCACTGCACAGACACCGACAGAGATCAGGGCCCAGAGTGCCCAGCACTGCACAGACACCGACAGAGATCAGGGCCCAGAGCGCCCAGCACTGCACAGACACCGACAGAGATCAGGGCCCAGAGCGGCCAGCACTGCACAGACACCGACAGAGATCAGGGCCCAGAGTGCCCAGCACTACACAGACACTGACAGAGATCAGGATCCGGAGCACTCAGCACTGCACAGACACCGACAGAGATCAGGGCCCAGAGCGCCCAGCACTGCACAGACACCGACAGAGATCAGGGCCCAGAGCGCCCAGCACTGCACAGACACCGACAGAGATCAGGACCTGGAGCACTCAGCACTGCACAGACACTGACAGAGATCAGGGCTCGGCGCACCCAGCACTGCACAGACACTGACAGAGATCAGGGCCCAGAGCGCCCAGCACTGCACAGACACCGACAGAGATCAGGGCCCAGAGCACCCAGCACTGCACAGACACCGACAGAGATCAGGGCCCAGAGCGCCCAGCACTGCACAGACACCGACAGAGATCAGGGCCCAGAGCGCCCAGCACTGCACAGACACCGACAGAGATCAGGGCTTGGAGCACCCAGCACTGCACAGACACTGACAGAGATCAGGGCCCAGAGCGCCCAGCACTGCACAGACACCGACAGAGATCAGGGCTCGGAGCGCCCAGCACTGCACAGACACTGACAGAGACCAGGGCTCGGAGCGCCCAGCACTGCACAGACACCGACAGAGATCAGGGCCCAGAGCGCCCAGCACTGCACAGACACCGACAGAGATCAGGGCCCAGAGCGCCCAGCACTGCACAGACACTGACAGAGATCAGGGCCCAGAGCGCCCAGCACTGCACAGACACCGACAGAGATCAGGGCTCGGAGCGCCCAGCACTGCACAGACACCGACAGAGATCAGGGCCCAGAGCGCCCAGCACTGCACAGACACTGACAGAGATCAGGGCTCGGAGCGCCCAGCACTGCACAGACACCGACAGAGATCAGGGCCCAGAGCGCCCAGCACTGCACAGACACCGACAGAGATCAGGGCTCGGAGCGCCCAGCACTGCACAGACACTGACAGAGACCAGGGCTCGGAGCGCCCAGCACTGCACAGACACCGACAGAGATCAGGGCCCAGAGCGCCCAGCACTGCACAGACACCGACAGAGATCAGGGCTCGGAGCACCCAGCACTGCACAGACACCGACAGAGATCAGGGCCCAGAGCGCCCAGCACTGCACAGACACCGACAGAGATCAGGGCCCAGAGCCCCGGCACTGCACAGACACCGACAGAGATCAGGGCTCGGAGCACCCAGCACTGCACAGACACTGACAGAGATCAGGGCCCAGAGCGCCCAGCACTGCACTGACACTGACAGAGATCAGGGCCCAGAGCGCCCAGCACTGCACAGACACCGACAGAGATCAGGGCTCGGAGCGCCCAGCACTGCACAGACACCGACAGAGATCAGGGCCCAGAGCGCCCAGCACTGCACAGACACCGACAGAGATCAGGGCTCGGAGCGCCCAGCACTGCACAGACACCGACAGAGATCAGGGCCCAGAGCGCCCAGCACTGCACAGACACCGACAGAGATCAGGACTCGGAGCGCCCAGCACTGCACAGACACCGACAGAGATCAGGGCCCAGAGCGCCCAGCACTGCACAGACACCGACAGAGATCAGGGCTCGGAGCACCCAGCACTGCACAGACACCGACAGAGATCAGGGCCCAGAGCGCCCAGCACTGCACAGACACCGACAGAGATCAGGGCTCGGAGCACCCAGCACTGCACAGACACCGACAGAGATCAGGGCTCGGAGCACCCAGCACTGCACAGACACTGACAGAGATCAGGGCCCAGAGCGCCCAGCACTGCACAGACACCGACAGAGATCAGGGCCCAGAGCCCCGGCACTGCACAGACACCGACAGAGATCAGGGCCCAGAGCAGCAGGCACTGCACAGACACCCACAGAGATCAGGGCCCAGCGCAGCAGGCACTGCACAGACACCCACAGAGATCAGGGCTCGGAGCGCTCAGCACTGCACAGACACCCACAGAGATCAGGGCCCAGAACAGCAGGCACTGCACAGACACCGACAGAGATCAGGGCTCGGAGCACCCAGCACTGCACAGACACTGACAGAGATCAGGGCCCAGAGCGCCCAGCACTGCACAGACACCGACAGAGATCAGGGCCCAGAGCCCCGGCACTGCACAGACACCGACAGAGATCAGGGCCCAGAGCAGCAGGCACTGCACAGACACCCACAGAGATCAGGGCCCAGTGCAGCAGGCACTGCACAGACACCCACAGAGATCAGGGCTCGGAGCGCTCAGCACTGCACAGACACCCACAGAGATCAGGGCCCAGAGCAGCAGGCACTGCACAGATGCCGACAGGAATTAGGGCCTGGTGTGCCGGGCATTGTAGACACACAGTGAGATCAAGGCCCCCAGAGACAAGTGCACTGTATGGGATAAGGCAGCTGGAGTCTGTGCAGCGCCTGGCACACCTGGAACCCCAGTTTCTGTTGGGGTCTTTGCAGCACCCGGGACAATGGAGACCCTAGTCGCAGTCAAGGTCTGAGCTACGCCTGGTACAAAGGGCTTCTTCCATCTTGGCTGAGGTCTCTAGATGCCATAGCAATCCACATAATAATTAGCAGTGTGTGTAAATCGCTGCGTGCGCCTTCCCAGCAAACTCTAGGGAGCAGCAGGCCTTGCCTATATCCCCCCTGGCAGCCGTGGGGAGCTGTCGAAATAACAACCCTCCAGAAGCACAAGGCAGATGCACGGCACGCTGGGAATTAGAGCAAACAGTGTTTAAAAAACCCAGCAACCTGAAAAACACGCAGAAGGGGAATAATCATAGTCATGACTCGCAGCACTTCTGGGGCTTAGCATCTCCCGGGTGCTGAGCAGCCCTTTACCAATCAGCAGCTGCCCTTGTATTGCCCTCCGCAAGCTCCTGGCTCCCTTAGCTCTGCATTTACGCAAGGACTCCAAGCTAAATTCATGCTTCAGGGCTACCACCAGTCACCTAATGGGGTCAGGAAGGAATTATGCCCCTAATGCACAATTTGTCAGCTGTATCTGGGGAGGGTTTTTTCTCCCATTTCCCTCTGATGCATCAGGGATTGGCTGCAGCTGGAGATGGGACACTGGGTGGGGTGGACCAGGCTCTGAGCTGGTCCAGAGACTCCTTTCTCTAGCTGTGGGGTGGATAGATGCCCAGATGTCCAGGGTCCAGCTGATGGCTGGATCAGCGGCTGGGAAGGAATTTCTTGCAAGCAGATTAGCAGGGAACTTGAAGAGTTTTCATCCTCTGCATCATGGGTGCCAGTTGCCTGCTGGCATGAGCTGGGCATGGCTCAACTCTACAATTCCCTCCTGGATGCTGGCACCCCTCAGTCCCTGCCGGAGGCTCACAGCAGTTTAATCTCCCGAGGACCGAAATGCTTTGCTCTAACAAAAAGGACTGGTCTCAATACAACAGTCTGTGTGGGGGTGACATTCTCCTGCCTGGGCTATGCAGGAGCTTAGACCAGATGATCTAACAAGCCATTCTAGCCTTGTAGTCCATGGGCCCATGACTGCCAGGTAGGCACAACACTCAGCTACGGCCTGATGGCTCGCCAGGGTTCTCACTGCTAGGCACCCAGGCCGCAGTGGCAGCTGCTCTCTGGCTGCATATTTGTGGTGCTGTGTCTCACCTGCCTGGACGAGTGCTGCTCCCTGTGCCATTTCCAATCCATCACCTCTCCCAGGGCTGCGGGTAGGCACAGTGAAGCTGCTAATGAGCCACTCACGCAGCTCCTTGCAAAAACCAACATATCAGGAGGAGTCTAAAATAAATAAATAACGGAAGGGCTGGGGGAGAGCTGAATGAGTTAATTAGCAGCAGGAAAGCGGCGGGATCAGGACATTAGCATGGCAGGCATGTCCCACGCAGCCAGCCAAGCTGCTCGCATGGCTGTTAGAAGGCAGCGGCTTTTAACTCCTTGGGGTGTCCGGCCATGACCCTGGCAGGCTGGGAACTGGCAGCGCTACCTGGTGCTGCAGTAGGGAGGGATGCAGGATTCCTGCTGCTGCTGTGGGGAGTGTCTGGAGCGCTCCAGATGAATGTGGAGTAGGGATGGAGAGATGGGGAGGGTGGATAGGGATAGGTGTGTGGTCCCCACCCGACCTGCCTCCAGAGGTGGGATACAGAGATGGGAGAGAAAGAGAGCGAGAGAGGGGGTAGGGAGACAGGATAGATAGAGGGAGACAGGATAGATGGATGGAGTGTAAGGACAGGTGGAGGCGGGCTGAGGGGGGAAGGCCAGAGGGGCTGTGGATGATCTCAGAACTGCACAGCTGGGATTGGCCACTGTGGAAGAGGGACAGCAAGGTAGGGGCCACTGGCCAAGCTAGGCTGGTGAGTCTAGTATTAGAGCATCATCTGTTCTAAGCCCCAGAAACAAGCTGCAGAGCCAGTAGAAAAGCCAAAATATCTGGGGCAGGGGCTGTCACTTGCTCTGTGTCTTGGGCAGCCCCTGACCCCCAAGAGGCCCTGTTATCTGCCAGGGTCTGTGGGTGCTGCCACAGTCCTAGCAGCAATGCCCATAATGGGTCCCCAATGTCTGTTGGGCCCTCCTGGCAGCACCATCCGACTACTGACAAAGTAGAGCCTAGGAGGTAGAGCCGTAGTGCTTGGGAGCCAGGAGTTCTGGGTTCCGTCCCCAACTCTGGGAAGGAAGTGGAGTCGGGTTCGTTAGTGCAGGGGGCTGGGAGTCCTGGTACGTCCAATGAGCCAAGAGGTTCTTACTTTGAACAAGCAGATCAAACCCACCCCCTCCCCACAGCCTGAGGCCACCCAGGCCAGAGGCCGAGCTTTGTTCCATACAGCTTTCGGGGCCTTGCGGGGGATGAGACCTCCGGGTAACCGCAGGGTGGGGAAGCTGGGGGGGAGGGAATGGCTGGGCAGTGCAGGAAGAGCCAAGCCCCTTGTGCTCCTTGCTACAATGGCCCCTTTGATCTGGAGAATGACAAGATTCCATTATAGACCCTCTCCCCCTTTGCCAAGGAAGAGCTTTCCCTTTCCCACAGGAGCCCAGCTGCAGAAGCGCGCAGGGAGAAAGCACAAAGGGGCCCTGCTTCCTATCCCCCTCCCTGTCTGGTGGCAGAGACCTGGAGCAATCCGGCTGGACGCTTCCCCAGCTTGCTGAGCCTCCCATGTTGCCCCTCGGGCGCTGCCCACAAGGCAGCCTTTTGTGCATCGTGTTAGTGGCAAAGGGTGTGTGTGGGGGGGGGGGGTGGCCTTGCCTGGCTCTGCTCTGGTGAAGACCAGACCTCAGGCACATCACAGCTCCTGGGGCGATGGGAACAGTTTTTGCAGTGATGTAGCTGCACTAATGCAGAGTAGGGATGTTAAATATCGATTCATTGCATAGTCGATTTTAACCACATGAATTCTTATCCATTAATTGACTGTTCTATAGTCCCCGGGCAGCCCCTGTCCGGGGGGGAGGGGTCTGAGCTTCCAGACCTCGCAGAACTGAGCCAGGCTACCTGCCCACCTGGCTCCTAATATACTTTAAATGCAGAGCTGCAGCGAGGGTAGGTCCAGGACCCAGAGCAAGCCTGGACTGAGCTGGGCTGCTGGCCAGCCTGCTAAAAAATGTCCTGGCAAAGGGTGCGGGGGAGGAGGGGGGGGATGCATGTAGTCTATAGCATTAACCTATAAGCTTTTGCTTATCGGTTAATCGACTACACTATTGAATCCCCAGTGCAAAGTTGTTGCGCTGGTGTAAAAGGCACCTTCATCAGCTCTGGTTTGTGGGGACACCTAGAAAGAGGAGGGGGAGCTGCACTGCCATAGCTGCTCTGGCGCAAAAAGTGGCACATGCCATTGCAGCTTGTGCCTCGTTATAGAGAAATCTACATTTGCTGTCGCCCATTGCAAAACTGCACAGGCCCCAGCTGAGATCAGGACCCCCATAGTGCCAGACATTGCACAGCCCCTGACTGAGATGGGGGCCCTGCTGTGTGGGTGATGCCCGCAGGCCAGGGTCCCGTTGTGTGGGTGCTGCACAGGTCCTGACTGAGAGCCCTAGTAGTGCCACACAGCGAGAGACAGTCCCTGCCCCAAAGAGTTCACAAGCTAATCTGTGAATGAGTGGGGTTCCCCACCCATGCAACTTTCCAGCAGCACGGAGCAGGAGTGGCGCCTGTAATTTGGCTGCTGCCGTCTCCTGAGCTGCCCTCTCTCAGGCTGTGTCTAGACTACACCTCTCTGTCGACAGAGAGATGTAGATGAGGCACGTCGAAATTGGCAATGAAGCAGGGATTTAAGTATCATGCGCTTCATTAGCATAAACACGGCCTCCGCTTTTTTTAGAAACGGAGCTTTTTCGAAAAAAAACAAAAACCCGGCAGTCTAGACGTGAGGTATACAGAATCAGTCGAAAAAGGGTTTATTTTCGACAGATCCATGTCTAGACTGCTTTAAAAAAAAAAAAAAGCTCTGTTTTGAAAAAAAGCAGCAGCCAAGTTTATGCTAATGAAGTGCAGGATATTTCAATCCCTGCTTCAGTAGCAATTTCAACATGCCTCATCTACATCTCTCTGTCGACAGAGAGGTGTCATCTAGACTTAGCCTCGGTGAGGAGTCTCACACTCAGTCCACAGGGCTCGAAAATTCCTGTGCATGAAAAGGTTCCATCAAATGCAGACCTGTCAAATCACCCCAGCCGCCTGGGCTGTTTCCTATTCCTACCAGACAGAGGGACCCAAGGGCTGGCAAAGTTTGCCATCCACCTCTCTCCCCACTACCCACTGCATCAGTGCCCCAGCCCTCCAGCTGTGTTTGGCTGCATCTTCACTGCTTCCACGAGGAGCCAGCTAGGTCCATGTATGGCTTCTCTGCGTCCTTCCCTCCCTCCCCACACACACCTCCCATCCAGCTACCCATCTATCCCCAGGGCGGCCCTCTGTCCATCCATTCCTCTGTATGCACCCCCCTTCTTCCTTGCCTCCTTCCCTCTCATGAACATCCACCTATCTGCCCATCCCCCCACCTCTTTTATCTACATCTGTCCAACCTCCATTTATCCAGTGCACATTCTACCAACCATCCATACACACACACACTGCCCTAGACATCCATTCATTGGCCATTCCTTCCCCCCATCCCCAGTACCTCCATCCATCTATCCACCTACCCTTCCGACTACTTCCATGCACCCTTTTCTATCCATCCATTCCCACACACCCTTTGTTCAGCCATCTGTTCAACCATCCATCACTGCATGCAGCCCTCCATCCACGTCCACATCTGTCTGCCTATCCCTATGCACATCCGTCCATCTGTGCCCATATACACAACCTTCCATCACACCCATCCCTGTGCCGGCCTGGAGGATCATTATATAGACCAGTGTTTCTCAACCTTTTTTTTATAAAGCACCCCTTTTTCAACAACAACAAGAACAACAACAACAAAATTATAACTACCCCCAGTACCTACAGTTTTCAGGCACACATTTTTTTTCCCTACTATTGCAACATATTTGTTTAAACAACTTAAGCATAGCTGGGTGGTCAATGACTTTTTTGGGTGTAAAAAGTACAAAAATAATAAAGCGCTGTAAAACTTAAAAACCAAAATTCAGTTTTCTCCAAATTTCAGTTGTGTTGACGTACCACCCAGACTTCTCTCGAGTAACCCTAAGGGTACTCATACGACTGGTTGAGAAACACTGATATGGACTGTCCACAGATGTGAGTTGAACATCTGACTTTTCAGGGTCATGTTCCCCACAACCCCCTTGAAGCTGAGTGTTGACATCCAGTTTTGATGTGGCTCAGAAATAGCCTAGAGCTTCCCATCAGCACCAACAAATCAATTCCTAAAGGGACTAGGCAGGATGCGGTTACTCTCCTTGAAGCTGTGTATGGAACCTAAGAGTCCTGATTTTCAGCTTCTCACCCTGCTGGCACCTAGTCCCCACTCTCTCTCCCAGGACCAGAACTGAGGAATCCTGCCCCCTCACTAACCATTAGGGCCCCACTTCCCTTGACGCTAGGTGGCAGCACCCAGGAGTCCTACTTGATGTTTGAGGGAAGCATATTCCAAGAGGTAAAGGCCAGAAGGGAGAACTGGATCATGTCCTTATGACCTGTATAGCACAGACTGGAGAATGTCGCCTAGTTCCTCCGGCATTGAGATCTTCCCTTCCTCTCTCCACTGCTCCCGCACCTTCTCAGCGCGAAATCAACATCCCCAGAAATACATCTGTGCAGCACAGAGATTACTAAATTGCTCCTGAAAGTACGATTATTCCTTTGGGGAATTTTTTTTAACCCCTCATCATTTGCCAGCTCACAAGCCGCCATCACACTCAGAGCTGCATCTTAATTGTTGCACTTGGAGGAGCTAAAAAAAACACACCCAAAGATGACTGAAAAAGTAAAACTACACATCTGAAACGTCCCGAAAAAGAGATGGATTTGTGTGGTACAAGGAAGGCAGTGTGGTCTTAATGATGATGAGTTGTTATTCTGTGCAGGGAGTTGGAGTATTAGTCAAGGGCAGTATCCATTACACTAGGTGCCATACAGACACAAACCAAAAACCCACCCCAAAGAGCTGAGAATTGTCCCACATCATGGCTGGCATAACCTCCTCCTTTAGGGATGTAACACATGACACCTTGTCCACTCACATCTGAAACTAGTCAGCAAAAAATGCTGTTCCCAATCAGAACAAAAAATTTCCAATGCCTTGAAACTTCAGAGAAATGTCACTTTGGGACCACAGAATGGTTTCCTTTCAATAATGCACAGAGGTTTCCCTTCATTCTGACTTTGATAGGACAGTAGAACTGCAGATTTATGAACACCTTAGGAATGGAGGTTGTTCAGAACTCTGAACAAAGCATGATTCTTTCCTAAGTTTACAAATGAGCATTGATTTAATGCAGCATTGAATCAGTACTCAGCAGAAGAAAAATCCTAGTTCCATTTATTTTTTTAGTTTATGTTTAACATATTATTGTACTGTATTTACTTTTTTCCCTTTGCTCTGTTGCTGCCTGATTGCATACTTCCCAGTAAGGTGCGTGGTTGACTGGTCAGTTTGTAAATGGAATAGATGTGATCTTCACATTAATATTGGAACGTGAGATCCATGGAGAAACTAAATGAATCAAAACAATAAAGTCAAAAGGAAAAGTTTGTACCTTATCAAAGTGGAATGTTTCAATGTCATCAGAATGAGAAAGTCAAAACAATTCCCCGTCCCTATAAACACCCATCCATCCTATAAACACCTATCCCTTCCTCGCTCCCTCCATCCATTGTCTGGGCTTTTCCCCATCCAAATCAACCTCTGCCCACAGAATATTTCAATTTTGGCAAAATGGTATTTTCCAGTGAAAACCATCCTTGAAAAATGTTGCCAACGGCTCTTCCCGTGTCTGTTCCAAGCGCTGCTGGAGAGCTCGTTTCCTGAGCCTGTCACTTTGACCAGTCACCTCTCTCGAATCGCTCCACTGGCTTCCCTTTCCCGATTGCTGAAAGCATAAGCTGCTTTTCTCCCTTGCCTGGCCCTTCATGCTCAATCTGAGCCCTGCCTAGCAGGTGTCATTTGCTGTCAAGCTGTTGACACTTGCTTCAGCTCAGCCCATGATCTGGCCACCATTACCCCCATGTTACATTTTCAAACAAGCCTCTTTGTGCTGCCCCCTTCACCTGAGTGGAACGTCCCATAAAGAACCCTCAGAGCCAGCTCTAAACCTACCTTCCAGACTTCCCTTGTTCTGAAGCGCCCACCTGTTGGTGTAGCGTGGCCCATCATGCTGACCGATACTGTCTCATTGTTTCCTTGGGCTTTCCCCATCTATCATGTATCCATCTGCTGTCTCTTGTCTTACACTTAGATTGACAGCTCCTTGGGGCAGGGTAAATGTTTGCTCTGTTTGTGCAGCGTCTGGCACAGTGGGCTCCTGCTCCAAGACTGGGGCCGTGGGGCTGTGGGGCACTGCTGCCATGCAAATCATAAATCAGAGGCCTTTGTAGAGCTAGGCAGGAAGCAGCATTTCCTTGGCACAGAAAATGCCACGATTTGGAAATCTGTTTGTTCCAAATTGGAACCTAAGGGCCAATTTTGAAATTTTTGAACAAAAAAATCTTTTGGGGTGCAAAAGTTTCAATTTGGACAGTTTTGGGGGGGAAAGTCCGTGTATATGTATAAAATAAAATACATTTTGTAACACAAAGTGACTTTGGAGTGAAGAATCCACAGGCTCTGTTTCCAGGGTCCCTCTCCATGGAATTTTGTCAGAATTCTCTTACTCCCATGGAATTTTGGTGTAATGGCTGGAAAAACACCCCATCAGAAACTTTTCCAGGCCTAATACTAAATAACAACGATGAGGAGGGGGTGGGTGAGGATTTTGCCATCTCTCATGGCATTTTACTTTGAGGCCCAACTAGGGATGTTAAATATCGGTTAATTGAATAGTTGTGTAACCTCATAAATTCTTATTGGTTAGTTGACTATTCTATAATCTGTGGGGGCAGGGTCGGCAGCCAGTGTGCCTCACTCCCAAGGAGCCTCCTCCCACTCCATGCTGCTGCCTCTGTATCAGAGGCAGCAGTGTGGGGTGCCGGGCAGGAGCTGGTCTCTCAGGGGAACCAGTTTAAAAACCAGCTCCCCTCGCATACCAGCTGCCTGTCACCTTGTGCTGTTGCCTCTGATAAAGAGGCAGCAGCTTGGGGTGGCAGCAGCCCTTGTCTAGGTGGGGTCTGACATCCCAGACCTGTCGTGAGCCAGAATTGAGCTGGGCTGTCTGCCTGCCCGGCTCCTAATACACTTTAAATACAGAGCCACAGCAGCGGGAGGTCCCAGACCTAGTGCAAGCCAGGACTGAGTCGGGCTGCTGACCAGCATGCTAAAAAAATTACTGGTGGTGGGAGGAAGGGAGGAGAAATGCCTGTAATCTATAGCATTAACCTATACACTTTTACTTATCGGTTAATCGACCACACTATTACAACCCTAGGCCCAACACCCAGAGTCCTGATATTAGCAGCGTCCCAGGGACAGCTGGCCCTTTAAAGACAAGATGAGGATTTTGCCTCACCTGTCCAGTCTACGCTCCACCTCCCCAGGTGTAGGGAATGGCTGTGAGGAAAGCAAGGCATGTAACAAGCTCCAGGGAGAGTAGAGCTGGCAAGAGAAGCAGGAGAATGGCCAGGGAAGGGCTCAGACTAGCACATATAGGAATGCTGTACAACCCGTGGCCGGAAGGCCACATGCAGCCCATCAGGGTTCAATGTATGTTCCACAAGACATTTTTTTTTCCGTTGCCCATGCGCAGGGTGGCCAGATTCCTCCCGTTTCCGCCTGTGTAGGTTTTTTCCTACCAGTATTGCTAATGTGACACCCGCGTAAAGCAAGGTCACATGCTGATTGCACACAGCATTGTGAGAGCCATGCGCTCTCTCTGTATCCAAACAGAGCGCTGCTACCGTTCAGTAGGACAGCCCGCAAATTCTAGGTACACAAGTGCAGGCAGCTAAACTACCCAAGCCCAGGCAGGGACATCAAGGGTTAATTGGTTAAGCAGTTCCCTGGGGCAGCCCCCAGTCTGCGGGATCCCAGGTAGCCTGTGAAACTTAACATTTAACCGGTTAACTTTTTAAATAGGATTTTACATCCCTAATCCCGGGAGACTATTTTGGTGATGACAGTCTTGCAGCCCACTGAGATGAAGGAGGGATGCTCATGCAGCCCATTCACTAGCCTAGGTGGCCACTCCCTGATATCTAGGAAGAGGCCTTGGAAAGGGGACAGGAGAGAAAGAGGAGGCAGCCAGTTCAGCTATGTATGGTTCCCATGTGAGTTCCTACTCTGCTGCCACCTTCTGGCAGCGGGAGGTGCAATTATCACTGCTAGCAAAGGGGCAGACAAAGGGGGATTGGAGCTAAGCAGGCTGGAAATGGAGCCACCAGCAGAGGTCGTGGCCAGACGCTTGGAGAAATGACTGAGGGGGAGTTTTGAGAAGTTGGTTCCTCTTTGGCCTTTGTTCTCAACCCTGGAATGGTTGGCTTGTCATGACATTGCCAAACGAAAAAGTCACTGCAACAACTTGGGGGTGGAGGGAACAGGGTTTGGAGCTGGGAAAACCCACCTGAGAGAAGGGAAACTGAGGCAGCGCATGGGCTGGAAGTCAGAGAAGGTCCCTGCCACCCTTGGCTTGTGTTTATAGGTTTAAAAAAATAGGTAGCAGGTTTAAAACTAAAGAAAGCTTTTCTTCATGCAGTGCATGGGGCATTCCTTGCCAGAGAATGTTGTGAAGCCCAGGACTTTTAACAGGGTTCAAAAACGAACTAGATACATTCATGGAAGTTAGGTCCATCAATGGCTAGTAGCCATTTGTCAGAGGCTGGGAGTGGGTGACAGGAGAGGGTCACTTGATGATTCCCTGTTCTATTCACTCCCTCTGGGGCATTGGCCACTGTCGGCAGACAGCATACTGAGCTAGGTGGACCTTTGGTCTGACCCAGTAAGGCCCGTTCTTATGTTCTAAATCCAGCCACTTTGACTAGGTAAAAAACCTTAAAAATATGACACCTCAAAAGCAAAGAAATGCCTCTTATTCAATGCTCACATGAGACCCCACTCCACTCCCAGAGCTGGGGCTAAAACCCAGGGGTTCTAGCTCCCAGTCCTCTGAGCTCACCACTAGACCCCACTGCTCTCAGGGAGCTAGATGCCAGAAGTCCTGGCTTGGCTCGGCTCCTGGTCAGAAGCAGCTGCCCCAGATTTCTTCTTCCAAGTGAATTCAGCTCTTTCCGCTCTGGGTTTTTAGATTTGGCCTGTTCACTCATAAGCATTAGTCACATGGAGACAGGCTCTAATGGGCTGGCTGAGTGCCTGGGCTCCCATGGCTAGTGGAGGGTGCAGTCCATGGCTTAGAGCTGCAGCCAAGTGCAGAAGATGCCAACACAAAGCTCGGTTTGGATGTGTCCTGCCTATAGGGGAGGGGGACATGGACCCTAATGTCCCCGTGCAAATTGGCAAGCTCTGAGCATCTGTCACCCTGTGCTTTGGCTGCATTCCAGTAGTGACTGGGACCAGGGGTTCACTTGTGCCCAGCACAGACCCCAAAGGTGTCAATTGTGCGAGGCTCCACAGAGCTCATAATCTGAGCAGACACAGGCAGACTCATCATCCAAGGTCATCTAGCAAAGAAGTAGCAGACCTGGAACTAGAACCCAGGAATCCTCACTCCCAGCCCCGCTACTCTTCCCCTCAGCTGCTTTAACCCACTAGATGCCACTGCCTTTGAAGCAGGGGATAGAACCCAGGAGTCCTGACTCCACTCCTGGGGCCCATCCCCCTGCATTAACCATTAGGTAACACATCCCTTCCAGCTCTGGGAATAGAGGCCCTGCCTCCCAGCCATTAGAATGCACGCAGGCGACCTGGCTCTGCCCCTACAGCTCAGGGAATGGCAGGGTTCCAAAGCCACCCTGGAGGTTAAATGAAAATGTGGTTTTGATTCACTTGACCCCTGCTTCTCCTGGCAGCAACTGAGTTGCCAGGCCCTGGGAGTCCCCTGAAAACACCCCTCATAGGACTGAGAGGGGCGGTGAGGTGTGGAATGGAAATGGCTGTCTTGGTGCAGCCCCTCCATCGAGGGGCCAAGGGCTGATCCTGTTGGTCTCACGCCAGCTTATTCCTCCTGCCACTGTGTCCTGCAAGACCCTTCTCATTCCTCCTGGCAAAGGGGCTTGGTTGGATGGCAGCTCCGTCTCTGTCCCGTCTGGCGATCCACAGGAAGAGAGAGAGAAGCTTAGCTAGGCAGTCCCCTCTTACAGATGGAGACAGAGCCAAGTCCTACGTCTCAGCCGCTCCTTCCCCATCAATACAGCCCCCTTCCCACACAGGCAGCCCAGAGGTGATGCCCTCTTGTTCAACCTGAGGCAAAGCAACTCGGCTGGAGCCAGTGGGGTGATGTGGGTGTATGGGGGGCAGACCCCAGGCTGCGCTGAGATGTGGGTGTGGGGTTGGGACTGGAAATGCTTTGTCTCCGTGCCTCAGACGTGCATCTGGCAGAGGCTAATGAACCATGCTTACTACAGGGGAGCTGGAAGGACAAACAAACATTGCCCAATTCAGGGTCGGCTCCAGGGCCATCCAGCTGCCATTGGCCCTGCTGAGCACTGCATGGCCTTCCATGCGTCCAGCCTGGCCAGCCCATGCCTCCTCTTTTCTAGTTGGCAAGGGACCCTCCCCTCCTTGCATTCATGGATCCCCTCTGCTGCCCCTCCCCGAGCTGGCCTGGTGTCTGGGAGGGTGATGCATGAGCCCTTTGCAACAGGGCTGGAAATCCTCCATGAGATTCAGCTCAGCTACAGGCCGGTTGCAAAATGCTGCAAGGCGGAGAGGAGCTGGAGGGGCTGGGAGGGGCAGGAGAGCAGCTTGTGCAAATGGTGGTGTGTGCCCCAAAAGGCTTGGGCATGGGTGGGCATGGTTGGCACAAGCGTGCAAGGCACCCGTGAGAATAGTGCAAGGCTGTGGGGAGACAGCAGGAGAGTGTCCAAAGGTGGCGGATCCTCTCCAGGACAGTGTGGGGAGACGCGCCTCAATCCCAGTGGAAGAACATTAGGAAGAGCTTTTAAATAATTCCTCCATCTCTGTCCCCTCTTTCCTGCAGTCGGGTTATAACTTCCAGGGCGGGGCCCCCTCAGCAGCAGAGTGAAGCTCTGCAGGGAGTGAGTAGTGGAGGGGTGTGCAGGACTCTGGAGGAGGCCTGGCCCAGTTGCCGGCACAAAGCAACGGGTAGGCAAGCGGAGAGAGCAGAGGGACCGAGTGCCGCTTCCTGACGCCAGTTCCTGCAGTCGCTGCAGTCAGCGGGGCCATTACATGTTATCAGCGCCCCGCCCCTGCTCTCTTCAGCAAGGTCTGAGTGAGTATTTCATGCTCAGGAGTGCAATGGTAGCTGCCGACACTGGCTGGAGCTGGGAACAGTGCCGGCAGCTCCCCTCCACGCCCTTCAGTCTGAGCCCACAGCCCCCTGCTATCACAGCCCTGCCTCCATCCTCAGCTCTGCCAGTGCCTCTCAGTCCCAGCCTACAGCCCCCTGCCAGCTGGGTCCTGGTCTCTGCACTCCCCACCCACAGTTCTGCTGGTGCCCCTCACCCTGTTCCAGGCCTCCAGCTGAGTCATGAAGACCTGCCAGGGTTTAGAGACATGAGCAAAAAAGTTGACTCCGTGGAGTGTTTAAAACTCATCTCACTTGTGATCCCAGTTCTCAGAAGATGAATGTCCAAAGAAGTCAACAAACAGCCCCTACAGCCCCGACTGAGGTTTGGGCAGGGCCTGTCTCGCACTGTGTCTGTGCAGCGCCCAGCACGGGGGGGGGCTGATCTAAATCAGGGGAGAAATCAGGCCCCCCCTTGCGATAGGCACTGCACAGATCTCAGCCGAGATCCGGGCATCACCACACCCAGTGCTGCACAGACACTGACCCAGATTGGGACCCATTGTGTCCAGAGCGGCAAAGTCCTGCCCTCAAGAGCTCACCATCTCTATGGGCAAATGAAAAGCATCATCTCCTTGTGAGCACAGGCGCCTGGAGCAACACAGTGACTCCAAGACCACACCGCAAGTTGGTGGCGGAGGGAGGAATCAAAGCCTGGTTGTTTTTAGTCCTTGGCCAGCACCTGAACCTAACAGCACCACCTAGAGCTCATAGCTCTGCTGTGCATCTCCTAGTAGGACAGGGAGCCCTTGCAGAGGCGGCCGGGGGGAAGTGCAGTCCAGGCTAATTAAAGGCGCATTTTGTTTCCTCGTTAAGAGAATGAAATAATTGCAGACTGAGTAAATTATGCAGTGGAAACAGGGCTGATTGTGCTACCATGTGTGTATAATGGTGTTAGATATACACCAGGCTCTGTGTGTGTGCGTGCGCGTAGGGTTGTTAGATATACACTGTGCTGTGTGTGTTGTTAGATATACAACATGCTGTGTGTGTAGTCTTCTTAGGTACACACCATACTGTGTGGATTGTTAGATATACATCGCGCTGTGTGTGTAGTCTTGTTAGCTATACACTGTACTATATATGTAGTTTTGTTAAATCTACACCATGCGTGCAGTATTGTTAGATGTACATCAGGCTCTGTGTGTGCATAGTGTTTGTTAGATATGATGTGTGTGTGTAGTGGTGTTAGAGATGCTCTGTGCTATGTGTGAATGTAACACAACTACATCCTTCGGGCTTGTGCTGGGCTTGTTTTACTGTGTGTCCCTGTCGTTGAGGCTGGCAACCCCAAGCTGCCCAGGGTGGGGTTTTCCCGGCTGGGCAGGGGGGATCTGCACAGGCCATGTGCATCTCTGGTCCTCCCAACACCACACTGGATACTTGCCACCCTACTGGTTTCGGGTCCCCAGAGCAGAGAGCAGGGCAGGCTCCAGAGGGATGTAGGGGTGAGGGTGGGACTAGAAGGCAACCCCTTAAAAGCAGCAATGAAAATTGATACACCCCCTGCAACTGACACACACAGGCTTCCCCAAGGCACCGTGCAGCTGAGAAACAAACAGCTCTAATGGACTGATGGCACCCGTTAAAATTGTTACATCAGTTACTGAAACCCCAGGGTGGCATCCTGTGGGGAGAGCTGTGTACACACAGACACACACACACTCCTGGCTTCTTTACGACACAGTTCACCTTTAGATCTCAAAACACACTTTCCAACAGAGGCCAGTATCGTTATCCCCATTGTCCAGAGGAGGAAGCTGAGGCAAACATGCTCACTAGCCTCCCTTCCCTTCCCAGGGCTGGGGTGAGAACCTAGGAGCCCTTCCCCCTCAGTCATTCAGCCCACCTGGAAACTTGTGTAACGCTGAGCTGCTTCTCTGTGTGTGTTTCTGTGGCAGGGGGGCTAGCAGAGCCTGCATGGCCTAGCCAGCATGCCATACTACTGCCGATGTAGTATAAGAATTGGATTATATCCCCTTAATAGCCGCGGAGTCCTCTACTGGTGCCCACCGCTCTGTAGGCTGAGACCTCAGCCAGCCACCTGTCTCCATAACTAGACCATGCATGTCGTACTGCTCAGCAACCTGTGATTTGCACTGGGTAGGCCTGTCCAACCGCTGTTGTGCATAAGACCCAACTGCAAGCAGGTTGTGTTCTCTGCTGAGCTGCCCTGGGGGAGGCAGGGGCACTGGCAATGGGCCTGGAACCAGGGACCCTATGGCCTTAATGTTGGAGCTCGCACTGAAAGGACTGGCTGTGCAGGCCAGGACCCTGGTGGGAGCTGTGGTCATGTAGTGACTGCTACACCCTGGCAGCAGAGCCCGCTATTGGACAGGCCCAGCAGTTGCTGGTTTGAATCCCAGGGTGCAGTTACAACCCCCCACCACCTTTGCCTAGGGAAGCTGGTTCTGTCTCCCCACATCCAACTTTGACCCTGTGCATGGGAGCAGCTGGCTGGGCCTATGGGCCAGCTGCACCCAGAGGCGCATACAACCTACACCAGGTGGTGGGGTGCTTTGGTAGCATTTGCTTTGCTAGTTCTGGCTGATCCCACCTTGGCTTTCCTCTCATCTTTAATTATATTGATCGGTATCAGAGTCGGTGCTGCACAGACAAAGGGGACAACAGTCCAAACAAACAAAGGGCAGGGGAAACTGAGGCATGAAGCAGGGCCCTGACATGCTCACGGTCATCCAGCAGGTTGGTGACAGACCGAGTAATAGAGAGGAGCTCTGAGTCCCTGCCCCAGGACCTAGACACTAGACCATGCTCCCTTGTCTCGGCCATGATTTCCTGTTGGAGAGGGAATGGCGGTGTGGAGCCATGTGCGTGTGTGTTTTTGAGTGTGTGTGGTGTGTAGGACTATATGTGCCACTTCACAGCAGCACAGCCAACAACCACACCAAGCCCAGCACTCCCTGCACAGTGCTGGGCCTGTAGGTACTGCTGACACCGCAGGCCCCTGGCTACACCCAGTGCTCCGGAGTGCAGGTCGACAGGCTTCTCGCCAGCGACTGAGTTTTTTGCTCTGTGCCTATACTGAACCTTGCACTGTGGGGGCCTGGTCCCTGACCCGGGCACAAGCACAGTACAGATCCTACCTCATCATGAATTTGGCTCTACAGCCCCTTCAGTTCTGCACCTTGTCAAAATCAGACAAAGAGCATAAGGACTTTCGATCATTTTCATTTGATCTCTTGGGCAACTTTGTATTTCAGCACTCTGGCTCTTAAGCTAGCTACGTCAACATCATGAGCCCTGTATTACAGGCAGGGAAACTGAGGCATGGAGATTTTCTGCACCTCGCCAGGCCACAGCTGAAAATGGAACCCAGGGCCCCAGCCTCCCACCTTGCACACTGTTCTAACCCGGTAGATCCCCATTTCAAGCTCTGAGCTGGAAACAGAACCCAGGCGTCCTGGCTCCCAGCCCTAACCCTCTTAGACCCTGCTCCTTTCCCAGAGCTAGGCATGGAACCGAAGTGTCCTGCCTCCCTTTTAATCCCATCGCTTGATCCTCTCAGCCCCTGCAAACCAGAAATCGGGAAGCCGGACAGATTTCACAGGCAAAGCAGAAATGTGGCGAACTAGCCAGCTGTAAAGGATTGAACCGAGGCCACAACTTGTCCTAATGTTGGGAAATTATTCCTGCTGTTTGTTTGCAGATTCTGTAAATTTGGGGCCCCTGCCTTTCTGGGCCTGGGAATTGGGTCTCTCCCCTCATCCAGGGATGGGGAAAATCGAGCGATGATCTGGCACTTTCCCAGATTAAGAGCAGAATGGTGATCTAAGATGGGCCCTCCGTGTTGCTGACACAGGTGGAAAAAAAAATACAGACATGGGGTCTAAAAGTGTATTTCTTGCTTTTCCATTCTATTTTGCTCCCATTTGCCAGCCTGTTCAATCCACAACAGAGCCACAAGTTTGGAGAAACACACAACGAGGCTTCAACTGATCGATTTCAGCCACCAATATTTTCCTCCTTTGCCACCTATACCCATCTCTTTTCTTTCATCAGCAGCTATTCTTCTTCATTTCTTTTTCCCAGCCCTAAATACATTATTTCCTTAAGCAAATCCAGCTACCTGGCTGGCTTCTACCCCACCACACATACTCAGTGTTTGGGTAAGTCAGCTTTTAACAGCAGCCGCAAAATCCCCCAAAGCAGAAAATTTCCCCACTTTTCAAGGCCGCAAAATTGATTTTTATTTTTAAAAACTTTGTCGGATCATTTCTGCTGCTACAGTTCCATGGGCCTCAATTCTTGCCCTGAGTTGGGCGAAAAAAAGAGAGATTATAGTAGGGGGTGTCTCAAAGCTTTCAGGTTTAAAATTCCAGCTCAAAATTCAGCTCCCGGGCCTCTGGCCCTAATTCTGCAAGAAATCTTTTTGCTTCTTCATGGGTTGAATACACAAAACCACTGGCAGGATTATTTGGGGGACATTCCCACTCCCACAAAGGAAAGAGAGAGAAACGCAAATCCAAATAAAATAGAATGCATATAATATTTCTGTTTTCATAAAACACCTTTGAGTGGAAGAACTATGATTGCAGGCCATTGAGCCATCCCCAAAAGCAGACACAAAACAATCCCAGACTGACTCACCAGAATTAATGCAGCTAGATAAATAGATAGATACCACTTCTTTCTATCCAATATAGGCTGGGACAGGAAAAGTCGCAAGCAAACAGCTTATTAAAAATATCAATCTAACACCATCCGAAGTAAAATCAAATCCAAAGGAGAGGTTGTGTATTGAGTTACACAACACTGTGCATCCGCTTTAATAGAAGCCCAGTCCACCAAATTCAAAATACATGCATTGCTTTCTTATAAATATACTTTAAGAAGGAGGGAAATATTAGCTTTTCAGAGAGCGGGATTAACTGTTACTTCGATTTCTTCACCTTGAAGAAAAGGGGACAATTGTTTAAATCCTTGCAGGTTTAAGAATTAAAATAACCCTTCTTCTCTATAGTCGAAGCACCCTGCAATATGTTATTAATTAAATGAAAGTTTCCAACTTTCCTGGTCCATTTGGAAACCATGAATTCCAAACCCTTTTGCCCAGACTGAAAAGTTGCAAAAGATTAGAGCCCCCAGGGAGAATTTTTCTTCTCAGCAGGATCTAGTTTAAAAAAGCCCCAAAGCTCAGCTTTCTGTCCACGCCAGCACGGCGTTCAATGTTGAGATTTGGATTATTTGCCGTCCTGCTAGGAAATGAAACGTTGAACGTGGATCGGGCAATGCTGCAAAATTCAGAGCATCGCTTTTCTTTCTGGCCCCCTCTGGAAATAATACAGAGCATAAACTGGGAGATATTCTCCAAACTGTGGGTTTTCAACCCAGCTGCCTGGGGGGAGAGAGGGAGATATTTTTGCCTTGCTCAGAAAGATCACTGAAGTGTAAGCACCTTGTTTCCTTAAGTGGTTGGAATGTCCCTGTTTGTGCACTCAGCTACGGGCATGGGTATCATGTATGCATGAATGGGACGGTACATGAAAAGCAACATGAAACACGCATGCAGAGGTGAATGAACACAGCAAATATTTCACTCGGGGGTCTAATGGGAAAGACACACACATGCACACCCCTGCATCTTCTCCAGGTGCAAAACCGGCTCTTCACGGCACAGTGGCTATTTCATTCTTGCACGGGAAAGCAGCTTGCATTTCCCCCACCATTAGCCAATTCTCAAATCCCTTTTTGTTTTGGTCTGCTGAACTCTCCTCACTTTCCTGCCCCCTGCGTGAAATAAATAATTCCAAGTAGGGGCAGAGAAATCAAATCACACAAGCCTCCCCTTCCTTAAAATCAGCACGCAAAACCATCTCCATCATTTTGCCCTATTGCACAAAAAATACCCAACTTGAGAATACAGGCAGTGGGGATTTGCTGCAGGTTTTTTGAAAACCCCGGTTTCTCCAGAAAAAGTAAATAAGCTCAATGAGCTAACAGCTGAGAGACAGACCTTTACATAATGGGGTTTTAATCACAGAAAAGTCTTAGCAAGCTAGGAAAATTCAGAGCAGTGAATCTGTATGGGGGAGCACGGGCATTTTAACCACGCTATCATTGAAAATCCTGGAGCAGCTTTGCAAGCAAGATCTGTTTGGAACCCAGGCACCCTGGGCTTCAATACAAACAAATCTCTCTCTACATATATTTGGGGGTGGAAGCTTACCTGTTTGGTGTCCAATCGCTCTCTCCCTCAGCAAAGTTTATCACACCAGCCGGCCAGTTTATTCCAGTAACGAGGCAAAAAGGATGGAGAATCAGACTAGGAAATTGGCAAGGGGGGGTGTTAAAAAGGGGGGGGAGGGAGGGCTGGCTCGCGTGCGGCATGGACCGAGCGAAGGCCAAGGGATGAAGTGTAGAGCAGAGTGAACGTTGGGGTGTGTGTGTGTGAGTATGAGAGCAACCCCCAGACACACACACACACTCTCTCTCTCTCTCTCTGCTGCTGGGGAGCGTAGGAGAGAGAGCTTGCTGTGCCACTGATGCACCAGACGAGATCTAGAGCGCGCTGTGCATTTGTGCTAGCCGGGGCGATGCAACTCAGTGTAACGGGAAGATGAGCCTAGGTCCTTCCTGCTAGCTGGACTCCGGCAGGGCCCCCCCGCCCCCTGCAGCTAAAATGGCAGAGGGGCCGGGGAGAGCAAAGCCTGTTTTATGGTTCACGGGGCCTTTTGGAGCCGAAAAAAGAGACTGTGGGGATAATGATGCAGCATCGTCATAAAGGGCAGCCGTCAGGAGGGGGGAGGGGGGTGGGCTGAGCCAGATTCCCAGCTGGTGTAAATCAGCATCACTCCATGGGAGTCAGTAGGGTCAGATCTGTAGCTGATGTAAATCATTGTCACTCCATAGGACTCAATGAGGGGCCAGATCCCCAGCTGGTGTAAGGCAGCGTCACTATCAGTGTCATTTCATTGGAGTCAGTGGGGCCAGATCCCCAGTTCGTGTAAATCAGCATCACTCCACTGACCCTGGTTTCCGCCAGGTGCGCATCTGGTCCCAGTGGTCTTTTATCTAATACAGTAGTGGCAGCAAACCAGGGGCCTTGGGGCTTGGCCACAGATAGAGTTTTATGTGCCTGGAGTTGGGCTGTGTGGCCCCTTCCCCGCTAGCGCTGTGATGGGGGAAGGGCGCGGAGAGGGGACCCGCAGGAGCCCGCTTTTCAGTCTGTACCTAAAAGGGTGAGGGCTGGGATGGTCTGGCGTATTCTTAGGGAGGGTCTTGGGGGTCAGAGCCGGGGGCTGTGAGCTAGGACTCCTGGGTTCTGTCCCATCTCTGGGAGCACAGTGGGGTATAGTGGGGCAGAGCATTGGCTGGGTGTCCCCACAGACTTTTCATAGGGCTCCATTATGCCACTACCACCAGTACAGGATATAACAGTCACACGTAATGCTCTATATCCTGACACAGACCCCCCAACATTTTCTAAAATGACCCTCCTGCATTCTACCCCTGCCCTGGGCTGGGCAGAGGCGGGTGGAGGGGTTAGTGCAGGGGGCAGTTAGGACATCTGGGTTCTATCCCCAGCTTGGGGGGGAGGGGAGTAGTGGGTTAGAGTAGGGGGCAGGGCCCGAGAGCCGGGACTCCCGAGTTCCTTTCCCGCTGGCTTGCTCACATGGCAGCCAGAGTCCTGTTGATCCATCCGCCTTCCCACCGGATGGCTCTTCCTTTGCCCTGGCACGACACTGCTGGGCTGGTTCTCAACTCACTCCCAAGCACCCCAGGAGGAGTCGGGGCCTCTGCCTGCCCTTCCCCCCCGACAGTAATTGCCAGATGGGGCGGACTCTGATCTGCAGCCTTTTCAGTGACATTCACTCCAGTCAGGAAGCCCCTTGGCTCTGGGTGGGCTGCCATACAGCAATGGAGACTCAGGCCGTCTCTGGTTCTCATCCCCATGCAGAGCAATACACAAAGCGTTACTAAAGGAGACTCCAGTGCCAGTCTCCTTTCCCCCCATACTCAGGCCCTCTCCCTCGGGGCTGCCCCCAGTGTGTGGTCCGAGGGGGCACTCTGCCTCAGTCCCTGCAGATCCCAGTGCCCAGCATGGTGCACGGGGGTGCTGCTGCAAGGAGCAGTGGTGCTCAGTAGGGGGTGCTGGCCCCAGTACCCTGGCGCAGCACTCCCCATGCTGCAGGGTATGTGGGCGCTTTTGCTTCTTAACCGGTCTGTCATTTCATTGGATACTTGCATCTCACTTCCTGTCTTAAATTGTTGCCTGCCAAGGTTAGATTGCTCCCCACCCTAAAGGCAGCTTTATCACAGTGCTGGGCGGGGGATCCCTATATTAACAGCTCCTGTGTCCCACTCTAGAGGCAGCTGCCTCTCCTGTGCTAGGTGAAATCACAGCTGTTTTTCCCACCTAAGTATTTATTTTCTGGAGCGTTGGGAGCCTGGCAGGTTGAAGAGGAATTGGATTCTTTGCAGCCCCTGACATAACAGGGCCCTGATCTCAGTTGGGGTCTGTGCAGCCTCTGGCACAATGGGGGCCCAATGTGGTCCGACATCAGTGGGGCAGTTGCCCTGGGGCCCAGCAATTTAAAAGGGTCCGGGCTCTTTAAATCTCCACAGTTTGGGTGGCACTAAGGGTGAGCTGCTCTGAGCTCTGCCCCTTCTGTCTGTGGCCCTGCCCTGGAGCCGAGCTCCCCACCCCCACACGTTGCTCAGGACTCGGCGAAATCTGTTGCCAGCCCTGGTCAGGGTCTGAGCAGTGCCTGGCATAATGAGACTCTGATCTCAGTCAGATCCTTTAGACGCTTCCCTAACATTAATAGCAATATCCAGCAACAGGGCGTGAATCATTATAATTTAAGATCTGTAACCCCTGGCCCGCAGCACGGCGAGAGAAACTCCTCCTGCAATGCTGGGCTAATGAATCCGTCAGGAATGAGAAAGAGCCACATACATATTTATTCCCCTTCCTGCTCGTGTATTCCCCCCGTTCCACCCAGCTCTGCTCTGCTAATGAAGGGCCCTTATTATGCTCCTGTAATTCCTCCCTAATTTGATATTTTAGTGTTTCTATAAAAAGCTTCCAGATTGCTGCAGATTTGCCATTAAACTCCCCCTCCCCTTCCCGCCATTCCTCCCACCATCCTAATATTGGCATAATCTTGGAGAGCCCCCTTTTCTCACTCTCCCGGCTCCCAGCACCCAACTTTGTACAGCTCGTGCTGCAGGACCATCCTGGATCTCTCTGCTCCTGAGATTTGTATGTCACCTTATAGTCTACAACTAACAGGTCACAGTGGTGGGGGATTATAGTTGCTCATGTGCCTCCTTGCTGCTCTCTGCTGGTCAAAGCCAAACTGCTGACGTGTGTGTCATAGCCCCTATACTGCCAATAGGGATTCTCCTTCAGAATCAGACTAGGAAATTGGCAAGGGGAGTGTTAAAAAAGGGGGGAAGGGATGGAGCGAGTGAAGGCCAAGGGATGAAGTGCAGAGTAGAGTGAACATTGATAATTCAGCCCAGGCTAACTGAGGTTTGGAGGGCTCTGTTTTTGCAAGCATGAGCTGGGTTCTCCAGTGTTGGAACAGTGAACATAAAAAAACTCAACATGGGGGGTAAGGATGTTAAAAAGCAGGTAATTGACTAATCGTGTGCTCAGTACAAATTGTATCGTGTACACGATTAGTTGATAAACTGCAGCTCTGAAGTTTAAATGTCGTAGGAGTTGGGTGCGCAGGCAGCCCGACTCCTACTACATTTAAACTGCAGAGCTGCTGCAGCGGTAAGTCCGGGACTTGATGCAAGCTGGGACTCAGAAGTCCCAGTTTGTGCTGGGTCCTGGACCACTGCAGCTCTGCCTTTTAAATGTAGTAAGAGCCACCAGGTTCTTACTACATATAAAAAGCAGAGCTGCAGTGGGAGGCCTGGCATGAATCGGGACTCAGCAGTCCCACGCTGTCTGGGACACAGTGCAAACCGGACAGCTGAGTCCCAACTCATGCCATGTCCCCTGCTGCAGCTCTGCCTCTCCTGCCCCCGCCTCCACACACTGTGGAGATGGTGCTGAGGGGAATCGGCTTTTAAGTCAGCTTCCTACAACACTGGCTCCTGCTCCCCGCCCACTTGCTGACTCTGATACAGAGGCAGCAAGTGGAGGGGGAGCGAGTAATCGAGTAGTGACTCAACCACCCGATAAGCCTAAGCTTATTATGCAGTCTACTACTTGAGTAGTTGCTTACATCCCTAATGGGAGTTGGAAATCCCCCAGCTGCAGGGCACAAATTTTATATCGTTACCTGTAGTAGAGCAAAAGGATGTCTGGGCAGCACCTGGCACAAGGGGGCCCCGATCCCCGTCAGGGTCTGGGAAGCACTCAGTGCCATGTAGCCCAGCTTGTACGAATATCTAACTCATTGGTACCGGGGGGTCTCCAGTGGATTTTTTCCTCTCCCACAGTCCAGGACCAGAGAAGCTCCAAGGTTCCAACCTGAGGCCCTGGAGAGTAACGGGAGGGGACACTGGGGCAGCACTGCCTGCAAATACACCTTTGGCCCATTGAAATCTGCAGTGCCCTGCTCGTCACATGCCCCCTGTGATGCATGCTCATCTCACTGCGTCCTGCATGCTACCCTCAGTCCATGGCACTCTTGTGGCATGCCTCCCTTGGGCACGCTTAGCTCTGTGCGTGGCGCACGCTAATCTCCGCACATGCCACCCTCCAGGCACATCTGCACAGTGTCCCAGGGCACATCTGCATATACCCCTAGCCCCCGGGGCTGGCAGCAGCTCAGTGGAGTTTACATGCAGGGCCTGCCTGCCTGTGGGTATGGAGAGGTCTTTGGCACGCGTCAGCCCCCTTCCTCCCAGCCTTTGGGTCTCAGATGGTGCTGCAGGTAGCAGGCACCCGGGCCCAGCCAGTGGCTGGCAAAATTGATCAGTGGCAGGAAAAGCCTCTCAAGGCTGTTGCTTGGCAACGGAAACGCCTGATGCCAAAGAAGAGACAGGGGAAGGCGGGTGTTTTCCTTGAACAGTCGGAGCCCAGCGATGGGGTTTGGAGGCAGTGCAGCCGTGGCTTGGAATACCAATGCAAGAGGCAGCACCATGCTAGCCAGGTCCCTGGGGGTGCCTGCCTGACCTGGCACCATGTGTATCTCAGATTGATTCTCACCGTGGCATCCAAGCCCCTCCTGGTGGTGCATTAAGTGATGTGATTAACATCTGCTGCATGTATGTTTGAGGTCCCCTGGTACAGAGATCTTGGGATGGGGTGTCATCTGTTGCAGGGGGCTCCCTGAACTGGATAAGTGGGGTCAAGGTCTTAGAGCGTCAGCTGGGGCGGGGTGTTCCCTTGGACTGTGGATCCAGAGTCAGGGGTTCTGGGATGTTGTCAGGTGTCCCATTACACTGGGGATCTGGGGTGTCACCCAGGGCAGGGGATCCTGTTGCACTGGGGAAATGAGGGCTTGCGACTGTGTGAGCCTCTGGGGCACAGGGGATGGGTGTCCTTGAGGCCAAGCAGCAGCAGGGATGAGGGCAATGAGGCCCAGACCTGGTCACAGCCGGGCGATTGCTGCCCTGGCCCACGCCAGGCAGAGCCCCCAGCCGTTACTGAGGTGAGTGGAGGAGCAGCCGTGATGTTGGAAGCTATTGCAGGAGGGTGACCACAAGACTAGCAGAGTGAGGGGAGAAGGGAACTGGCTCCTGGTTCTGTGAAGGGAGTGCGGTCTAGTGGTTAGAGTGGGGGGGCTGGGACTCCTGGGTTCCATTTCCAGCACTGGGCAGGAAGTGAGGATGTTTCACGCCCATTTTGGACTAGTGCAAACACGTGGTTCAGGGCGTGTCAGTACTGCCCTGCCCCTTTCCACACTCAGAGGTCAGGCAGCATCTGTCATAAAAGTCATGGCCAGGTCCTGGGCAAGAAACAAGCAGCTTATAACCTGTCCACGACTTATACCATAAATACCCCTGATTGAATCTTGGGGGAGGCCAGGGTTTTGCAGCACCAGATTGGGGGGGGTGGGTGCACTGCGGCTCCAGAAACTGCCAGGGAGAACCCCCCAAGAGGCCAGTGGTTGCTCCTGCCACCCCAGGACCGGACCGTTACCGGAAGCCACCAAGCTGGGGTCACAACCACTGCTCCCAGGGCAGGTGCAAGAGCAGTCCCAAGGCCAGCTGCCCAGGGCTGCCCCTGCAGTGACCAGTGTGGCTGATGGCAGAGCTGCCTGAGTAGCAGGGGCCAGTGCGGCTGCCCCTGGGGCCAGCTGAGCAGCCAGCCCCCCAGGTCAGCCACACTGGCTGCTGCAGAAGTCACAGAGGTCGCAAGAGGTCACAGAATCTGTGACTTCCACAACCTGTGACAGACACAGAGCCCTGTTCATTGGACATTAGGCTGGAGGGCCCACTGGGCCACGCAGTCCTGTCCCTACTCTCCCGCTGCCTGGTAACGGGGAATTCAGTGCATATCCCTTAGTGCCAGGGGTATTTCATGTCCTGGGGCACTGCGGAGTGAAGGCACCAGCCTTCCTCTCTTCTGCCTCCTCCTCGTGCACAGACCAGACTGGTGCTGGGGAGTTGCAGATGTAACACAGTGCACAGAGACACAGAAGCCTCACCCGATGCTAGGATGCAGCCACCTCTGGGGTGGGGCACTGGAGCTGCTTATACAGGAGTCCCCCCCCCCCCAGTACTGAGATGCAACTGTCTCTGGGGTGGAGTGCAAGATTGTTTCTACTGCTTGCTCCTGTACCACAGAGTCCCCTCTTCCATGCCTGCTACCAAATTTCTTATGAGCTGGGCTGACATCTCTGCAGCCTGGCGCTTCCATTCAAGCCAGTCCCTAAAAATACCCGGGAGTCTGCAACCATCTCTTTGACTCACCAGAGCCTCTGGTTCTCTTACGTTAATAATGGGGGCTCATTTGTGGCCAGCTGTTGGTACTTCAGTTGCAGGGGGAGGGGAGGGGAAGAATAAGGTGGCGGGAGGCATGAATCTTCTGGGCAGAGCGAATGAGACACTGTTGTGCTGGCAAGGACCAGAGGCAGCAAATTATTCACTTGTGTTACAGTCACATCTGCCAGGAATGAGGGCCCTGCTGGGCCAGATGCTTCACGGACCCTGACCAAGCTCAGGGTCCTGTTGTGCTGGGCGCTGCACAGACCCCGCCCAAGCTAGGAAAAGAACCCAGGAGTCTGGTCTCCCGGCCCTTATGTGGCACTTCCTTCAGTCCTGACTCACCATTTGTCTGCACCATGAGCCCCTTCCCCTCTGCCCCTCCTCCCCCCGCAGCCGGTCACACCAGTGCAAAGCAGCGGGGGCCCCGCTGCTCTGGTTGCATCCCACCTGCACAGAACTGGGGCAAATGGCACCCGCCGCGCGGAAGGTCAGTCGAGGTACTGAGCTGGGACTCTGGAGCCCTGGGCTCCTTCGCAGCTCTGCCACGACTAGGGACAGTCCCCCCACCTGGCTCTGGCCAGCCTGCGAGGCTCTGTCTGTGCACTGCCCAGCCCGTGCAGGCCCTGGTCTCCATCAGGTCTGGCCAATGCACGGCTGGTCCTCATGCCTGCAACTTGTCTCCCCTGCCCTGTAGCAGGGCCGGGGGGAGAAGGGCTCCGGACAGTGCGAGATGCCCAGCCCAGCCCACATGGCAGAACCTCCTACTTGCTGCACCACTGCTGCTTCCCGCTCCTGAAACCCAGCCAGATCATTTGGCTCCGCTCTGCCTCTGAACTTCAGCCAGCTCAGCTGCGGCTGTGTTAATTAACAAAGGGGAGCGGCGCGAGGGGCGGAGGACTGGCAGCAGACGCTGGGGTCCCTTGGAGGCCTGGGGCTTTGCCCTGGCGGAACGCTGGCTGGAGCGGGGGTTGGGGTGCTGGCAGAATGGCCAGGGCATCAGTCCTGTCTAGGCCTCTCTGCCCCCCGGGTCTCTGTGCTTCGGGATCCCCACGGGCCTTCCGTCTTCATTAGCTCCTCACGTTAACGTGGCCAATCCAACAGCCGCTCGCCCTGCTTTGTGGCACCAGCATTAATTACTCCCCGAGCACGAGACCGTCAGCGAACAGAAAGGGAGAGAGCTTCTTGCTCTGTGCTCTGTGCTCTGTGCTGTGGTTACAGCAACTCCTCACCCAGCGCTGAGACCCAGCTGCCTCCAGGGCAGGGCACAGCGGCTGTTTATACAGGGCCCCCTCTCCTGGTGCTGTACTGCAGCCACGTGTGGGGCACGGCATAGATAGGGGCTGTTTATACAGGGCCCCCTCGCCTGGTGCTGCACTGCAGCCACCTGTGGGGCACGGCATAGATAGGGGCTGTTTATACAGGGCCCCCTCGCCTGGTGCTGCACTGCAGCCACCTGTGGGGCACGGCATAGATAGGGGCTGTTTATACAGGGCCCCCTCGCCTGGTGCTGTACTGCAGCCACCTGTGGGGCACGGCATAGATAGGGGCTGTTTATACAGGGCCCCCTCGCCTGGTGCTGCACTGCAGCCACGTGTGGGGCACGGCATAGATAGGGGCTGTTTATACAGGGCCCCCTCGCCTGGTGCTGTACTGCAGCCACCTGTGGGGCACGGCATAGATAGGGGCTGTTTATACAGGGCCCCCTCGCCTGGTGCTGTACTGCAGCCACCTGTGGGGCAGGGCATAGATAGGGGCTGTTTATACAGGGCCCCCTCGCCTGGTGCTGCACTGCAGCCACCTGTGGGGCAGGGCATAGATAGGGGCTGTTTATACAGGGCCCCCTTGCCTGGTGCTGTACTGCAGCCACCTGTGGGGCACGGCATAGATAGGGGCTGTTTATACAGGGCCCCCTCGCCTGGTGCTGCACTGCAGCCACCTGTGGGGCACGGCATAGATAGGGGCTGTTTATACAGGGCCCCCTCGCCTGGTGCTGTACTGCAGCCACCTGTGGGGCACGGCATAGATAGGGGCTGTTTATACAGGGCCCCCTCGCCTGGTGCTGTACTGCAGCCACGTGTGGGGCAGGGCATAGATAGAGGCTGTTTATACAGGGCCCCCTCGCCTGGTGCTGTACTGCAGCCACGTGTGGGGCAGGGCATAGATAGAGGCTGTTTATACAGGGCCCCCTCGCCTGGTGCTGTACTGCAGCCACCTGTGGGGCAGGGCATAGATAGGGGCTGTTTATACAGGGCCCCCTCGCCTGGTGCTGCACTGCAGCCACCTGTGGGGCAGGGCATAGATAGGGGCTGTTTATACAGGGCCCCCTCGCCTGGTGCTGCACTGCAGCCACGTGTGGGGCACGGCATAGATAGGGGCTGTTTATACAGGGCCCCCTCGCCTGGTGCTGCACTGCAGCCACGTGTGGGGCAGGGCATAGATAGGGGCTGTTTATACAGGGCCCCCTCGCCTGGTGCTGCACTGCAGCCACCTGTGGGGCAGGGCATAGATAGAGGCTGTTTATACAGGGCCCCCTCGCCTGGTGCTGCACTGCAGCCACGTGTGGGGCAGGGCATAGATAGGGGCTGTTTATACAGGGTCCCCTTGCCTGGTGCTGTAATGCAGCCACCTGTGGGGCGTACAGGCCTGCTGATGAGGTTCGGGGGGCAAAGGGGATAATTGCCCTTGGGCCCAGGGATTCAAAGGGCTTGGGGCTTCGGCTGTTGCCACTGGTACCGCAGCAGCTTTCAAAGCCCCGGGCCCTTTAAATCGCCAGCAGAGCACCATCGTGGTGCAGTCCAGGTGGCTGGGAGGGCTGCCAGGGGAGGCAGAGGCAGTGTGGGGGGCTGGCTTCCCCCAGCCCTGCCCCTTCCATCTGAGGTTCCTCCCCTTCCAGGAGCACAGAGGTGGGCCCCCCACTTTGCCCTGGGTCCGGCAAGGCTGTTGGCCCTGCTGAGGGCAGAGCACAAGGGCTGTTTATGTCAGTTGGTGCCACGATGCAGCTGCCTCTGGGGCAGGGCGAGGGAGCTGTTTATATTGTTCAGGAACAGTGGCGAATGGTGCACCTTGGATCAAAGCCGAGCCTGTTCAGGAGGCCCCGCTCCGTGGGTGATACAGAATCAATGTGGTCTCTGAAGCAGGCGGTGAAGTGCACCGGTAGCAGGTCCCGCCAGGGTGAAGTCTCAGAGCCTGAGGAAACTCTTAGCAAGGCTACTGGGCTGACCCGCAGAAAGCCATTGGGGCTGGGCAGAGCAGGGTTGACCTATCTATTGCCTCACCCCACACTGGGGCCCCATGCAGGATTGTCCCCTCCCCTGGGTTCTGACCCCTGGGAATCCCCCATCTCCCCACAGCTCCTGTCTGTCGGCATGAAATCTTAGCGGTTACACAACTATTCGATAGTCCCGGGGGCAGGGCTGGAAGCCAGGGACCTCCTGGCCCCACTCCCGGGGAGCCCCCTGCCCCTCCGCGCTGCTGCCTGTGTATGAGAGGCAGCAGGGCGGGGTGGTAGGCCGGAGCCGGTCCGCGGGGGGGAGCTAGTTTAAAATACAGAGGCAGCAAGAGGAGGTGGCAGCAGCCCCTGTCTAGAAAGAGGCTGCTTCATGGCAGCCTCCCCTACCTCCCTGCTCCCTCAGCTGTCTCTAATAGAGGTGGCAACTTGGAGGGGGGGGGGCATTGCAGAGCTGGTGCTGGGGAAATCGGGATTTAAGCCAGCTTCCCCTCGCCCTGCACCAGCTCCTGCTCCCCCCCGCCCAGCTTCTATAGGAGGCAGCAAGGAGGGGGCAGATAGATCCATGGGGCCAATATATGTGGGGAGTTGGCTTTCAAACCAGGTCCCAGGGGCAGATGAACATTTCGCGGGGCCCAGGGCAGCACAATTTCGCGGGGCCCCCCTTTGCCACGGCACATGTGCGGTGGCACCAAGGCACATGCGCGGGGCTTCTTGAAGCGTGGGGCCCGGGGCGGCCGCCCAGCTCGCCCTGCCCTATATCCGCTCCTGCCAGGTCCCCATGCATATCAGCTCCAGCCTATCCCCCTTACTCTCCACACTGCTGCCTCTCTATCAGAGGCAGCAACACGGGGGGAGAGGGGGACCGACGGATCTGGTGCTTGTGGGCAGCCTGCTTAAAGCTAATCCCCTCATGGGCACCGGCTCTTGCTCCCCCTCTTGCTGCCTCTGATACAGAGGCAGCAAAGGGGTGGGAATGCATGTAGTCAACAAGATTAAGTGATAAGCCCAGGCTTATCGGTTAATCGTATAGTCAACTACATGTTGACATCCTTACTATCTAGCTATCCCTGGATCCTCAGACACTCACACTGCCCCACTCCACACGTCCCACCCCTCGCCTTTATGCATATGCCCTCTTGTGCACACCCCCTCACACTCATAGCCATTCTGCCCTGGCCCTATAATCTAACCCGCTCCTAGGCCCCCATCCCCCGGCTCCCTTTCAGGCTGCTGTCCAGTGGCCAAGGTGTGGTTTGCTAAGCGCTGCTCAAACACATGAGCCTGGCCCAGCGAGCCCACGCAGCACCAGGACTGTCTGGCAGCGCTGCTCACAGGGGATTCGGCAAGGAGGGAGAGCGCAAAGCCGCCTTTTCTTGCAATCTCGGCGGTTCTTTTGTTGTCCCCAGGAAGCACAGCCTGCAGTAACAGTTCATTTCAAACCATGCATTTGCACACAGGCGCCCCAGAGGAGCGGGTTTGATGGAGGAACAGCAGGGTCTGAGATATGAGAACGCTCAGATTCTCACTGAGGTGACTTGGGGTCACCCCTGAAATACCAGATTCTTCCTCTGTCCTTTTATCCCAACTCCTGCCCCTGCATTTCACCATTTACTGGCTTCTGGAGAGGGGCACAGCAGCTGTTTATACAGGGATCCCTCACCCAGTTCTGAGATGCGGCCATCTCTGGTGAGCCACGTGGGGGCTGTTTATACAGAGGATCCCTCCCCTGGTGCTGCGATGCAACCACCTCTGGGGAGTGGTACGGGGAGCTGTGTATACAGAGATCCTTGCCTGGTCTTGAGATGCAGCCACCTCTGGGGCGAGGAGTCGTTTAGCAGGGTAATAGTAAGACAGGCGGTGACGAATCCAGTATCAGCTGTGCCAGCGGCTACACAGGCCCTGGTCGAGACCAGGGTCTCCATTGTGCCACGCGTGGCACAGACCCATACTAAGGGGCAAGCCTGCTGCTTTAGAGCAAAGAGCGTGCCCTACTGCTCCCCGCCCTGCAGCGCCGCACCTTCCAGCACCATGCTGGAGCACTGGAGCTAGCACTGCCCCTCACCGGGCTCCCTGCTGCACAGTACTCCCTAGTGGCATGCTGGGGAGCAGGGGTCAGCACTGACTGGGGGGAAGAGCAGCCCCCGCTGAGTCATTCTGAACCCTTCACCTGCCCCTGCACATTTCTGAGATGCTGCTCCTTCTCCCCCAGCTGCTTGCTGCAGAGAGCAAAGGGAGCCGGTGACATTAGTCTCTGTCCGGCCCACCTCCATGCCAGGAATATAACCATATAATCCATTGCTCCGCCACAGGGAGCCAGATGCAGACAGGGGGCCTGGCCCTGGAATGAGGGCAGAGAGGAAACCCTGGAGCTCTACGCAGGGTGGTCCCTGTGCATAGGGGATGGGTACGGCCATTCACTTCTCCCCCGCTCCTCGGGGGAAAGACTGGGAGCCTCTGTTCATTTCTAGAGTCTGGTTTGGGAGCTGACAGAGTGAATGTTGGTGAGCAGCCAGCCTATTTTCCAGCATCCCAGTGTCAGTCAGCAGCTGGTACTGCCTAGAATGGTGGGAATCTGGAGTAACCCCACCACACGCAGTCTGCTCCCACCTGTGGGAATCTGGAGTAACCCCACCACACTCGGTCTGCTCCCACCTGTGGGAATCTGGAGTAACCCCACCACACTCGGTCTGCTCCCACCTGTGGGAATCTGGAGTAACCCCACCACACGCAGTCTGCTCCCACCTGTGGGAATCTGGAGTAACCCCACCACACTCGGTCTGCTCCCACCTGTGGGAATCTGGAGTAACCCCATCACACTCGGTCTGCTCCCACCTGTGGGAATCTGGAGTAACCCCACCACACTCGGTCTGCTCCCACCTGTGGGAATCTGGAGTAACCCCACCACACTCGGTCTGCTCCCACCTGTGGGAATCTGGAGTAACCCCACCACACGCAGTCTGCTCCCACCTGTGGGAATCTGGAGTAACCCCACCACACTCGGTCTGCTCCCACCTGTGGGAATCTGGAGTAACCCCATCACACTCGGTCTGCTCCCACCTGTGGGAATCTGGAGTAACCCCACCACACTCGGTCTGCTCCCACCTGTGGGAATCTGGAGTAACCCCACCACACTCGGTCTGCTCCCACCTGTGGGAATCTGGAGTAACCCCACCACACTCGGTCTGCTCCCACCTGTGGGAATCTGGAGTAACCCCACCACACTCGGTCTGCTCCCACCTGTGGGTATCTGGAGTAACCCCACCACACTCGGTCTGCTCCCACCTGTGGGAATCTGGAGTAACCCCACCACACTCGGTCTGCTCCCACCTGTGGGAATCTGGAGTAACCCCACCACACTCGGTCTGCTCCCACCTGTGGGAATCTGGAGTAACCCCACCACACTCGGTCTGCTCCCACCTGTGGGAATCTGGAGTAACCCCACCACACTTGGTCTGCTCCCATCCGTGGGAATCTGGACTAACCCCACTGCATTCATTTGTTCTCACACCAGTGGGAACTGGTAACCAGATGTCGCCCCGGCTGGTTTGTGCTCAGACTGGTGTAAATCAGAGGTGCTCTGGAACAGGGAGTGCAGTTACGCTCTAAGTAGATGAGTGGAGAACAGAAACCCTGCATTAGCCATAGGGTCAGAAAACTGAAGAGAAACCTAAGGGATGAGCTTGGGTAGCATGTGTGGCATTGTCCCAGAGGTGACTGCATATCAGTGTGGGGTGAGAGATCCCTGTATAGTCCCTCTGCCCTGCCCCGCCCCAGACATGGCTGCATCTCAGTGCAAAGCCAAATGGAAACAGGTCCTTCGGCAGAGGCAGCTGCTTCTCAGCACAGGACAAGGCATCTATAAACAGCCCCCTAACCCTACTCCAGAGGTGGCCGCATCTCAGCGCCAGACTTGTTATTGTTGAGCTGTTTGTAAAGCTCATCAGAGCCCAGCCCTCATTAGAGGGGATCCATCAAAGCTAGACTGGGGTTTGAAGCAGATAGATTTCCGCTCCTCATTCATGCCCTGGCAATTTGCTGATGGTTTAGCACCTGTTACCGGGGAGTTACCTTGGCAACAGGAGCATCGCATCAGACTCCTGTCACCTTGGAAACACCCCCTCACACACTGAAAGCTTGTCTGGCTTTTGAGCCCCGTAGTGCCATTGCTGTAGCCAAGAGACCCAGAGAATGTCTGCAAAAGATGGGACAGGGCAGTGGGGACTAGCAGTTACAGCAGAGGGTTGCTAGGGCTCTATTTTTGGCTCTGCGCGGGAGCAAGAACAAATAGATGAGAGCAGGAGGAGCTGGGAGTCAGGACTCCTGGAGTTCTTTCCCCAGCCACCTCTCCCTCTGCCCTCAGTTTCCCCATCTCACAGCGGGAGAAACTGCTGCCCTGCCGCCTTTGATTGGCATCTGTGCCATGCTGTGAGACCCCCAGTGAAAGGGACCAGAGGCCATGGAGAGATTATCAGTAGGCTTTTATCCCAGCCAGGACCGTGGGTGCTTCCTTTTCCCAACATTGTGGAGAGTTTTTTTGGGGGGAAAGGGGATAATTATCTCATGCCCTGGTGTTGTGAAGGGGCTTCTTTCCCCACTGCGAGCCCCATCCCCCCCCTCCTTATAGGGGCTGGTGACCAGAGAGGTCCTGGAATGAAAAGTGGCCCCACCGTAGGCATCAGCCAATCTGCCAAGTGCTAAGTGCCACTGATTAATTGGTTCGTGTTTGTAAAGTGGCTTGGAAATCTAAAGCGCTCTGCGGTTCTGATCCCCCCACAACGCTGCAAGCCAGGCAGAGAACCCAGGCATCCTTGCTGTCAGCCCCCCACTACCCGGAACAGAACCTGGGGGCCTCAAAACCCAGGCTGCTCCACTCTCTAACCTACTCCCCCCAGTCCTCTCCCGGAGCTGGGGAGAGAACCCAGGGGTCCTGACTCCCGTCCCCTCTGTTTCATTGGCTTTAAGACCTTTCCCCATGCGTACAAGGGGCCTGCCATGGCCATGTGCTCAGAAATCTCCATGCCTTGCCTACGGCTGTGTGTGATAACGTCTCTCTAGCCAATATCCTTTTAATAATTTGGGATCTCTCTGTCTCTTTGCAGCTAACAGCTCCCTGCTTGGAGGCGGTGGCGGTGAGTGTGAAATTTAAACCTTTGCGCTGGAGTTTGTGTGTGGAGGAACAAAGAAATCAATACTGAATTTATTTGAATTACTGACTTTCTCCCACGTGTGTGTCAAAGTGTACGGCGAGAGAGCGGGTGAGCAGCCGTCTTTGGGGCAGCACTGAGACCCCAGGTTCCTGGGGTCGATTCCTGACCCTGGGCAAGTCCCTTCCCCACTTGGTGCCTCAGTTTCCTCTCTGTTTACATAACAAACTCTGCGGAGCAGGGACTGTCTCTGGCTGTGGGGTGCTGTGTACAGACTGTGTCCTGGCAGAAGCCTGTCAGTTGTGAAGGGACCAATCTCATTATAGCAGTGCAAGGTTGGATGCTGTTAGACCGCTATAAAAGCGCCTTAAACAGCAGTGTTGCCTAGTGGCTAGAGCCCCGGAGACACTGTGGCTAGAGTCCCTAGATGAAGCACTGGGGGAGCTGCTGCTGGCAGCGCATAGAAGAACTAGGGATTGTTAATATACCAGTGCAGCTTAGAGGAGTAAGTGAGCAGTCTAGTTAACTACTCAGCTACTTGCTTCCCCTCCTCTTGCTGTCTCTGTATCAGGCAGGAGCTGGTGCTGGGGGGACCTGGCTTAAAAGCTGGTTCCCTCCAGCACCGTGTCTGTGGTGCCGTCTGCCCCCCTTCCCACACTGCTGCCTGGGGCGGCAGGGGAGACTGTCGCAAAGCAGCCTCTGCCTGCAGTGGGCCCAGGCTCGCTGTGGGCAGAGGCTGCTCTGGCAGGAGCCCCTGTCCATGGGGGGCCCCAGCTCCCCACCAGGAACCCCTGTGGACAGGGGCTGTTGAACCCAGTGGGAGCCTGGACTGAGCAAGCCGGAGCTACCCCCAGTGCATCTCTGCATTTTAAATGTAGTAAGAGCTGGGCTGCCTGCACACCTGGCTCTTACTATATTTAAAATGCAGTCGCACCAGGGGTAGCTCCTGGACCCGGCGCAAGCCAGGACTGAGCTTCCCTGGTCGACTAATCGTGTTGTCGATAAAAATTTTATCAACTATGTGATTAATGATTTACCTGCCCCTCTTAACCTCCTTAGTTCAGCTTCCTCCCCTTCCCTTTGAGACTAGCTTGGTAGGTATAAAGCACATTTATCCCGGTCTAATCACATCCACACTGGGGGAGCTTTCACTAGTGTTCCCTGTAAGCTGAGCCCTTGGGTGGCCAGCGAGGAGGGATTCAAATGCTGCTCAGCTGATCAGCAGAGCACCCACAGCACCCTCAGATGGCAGCAGGTGTTCCAACTGGTGGTGCACGTCTGCACATAACAAAATGTATTCCACACACCGGTGGAAAAAAATGTGAGGGAACATTGCCCTTCGCACCCCTTTATCTAGACTGGCAGAGTCTGAGCCATGCTTGCATGTCTGTGTAGCACCCAGCACAATGGGGCCCTGAGCTGGGGTGCGGGCGGATGGACGGATTGCTATTCTAATCTTTACCGTTCATAGCCGCTGAAGGCAGGACAAGCCATAATTGGCCCGATCGGCAGCAAGAGAGATTTAGGTCAGGCATGAGGAAGATCTTTCAGCCTCTAAGCAAAGCTCGGCTCTGGGATGGGCTCGCCGGGAGACTGGATGCCCCAGCACTGGAGGGTTTTAAGAATTGGTTGGGTGAACAGCTGTCAGAGATGGTCATGGTTTATTGGCCCTGCCTCTCGAGGTGTCTTCCCGCCCTGCACTGCTGGGATCACATCAGAGTGGCGGTGAGAAAGAAGGCCGCTTAGAAGATTGTCCCCATACCCTCCACACACAGTGTAACCCCTGGCTCCCTCGAGGCCCCTTCACCTTCCCCCACTCTCCCTAGTCCGCAGCCAGACTTGGCCTTGACATGGCGCCCACAGAGTCCCTCTCCGCCAGGACATGTGGATGGGTTTCTGCTTGGGCAGTCATGGTTCAGCCATTCGTGCCTGTCTGCACAGCAGCCAGAGTGTGTGGGGGCGGGGAGGGGCAGGGTCGGTTAGTCACAAATGCTGCTGCACACACACGCGCGCGCACACACGCACACAGCGCCTGCCTCTTTCTCTCACACACAGTCTTACATGCCCTGTCACTTCACTCGATTTTCACAGGGATCCTTCACCTGGTGCTGAGATGCAGCTGCCTCTAGGGGGGGTGCTTAGCAGTGCAGACCAACACCATGCCAGAGCTTAGGGCTGGAAGAGAGCAGCTGAAAGCGAGGGTGGGAATTCAAGGGAGGAGGGTCAAAATTGACTCCAGCACAAACACTAGTTCTGCGAGTGCTTCTCTCTGGGCACCCCACCCCCCTTCCTTGAGCACAGCACCCCTCGTGGTCAGCACTTGCATCTGAGCCCCCAGCCTCGCTCCCTCCAGCATGCTGCACCCGAGCACCACTGGGCTCAGCACCGCCCATGAGGAGAGGAGGGCCCCTTCCTTAGCCCTCTCTCCCCCTCCCCGTGTGCACATGAAGGCCAGTGCTGACTCCAAGCTTAGAGTGCCCCCTACTGAGCCCTCTCCACTCCCCAGCACTGGGTCGCCCAGCCCAGGCATGTCCCCAGCAAGCCCTACTTAGCACAAGCCCTTTCACAAAGTCACAGCCCAAGGTGGTGGCGCCAGGAGCCTGAAGCAGGGAATGCAATGAAGGGGAAATTAATGGCCCAGGAAAACAAACAACCTCCGCCCGCCCAGCCCTGCCCGCTCCGGGGCCTCCTCATTGCCAGCCGTAATGGCTCCCTTATTTATCCCTGACCTCCAAGATCCCATTTTATTTCTACTTTTAAAAGGCCTGGAGTTGTCACTTGATGATAAACTGCGCCGGGCGGGATTTATCCACCAGCCCATTAACATGTGACCTCTCCCATCGCAAATACCGACAGCGGGTACAGCACTCAGTCTCTTGCCATGGCAGCAGGAGGGGGGGAAGGGGAGGCAGGACCTGGCCTTCTGGATTGGCAAGTTTGCAGAGCATGAGATTAGCAAAATGAATGGGGCCAAGTCTGTATCCGTGCACACCATGTGTTCCCACGTGGTGCAATGCCAGCCCAGATCTCTGTGGTAGGCATCTGGCTGTCCCCACACACCTTTCTCCACCTATCACTGGACACATCCCTATCAGCTAGCTAGTGCAGTATCATACCCCCATAGCTCCTGGGCTGAAACAGGTGTTCGTTTAAAATCCTAGTTGCATCCCTGCATTTCAGCGGTACCTGCCTCTCCTCTTTAACTCTGCCCCTAACATGGCATGCAGCGTTTGCCATATGGCTTGTATCTGTAGCTGTGCCTCATCCCAGAGGGGGCAGCTGCATCTCCGCACCAAGTGAGGGATACCTGTCTAAACAGCCCCCGACCTCCACCCCAGAGGTGGCTGCATTTCAATGGTGTGGTCATGCTTAAGAGAAATGTAAATGAGAATTTGTTTCTTTCAAGACTGCAAAGGCTTCCCAGGTTCACTTGGAAATATGGCTTTATAGAAATGTAGCCTGGGCGGGAGTGGATTCCAATCCCATTTACCAAGGTGTCAGTCTGGAGTCACTCCAGATTTAAACTGGTGCCTGTGAGACTGTTGTGATACTTAAAGTTGTTCAGCACTGACATTTAATGTAGAGGCCTGGCAAAGTTTTTCAGGAGTACATGCATCCTCCAGGAGCCTAAATCTAATTTTCAGACATGACTTGTGTTGACTTTCAGCAGCTAGTAAGGTACCTAACTCCCTTCAGTGAGAGTTGGCAATAATGAGAGTGAGGTGCCTCAGTACTTTTGAGGATCTGGGTCTAAATGCCTACGCCACATTTGAAAACATGACCTGAAGTGACTTGTCCAAGAAGCCTGTGATAGATCTAGGAATAGAACCCCTAAGGCCAGAGCCCCAGGCCCACCCCCTGGCTCTCCAGCCTGGTGGCTTGTTGCTCTCTTGCATTGACTCAGCAATAGCCAGAAAGATTCCGTTTGAGGGAACATTTTAAAAACCTAATCAGCAAAATAGCCAAAGAACAAATCCATTTCTATCTCTCTGAAAGGATGCACGTAGATCTCCCAGTTAATGAGAAGTGACAGGGCTCGCTTAGACGCATGGCGAGATTTATGCGAGCAAGATGGTCTCTCTGACAACTCGGAAGGACTCCTGCCACTGCCCAGAGCTAAATATAACTCCTGTAAATTCCCCTGTTGGGACACGTGTGTGTTGTGTAGTAACAGAGAGCAGGAACACCTGGCCATGCAATCGGGCCATGTCAGATACTGGCCAGGATTTTCAAAAAGATCCAGCGGGATTTAGGTGCTTTGGGTAAACATTTTGGAAGTGTCTAAGTGACTTAGGAACCAGCATCCTTTTTTTCACAGAGTGACTCACATGTAGGAGTAGTGCAAGTGAGGAATTTTTGACAAAAGATGTTTGGCAAAAAAATTCCCATTTCTTGCAACTGCCCCCAATGCCGGAAAACTAGTCAAGATTTTGATTTTCATCCGAATTTGGGCCGGGGGAAAGTTTCAAAACCACAAAATATTCAGAGAACAGGAAAACTGTGTTCTGCTCTGTTCCACTTCAGCGTGGAATTCATGCATGTAAGAGCCATTGGGAGTTAACTGGATTTAAGTTTCTTTTGAAAACAGGATTTAGGCCACCCGGCATTCAGATGCTTTGGACACTGGTACCCTGAGGCATGCAGGGGCGGGATTCACAAAGATAGGGAGTTGTCTTAAGATGCAGACAGGCACCCAGTACAATGTTCCAAAGCGAAATCTTATTGTAATCATGGGAGTTCGGCGCCTACCCAGCCAAGTGTTGGCAAAGCCTCTGAAAGAATCTGCTTGGGTTTGTTTGGATGCCTAAATAGGAGCTATGGCCTGTGAGAAATCTGGCTCCAGTTGGGGCCATAAGGCACTTATAAATCTGGCTCAGTGTGCCACATGCCTCAGTTTCTCCATCTGCACAAAGGGGGTAAAAGGCTATTTGTCAATACATATTATTAGTCTTGGAGCAAGGGCTGTCTGTCTGTGTGTGTCTGTGTTGTGGGGCCTTGGTCTCAGTTAGTATCTGTACAGTGCCTGGAACAATGGGACCTTGATCTCAGTCTGGGTCTGTGCTGCGCCTGGCACAGTGAGGGCTCTGATCTGTGCTCTCACAATACTGCTAATCCTGGGTGCAACTGGGGCTGGCCCCTTCCTTTCCATGCAGTGCTGAGAGCACAGCTGCTGGCAGGGTTGTGGCGGAGCGCTCTCCCCATGTCATGCTGCCGTTCTGTCCATTAGTCCACTCTTGGAGGAGATTTATGGGGATTTTTTGTAAAGCAGCAGAGTTCTGAGGTCCTGTGTTTTAACACTGGGCTCAGATTTATGGCACTTAGTGGTGTGAGTGCATTAGAGGAAGGGCCATGTTCCCCCCGCCTCATCCTCTCTCTTTAATTTGATTGCAAAACAACTTTTAAGGGTAGAAAATAAAATCCAAGTGAAGGCACTTAGTTGTTCTTCCCGACAAGGACGTTGAGGGACAGAACACGCCACACTCAGCATTTGGGGCAAATCCTTATAGAGGTAACGCTCCTGTAGCAGCTGATACATCACCACACTGAAATTAATGGGGCCCGATCCACAGCTGGTGGGAATCAGCCACAGCATTATTGGAGTCACTGGGGCCAGATGCCCAGCTGGTACAAATGAGCATCACCCTATTGGAGTCACAGGGCCAGAGCCACAGCTGGTGTAAATCAGCCATAGCTCCACTGGAGTCAGTGAGGCCAGATCCAGGGCTGGTGTGAATCGGCAGAATCCCCAGCTGGTGAGAATTAGCTCTGCTCCCCTGGAGTCAATGGAACAACACTAATTTACACCAGGGAGGATCTGGACTTTTTCTTTCATGGGAAAAGTCCTTGGGGACATTTTAACCCCTCACAGCAGGGTTTCTGCCCCTGCAGCAGCTAGGGGTTATGGGCTGCTGGAGTTATGGGAGCCTTGGGTGGATGGCCCCTGGGTCGGTCCAGCCTGGTAATTCAATACAGGAGTTTACAGTCCAGCCCCAGCAGGATCAGGAGGTGCTGTGGATCTGTCAGACCCATCTGGAGCAGGGATAAGCAAAGCTGGGTCCCTCCCATCTCAGAACAGCCTCGCTGGGCATTAGGGGAGAAACCACAGAGCTGAAAAGAGGTGACAGGACAAAGGAGCAAGCAGAGGCCGTGGGGCAGATGCCAGCAAATGGCTGGATTTTATGCAGGCCGGTGCTTCTGTTGAAAACCAAACAATAGGACCACATTGTGTCTCTGATTCCACACACACCCCTCGTCTCCCCCACCACAGGCGGCAGAAAGAAAGAAAGAAAATCACTTTTTACCCTTTGTCCCAGGCTCCATATATTTTCATTTGGCTCAGATGTTTGAATTACTTAAGCTACCTCATACACACAGACAAACACACACCCACAATAGCTACGTACACAAAGACACCCCTCCACACTCAGACACCCTTATTGATACACAGTCATAAGACACAGATGCAAACACACCCCAACACATCTGTACACATGCATACACATATATGTCTGGAAACGCACAGGGACATGCACTGGCCACACACAGATTCATACCCACATGTGTACATGCAGACTCACACATGTGCACACACATCTGGGCACACCATCTACATACAGAGACATATCACATATACACAGCTTCCATTCATACACACATGCCCTATCATTGATAACCAGTCTCCATGAGGATGGTGCTGTCCTTGTGGGGGGAGATGACCATATACACACACCCTTTATCCACACACATCACATGTTGCACGCATCACTATCTAAGCACCTTTTAGGTGAAATCAGTAGCACATAGCAAAGTCCCTAGTGGGTTTCACAGAGTGTCTGGTTCCTTCTTCCTTTTCTAGCTCAGAACTCTGATTCATAGAGTTTAAGGCCAGAAGGACCTATTAAGGTCATCCAGAATTTCCTGCACTTTCCCTTGTATTGAACCCAATATCTGGTGTTTGACTGCCATATCTTCCAGCAAAGCAGCCAGGCTAGATTGGAAGACCTCAATGCTGGGGCTTGGGAGAGGGGGGTCAATGTTGGGGTTTAGAGCGGACGGGGGGGGGAGTCTAGGTTGGGGTTTATTAGTACCAAGGGAGTTAGTTGTGGTAGGCCTTTTCAAAAGGGGAGTGGGGTCCAGCAGCGTTCTCGCTAGACCAGTGTTTCTTAAACTGTGTTCTGGGGAACACCAGTGTGCCGCAAGGCAGTCGGAGGTGTGCTGCGGAGAACAACAGAGTTCAAAATGGCCGCCCCCTTATTTTGTTGTTGCTCAATTACTTTCCTCTGACCTTTTTTTTTTTGCTCAACAAAAAATCTTTGGTGTTCCCCATAAAAAAAAATTATTGATTGGTGTTCCTTAGTCTTAAAAAGTTTAAGAAACACTGCGCTAGACACTGGATTCTCCTGATCTCCAGGATTTTATCATTTAACTGGAGCCCCTACCTCCTTCGCCGTGCCAAACAAGCGATCATGCATTGTAACTCCTGAGCTCTCGGGGAAGGGGGGATGGGACCCTGCCTGCTCTATAGCTCTCAGACTCCTCCCTGTTTGATGGTGCTTTCCATCCATGGAACTCAAAACACTTTACAAAGCACCTTTATCCTCACTTTATGAGGGGGAAACAGAGGCACAGGACAGGGGACAGGGCACTGACTTGTCCAAAATCACTCAGCAGTGCCAGGAATTGAACATGAGTCTCAGGCCTTAGTCCTGTTCACTAGGGCAAGTTGCCCTCTTGCCTGTAGGTCCAAGAGCATCTTCCATTAGGTTTCTTTTAAACTTCCAACCCATGTGCAGCTAACTGAGAATGCCATCTCCATTGCTTCCCCCATGGGCTTTGGGAAAGAGATTCATCCATCTGTCTGCGACGGGAGTCCTTCCATTCCTAGACTCCAGGGACAAGCGCTCAGCTTCAGAGGAGCATTGGGCAGCCGTGGCGTCCTTCCTTCACAGAGAGTCAGCTGTGGCAGGGACAGAGTTAAAATGACTTTGTTTCTCATCTCCCTGCTTAGCACGGAGTCACTCCCATTTTGTTTCTTAGGAGAAAAAGATCAGTTGTTCTAAAGGTCCATTCAGCCTGGCTGTGTCATGGCCCTGAAAGCAGAAACTGCCCATGGGAGAAGAAGGGGCGGGGGGGGGGGGGGGGAGAAGAATCTTCCTGACCCTTTGATAGAGAAGCTCTGAAGTATGAGAGGTTATTTGCCTTCTAGAAGACTTTTTCCAGCTCTGCATTTAGATAATGACTCTAATCTCATCTCATGCTTCAGAGCTTTAGCTGGTTGCCCATAAGCTGGAAGGGAATGTTCCCCATGAAGCACAGCTGGCCATCTGTCTTCTGGGGTGGTTCAATTTGAGTTTTGGGTTTGGGTCCCCCCCCGCCTTCCTTTGAAACATCAGGAATCAGCCACAGCTGAAGATGGGACAATGGGGTAGGGTGGGCCAGGTTCTGAGCTAGCCCAGAGAATCCTCTCTCTAGTTGCCTGGCTGGTGAGTCTTGCACAGATGATCAGAGTCCAGTTGATCACTAGATTTGGGATCAGGAATTTCCCCCGGGTCAGACTGGCAAGGACCTTGGGGTTGTTTGCCTTTCTCTGCAGCATGGGAGGCGGGTCTCCCACTGGGATCAGCTGGGCATGGCTCATCTCAGCAGTTCCCTGCCAGTGCAGGGGTCTTAAGATTTGGTGGCCCCTCGGTCTCAACTGCTGTCCACCTGGAGCTCACAGCAGCTCAGTCTCGTGAGGACTGAGATGCTTTGGTGTAACTAGACTCTGACTTGTGCTGTACAGGAGAGGGAGACTAGACCATCTAATCGTTCCATCGAGCCTGGAACGCCACGAAGTCTTGTCTGTCCTCATGGAAATCAACCCCAGTCCTTTCCTCAAGCCACGCTGCAGGACGGCTTCTTGGGGTGAAGAGGAAAAGGAAAGGCACAGTGTTCCACAGGCTTTGCAGAGGAAAAGGAAAGGCAGCAGTATTATCCTTGAAGCAAAATGCAGGACAATGTAGCACTTTAAAGACTAACATGAGCTTTCGTGGGCCAGACCCACTTCCTCAAAAAGATTTTTTGATCTGAGGAAGTGGGTCTGGCCCACGAAAGCTCATCATCTAATAAACCATCTTGTTAGTCTTTAAAGTGCTACATTGTCCTGCATTTTGCTTCAACTACCCCAGACTAACACGGCTACATTTCTATCAGTATTATCCTTGCACATTTATACAGATCGTCAGAGAAGGTTCTGAGATGAGGCACCAGGGTCAAAGGGGAGAACACCCCCAGCTGGGTCCCTGCAGCACATTGCGCCTTAGCACCAAACTGGGGCATTGAAATCAAAGAGCAAAGCACTTTCCACATCCCTGCTCTCGGCAGCACAGGTTCCTAGGGGCTAGCAGTGACAGCCAGGGGAGAGCACCCTGTGCTGAGCCCCCAGCCTTGGTCACTGCAGCACAGAGACCCCTTTTGGCCAAGTCACCCCACACACTCTTATCTGCCCCCTGAGCAGCAATCTACCCCATTTCAGCCCAGCTAGCGGGCACCACAGGGCCCATGCCAGACATGCCTTGGGCCCTGCTGGGCCCCGCTAACAGCCAGTTGAATGTGGAGGAGTCCAAAGCTCTCTCCTTTGACAGTCCAGCTGTAAACTGCTTTTGTCCTGGGTCTATAGGGGGGCCGGGGGAGGTGGAAGAAAAGCCCTTTTTGTCTTTTGTGTGGGGAAGAAATAGAGTCAGGGGCTTTAAATCAGGAACTAAATCAACAAACACCTCCCTCCCCCCACCCCAGCGTCTCTCTTGTTTATTAGGCCTGACATGTTTACTCTGTGATAAGAAACAGGCTTTCACCAAGAGATTTGTGTTCTATTTTTCAATTACCACTCGTCTCTCTCTGCCACTTTTGCACTAAAGGGATAATAAATGTATCGGAGCGTTTCAATTATTCATCTAAATCACGGACGCGCCGGGGCCGCTGCCTGCACGCTTAGTGACAGATTAATTCAAGGCTGCTACTGGATGGTTTTTTTATGCACCCCCCTCTCCATCTTAGGGCCCGCTGAAAGTCTCCTCCCATCTGCCACCATACTGTTAGACCAGCACCACTCTCCTTACAAAGCAGCCCTTCAGCTCCGGGGACAGAGCAGACTGATCTAGTGGCCTGGCCTGTGGGCTCGGGGGACAGGATGTTTTGATTCTACTCCCGGTTCCTGGCTACATCGCATCCCTGCTTGGTGCCTGTGTTTCCCGTCTGTCCCCTTGGACTATTTAGACTGAAAGTGCCTCAGGGCAGGAGGGTCTCTCATTCTGTACAAGGCCAGGCACAGTGGGGTTCACAATCTGCAGAGGTGTCTGTGAGACGAGAGGGGACCTGATCTTTATTGGAGTCTATGCAGCCCTGCACACAATGGTGGACTAGTTGGGGTTGGAGTTAATGCAGCACTGCGTCCTGGCACAATGGGGGCTAATGCTTGCAGCCCCTACATGCTACTGTGATGTAATGTGCACCTTAAATAAAATGTACGTGTGCCAATAGAATCGGGGCCCCTTGTAACAGGTGCTGCACAGATATCCAGCCATTACAGAGTTTGCAATTTCTACTGCATCACCACACATCTACACATGTCTCCATCTAAATACACTGGGTTGCAACCTTCCCTGGTGGACATTAACTGTGACCATTTATATCCACTGAGACCACAGCCCAAATTCCACCAATACCACTGCTTCTCCCTAGTCAAAATCCATGAGGCAGGCCTCCGAAAATTGTAAAACTGGCTTAAAAATCATGAGTTGCTAAACAGTAAAAAATGTTGTTCTAATCCTGGATTCTGAGCTCTTGGGAGGTCACAACCTCTTCTGGGCTTTCTCTAGACCTGCCAAACTAGAACTTTACTCTTTGTGGTTCTTAGTCTGCACCTCGCCCTGCACCTGGGAGTCCTGCTTCATGACTGGAACTCTTGGGCACTGCTGCTGCTCTTACTGCTAACCCTTTGGCCGAGCAGTTTGCCAATGTCCAGGGACTTGCCAGGCTATTTCCATTAGGAGTTGAAATTGATGATGTGAGTTAGGTACATTCTTCTTACAATCAGTTTATTTAAAAAGAATGTGCATACAGTCTTCTTTCCCTGAACGCTGTGCAAACAAACACGAGCAAGCAGTTTCTTTGCTCTGTGCAGAAAGGGTTGGGAAACTGAATTTCTGTTCTGCAGTAATTTTTGAGTTGGGCGGGGGGTGGGGGTGGGAATCATCCAAAAATCTTGAACTAAAATCCCACAGTATTTTGTTTTGGGAACGCCAAACATGGCATTTTCTAAATGAAGTGTGCATCCCTGGAGCCCTGGCAGCGCCTGACCTGATTCTTGTCAGTTTCACACGCCTGGCTACTGCTGAATAGCAGCTGTGAAACTGACAAAACGTCAGTTTCAACCAGCTGTTACCAGAGCTTCCAGTGCCCTGGCTCTAGGGCAGAGCCACCATGTTGAGTGCTCAACAGAAATTCAAATGCTGCACAGCTGATTAGCAGAGCATCCACAGCTTGGTTTTGTGTTTCTATTGGTGGTGCACATTCACACATGCCTTGGTGCACATGAACATTATTCCGTATATGGATGGAAAAAATTAGAGGGAACATTGGCCACGACCCCTGGAAGCCTAGGGATTCTGTCCCTGAGACAGTCCTTCCACTAAGCTGCCAAGGAGCCAGGTGGGTGATCTGGCCAAAAATCAGGCAAGTTTCTAACCCTGCAGGGTTCCCTCAGAAGATCTGTCATTTCTACAAAATGATTTTGCCACTGGAATATTCCTGACCAACTTGGTGCCCAAAGAGCTCCAGCCTTTGGGAGGCCACAACCACGTCTCCTGCTCCCTGCTGGCTTTCTTCCACACACCCAGATTGAAGAACAATCCTATCTCTTGTAACCTGCCCCAGGGAAACTTGTCAGAGGCCATGCCCACCATATGGCTGCTAGAGCAGCACAGCTATGCCATTGAAGTGTCGTAGTGTAGATGCTTCCAAAACAGATTGAACAGGTTTTTCCATCCATGAAGCTTAATGCATCTCCTGAGTTGTGGTAGCTAGGGGTATGTCTACACTGCAGGCTTTTGCTGGCAGAGAGTATGCTAATGAAGCACTCATTAGCATTTGTTGTGCTGTCATTTGCATATTCTCTGCCGATGCTTTTTGTGCAAGATCCTTATGCCTCAAAAAAGAAGGTATAAGGATCTTGTGCAAAAGGGGGGGGGGGATTTTGCGCAAAATGGACCTGTCTACACTGCTTGTTTTTGCACAAAAACCTCTTGCGCAAAAAGTATCAGCAGAGAATATTCAAATGACAGTGAGACAAATCCTAATGAGCGCTTCATTGGCATACTCTCTGCCTGCAAAAGCCTGCAGTGTAGACATAGCCTAGATTGGCAGGAAAATTCTTCCACCACTCAGAACTGGAGGTTAAGTTAGCTTAACTACACTGCTCAGGAGTGTGAATTTTTCACACCACTAAGCATTATAGCTATGTTGACCTAACTTTTAAGTGTAGACTACGCCTAATTCTCCTTAGGTTACTTCTTGCTGCAATTTTGCCATTTGGCCTTGGGTGGTGGCTTCTGTTGTTTCCAGCTATCACTACATAAAAATGACATCATTGCTCCTTCCATGTAGCCCAGAAGAAGAGTGCTTGGTACTGGCTTATACCAGGTCTATGATTGCCTATAGAGAAAAGACCTGACTCAGTATAACATTATTGAGTATTTATTTATTAATCACTGACATTCTCATGCAATTCTGGCAGCCAGGGGAAAAGGGAGAATTTGGGAAAACGTCAAACATCATGGTAAAAACCACAGCTGTTGGCACCTCTGAATGCACATGATGGGCAACCATCCACTGAGCACAGCAAGCCTCTGCCAATCCTGCCAGCCTGGAGGGGCAGTGCTGCTGGAGTAGGGGAGTGTTTGCTGAGTTTTATGGGATTATCCTGGGGTTTAAATATTTATTTAGGCAGCAGCTTTTCCCCTTTTTTCATATCTGGAGCTTCCCTTGATCCTTCTCCTTCTGGTGGCTGGGAGCCCTATCTCTCAATCAGCAGTAAACCCGCTTAAGCCATTATTGGTTTCGCAATGGATTTGAAAATCATTCGGCTTGGATTAGCATGGACAGCAACAGGGCTCAACTTTTGTGGAACCCGATTAATAAACAACACATGAACCTCGGGAGCTAATCCTTTAGCTTCCCAGGGAGGGGGAGTGGAGATTGCTTGTGGCATGCCTCTTTCATGCCACCCCCCACAGTCCCCACACCACGGCAGGAGCACTGCTTCACTCACTAACCCAGGGGCATTTTACTTTGTAAAGGCTCCTCCTAGCACTGATCCCCAACATGCAATGGGGAGGCATGTGGATTTGGTCGCTTTTCAATTACTCGCTTTGGTTAGGAGGCAGCGTGGCTGATTGGATGGAGCACTGGAGTGGAATTCTGGACACCTGAGTTCTATTCTTGGAGCTTCAGTTGGCCCGCTGGGTGGCCTGGGCCAGTGTTTCTCAACCAGTGGTACGAGTACCCTTGGGGTACTCGAGAGAAGGATGGGGGGGTACATCAACACAACTGAAATTTGGAGAAAACTGATTTTTTTTAAAGTTTTACAGCACTTTATTATTTTTGTACTTTTTACACCCAAAAATTTCATCACACGCCCAGCTACGAATAAGTTGTTTAAATAAACGTGTTGCAATGGTAGAAAAAACATTTGTGAGTCTGAAAACTGTAGGTCCTAGGGATACTTATATATATATATATATATATATTACAAAGGGGTCCTTTATAAAAAACAGGTTGAGAAACAGTGGCCTGGGCAACGTCCCATTACTGCTTTGTGTCTCGCTTTTTTCTGCTGTAAAACGGGGATAATGATATTAATGGGTTTTGAGATCTGTGATGGGACAGGCTGTGGAATAGGTGGGGATTCAGCTAAATCCTGGGAGCTCTGTGCTGTCGTAGATTACAGTGCTGAGGATCCCAGGGGCGGGGATGTTTGGGGTCCTTTCTGCCTTTCCCCACTGCTGGCAAAGGCAGGGGTTAGGGTTAGATTTAATTCTCTCTTGGTTTATGCCCATGTAAACAGGACATGAACCACACCGTCAGAAGGAAGACGTGTCTGAAATTATTATTGCAGCAGCACATTAGATCAGGGTCCTACTGTGCCAGGTGCTGTAGAGACCCCAGCTGAGATCAGGGCCCCATTACGTGAGGCACTGCCCAGACCCCAGCTGAGATCAGCATTCTTTCTGTGTAACTGCTTCTGGGCAGCGCCCAGACACATGAGAAACAAGGGGCCAGGCTTTGCCAAAGGTCCTGTAGGAGGGGCCATACTAGAACCCAGGAGTTCTGGATCCCAGGCCAGTGCCCTAAACTGGCCAGCGCTGCCTGCACACTGCCCTGCTGTAAGCAACAGCCATGGAAGCTCAGGCCAGACCCACCACTGTGTTTGGAGTCCTGCATGCTCCCCACCCCTGCGGGTCCTGGGAAGCAGGGAATAGCCAGCGCCCAGCATGATCCCGCCATGTCTGCCTCTGCCCCAGCACCGCCTTTATGCTGGTCCCTGGGGGTTTGGGCCAGAGGAGCTGTGAGTCATGGCCCTTTCCGCAGGAGGAGAGGAGGTATTATGGGAAGGCTCCATGCTCACAGCAGTGGCAGTTGCAGGGAGGGGGTGTTCATTGCAAAGCCACCTTTCTTTGATCTGGGGATCTTATGGAATGAGCCTGGAGAGCTGGAAGCCCCTAGGCACGGGTGGGATTTTCTCTCCTCGGATGGGAGGTGGGGAAGGGGAAGGAAGCTGGTTGGGCAAGTTTCAAATAGCTCTGAGGATCTCATGGTGAGTCCGGATTTCTAGATTCTGTGCCCTGCAGCAGGACGAGAGTGTGATCTAGTGGTTAAAGCAGGGCCCCAAATATTGACACAGCTGTTTCACAGCCCTTCAGCCCCTGCCCCACAATCCTGAGTCAGCTGACCCAGGTGACCGCAGATGTCTAGCCACTGTGTAGACTTACCCATAGGTTCTGCTCCCCCCCCCCACTCTATGGAAAGGGCTTAGGGTTACAGTAGGGGCAGTTGGGAGTAGGACTCCTGGGTTCTAGCCCCATCTCTGGGAAAGAACCAGGGTTTAATGGTTAGAGCAGCAAGTTGCAAGTTGAAATTCTGGCGGGAAACCCTTCCAGCATTGCTCCTGCTGTCACTTCCCCCTGCATTAAACCAGCCTCAGTGACACTCCCCACCCCTGGGCGAGAGGGTTTTGGCACTGCCCCTTCCAACCCAATCCATTGCAAGAGATGGGGACTAAGTTAATCTCCGCCAGGTGTTGCTCTGGCTAGCCCAGGTTCCTGCCTCCTGCAACCCTGGGCTGTAATGAATGAGCCTGTCGGAGTTGGGGCCGGACGGCTGGCCCAGGGCTGTCACGGAGCTGGGATCAAGGCAGCAAGCGCAGGTGATAAATGTCGCCTTATGTGTACATAATGGATGTTCAATGCTTTCACATGTCCATTGAGGGGAGCGATGGCTCCCCGTAATGAACTGGGAGTAGAGGATTCAAAACAGCCGCTGATCCGTCTTCCCTGCCTGTTCTCAGATGCCAGATGACTGGCCCGGGGATGTCACAGAGCTGGGATCAAGGCAGCAAACGCAGAAGGGGCTGTCAGGACACCTGGGTTCTGGTGTCCCCACTGTGGGAAGGGATTGGGGGGTCTAACAGTGAGAGCAATGAGGACCAGGGATCAAGATGCCTGGATTCCATCCCTCGCTCTGGGAGGGCCGGAGGGTCAGAGCAGGACTCCTGGGTTCCATCCTTCTCCCCCTGACCAGCTGTGTGTCCTTAGGCATATTGCTGCTGCCGGTGGCTGCCCTCTTGGCAGGGAGCCTACAGTGCTGCTGGTGTGTCTGACCCTGCTTGAACCTCAAGGATGCAGCCCGAGAAGGAGCCCATGTTGGGCTCGCCTGGAGCAAAGCAAGGGGAGCTGGGGACAGGTACAAAGACACATTCTGTGCCCCATAAATGATCCAGTGTCGCCATCCTGGGCCCAACCAGACTCAGCACCGTCCCTGCCCAGCCCAGCTGGTGAGAGACCCCCAGCAGGTCTCCCCAGGAGGTGCTGCGCTAGGCCAGGCTTGGTCTGGGTGTTTGAGGAGGCAGGAGGCTAGGCCAGGCGGAGCCCAGCAGGCCACCGATGTGTCAAGGGAGGCAGGGTTTTGCGGGGCTGGCTGGCTGGCTAATTCATGGCCTGCCAGCTGCCAGCCCTGCTCCTAGGAGCCATTTCCTTAACTAAACAAACAGAAGGGGAGGAGTGTGTGGGGGGAGCTTTATGGCCAATTAGTGCACGAGTAGAGCTGGCAGCATGTGCACAAGTATGTGTGTGTTGATATGCACGTGGCAGTGGGTATTCCATGCCCATGTGCAGCGGCAGATATAGGGCAGGGCAAGGGGGAAAGACACCCTGTGAGAGGGGCCCTGTAAAATTGTGCTGCCCCGCAAAACTCTCATCCGCCCCTGCCCATGAGCACTAGGGCAGATGGTGACTGGGGTGTCAGACAGGGACTCAGGACTCCTGGGTTCAGTTCCTAGCTCTGTCCTGGCAAGTGACTGTGGGCAAGTCCTTTCCCCTGGGCTGCACAGGGAGCTCAGTCTCTTCGGCACAGCTGCTCTCTCCAGGGTGTGACCAGTCCCCGCTGGGTGGATGTGCTACTGCCTGGAGAGGTGAATTTCCTACAGAGACAAAAGCACCCTTCCCCTCAGCATAGATAGTGTCTGCAGACCCTGCTGGACCTGCGGCCGCTGAAGCGTAGACTTACTCTTAGTTTCCCAGCCACCCTTTGTCTGGCTAGATGGGCAGGTCTTTAGGGCAAGGACTCTGTCTCTCTGCAGCGCCTGGCCCAAGGGAGACTTCCTCTCAGCTGGGGTCTGTGCAGCACCTGGCACAACGGGACCCTGATCTCAGCTGGGGTCTGTGCAGCACCTGGCACAACGGGGCCCTGATCTCAGCTGGGGTCTGTGCAGCACCTGGCACAACGGGACCCTGATCTCAGCTGGGGTCTGTGCAGCGCCTGGCACAACGGGGCCCTGATCTCAGCTGGGGTCTGTGCAGCGCCTGGCACAACGGGGCCCTGATCTCAGCTGGGGTCTGTGCAGCGCCTGGCACAACGGGGCCCTGATCTCAGCTGGGGTCTGTGCAGCGCCTGGCACAACGGGGCCCTGATCTCAGCTGGGGTCTGTGCAGCACCTGGCAAAACAGGGCTCTGATACCAGATCAAGTCTGTGCGGCGCCTGGCACAATGGGGCCCTGATACCAGATGGAGTCTGTGCAGCGTCTGGCACAAAGGGGCTCTGCTCTCAGCTGGGGTCTGTGCAGCACTCAGCACAACAGAGCCCCAACCTTGGTTGGTGCTTCAGTAACATGCAGAATGACATCAAGGGGAAGTGGTGAGCAGGCTGGGTTACTCAGCCCTGCTCATAAATTAAACCCCAGCGCCCAGCCTATCCCCATCCCAGTCATAAGGAATTTTAAACGTTAGCATCTTTTTGACGGCTCCAGCGGGACCGATTTCATAAAAGGCATGTTAGCAATCGGTTAGGAAATATTTAGGGTCTTGTAATATTCATGAAGGGAAGATTAAATATTGAAATTTATGCCATAATAAAATAAAATTTAAAATCAAGGGGGGAAGATGTCGCTTTATGCTAAACAAATGAGCAAACATCCCACCCATTAATAATTTACCTAACAGAAAAAAAAAAACAGATGATCTCCACAGCCCCCATCTGTCTGGCATGAATGATGGGAAACCACCAGAGCTATGGCTAACATGGGATCCTTGATCCTCACCCTGTGTCAATTGGCCAGAGTGCCACTGGAGTCAGTGGGGCCATACCCCCACCTGGTGTCAATCGGCCAAAGTGTTACTGGAGTCAGTGAGGCCAGAGCCCCAGCTGGTGTCAATCGGCCAGAGTGTTACTGGAGTCAGTGAGGCTAGACCCCCAGCTGGTGTCAATCGGCCAGAGTGTTACTGGAGTCAGTGAGGCTAGACCCCCACCTGGTGTCAATCGGCCAGAGTGTTACTGGAGTCAGTGGGACCAGACCCCCACCTGGTGTCAATCGGCCAGAGTGTTACTGGAGTCAGTGGGACCAGACCCCCAGCTGGTGTCAATCGGCCAGAGTGTTACTGGAGTCAGTGGGACCAGACCCCCATCTGGTGTCAATTGGTCAGAGTGTTACTGGAGTCAATGGGACCAGACCCCCATCTGGTGTCAATTGGCCAGAGTGTTACTGGAGTCAGTGGGACCAGACCCCCAGCTGGTGTCAATTGGTCAGAGTGTTACTGGAGTCAATGGGACCAGACCCCCATCTGGTGTCAATTGGCCAGAGTGTTACTGGAGTCAGTGGGACCAGACCCCCAGCTGGTGTCAATCGGCCAGAGTGTTACTGGAGTCAGTGGGACCAGACCCCCAGCTGGTGTAAATGGGTCAAAGTGCTACTGCGACCCCCGAGAGGATCTAGTTCCACTGAACTCAGTACCAGTTTGCATGATCAGACCCAGCTGTGACAGTTCTGTGCAGTGTGTAGCAGAGGTGGGCTGGCTCTGGGAAGCCCTTGGACAACCGCAGCCCTGAGGTGAGAATGTCTTTCTAACATCTCAGGAAAACAGCTGTGCCATCTTCAGAAAACACTCAGCATCATTCCCCCTTTGGGAGGGGAATGAATAGTGTGGGGAGGATGGGCTGCCACAGACAGGACCGATCCTCCTCCAGCCTGGTGTAAATCAGGAGTCGTTCCATTTGCTTCACTCCAGTGTGAATGAGTCGTCATACTTTGGGGCCTGATTCTCCCTTCTCTCCTGTGGTGTGAATCAGGAGAGATATTGCTGCTGGCAGCACTGTCGCCCTGGATTTACACCAACAGCCACAAGCGCAGAATCCAGCCCCCCTCGTGTTTGCTCGGCAGCCCCAGGAGCCTCCATTCTGTGTCACTAATACAAATGCTGTGTTTACATCCAGCTTTTAATAGCATCTGGAAATGAGCTCTCTGCAGGCAGGGGGCCTGCCTGGAAGCGTTTATAAATGCCGGCTTCGAAATTCGGTTTGGATTCCATGCCAAGGCAGGCCCACGTGCATTCGCACACACGTGCACACACTCGCATGCTCACACCTGACACGTCCATGCCTTCCAGTTCCAACACAGAGATCCTGGCCAGAAAATGGGTTACCGTTCACCCCTGTGCAAAGTGGACTATGCACTATTTAATATACATTAAACCCTCCAGACTCCTGGATCCTTTCCCTAGTGATAGAAGCCAGAAGTCCTAGCTCCCAGCCCCCCACTCTAGCCACTAGACCCCGCTCCTCTCCCTCCTCTCCCAGAGCCAGTAGCAGAGCCTAGGAACCCTGACTCCCAGCCCCACCTTGCTCTAACCACTAGTCCCCATTCCTCCACATCCCTAAAGTGCAGTCCCTCTACGCCCAGATGGCATTCAGCATCACAGCTCAATCCAGTAAGAGTTGCCAACTCCTAAATTTGGTTTTTAAATCCCAGGATCAAGGCAGCAGTGATAAAATCCAAATTGCCTCCCTCCCCCAATGGGGCCTGCTGCCATGGAGGGCTGCACAGGGAAGCACTCCAGCAAAGGGGGCTTTATGGCTCCCTCCCTAGCCAGACGCTGTGTAGCCAGAACTGCATTTAAGTGTTGAGAATTTCCACTCCAGCTGCCAGTTCTTTGACCTGCCTTTGCAATCAGCTCTGGGCTCTCCCAGTCCACTGGCTGCAGAGGGCTTTGCAGTGCGGGTTGTAGGCCAAAGTGGCTGCAATGGTTTAGAGCCTAGGAGCTGGTTGGCACTGGAAACATGGGCACAGCTACATCTCTCAGGGCTGGGAATAACCCGCACCCCAGAGACAGAGCCGCACTGGCCTAAGCCCAGCGGAGACAGACGCCTCTCGGAGGGGCGTTTCCTGCCATGCTCAGTGCTCGGCTGCCTTGCTGGAGTAGTTCTAGGCTAGACTTGTGTCATGTCTGCAGCTGCTCTAGTGGCTCTAGCCTGAGTTGCCACAGGGCTCCTGTTTCACAGGCCTTTCCTCCAACGTCCAAGGTGTCAGCGTCAGAAGGAATTTCATTAACAAGACATAGCAAGGAAAAAAGAGAAAGGGAACTGGGGATGCAGAGTCCCTGTGGTGCTGGCCAGCTGTGCCCATGACAATGTGCCCCAGGCTGAGGGACAGCTGATGTGGCAGAGTACAACTCCCAGCATCCTGTTGCCTCCAGCTCTTCACACCCCCTCTTGGTTTCTTGTCACCTCCCAGTCTGCTCACCTCCTCACTCCCTCCTCACCTGCACAGACAACCCCTTGCACTCACCCAGTCCTGTTCCAGTCAGCTACAACCGCTCTCACAATCCCTTACACTAGCTGCTCCCCTCCCATGCGCTGACAGCCCCTCGCACTCGGCGCTGCATAACCCAGCTAGGGAAGTTAAGTATCGGTTAATTGAATAGTCAAGTAACTTCATGAATTCTTGTTGGTTCCTCCACTACTCTGTAGTCCCCGCGGACGAGGCCAGTAGTTTCGGAGGCAGCAGCATGGAGTGCCAGGCGGGAGCTGGTCTGCGAGCGGAGCTAATTGAAAAACCAGCTCCCCTCACAGACTGACAGAGGTAGTAGCACAGGGTGGCAGCAGCCCCTGTCCAGGGGTGGGGTCTGTGCTCCCGGACCTGGCATGAACCAGAACTGAGACAAACTGCCTGCCAGCCTAGCTCCTAATACACTTTAAATGCAGAGCCTCAGCAGAGGTAGGTCCCGGACCCATCGCAAGCTAGGAATGAGCCAGGTTGCTGGCCAGCCTGCTAAAATATGTATTTAGGGTGTGTGTAGGGGGGGAGAAATGGACGTAGTCTATAGCATTAACCAATAAGCTTTTGCATATCAGTTAATCGACTCCACTATTACATCCCTCAACATAACATAACATAACATAACATAACATAACATAACATAACATAACATAACATAACATAACATAACATACTGGGTCAGACCAAAGATCCATCTAATCCAGTATTCTGTCCTCTGACAATGACCAATGCCAGGTGCCCCAGAGGGAATGAACAGAGCAGGGAATCATCAAGTGATCCATCCTCAGTCGCCCATTCCCAACTTCTGACAGAGACTAGGGACACCATTCCTGCCCTGCCTGGCAAATAACCATCGATGGACCTATCCTCCATGAATTTATGTAGCTCTTCTTTGAGCCCTGTTATAGTTTTGGACTTCACAACATCTTCTGGGAAGGAGTTCCACAGTTTGACCATCCGTTGTGTGAACAAATATTTCCCTTTGTTTGTTTTAAACCTGCTACCTACTGATTTCATTTGCTGACCCTTAGTTCTTGTCACCAAACTCTTCTTTATTCACTTTTTCCAAAGAGTCATGATTATATAGACCTCTATCATACCCCCTTTAGTTGTCTTTTCCAAGTTAAAAAGTTGCAGTCTTATTACTCTCTCCTCATATGGCAGCCATTCCAAACCCCTAATTGTTTTTGTTGCCCTTTTCTGAACTTTTTCCAATGCCAAGATATCTTTTTTGAAATGAGGGGACCATATCTGTATGCAGAATTCAAAATGTGGAAGTACCATAGATTTATATAGAGATAATAAGAAATGTGCTGTCTTATTTTCTATCCCTTTCCCAACATTCTGTTTGCTTTTTTGGCTGTTGCTGCACATTGAGTAGATGTTTTCAGAGAACTATCTACAACAGTGTTTTTTAAACTTTTTAAGACCAAGGAACACCAAACAATAATTTTTTTTTATGGGGAACACCAAGGATTTTTTTGTTGAGCATAAAAAAAAGGGAGGCTTGCCCCTTTAAGGGCAGCCATTCCCAAGGGAAAAGTTGTTGTGCAAAATAAACAAACAAAAAAAGACAGGAAAAGAAGTTAAGCAAAAAAACCCAGTTTGCCCTTTTATCAGGAGAGCAGGCATTGCCCTTTTAAGGACAGCCATTTTGAACTCTGTTCTCTGCGGCACACCTCCAACTCCTCGCGGGACACCAGTGTACCACGGAACACGCTTTAAGAAATGCTGATCTACAGTGACTCCAAGATCTCTCTCTTGAATGGTAACAGCTAATTTAGTCCTCATTATTTTATACATATACATTAGAACATAAAAATGGCCACACTGGGTCAGACCAGAGGTCCATCTAGCCCGGTATCCTGTCTGCTGATAGTGGCCAATACCAGTTTCCCCAACAGGTAATATGATCCCTCCCCTGTCACCCACCTCCAGAGAAACAGAGGCTAGGGATACCATTCCTACCCATCCTGGCTAATAGCCATTGATGGACCTAACCTCCATGAATCTATCTACCTCTTTTTTGAACCCTGTTAAAGTTCTAACCTTCACCGCATCCTCTGGCAAGGAGTTCCACAGGTTGACTGTGTGTTGAGTGAAGAAAAACTTCCTTTTGTTTGATTTAAACCTGCTGCCTATTAATTTCATTTGGTGTCCCCTAGTTCTTATACTGTAGGAATAAGTAAATAACTTTTCCTTATTCACTTTTTCCACACCAGTCATGATTTTATAGACCTCTATCATATCCCCCCCTTAATCTCTTCTTTTCTAAGATGAAAAATCCAAGTCTTTTTAATCTCTCTTCATATGGGACCTGTTCCAAACCCCTAATCATTTTTGTTGCCCTTTTCTGAACCTTTTCCAATACCAATATATCTTTTTTGAGATGAGGCAACCACATCTGTATGCAGTATTCAAGATGTGGGCGTACCATGGTTTTATATAGCGGCAATAAGGATATGTCTACACTACCCCGCTAGTTCGAACTAGCGGGGTAATGTAGGCATACCGCACTTGCAAATGAAGCCCGGGATTTGAATTTCCCGGGCTTCATTTGCATAAGCGGGGAGCCGCCATTTTTAAATCCCCGCTGGTTCGAACCCCGTGCAGCACGGCTACACGGGGCACGAAGTAGGTAGTTCGAACTAGGCTTCCTAGTTCAAACTACCGTTACTCCTCGTGGAATGAGGAGTAACGGTAGTTCGAACTAGGAAGCCTGGTTCGAACTACTTAGTTTGTGCCTCGTGTAGCCGTGCTGCACGGGGTTCGAACCAGCGGGGATTTAAAAATGGCGGCTCCCCGCTTATGCAAATGAAGCCCGGGAAATTCAAATCCCGGGCTTCATTTGCAAGTGCGGTATGCCTACATTACCCTCCTAATTCGAATTAGGAGGGTAGTGTAGACATACCCTAAGATATTTTCTAACTTATTCTCTAACCCTTTTTTAATGACTCCTAACATTCTGTTTGCTTTTTTGACTGTCGCTGCACACTGAGTGGATGTTTTCAGAGAACTATCCACAATGACTCCAAGATCTTTCTCTTGAGTAGTTGTAGCCAAATTAGTCCCCATCATATTGTATATATAGTTGGGATTATTTCTTCCAATGTGCATTACTTTATATTTATCAACATTACATTTCATTTGCCATTTTGTTGCCCAGTCACTTAGTTTGGTGAGATCTTTTTGAAGCTCTTCCCAGTCTGCTTTGGTGTTAACTATCTTGAGCAGTTTGGTATCATCTGTAAATTTTGCCACCTCACTATTTACTCCTTTCTCTAGATCAGGCGTGGCCTCCGTGGGCTGAATTCTTCCCACCAAGCGTGTTGATCTGGCCCACAGAGGCCTTGCCACTCCCCCGTCCCCAGGCCAATTAGGGTCTGGGGGCGGGGGAGTGCACAAAGCTTCCTCCCGCCCTGCCCAGGGGCATAGGTGCCTACTGAGAAAGGGAGGACAAAGGGGCTCCCTCCACCCCCAGACCAATCATGATCTGTGGGCAGGGAAGCCCAGAAGCATCCTGGCCCCACCCCTTCTGGTTTAGGCCCCGCCCCTTCTGGGGCAGCCTGGGGCCACTTCAAAAATTTTTGAAGTGGCCCCCAGCCAAAAATTATTGCCCATCCCTGCTCTAGATCATTTATAAATAAGTTGAATAGGATGGGTCCCAGGACACACCCTTTAGCGACCCTACTAGTTACCTCTCTCCACTTGGAAAACTTACCATTTATTCCTACCCTTTGTTTCCTGTCTTTTAACCAGTTATCAGTCCACAAAAGGACCTTCCCTCTTATCCCATGACAACTTACTTTACTTAAGAGCCTTTGATGAGGGACCTTGTCAAAGGCTTTCTGGAAATCTAAGTATACTATATCCACTGGATCCCCCTCATCCACATGTTTGTTGACCCCCTCAAAGAACTCTAGCAGATTAGTGAGGCATGATTTCCCTTTACAGAAACCATGTTGACTTCCCCCAACAAATTATATTCATCCATGTGTCTGACAATTTTATTCTTTACTGTAGTTTCAACTAATTTGCCCGGTACTGATGTTAGACTTAACGGTCTGTAATAGTTGGGATTGTGTTTTCCAATATGCATTACTTTGCATTTATCAACATTAAAATTCATCTGCCATTTTGTTGCCCAATCACCCAGTTTTGTTAGATCCTTTTGAAGCTCTTCACAGTGTGCTTTGGACTTCACTGTCGTGAGCAGTTTGGTATCATCTGCAAATTTTGCCACTTCACTGTTTACCCCAGTCTCCAGCTCATTTATGAATATGTTAAATAGGATTGGTCCCAGCACAAGCCCCTATGGGACACCACTAGTTTCCTCTCCCCATTCTGACAACTGACCATTTATTCCTACCCTTTGTTTCCTGTCTTTTAATCAGTTATCAGTCCATGAGAGGATCTTCCCTCTTATCCCATGACAGGTTACTCCTCTCACACGCTGTCACTCCTGCCCCCTGTAAGCAACATCCCCTGCTTCTTACAAACAGGTTGGTGTGTATGGCTGCTTTCCCAGCTGCCCTGAAGTAGGTGGAGCTTTGAGATCAGAGACAGAGATAGGGCAGACGGCACAGGGAGTAGTGTCATGCCACATCCCAGAAGCAACCTGATTGGCTTGGGAACTGGACTAGCACCTGCTAATCCCACCCCAAATCTCCGCTGCTTCACACAGCACTACTCAACCTGATCAGCACTGGCAGGTGTGAAATCACTGCAACCCAGACCTAGAACCACTACAACAACTCAGGCTTAGAAATACTCCAGTAGTTCAGACCTAGACCCCAGAGCAGACATTAACAAAAATTATTAGGCCAGCTCTACTCTAGAACTGCAATAGCAATTTAGGCTTAGAACCACCCTAGGAGTCTGAGTCTGGAACTGCTTTAGGAGTGTAAGTCTGCTATAGGCTTAGAACTGCAATCGGGGTCAAGATCTGAGTGTAGGTCTAGCCCTGACATCGGCCGTTATCACGAACAATCATGTGACTATGTAACTACTACTGGGGCCAGGATCTAGAACAGTCACTGGAGTCTAGATCTGGAATGACCATGCAAAACTGGATATAGAACTACCATAGAAACAATAGAACCACCATAGGAACATGGATCTAGATCCACCACACAAGGAGTTATCTAAAATCTTTAGCATCCATGAACTAAAGCAGCTTTCAGACCATCTGTCTATAACCTCATATGACTATGTTTAGCATCCTGATAGATTTGGTTATCTAGAACAACATGTCTGGATCTAGAAACACTATGTGGTCAAGGATCATGGAACCACCAGGTATCTCATTATCTAGAACCCCTTGAACCTGGGTCTAGCACTCCATCTCATGAGTCTGTAACCACCATGGAGGCACAGATCTTGAACCACAATAGACACATGGCTCCAGAACAACTATACAGGTAAGGCTTAAAACTTCAGCAGGAGCAAGGATTTAGAGCCATCATCAAGGCGAGGATCTAGAACCACAAGAGCATCTTGGGACTAAATTATTCTTAAGACAGATGGAGTCTTGGATTGGGCCAGGGCCATGGAATCAGTCGTCACCAGGTGTGGCCAGAAATGTATCCCCAGAAGTGTCCAGCTGGGTTTTGTGGACCCTCCCCAGACACTGTTTGGAGCTACTGGAGCGGAGTCTGGGCCCAGTGCAGGGATCTGGGCTTGCTGCTCACTCAGGCACTGGTGTGACCAGTGTTGGCAGCAGGACGTGCTGGAGGACACAGGGGAAATCGATTGAGAATGTACCTGGCATTATGGGTGTGGACTGCAGAGCTCGCAGGGCAGGGGTGGGATGGGGCAGGCTCTGGGGACGAGGGAACTGCTGGTGTTGGGGTGCGAGGAAGGGGGCTCTATGGATGGGAGGGATTCTGCTAATGTGGGACCCAGAAAACAGCCCTGCCCCCTCCCCCACTCAACTGCCCTGCCCCTGCTGTGAGCCATGTGGGGCATGAGGTTGTTTTCCAGGGCGTTCTGTCTTCCCAGCCCCTCGAGAGCCCTGGGCTACAGGTAAACAAGCTCTAATTGAAGTCTGGCTTAGATAACGAGTCCCCAGCTGACCTGGGCTAACAAGCACACAACTGGGGGGCATTTGGGGAGGGAGAGTGAGATCCAACATGCCCAGGAAGCCTAGGGGTGGGGGATGGGCTGCAGCACCATGCTGGATCCTCCGTCCTTGCCATTTGCCCCCCTTTTATCTCACATCTTCACTCCCTCCCCTTTGCACTCTCCTTCCCTCGCTCGGCTTTCCCTCCTTTCTTCTCCTTCACTGCCCCGGCCTGTCTGACCGTCTCCCACACAGCAAGATCACCTGGAGCAGCATCCTGCCCTCGCTCTTTTCTATCTCCTGCGTATCTCTCTCTCTGGCATGCGCCCTCCTGGGCAGCCCCTGCTGCCCATTCCATGCCCTAGGGCCGCACTGGCTCCTCTCCCTGCCCCACCAGGGCTCCCGCTGGTGGAGAGATGAACTGCAAGGGTAGGACAGAGAGCACCTGTTCCCTAAGGTGCTTTAGGGGAGCCCTAGGCCACCTGTTGCAGGAGACATTGCGCCCTAGGGCAGATTGGCCAGCCCCACTGCCATGGCTTTTCACAGCCCCAGCCAGGCTGCCAGGGAACCAAACTGAAACCTGGCAAACTCAGTCCATGGAACAGGAGACGTGTTGATACTTGCTGTGAGCGCAGTCCAGGGTATGTCTAACAGGACTCCTGGGGTCTCTCCCCAGCTCTGGGAGGGGAAGGGAGGGGAGGGGCGGTTAGTGGTTTATAACAGGCTATGAGTGGAAGTCAGGTCTCCTGGGCTCTGTCCCTGGGTCTGGGAAGGGAGTAGTGTCTAATGGCCAGTGCAGGGGCAGCTGGGAGGGTGATAGTCCCAGCTTTGGGACTGCAATAGACTCTTTTCCTTCCTGCAATAGCAACCCCCTCTCCCCAGTCACAGCCCAACCCCCAGCTACACTGCCACTACCACACAAACCGAGCTGCGGGAAGGAGCCTATTTACACCTCGAGATTGGTGAGAGGTAGGCCCGGAGGGGTGTGAATGGGAGCCCAGTGCCCGTGGGCTCAGCAGCGCAAGGAGGGGCTGTCTTTCCCAGCCCCAGGACAGGCTGGCTCCTGCGGGGACAGCCACCAGGGGTGCTGAGTTGGGACCACACTAGCCCAGCCCGCCCGGTTGATGAATCACAAAGTACATGCATTATGCATTTAAATCTCGCACTTCTGGGTTCTGGACTCAGCTCTGGGAGAGGAGTGGGGTCTAATGGTTAGATCAGAGGTCTGGGAAGCAGGACTCCGGGTTCTGACCCCAGTGCTGGGAAAGGAGTGGAGACTAGTGGTTAGAGCTGGAGGGTTGCAGTCAGGATACCTGGGTTCTGTCTCTTGCCAGGGAGGATAGTGGGACACAGACAGCCCCTGTTGTGTTCTAATGCTTCTGGGCTGTGGCCAGCATCCAGTGCTTACAGATCAATCTCTCGTGCACACACACTTACACACGCTGACCCCCTGTCCCACCACCCTTCTCCCTCCACAGCTCATCACGTCCCAGGATCCTGGGCCTGCATTATTTATAGACTATTATTACTATCTATTATTTAGTTCCCTTATATAACCCAGGGCCTGTATTATTTATTCCCCACTCTCGCTTTACAATCTCCGCTCTATCCATTATTTAGCTCTGTCACGGCCACGCAGAACCCCCAAAACTTCCCTCCAGCACAGGCAGCTTTTCAGGACAGCTGAGCGTGTCGGAACAGCCACTGTGGGCTCTTCTTCCTACCAGGAGCTGACCCCCTTCATGCTCCTTCACAGCTCTAGCCACTGCCCTCCTGGAGCTGGGAGAGAGCCGAGGAGCACTGACTCCAGCCACTCCCACCACTAGACCCCACTCCCCTCCCAGAGCTGGGGGGAGAGCCCAGGCATTCATGCTCCCAGGCCCTCTCTGGAGGAGGCATGCTGCCTGGACCCATGTTTGCCGTGCACCATCTCCCTGTGTTTGCTGTCCCTGGCCTTTCCCTTGCCAGACTCCTTGCTCCTTTCCAAACGAGCAAAATGGGGGGCCCTCATCACATACTATTTCCCCTGGGGCTAGAGGCGGTTGCTTAACCATGTCACGGTCATCAGACCCAGGTAGGATCCCATCTATTTTAGCTATCCCCATTTTAGCTAACCCACCTATTTATCCCTATACACACCCACCTCTCTGTCTCCACACACACCCACCTTTCTGACCACATATGCACCCACCTCTCTGTCCCCACATGCACCCACCTATTTACCCCTATACGCACCCACCTCTCTGTCTGTCTCCACACGCACCCACCTATTTACCCCTATACGCACCCACCTCTCTGTCTGTCCCCACATGCACCCACCTATTTATCCCTATACGCACCCACCTCTCTGTCTCCACACGCACCCACCTTTCTGTCCACATATGCACCCATCTCTCTGTCTGTCCCCATATGCACCCACCTCTCTGTCTTTCCCCATATGAACCCACCCATCATCCATCCATCAATCTATCTATCCCTCCATGCATCCAACTATCTATCTGTCTGACCACATATACACGTACCCTTCCATCTGTCCCCATACAAATCTATCTATGTACACATGTATCTATTTCTTCATTCATGGGGTCTGCTAGAGGTGGGGAGAAGGGGTACTTCAAAGTGGCAGCGCTGCACAGCTGTGTGGCACTGCCACTTTGAAATCCCAAGGTGGCATTTCAAAGGAGCAGCCACTGCACAGCTGATCTGCGCTGTTGACAACGCTGTGGAGCCCGGGGTCAACTGGGCCTGCCCAGATGATTCCAGGCTCCCCGCAGCATTTCAGCAGAATCCAGGATCAGCTGGGGAGTCCCCAGCTGACCCCGGGCTCCTAGCAGCATGCAGCACAGCATGGAGCCCGGGGTCAGCGGGGGACTTTAAGTCCTCCGCTGACCCCGGGCACCATGGCTTTGAAATGCACAAGATCCCCTGCTGGGTACTCTTGTGATTTCAAAGCTGGCACCCACGTGCATCCAAGAGTCAGCGGGACTTCCTGCTGGCCCCAGGCTGTACACGGATTTCCGCAGTCCTCCTTTGAAATGTACAAGAGCCCCAGCGGGAGCTCTTGTACATTTCAAAGGAGCAATGTGGAATTGCCTATCGAATAGTTGAGTAGTTGATGGAAATTCCATCAACTACTTAATTAGTCAATTAACTGCAATTTAACATCCCTAGTCTAGTTTCCTGCCCTCACAGCAGGACCAAGCACTGTCTAGATCGTCCCTAATAGATGTCTATGCAACCTGCTCTTAAATATCTCCAGTCATGGAGAATCCACTACCTCTTTAGGCAATTTATTCCAGTGTTTAACCACCCTGACAGCTAGGAAGTTTTTCCTAATGTCCAATCTAAACCTCCCTTGCTGCAATTTAAGACCATTGCTTCTTGTCCTATCCCCAGAAGCCAAGGAGAACAATTTTTCTCCCTCCTCTTTGTAACACTCTTTTAGGTACTTGTAAGCTGTTATCATGTCCCCTCTCAGTCTTCTCTTTGCTAAACTAAACAAGCCCAATTCTTTCAGTCTTTCCTCATAGCTCTTGTTTTCTAGACCTTTCATCATTTTTGTTGCTCTTCTCTGGACCTTCTCCAATTTCTCCACATTTTTCTTGAAATGTGGTACCCAGAACTGAACACAATACTCCAATTGAGGCCTAATCAGTGCAAAGTAGAGCGGAAGAATGACTTCTCATGTCTTGCTCACAACACTCCTGTTAATGCATCCCAGAATCATATTTGGGTTTTTTTGCAACGCTATTCCAGCGTCTTCCTTAATCCTTGTGCAATGCGGTTTACAGGAAGCTGGAATAAGAAGCCTGTTGTTTTATATGTATTTTGAAATAACGACCATGCTTTTAAGACGTGCAGAACTCTATTTCGGGATAACAAACGTTATCCCAAAATAGCGTCACTGTGTAGACATTCCCTTAATAATGTCCCTTTTAAAAACTGCCAACTCTCTTCAGTTGTTTTTCCTCTTAGGGTACGTCTAGACTACATGCCTCTGTCGCCAGAGGCATGTAGATTAGGCTACCAGGCATAGGAAAATGAAGCAGCGATTTAAATAATCGCCGCTTCATTTAAATTTACATGGCTGCCGCGCTGAGCCGATCAGCTGTTTGTCGGCTTAGCGCGGTAGTCTGGACGCGCAGGTGTTGATATCAAAGGCATTTGTCGACCACCTAGGTAAACCTCATCCCAGGAGGCATACCTGGGTGGTCGACAAATGCCTTTGATGTTGACACCCGCGCGTCCAGACTACCGTGCTGAGCCGACAAACAGCTGATCAGCTCAGCGCGGCAGCCATGTAAATTTAAATGAAGCTGCGATTATTTAAATCGCTGCTTCATTTTCCTGTGCCTGGTAGCCTAATCTACATGCCTCTGGCGACAGAGGCATGTAGTCTAGACGTACCCTAAGCCTTACTTCCCATGGGACCTTACCTACCAGCTCTCTGAGTTTACTAAAATCTGCCTTTTTGAAATCCATTGTCTCTATTTTGCTGTTCTCCCTTCTACCATTCCTTAGATTCATGAATTCTATGATTTCATGATCATTTTCACCCAAGCTGCCTTCCACTTTCAAATTCTCAACCAGTTCCTCTCTATTTGTTAAAATCAGATCAACAACAGCTTTTCTCAACCTTATGAAATAAAAAATTGTCTCCAGTGTAGTCCAAGAATGTATTGGATAATCTGCGCCCTGCTGTGTCAGTTTCCCAGCATATGTCTGGATAGTTGAAATCCCCCATCACCACCAAATCCTGCACTTTGGATGATTTTGTTAGTTGTTTTAAAAAAGCCTCATCTGCCTGTTCTGCCTGGGTAGGTGGTCTGTAGTGCACTCCTTAGTATGACATTGCTCTTGTTTTTTACCCCTTTTAACCTAACCCAGAGACTCTCAACAAGTCTGTCTCCTATGTCCATCTGCACCTCAGTCCAAGTGTATTCAATTTTAATGTATAAGGCAACACCTCCTTGTGTGCCAACATGGGGGGGGCTCCTCCAGCTTTATCACACAGACTTAACCCCTCCCTCTGCTACGTGCACATAGTCTGCACGACTGTCGTGTGAATGTGCCACAGCCTCTCCATGCCAACCCCGCCTCTGCTAAGCATGAATCCGTGAACCCTCCTTTATCATCCTGCCCCACCATGTCTTATTTATTAGCCACCAGGGAAAGCAAGTGGGATATTTGCCAGACTCGTACCATGGCCTTGCCCTCTGAGACTTAATTAACAAGACGTGCTCGTTAGTGCCGTTCTGCACTGCAGATGGGCTCCGCAATTAGCCGCCCTTCCCAATGGCCCTCACCTACAGCGGCTGCAGCTGATTGCATTTTGCCAGCAGCCACCCAGGGCTTAGGAGATAAAAACTTCTGAGCTTTGCCAGAGAACTTTTATGCCCCCCCATGCCCTCCGTCCTGTTTAACCAAGGGCAAGGGGGGCTCCTCTCATGCTAGATTTCAGGAGGCAGTGATGTTCGTGTTCCAGGCCACGGAACTAGCAATACAGCATTGCCTCCTTGGGGAGCTCACTGCTTTACAAACACCTGTTGGTTTCTTGTGTTGAAAGGAGCCAAATTCTGGGGAAGACGCACCCATTGGTGTGAGCTGGGGCAGCGGAGAGCAAAGGATACCTGACTGGTTGGGCAACTGCTCTGACTGGGGTGGCAGCGGGAGGGAATCTCTGGTTGGATCCAGGGTAACAAATCTCATGTGCTTAACTGTGATAATGACAATAATAAACAAGCTACCATGGAAAAACCTCAAAGCCCTGGGAGCCAGGACTCCAGGGTTCTGTAGCTGGCTCTGGGAGGGGAGTGGGGTCTAGTGATTGGAGGAGGGGAGGGCTGGGGTCTCACATTCAGGGAGCCAGCTGCATCTAATTAAAGAGGGGCAGAGGAGCCGTAGGGGAAGGACGGAGCTGGTGCTTTACCCCTATGTACCATGTGTGGTTTCATAAGCCCAGGATTAAAGGTGAGATTGGCCCAGTCCTCCAACCTCTGCTGTAAGCGCTAAAATGTCAGAGCCACCAAAGGCCACAGGGGTTGTTGTTCGCCTCCCCACATGCATAGTAGTAGGAGCACAGCCCAGACACCAGGGTGAGAAGTCCCTTGGGCTGAATATAGCATCTAGCGGGGGATCAGCCCGAGTCCACACATGGAGGGCCTATCCCATCTCCAGTCTAGTTCTGGAGAGAACTGGGAGGTAACACCAGATTGGGAACAATTTGGGATTTTACCCAGGTAAAAGTAACCTTTTCCCTCTGGCTTTCAGACACCTGATACATTGACATTTTTCAGGGTTTTGGTTGAAAAAAACAAAAAATCAGTTTGTGATACATTGATTATTGTACCTAGCTCTATTTATGGCCTCTATTATCTGTGTCACTGTCACCCTCCAGAAGCCCCTGCCATACACCAGGCCCCATTGCGCTAGGGGCTATACAAACACAGATCAGAGAGACCCTCTCATGTTGCTTCCACTGTAAGCATCAGACAAGAGCTAGATTCAGGCGGAAGAAAAGGAAACAACAGTTCTTGATCTGAAATTTTTCTGATGGATCATATTTTCCTTCTGAAAATACCAACGTATTAATTGTGTCAAAATTGTCACTGGAAAAATTAGTGCTTTGTTTTCACTTGATCGTTTTACTGATCATTATATATTATAAAATCACCCTTACAGAAAGGAAACATATGACTGCATAGGAATGTTTTCCCTGAACGTCACTGCCCGTTACATTTCTACCTTTGTGTTCTGACCCAGGAAAATATGTCAGAACTGTGGGGAGTTCTGTCCGGCTCCACGAGAGACCAACGGTTTTCATTTGGGGCAAAGAAACACCCTGGAAGTGCAGGAGGAAAAGATAATCTTTTATTTGCTCATTTTTGAAATGCATGAACTTTGCATACAAGTGTTAGATCTTCTTCCTAGGATCTAACAGGGGCTTGCTCTAGTCTAGTGGATGAGAACAGTAGGGGCTGAGAATCAAGATTTCTCCTGGTTCTATTTCCAGCTTTTAGAGAAGAGTGAGGTGTAGTGTTCAGAGCAGGTGGGGCTCGGAGCCTGAACTCCCGGGTGCTATCCCTGCCCCACAGAGGAGTTTAATTATCATAGGGTATGTCTACATTGCAGAGTTTTTTTCCAGAAAAATGGCCCTTTTGCCAAAAAAAAGTTCACTTACATCCACACTGCAATCCCGTTCTTTCGAAAAAAATCGAAAGAACAGAGGGGATTTTCCAACATTGGTAAACCTCTTTCTATGAGGAAAAAGCCGTTTGGAAAAAGGTGTGTGTGAACGAGGAAGAGGGAGTTCTTTCGAAAGAAGAGGAAAGAGGGAAAAGCACAGGTGCTCTGGTGGCCACTCCGTCCGTAGTAATCACAGCAGAAATGCGAGAGAGCGTCTATTCAGTGTGGGCGCTACCTGTCAGAAAAGCAGATCGCTTTGGCAGTCTGGACACTCTCTTCCCGAAGAAGTTTTTTTGGAAGATCTGTTCCGGAAATGCTTCTTCCGAAAGAAACCTGCAGTCTAGACACAGCCGTAGTAAGAACCTGTCACTGGAACTGCCCCAGAGGGGAGAGCGCCCCCTGCTGAGCCCACACTATGCAGTGCCCATAGCATTACATTCCATCAGTTAGTTTCCAGCGCCCCGTGCTGAGCCCCACAGCGCAGCATTTGAAAAGCAGGCTGCTTATTTCAAGAGCCAGAAAGGAAGGAGCCCATATATAGCCCCAGCCCCACATCTGGAAGTCAAAAAGCAGGACACAGAGGTGGGGATCGCTGGCTCTTTACCTTGAAGCCCAGCTCCCCTCCCCAATCCACATGCCCTCCAAAGACCCACGGCCCCCGCTTCTAGGTGCTTCCAACTTGCTGAGCCAGCACCCATTCCACTCTGCATCACAAATCTTTCACGCTCTCTGCCCTTTACAGCCCATCTCTGACTTCCACCCCCGCCCCTTCTCTGAACATCCGCCTGCATCCCTCTGCATGGCGCCTGAACACAACAGCCGCTGTAGAGCAAGTCCCTGGCATGGTTTCCCCCTTTGGAAAAGACATCTCCTGGGCACAGGAATAGAGAAGGGAAACCCCAGAGGAGAGATGCCACGGCATGAAGCGTACGTACCCACGGGCAGCCTGGGCTGGCAAGGGCAGCAGAGACGATTCGAGGGTGCCAGACTCCAGCCGGTGTAAATTGGCCATACCTCCATTGGCCTCAGTGGGGCTGGATCCACTGGCAGGTATAAATTGGCTCCACTGACGCGGATACACTGGGCCATTTACATCAGCCGGAGATCTGCCCCTAGTTAGCCCCTCTAGCTCAGCGGGGGGCAGGAGCTGGCCCAGGTCTTTCCAGGCTAAGCAGTGCAAGATGAGGAGTTGCAGTGCGTGGGTCAGGGCTCCGTTGGGGGCTCTCTCCCCTCCCAGCTTGGCAGTTGGGGGCGCTGTGCTGTGAAATATGAGGCGGAGGGGCTGGGAAATACGGCTCCCGGGAGAGGAGCGAGGTCTTATGATTAGAGCTGGTGTGGGCGGCAGGACTTCTGGGTTCTGTTGTGGGCGAGGCGAGGCGAGGAGAGGCATGTGGGGAGTGAGAGCAGGGGTCGGTTAGCACAGCCTGTGTTTCTGAAGCACTGGCCACAGGCCTGCTGGGATCCGTCCCTCACTGGCCCTTCCTAGTGCACGGTTACGTGCCTGGCTCCCGGCAACCCGGACCCCTGCCGCAGGGAAGGAGGGAGCCGTAATTGTCTGTGATGAGATTGCAGCAGGATTAATCCCTCGCTGACAGATGGCTCCAGGGTCCATTCCCTTATGTAAGGGATAAGGGGGAAGTGGATTACCGGCGCTATCCCATTGCGCTGCCCTTCAGATAGGATTAGGGTCTTCATTATACAGACCAGGCTGCCTAATCAGATGCTCCGTGGGTGGACGGCTCTTCTGGAAGGTGCAGGGGCGGAGGGGGAGCCGTTCCTAGAGTGGTCTGGACAGTTAAGGACAAAGGAACCGTGCCTTGACCCACGTGGACTGTGGAGAGCTGGGCCCAAGCCTGGTCAGGCTCCTTCCACTGGCCTGCTGGAAGAGTGGGCTCTACTGGCGAGAACAGGGATGGTTGGGAGGACTCTGGGGGCTGAGAACAGTGGCATCTTGGAAGGCATCATTTCTGGGGTTTATTCCCCCCTCCGGAATAGTCCTGGGATCCGGTGGTTATATCATGGGATGGAGACACTGGGTTCCGTACTGATCCCCATGGTGCAGTGCCCCCTAGTGAGCCCGACTCTGTTCCTGCCAGCGCAGTGTCCCCTGACATTGCCCGGGAGCACTGGGGTCTGCACTACCTGGGGGGGAGAGCACCCCCCGAATCCTTGTCGTCCCTGCTGAGCTGCCCCTCTCCTCAGAATCTGTAGGGTGGGAAGGATGCTGAGTGTTTTAACACCCTGTGCTACAGACCCCCTGTGGGTCTGCAAACCAGAGCCAAGGGGCAACCCCAGTGGCTCTCTCTGTGCGTCTGTCCCCTCGGTCTGGTTCCCAGACGCATCATCCAGTCCCCAACAGAGAGCCCTTGTGTGGTTGTTTATTTCATGCCCTCACATGCACACATGTACGCGCGCAGGCACCGCTCTGCTTCCTGCAGCTGCCATTTCCAGTCGCCCTGGGGGACCCGTTCCAGCAGGGTCAGCAGAGGGCAGGGCAGGGAAGCTGGGGGGAGAGATCACACTAACAAGGAGCACACCCCGGAGGAGGACAGTGGGATCCAATGGTTAGAGCTGTGGGACTGGGAGTAAGGCTCCTGCGTTTCCGCCCCAGGTCTGGGCAGGAAGAGGGGCCTAGTGGGTGAGAGCAGGGTGTGCTGTGGGCCAAGACTCTGGGGTGCTGTCCCCACACTGGGCTGTTTGCAGCATGGGCACTGCCCTGTTTGCTCCTCAGGGAGCCGGGATGGGGTGCTTGAGTTTTGTGCTAGACCCCAGACCTGTGCTGGAGACTTGCCCCCTCCCTCCTGCCCGGAGTAACTGTGGGATCGCTGTTCAACAACCCCAGAGGTGGCTGCATTGCAGGGGACTAGGTGCAGAATATTTTTGCAGAATTGTAGCCCTGGTGTGCAATGCATGCTGGGAATTGTCTCCCCCCACCCCCACCCCGCACACACGCACATACTGGCGCGTGCCCTGCCATTGCCCTGACCTGTGCTTGCTCCTGGCGTGAGGTCTCCCTGGGCATCCTGCCACCTGGTCTCAGTTCCTGCCAGAATGGCTTGGTAGGGAGGGGTTTTGCAGGGCGAAAGCTTTAGCTGTGAGCTGGGCAGCCCTGGGGCTGGCAGGAAAGGTAATTCCCACCCTTACAGGCCCAGGCAGCTCTCTCCCCCAGGCACACCATGACACAAGGCCTGTTATCTTCCCATATGGACCTGTGGGGCGGGGGGTGTCTGGTCCCGGGGCAGGCTGGCTGGCTGGCTGGGCAAATGTCTCTCCCCTCTAGGGGGCATTGGCTCTGATCCAGGCCGGGACAGAGGACTGAGTAGCCCAGGGGCTGGGGGATGAGGTAAGTTTGGTGAGTCAGCCGGCCATTTCCCAGCAGTGAGAGGGATGGGGAGGGGGTCCCTCTAGGAGGGCTTGGGAGGCTCTGCGAGGGCTGGGGCCTGGGGGCTGGGCAGCTCTCCCCCGACTCCCGCTCCAGGGATTTGTGAATCCAGCAGAAATTAAACTGGGGCGGGGAGGGGGCCATTCAAAGCTCTGCGGTGCAGAGTGGAAATGACAGGCACTTCCCCCGGGGCCGGGAGCTTCCAAAAATAGCCCCTCCGTGCGCAGCCTGGCAGCCAGCCGCGGGGAACGTGGGCACAGTGGGCCTCCAAGCATCCTCCCCCATCCCCGGCTGCACCCTCCCCCACTGTCCCTCCCGACCCTGCTGCACCCACCCCCACTGTCCCTCCCGACCCTGCTGCACCCACCCCCACTGTCCCTCCATCCCCTGCTGCACCCACCCCCACTGTCCCTCCCGACCCTGCTGCACCCACCCCCACTGTCCCTCCATCCCCTGCTGCACCCACCCCCACTGTCCCTCCCGACCCTGCTGCACCCACCCCCACTGTCCCTCCATCCCCTGCTGCACCCACCCCCACTGTCCCTCCCGACCCTGCTGGCACCCATGCCCTGCTGGTCTCACATCCCATCCCCCACCCACCCCCTCATCTCATCCTCTGCAGTTCCCCCATCCCAACTAGCACCCAATCCCCAGCCCTCACTGTCCCCCCAACCCTGCTGGAACCATGCCCTCAGTGAGCCCACTGCTGCTGTCCATCTTCCTCTGTGTTCCCCGGCCAGCATCACCTGCCCCCGTCTCCCAGCCCCCTTCCCCTTCTTCTCCACTGCTGCCCCACCCCTAGATCGCACTCCACCCCTAGATCGCACTCCACCCCTCATGCCCACACCCAAGCAGGTGCCTGTGCATGTAGCTCTCCCCCTCTGTGCCTTGTTCCTGCACTGCTCCCCTCCCCAGGGTCACTCCCCCGCCAGGCCTGGGGGTGAAATATCACTTTATGGTTCACAGGATGGACTGGCAACGAGCTCATAATGGAGACACCCAATCGATGTGTCACTGTAATGGACTCAGCATTGACAACGCCCTTCCCCCACTGCCTGGGCATCCTCGCCCCACCCACTGAGGGAGGGGATCTAATGGTTAGAGTGGGGCGGAGGGCAGTCCGGATTCCTGGGCTCTAACTTTGCCTCTGGGAGGGGCTCGGGTCTGGTGGATCCGAGCAGGGGCTGGAGTCCAGGATTCCTGGCTAGTGCCCTGCAAATCCACAGATCCACTTTCTAGCCACAGGTACCCGCCCCCGCGGATTTGGGTGCAGTAACCCGCCCCTCATTTTTGTGGATTTTTGAATCCTGCAGATTTGCGGATATTCACGTTATACCCGCAGGGATGGCTGTGGATACCTGCGGGTGTGGCTTAGGGACGTGAATGGGCAACTGGTTAATCAGTACCCAGTGAGCATCACCCTTAATGGCTGGGAGTCAGTCGCTTTGCGTGAGGCCCGAAGCAGCAGCGGGGCCGGGGGGTGGTGTTGCCATTTCTAGCCCTGTGCAAGGCTGGCGACTCCCAGCCCATCGCAGGAATGGAAGCAGCTGGGCTGAAACAGCCAGTGCCCAAGGCGCAGGGGCCAGCTGTGATAGGCAAGGGGCCAAGTCAACATTTAACTGGTTAACTAAGTAAACAGGATTTTACATCCCTAGTGTGGATGTGGGTAGCTGCAGGTGTGGCTGGGGATGTCTGTGGATTTGGCTTTGGGTGTCTGTGAATATCTGGGTGTGGCTGTGAATGTTTGCAGGGGTGACTGGGGATGGGTGTTGTATATTTCGGTGAGTGTGGCAGTGGATAACTGCAGGTGTGGCTGGGGATAGGTGTGGCTTTGCATGTTTGTGGATGTGGCTGTGGATGTCTGTGTGTGTGACTGTAGATGTTGGAGGGTAGGGCAGTGGATATCCCTGGACGTGGCTGTGGATGTCTGCGGGTGCCACTGTGGCTGTCTGTGGATGTGGTTATAGATGTTGGTGGGTGTGGCAGTGGATATCTGGGCATAGCTGTGGATGTGGTTGTAGATGTCAGTGGGTGTGGCTTTGGATGTTTGCAGGTGTGGCTGTGAATGGCTGTGGGTGTGGTTATAGATGTTGGTGGGTGTGGCAGTGGATATCTAGGCATGGCTGTGGATGTTTGTGGGTGTGGCTGTGGATGTTTGCGGTTGTGGTTGTAGATGTTGGTGAGTGTGGCAGTGAATATCCCTGGGCGTGGGTCTGGATGTCTGTGGGTGTGGTTATAGCTGTCGGTGGCTGTGGCAGTGGTTATCTGGGCGTGGCTGTGCATGTTTGTGGATGTGGCTGTGGATGTCTCTGGGTTTGGTTATAGATGTTGGTGGGTGTGGCAATGGATATCTGGGCATGGCTGTGGATGTTTGCAGGTGTGTCTGGAGATATTTGTGGGTGTGGTTGTAGATGTCGGTGGGTGTGGCTTTTGATGTTTGCACGTGAATGTCTGTAAGTATGGTTATAGATGTCGGTGAGTGTGGCTCTGGATGTCTGTGGGCATGGTTGTAGATGGTGGGTGTAGCAGTGGTTATCTGGGCGTGGCTGTGGATGTTTGCGGGTGTGGTTATAGATGTCAGTGAGTGTGGCTCTGGATGTCTGGGCGTGGTTGTAGATGGTGGGTGTAGCAGTGGTTATCTGGGCGTGGCTGTGGATGTTTGCGGGTGTGGTTGTAGATGTTGGTGAGTGTGGCAGTGGATATCTGTGAGTATGGCTGAGGATGTCTGTGGGTTTGGCTGCGAATATCCGCGGATTATTTCTGAAGATGCAGGTGCAGATGCAAATTTTATATCCACACTGGGCTGCACTCCTGGGCTCAGGGAGGGAGTGGGGTCTAGTGGATTACAACAGCTGCAATGACTGACACATGGCTGACACCTCCACTGGCTGCCAATCCCCAGATCAGTGTGTAAATCCCTCTAGCTTAGGGACGCTGGAAAGGGGGGATTGTTTTCAAAAAATAATTATAATCGGCTTCTGCTTATTTTTATTATCCATCCACCTACTTCTCCCTGGGGGAAGCATTGGGGCAGGGAATGGGACTGAGACAAGATTCATTAGCTCTAATGGACTGAGGCCCCTAATAGGATTGGAGCAGGTGTGGCGGGGGAGAGCATCTGGGCTAGGGTCTCTCTTCCAGCACCTCCCAGCTGTGATGGGGATGTGACACTTGTGTGCATTCAAACAGCTAGTGTGGGGCTGCCAGGGGGTTTATCCTCTAACAGAAGGATCCTGGCCCTGGTCCCTTGACTTTCCCTGTTAAGCAAAGAATTTAGTCCCTGGCTTCTTTGTGGCGGGACGGCAAAGGGACACGTCCATCTAGTCAGGACTCTTGGGTTCTATTCCCAGATCTGAGGGGCATGGGGGACTAGTGGTTAGAGCAGGAGCCTGGGTTATATTCTCACCCATGCCACTAACCTCCTAGGGCAAGTCCCTTCTGCCTCAGCACATTTCATCTCCTTCCTTTGTCCACTCCAAGACCGTGAGGGAACAGGAGCTTGCACGTCTCCCTGTGTCTGTGCAGCACCCTGACAGGGCCCTGACCTCAGTGGGTGGCCCCATCACCTGCAGTGGATCATTAGCAGGGATAAAACCTGGGACCTTCAGCCTTGCAGTCTCTCAGGCTAAGGGTAATATGTCGGTAGCAGTAGTAGGGTGGTTAACCAGGTATGGTGCCCCCCTCACACACAAGCAGCAGGCAGGGCTGCAGAAGCGCTGGAAGCCCCTAGTGGCAGTAGCCGGTACTGCACCCTGCCGTGCCCATCACTGACATTGCTGGTCTGTTACGTGGTGCCAGGATAACCTTTTGCCTCCTCTCTGCCTTGCAGTGGACGGGTGCATTCACCGGGCTGCCGGGGAGCTGCTGAAAGAGGAATGCCGATCCCTGAGCGGGTGTGAGACAGGAAAAGCCAAGCTCACCTGTGGATACCGGCTCCCAGCCAAATGTGAGTGTCACCAGCCCGCCGTTGGGACATGGGGTCTGGTAGGCCAGCTGTGACACGGTGGCTTGATGGTTCCATGGCCGTGTTGCTGCTTTGTACAGTGCATGGCCTGTCATGGGTTCAGCTCCCAGGGAATCGGTGCACAAGAGAAAGCCTGGGCTGGTGGTTAGAAGACTAGCCAGGGACTTAAGAGAGCCAGTTTGAGTCCCTGCTCGGCTCCAGCTTTCCTGTGGGACCCTGGACAAATCACTTTGCCTGTCAGTGCCTCAGTTTCCCCTCTGTGTAACAGGGATATCAGCACTCCTGGCCTCACACACTAATGTGTGTATAAAGCGGGGAGGGGACATCAAAGAGATACTCATTTCAAAAGTATGATACCCCAGTTTAGGTACCTAACACAGAGAGCCGCATCACCAGACAGACTGGTGAACAGCTCCTGAGTAGCACTTTGCCCAGTGCAAACATGGCAGGAGGAACAGGGGGCAGATGCCCTGAGCTGGGCAGTGTGTTTGTGTGAGTTCAGCAGGGGGCCTGAGTCCCAGCAAGTCAGCTGGCTGTTTGTACAGCCTCTGTGACAGACAACTTCCACTTGTGCAAACATGGGCACATGTGGACACACACCCCGGCAAGGGCACGCTGAGTGCAGGTACACACGCTGCTGCCTACATGTCCACACCTGCACAACACACATCCCCAGAGGTGCATGCGCACAGTCAACGCACTCAGACGTGCACACCCACCCCTGAGTTTCATCACCTGCATGCCAGCAGAAGCACATGTGGAAAACAAGCTGCATCTGGGGAACTGGGGCCTCTGAGAGATGTGACACACACAGCTCCGTGCTGCTGGCTGCCATCCCTCAGTGGGGGGAGCTGGGCCAGCGGGCGCCTAGCTGCAGAGGGCTGGGAGGATCCCAGCTCTGAGTGGTTGGGGAGTGCTGGGGAATCCGGCTGTGGCTGAATGGGTGTGGATGGCAGAGGGTCCTGATGTGTGTATATAAAGTGGGGTTGTGTGTTAAGCTGGGGCAGGTTGGCTGGGGGTTGTGTGTGGATCTGTCAGATTGTGGATTTGGGGGTGTCAGGTTGTGGAGTCAGAGAGGGTGCAAGAAGCAGCACAATCCTCCGGCTACATTTCAGGGCTCGCCCCATGGGGATATACTGCAGTAGCCGAGCCAGCTGTTCTGCTCATCAAGGGACGGCGGGGCCACATCCATATGCCCAGCCAGACCCTCGGGTCAGTGGCCTGCATGGCAGATCATGGCTACAGGCTGCTCTAATCACTAGGTCCCACTCCGCAGGAGTCTAGCTCTCAGTTTAGCTCTAATCACTGGACTCCATTCCCTTCCCAGAGCTGGGCGTGACCCCAAGAGTCCTGGCTCCCTGTTCTAAAGCCCTTCCTGTTATTCCTTGTGAATTTGCTGCCTTCCAGTGACATCTTGTGGCAAGTAGTTCCACAGCTTATTGTGTGGCTGTAAAGCAGTGTCTGCAAAGTCTGCATGTGTGTGTGTGTGTGTAGGTGTGTGTATAGGGTAGGCAGGTCCCCACACACACACTGCATGTTCCCCCCCAGAGCAGAGGCACAAAGAGCTCCCCCCATCCTGCTGGAAGGGAGGGAGCAGGAATGAGATCTGCCAGGGATAGGGGAGTTGTTCTCTACTCCTGACCCCCAAGTCTCATTGACTACATCGTGACATGAGGTGCAGCTGGCCCCTGGGAGAGGGGACCATGCCCAGAGCCATTGCAATGTGGGGCAGAGTGGCAGACTCCAACCCCACTGGGTCATTGCAAATGGCTCCTGGAGTCTTTGGCTTAGGCTGGCCCAGAGGGTGGGGCACAGGACTGGGAGTCAGGACTCTGTTGCCATTTGCCATGGGCAAATCCTTTCCCCTGCGCAGCTCTGTCGTCCCACCGCACCCCAACCCTTGAGTATTTAGATTGTAAGCTCTTCTGGTTAAGGACTGTTGACCGAGATCAGGCCCCCGTTATGCCAGGCGTGGCACAGACCCGACCGAGATCAGGCCCCCGTTATGCCAGGCGTGGCACAGACCCGACCGAGATCAGGCCCCCGTTATGCCAGGCGTGGCACAGACCCGACCGAGATCAGGCCCCCGTTATGCCAGGCGTGGCACAGACCCGACCGAGATCAGGCCCCCATTATGCCAGGCGTGGCACAGACCCGACCGAGATCAGGCCCCTGTTGTGCCAGGCATGGCACAGACCCGACCAAGATCAGGCCCCCGTTGTGCCAGGCGCGGCACAGACCCGACTGAGATCAGGCCCCCGTTATGCCAGCCGTGGCACAGACCCGACCGAGATCAGGCCCCCGTTGTGCCAGGCACGGCACAGACCCGACCGAGATCAGGCCCCTGTTGTGCCAGGCGTGGCACAGACCCGACCGAGATCAGGCCCCCGTTATGCCAGGCGCGGCACAGACCCGACCGAGATCAGGCCCCCGTTATGCCAGGCGCGGCACAGACCCGACCGAGATCAGGCCCCCGTTATGCCAGGCGCGGCACAGACCCGACCGAGATCAGGCCCCCGTTATGCCAGGCATGGCACAGACCCGACCGAGATCAGGCCCCCGTTATGCCAGGCATGGCACAGACCCGACCGAGATCAGGCCCCCGTTATGCCAGGCGCGGCACAGACCCGACCGAGATCAGGCCCCCGTTGTGCCAGGCGCGGCACAGACCCGACCGAGATCAGGCCCCCGTTATGCCAGGCGCGGCACAGACCCGACCGAGATCAGGCCCCCGTTATGCCAGGCGCGGCACAGACCCGACCGAGATCAGGCCCCCGTTGTGCCAGGCGCGGCACAGACCCGACCGAGATCAGGCCCCCGTTGTGCCAGGCGCGGCACAGACCCGACCGAGATCAGGCCCCCGTTGTGCCAGGCGCGGCACAGACCCGACCGAGATCAGGCCCCCGTTGTGCCAGGCGCGGCACAGACCCGACCGAGATCAGGCCCCCGTTGTGCCAGGCGCGGCACAGACCCGACCGAGATCAGGCCCCCGTTGTGCCAGGCGCGGCACAGACCCGACCGAGATCAGGCCCCCGTTATGCCAGGCGCGGCACAGACCCGACCGAGATCAGGCCCCCGTTGTGCCAGGCGCGGCACAGACCCGACCGAGATCAGGCCCCCGTTGTGCCAGGCGCGGCACAGACCCGACCGAGATCAGGCCCCCGTTGTGCCAGGCGCGGCACAGACCCGACCGAGATCAGGCCCCCGTTGTGCCAGGCGCGGCACAGACCCGACCGAGATCAGGCCCCCGTTGTGCCAGGCGCGGCACAGACCCGACCGAGATCAGGCCCCCGTTGTGCCAGGCGCGGCACAGACCCGACCGAGATCAGGCCCCCGTTGTGCCAGGCGCGGCACAGACCCGACCGAGATCAGGCCCCCGTTGTGCCAGGCGCGGCACAGACCCGACCGAGATCAGGCCCCCGTTGTGCCAGGCGCGGCACAGACCCGACCGAGATCAGGCCCCCGTTGTGCCAGGCGCGGCACAGACCCGACCGAGATCAGGCCCCCGTTGTGCCAGGCGCGGCACAGACCCGACCGAGATCAGGCCCCCGTTGTGCCAGGCGCGGCACAGACCCGACCGAGATCAGGCCCCCGTTATGCCAGGCGCGGCACAGACCCGACCGAGATCAGGCCCCCGTTGTGCCAGGCGCGGCACAGACCCGACCGAGATCAGGCCCCCGTTGTGCCAGGCGCGGCACAGACCCGACCGAGATCAGGCCCCCGTTGTGCCAGGCGCGGCACAGACCCGACCGAGATCAGGCCCCCGTTGTGCCAGGCGTGGCACAGACCCGACCGAGATCAGGCCCCCGTTATGCCAGGCGTGGCACAGACCTGACCGAGATCAGGCCCCCGTTATGCCAGGCGTGGCACAGACCTGACCGAGATCAGGCCCCCGTTATGCCAGGCGTGGCACAGACCTGACCGAGATCAGGCCCCCGTTATGCCAGGCGTGGCACAGACCTGACCGAGATCAGGCCCCCGTTGTGCCAGGCGTGGCACAGACCCGACCGAGATGTTACACACAAGATATCACATCCACCCCTTCCCATTCAGCCCTCTCATGGACGTGCACACTGGGAGCAGGAAGGTGTCTCACCCACCCCCTGCTGATCTGGGACAGGTAGTGAGGGAAGAAGATGCAGCCCAGCTCCGCTAACACCGTGCGGGGACAGAGGGCAGTACTGACAATTAGGGGAAAGTGCCTCCTACTGGGCTCCAATCTTCTCATCCTACAGCTCCTTCTAGCCCCCCTCTTCCCCTGTCCACCTGCAGCGCTGGGGAAATCTGTCACACAGGCCCCTGGCTGCTGGCCTTGTGGGTTATCAATAACGTGGGGGGGGGGGGAGCAGGACAGCACTCTATTTATCAGACTGATATTATAGACATGGACGGCAAATGCAAAGTGCTATCGACCAGGCTGTCAGGGAGAGGCATGGTGTACCAGGCAGCAATGGAGAGGGTAGTGGCAGGGCTGTGATCGCACACTCACACACTGATCTCACATGCCCCTGATCTTACACACTGATCTCAGCGCACACACTGGTCTTATAGACATACATGCACCGATCTCTCCTACATACTGATCACTGACTGATTTCACTCTCTGATTATCAGGGATCCTAGGAATCCATTTGCCAGAATTAAAATGCAGAATTTACATTTTTATAGCGAATCATTAGATTTTGGGGTTTTTGTGTCTTTGTGCAGTAGAGCCTCATGTATCTAGCTCGCCTATTAACCAAACTACAAGCTGCCTGGAGCCACCCTGGCCTGACCATGGCCACCCACCAGCTCTGGCCACCCATCGGTCTCGGCCTCTGTCAGCTCCAGGCAGCTGGTAGGTCAGTTAAATGCAGAGACCCAGGCAATGGCTGCTCAGCTCTGTGGGGTTCTCCTGTGTGACCATAAGCCATCATGTTTAGCTGATCCCTGTCTGTGTTGCGGCATGGGGACTGTGGGTCTGTCTGACACTTAATTGTGGAAAAACACTGATTGCTGCGGGGTTTCATAAGAGAAATTCGGCTTTTTTATCATGGAAAATTAGAATCTCTGCTGATTGCACACACCAGTCACACATGCGCACAGACATCGAGATCACATGCACACGCTGATCTCACCCTGGATCTCACACACACACACACACACACACACACACACTGATCACGTACCTACACATCGATCTTGCTCACACACCACTCACTGGCATTTACACAAGCAGCAGGACCAGGCCCCTCAGCCCCTGCCCCCCCGACACCTCAGGACAACAGCAGCCAGGTGATTGGGCTGAATGGAGCCAGCACCTCCCAATGTGAGATTGAGTCACTGCAGAGCCCACAGGTGCTGGAGACTGAAAGGGAGAGTGGGGCTGGAAGCCAGGACTCCTGGGTTCTGTCCCTGGCTCTGGGAGGGAAGTGGGGTCTAGTGGTTAGAGTCAGGGGGCTAGGAGCCAGGACGCCTGGGCTCTGCCTGGCTCCAGGCAGGGGATGGAACACAATGGGGCTGAGCAGGGGGCTGGGATTCAGGATTCCTGGGTTCCAGCCAGACTGGACAAAGGTTAGGAAGGACACTGCATCCCATGCTACCCCCCAAGTGAGCAGAGCCAGGCCAGAGGTGAGCTGCAGCGGGGGAGGGGCGCTGCTCTGGCCTGGGGATGGAGGTGGGGGATCTTGTCAAAGCATTTCCAGACCTGGGTCCAAGCTGAAGAGTCCCAGGGCCAGGTGGGCGCCGTGCATGGGGAGCAATGACAGCTCTGACCTTTGCTGGGCTCCGGCTCAGCGCTTGCTGCGTGTGTGTCACGAATACAAAACAGATGGAGGGTTCCCAGTCCCCCCACAGCTCCCACCTCCCACACACACACCCAGCTACAGACCCAGCCCCTGACACTCATGCATTGAGCTGCCAGGTCTCTGTTGTCATCATTGCAGCTCAGTTCAGTTGGTGCTCAGTGCTGGGATAGCAGGGGGCTATGGGTCAGGAGTGAGGGGCACCGGCAGAGCGGGGGTTGCCCATGGCCAGGATAGTTGCAGCAGAGGGGTCTCTGGGGGCAGAGGCAGCTGGGCTGTGGGGAAGCTAACTCCTCGCCAGGGCTGGCAAGGCTGATCCTTGATGCCCAGCGTTCTGAGCAACGTGTGTGAATACCCCACCCGTCTGGCCCCACACAGCGTCCCAGCAGCCTCGTCTGCCGTGGAAAAGGGCAATGGGTGGAGGGGTCTGCCAGTGGGGCTCATTAATATCCATCCCTGTGCCGGCAGCATGGGATGGACAGGCGGCCGGAGGCGCAGGAGGGATGCCGGAGGGCCAGGCAGCCTCATGGCACTACCCGCAGTGAGCAAGAGAGGAGGGGATGCAGATGCGGGGCACAGAGCAGGGCAGAGGATTTACTGGTGGCTCCAAAAAGTCAGGGCGTGTGTGTGTGTGTTGGAGAGGTTGGAGTGGGGAAGGAGGCTCAGGGCAGGAGGTTGGGGTGGGGGAGCGGGTTCTGGACAGGAGGTTGGGTGTGGGAAGGAGCTAGGGATGCAGGCGCTTTCCTGGGGTCTGGAGCAGCTCCCATGGTGGGGGGCAGGAGAACAGGTGGATCATGCTCGGTTGCAGGCACCGCCCCTGCAGCTCCTACTGACCAGGGATGGTGGCCAATGGGAGCTGCAGGGGCGGGGCTTGCAGACAAAGGGAGTGCTGGGACAGAGATTCCCAGGGTGGGACTCCAGTGCTTGCCATGGCGCTGCCATTCCCTCTGCCCTTCCCCCCGCTGCCAGGCAGAGACTGCTGAGAACACAGCACATGGGGCGTGAGGGGCTGCAGCCCAGGACCCCCAGCTAAGGGGGCCCCAGGCTGCAGTCCTTAAAGCCCCTTTCTTAATCCGGCCCTGCATGTGTGGGCACTTGGAAAGGAGCAGCCACTGCCATGGCCCTGGGCAGAGAAGTCCAGTTCTCACGGTTTCATCACAGGGCAGATGTGGCAAGAGCCACACACACAGTCTCAGGGCATTTCCCTCAGAGTCAGGGAGGGCCCACAGGGGCTAGGGAAGCCGGCTGGGTGCTGGCAAAGTGACTCTCAGACCTTCCAGCCATTTAGGGAGAGAGGGAGGGACATGTGTGGGATGGAGGGATAGAGGGGGATGTCTGGGGAGGGAGGGAAGAGAGGGGGAGGATTAGATGGGGGAGGGAGGGAGAAGGGAGGGAGAGTTAGATGAGGTGTGGGGAGTGAGAGAAGAGGGAGGGAGGGTTAGGTGGGGTGTCTGGGGAGGGAAGAGGGGGAGGGTTAGATGGGGGTGTGGGGAGGGAGAAAAGGGGGAGGGATGGTTAGATGGGGTGTGGGGAGAGAAGGAGGAGGGGGGAAGGTTAGATGGGGGGGGTGGGGAGGGAGAGAAGTGGGAGGATTAGAGGGGGTATCCGGGGAGGGTGGGATGAAAGGAGGAGTCTGGAAAAGCCCCTTAAAACCTCCCCTTGCCAGGTCCAGATTTCACTGCAGTCTCACCCGTCTCCCTGCCCCTGGGCTCAGGGGCACGTGGCTCAGTACCAAATGCAGCCACCAGGTGGTGCCGCTGCCCCCACCCCGAGCCTGTGCCCTGAGCCTGCCCATAGGGCAGCGCATGAATGGAAGGCTTCCCAGGGCTGTGGGCTCTGTAGGGGGCGCTCTCCCCCGCAGCCAGTGCAGCGCTAGGGGGTGCTGTGCTGCAGGGCGGGGCAAGGGGGTCTCCCTAGCTCTCATCCCTGCCTTCCCCCTGTGCAGACGTCATTCACACTGTGGGTCCCATTGCCCAGGGGGAGCCAAGCGCCTCCCAGGAAAAGGAGCTGGAGAACTGCTACAAGAACAGCCTGAAAGTGGCCTTGGAGAACAAACTCCGCACAGTGGTGAGAGCCTGGGGGCACACGAGGGGGCTGGGATTTGCTAGGGGGTCATGCAGTTGGGGAGAAAGGAGGTTTATGCAGAAGGGGAAGAGGTTGGAGGGGGCAGGGCGAGGTGAAGCAGGTTGGGGGGCGTGAGAGGGACGGGCAATGGGGGGCAGTGTGGGGAGGATGGTGCTGTGGGGGGCAGGGTTCTGGGGGCAGCCATACGGGGTGGCAGTTGCGGTTGTGGCAGGCGTCTCTCTCACCTGCTCTCTCTCCTCCCAGGCTTTCCCCTGTCTCTCTACAGGCGTGTTCGGTGAGTACGGGCTGGGTCAGGGACTTGAGCTCCTCTCCTGGCCCGGCCGGTGGGGGGATGGATCCAGACCCTGGCTCTGATCCGTGCTGCTTTGCCCCCAGGGTATCCCAATGATGCCGCGGCCGAGGTCGTTCTGAGGACGCTGCGGGAGTGGCTGGAGGTGAACAAGGAGAAGGTGAGAGAAAGCGCGGGGGCACCCCCTGCTGGGTGGGGCAGGTCCAGGAGCACCTCACAGCCCGTGGGAGCAAGGGGATGCGAACAGTGGGGCCAGGCCTGGCCTTTGGGCAAGACAAGCAAGGCAGTCGCCTTGGGCCCCGTGCATTCAGGGCCCCGCAGCTCTGCGCATTCAGGGCCCTGCGCTGCCCAGCTCCCAGCCCTGCCCACCCTGCCGGGAGCTACGCAGCTGTGCAGCTCAGCATGCTGCCTTGGGCCCTGCACACTCTTTGGCCAGGCCTGAGTGGGGCAGATGGGAGTGTGCATGGAACAGCCTGTGACCACCTGGCCGTGGAGGCCCTTGGGCATTGTGCGTGGGGGTGAGGGGGTGAGCAGTCACATGGGTGTATGTGAGCATGCACGTGGGTGTGAATGTGGTGTGGGCACGAGGCTGTTTGTACCCATGGCTGGGCTCACACCACTGTGACCCAGGGGAGTGATGATGGGGGGAGTTGTGTCTGTTTAGACCAAGTGCCCAGACCTGCAGTTCTCAGCTCTGCCAACCCTTGAGCCCTCCCCCCACACCCCGAGACAAAGGAGTCCATCCCCCCCACTGACCCACATCCCCGCTCACACCTGGCAGGTTGACCGGCTGGTGATCTGTGTCTTCCAGGAGAAGGATGAGGAGATTTACAAGGAGAAGCTGCCCTTCTACTTTCCCATTGGTATGGTTCCCCAGACTCCCACCCCTCTACTTCCCCATTGGCAAAGCCCCATAGACCTCCCACCCCTCTACTTTCATATTGGTACAGTCCCCCAGCCGCTTACCCCTATACTTTCCTGTTGGTAAAGTCATTGAGACCCCTACCCTTCTAATTTCCTGTTGGTACCGCCACACAGACTACTACCTCTCTATATCCCCATTGGTATGGTCCCCCAGGCCTCCACCCTTCTACTTCTGCTTTGGTACAGGCCCCCTCACACCCTCATCCCAAACTCTCACCTCTCTACTTCCCCATTTGGTATAGTCCCCCATGAACCCCCTTTGGTCCTACCATCCCCTCCAGTACCTACCACCCCAACCCTTGGCCTCCAACTCATCAACTTCCCCATTGGCTCAGCCCCCATAACCTCCCACTCTGACCCTAGGCCTCCTCCAGCCTCCCCATTGGTATAGCTCTCCTACCCCATAGTATACCCCCACTCTGGCACTCTCCTCACTGTCGTTCAGGGCCTCCCTCTGGCTCCCCTTATCCTGTAGTACACTCTCAACCAGCTTAAGAACATAAGACCAGCCATACCTGGTCAGACCAATGGTCCATCTAGGACCATGTCCTGTCTCTGACAGTGTCCAGTGCCAGGTACCCCAGAAGGAACAGAACAGGCAGTTGTGTTAGATGATCCATCCACTGTCATCCACTCCCAGCTTCTGACAGTTGGAGGTTAAGAGACAGCCAGAGCATGGGGTTGTGTCACTGACTAGCTTGGCTAATAGCCATTGATGGGCCCGTCCTTCATGAACTCACATAATTCTTTTCTGAGTCCAGTTACCTTTTAAGCCCTCACAATATCCCCTGGCAACAAGTGCTAACTGTGTTGTGTGAAGAAATATTTCCTTAGGGTTGTTTGAAACCAGCTGCCTGTTCATTTCATTAGGTGCCCCGTGGTTCCTGTGTTATGGGAGGGAGTAAATAACCCTTCCTTAGTCACTTTCTCTATACCCATCGGCTACGTCTACACTGGCATGATTTTCCAGAAATGCTTTTAACGGAAAAGTTTTCCGTTAAAAGCATTTTCGGAAAATCGCATCTAGATTGGCAGGACGCTTTTCCGCAAAAGCACTTTTTGCGGAAAAGCGTCCGTGGCCAATCTAGACGCGCTTTTCCACAAAAAAGCCCGGATTGCCATTTTCGCAATCGGGGCTTTTTTGCGGAAAAGAAATCTCTGCTGTCTACACTGGCCATTTTGCGCAAAAGTCTTTCGGAAAAAGACTTTTGCCCGAATGGGAGCAGCATAGTATTTCCGCAAAAGCACTGACAATCTTACATGAGATCGTCAGTGCTTTTGCGGAAATTCAAGCGGCCAGTGTAGACAGCTGGCAAGTTTTTCCGCAAAAGCAGATGATTTTGCGGAAAAACTTGCCAGTCTAGACACAGCCATCCTGATTTTATAGACCTCTGTCCTTTCCCCTCCTTAGTGCTCTCTGTTCCAAGCTGTATAATCCCAGTCTCTTTAGTCTCTCATGGAAGCTGTTCCATCCTCCTAATAGTTTTTGCTACCCTTTTCTGCACTTTCTCCAATTCCAACTCACAGGGGTAGCTGCGCTAGTCTGTAACTTTGAAACAACAAGTTGTCCCGTGGCACCTTAGAGACTAACACAGATATAGACAGTATCATGCGCTTTCGTGGGCACAACCCATTTGCCAACAAATGCTCATGCTACTATCTATATTTGTGTTCGTCTCTCTAAGGTGCCACTGGACTACTCGTTGTTTTCCAATTTTTGGAGATGGAGCAACCAGATCAGCACGCAGTATTCAAGGTGTGGGCACCCGACAGATTTCTACAGTGACATTATGATATTTTCTGTCTTATCTCCCTTTCCTATTGATTCCCAACATTCGGTTCGCTTTTTTGACAACTGCTGCACATGGAGCAGATGTTGTCCGAGAACTAGGCACAATTACTCCAGTGCTATGTCTAGATTGCAACCCTTTTTCGTAAAAGGGATGCAAATTAGACGTATCGCAATTGCTAAAGAAGCGGGGATTTAAATCTCCCCCGCTTCATTAGCATAAAAATGGCTGCTGCTTTTTTCAGCACGGAGCTTTGCCGGAAAAAAGCGCCAGTCTAGATGCGGATCTTTCGGAAAATAAAGCTTTTTCCGAAAAATCTCTTATCCCTTATTTTAAGAGGCTTTATTTTCCGAAAGATCCGCGTCTAGACTGGCGCTTTTTTCCGGCAAAGCTCCGTGCCGAAAAAAAATGGCAGCCATTTTTATGCTAATGAAGCGGGGGAGATTTAAATCCCCGCTTCATTAGCAATTGCGTTACGTCTAATTTGCATCCCTTTTACGAAAAAGGGTTGCAATCTAGACGTAGCCCAGGAGCTCGTTCTTGAGCGGCAACAGTTACTTTAGACCTCAGTGGTTTACATGCAGAATTGGGATTATGTTTTCCAGTGTGTCTTACTTTGCATTTGTCAACACTGAATTTCATCTGCCTTCATGGGGCCTGGTCACCCAGTTTTGTGAGATCCCTTTGTAACGCTTTATGCTCTGCTTTGGACTTATCTATCCTGAGTAATTTTGTATCATCTGCAGATTTTGCCACCTCACTGTTCACCCCTTTTTCTGGACCATTATGAATGTGTTGAATGGCTCTGGTCCCAGCACAGACCCCCTGCAGGACCTTGTCCTCGCTATAAATCCAAGATACATTCCAAAAAACTTGGACTTATAGCGAAACAACTGAAAGCAGGGAATTTTTTCCCCTGCAGCTGACTTCCATTTGTACAAATTAGTTTTGATTTTTTGTTTGCGTGACTTAAGAGCAAGGAACAGGAGGACTTATAATGCATCAGTTCCTACAAGTACAACAAGTATCAACGACTTTAGTGCAGAACAGATGTATACCGGGACCCATTATAGCAGGGATGCCCTGAACCTCTCTCCATTGTGAAACTGAGCACTGATTACTAGCCTTTCTTTCCTCTTGTAAACAGTTACTGATCCATGAGGGAACCCTCCCGCGTATCCCGTGTGCTTACCAGTGCTCCTCCTGGGCACTTGCGCCTAGCTGCCCCATCCCCCCAACCACAAAAATCTCTCCGGTTCACCCCCACAGCTTCCTGACCTGTCCCCACATCCTCCAACACTTTCCCACCCTCCAGCCCAAAACTCTAACCCATCCTTCCACATCTCTTCCCACCAGCCCTGCCCCCCACCACCTCAGCCCTCTTCCCTTCCAATGGGAATATCCCTTCTGCCTGCACCCTAAGCCTGTAGCCTCTCCCCCTTCTCCTGCTTCACAAAGACACTGACATAGCCTATAGGTACCCAGGAAGGGTAGATGGGGTGATCGCCTTTCCTTCCCCACAGTGGGCATTGGGTGAGTTTGGGGGGGATTCCCTGGATTCACCTTCCCCTTTCTCTCCTTTCTAGCCTGATCCTGACCCCCCCCCCAATGGGTAAGCACAACTCAGCACTGTGTGCAGTGAGGCGGGTGGGGGCCTGAGTGACTCCGGAGAACCCCTAACCATAGAACCCACCACTCACTAATCCTAGAACAACATCATGTGGGATTGCAGGGGGCTGTGGGTCGGGACTGAGGGGCACCAGCAGGGCTGGCGTTGCAGGGGGCCATGGACCAGGACTGAAGGGACCAGCAGGGTGGGATAGCAGGGGACTGTGGGTCGGGACTGAAGGGCACCGACAGGGCTGCCGTTGCAGGGGGCCATGGGTCGGGAATGAGAGAGCTGAGGGAAGAAACCCAGCTGCAGGTTGGGAGTACTGAGGCACTGGTCCCATGGCCAGTGGGGGTTGAGTACCAAATGCTGCCTTCCTTCTGCCCTCCCCCCACTGTTGTATCCCTCCCCATGCTGCCCCAATGCCCTGAGATGCACAGATCTAATCCCACAACTTTCTTTCCCCACAGACGATGCCAAGGAACTGGCAGCCCAGCCTTGAAGCGCCCCCCCCCCACACCAGACAGGAGGTGTTCCAGAGATGCTGCCTTCCACCTTCTCTGGTGACACCCCCTACCTCCCCACATGATTGCCCCCGGGAGAGAAAAGCCCCCCAATGTCAGCACCTTCTCTTCCCGTGTGACCTTCCCCTTTGCCTCCTCCCAGTCTAATAAAGTTCTTTGCGTTGAATGATCATGTTGCTTCTGCTTTCTTGGGGGACATGGCGGTCCCCATCCCATGGCTGGGAGCTTCCTGGGGCTGCGAACGTGGATCCAGAGCTGGGAGCAGGCAGGGAGTGGGAGACAGGCTGGGCAGTTCTGACTCTGTCCAGCAGGGGGCAGTAGGGACACACACACACACACACACACACACACACACACACACACTCTCTCTCTCTCTCTCTCTCTCTCTCTCTCTCTCTCTCTCTGGGCTGGACAGTCCAGGGGCTCTTCCTTCCCCCACCCCCACCCCCACCCCCACCGGATCTGCAGTCAGGACTCCTGGGTTCTATCCTGGGGGGGGGCTGTACTAAATGTCCCCCCAGTCCCAGCTGTTGGTGTTTAGGGGGCAGCATTGGGGCTGAGCTAGCGACTGTCTCCGGCACTCTGCATGGGGCAGTTATGGCGGGGGCAAAGAGACAATTGCTCCCCTTAAACTCTGCCCCCTCATGGCTGTGTCTGCGTGGAATGTGCTGGGGGGAGGGGACCGGCTGCTGCTGTGCCTTGCCCTTAGGGCGCTGGGGGGGGGGGGCTGTGTGGTGGTCTCTGACCCAGGGCTAGTGGGGCAGCCCTGTTAATTAATTTCCTTCACTTGCTCTCCCTCTCGGTGGGGGAGGGGCGCCCAGCCCGTGTCTCCGTCACACCTGGCTGGAGCAGGAGACAAAGGCAGCAGCGGAGGCTGTTGGGTAGAATACAGATTAGCTGGGTAAGCAACAGCAGATGCCTCAATTGGGCTGAGCACTGGGCTAGTGGGGGGAGGGGGCTGTGGGTCAGGAGGGAGGGGCCTGGAGGAGCTGTGTGTGTGGGGCAAGCAGGGGGCTGCAGGTCAGGGGCACCAGCGGAGCTTTGTGTGGGGCTTATGTGGGAACTGTGGCCCAAGAGTAAGGGGTGTGAACAGAGCGGGGGGAGCGCAGATTGGTGCGCTGGATTGGGGGATCCCTGCATGCCCTAGAAATGGGAGCTCTCGCAGCTGCGGGGGGAGGGGGTCTTCACTGGAGCTGAGTAAGGAACCTGGCAGGGGTGGGCAGAGACCAGCTGTAAAAGCCTCTTCTGTCCAGTGACGTGTCTGCCAGAGGGCGGGTTTGGCTGTCCCCCTGTGGGGCTGGGCCAGGAACCACGCATAGGGGTGCTGCAAGACCCCCTCCTGAGCAGTGGGTATTGGCATATCTAGGATTGCAGCTCCAGAACCCTTTGGGGAACAGGAGCTGGGGAGGGCCCCTCACCCTCACCTCCTTTTGGAATGTGGCTGGGGATAGGGGAAGACTCCAGGCCTCTGTTCTGGTGGGGAGAAGGACTTGGGGCAGGGCTCAGGGTTTTTGGGCCTCGTGCCTTGGGCTGGGGAAGTGGGGCTCAGGCTGGGGGAGGAGGTGAGGACTGCTGGGTTTCTGGGGTGGGGATGTTGCTAGGACTCTTGGGTTCCACTATGGCAAAGGGGGCGGGGTGGAACTGGGACTTCTGTGTCCCATTTGGGTGGAAACTGCATTGGGACTGGGCTCTACCTGGGGAGCTCTGTGGGGGTCCAGAGATGCCCGTGGGGCTGGAGTCCCATTGGCTCGGACACCCAGACACATTGGTAAAGCTGGGGTATGTCTCTTCAGCCAACAGCTGACTTGCTGAGCAATTGCAGGTTGGCCGACCCAAAACCATTGGCCAATGGTGCTGAGTTCCCTGCCAGCTTTGGCCTCCCTGAAAGTGTAGAATCAGTGTCCTGACACCAACTAGAAGTGCTTCACTCAGACCTGGTTTGTCACCTGCTGTGATTCTGCATTGTCTCCACGTCCAGGCAGGACTAGATTTGCCAAATGCCCGGGCATAGCAGGGGAGCGAGGACCTGCCATCTGACCTATAGCCTGGTGGCTTATGGCACCTGCCCGGGTGTGGCTGGCAGCACATCCAGTCTCTCCTCAGTCACTGAAGCATTTTACCCAAAGGGGACCAGCTTCAACAGGCCAGAGCCCAGTGGCTCGGACAGCTGCCGCAAGGGGGAAGGGGGGAAAGATGAGTGTGCCAGGGCTCAGGCTAAGGAGGGAGGCCCTTGCAGGCACCTCTCACCCAAGCTGTTCTGAGAGGCAGCCTGCTGGCCTCTGAGTGAATGCCACAAACTCTGACTTGTGTCAAAAGGCAGCACTTCCATCTGATCCTGGCTTTTCTAGCCTTGAGAAATGTTGGGTTTGGTTCAAGCTGAAACAAACGCGTGTGCTGAGCTTGGAGTTGCCACACGCTTTAAAAAAAATCCTTATGCACCCAACTCTATCCCCAGGGTCCTGGGTGAGTCTCTGGGACCATTTGGGTGCTGGGGCATGTCTCCCTTCCCCAGTGATAGAAATGTAGCCGTGTTAGTCTGGTGTAGCTGAAACAAAATACAGGACTGTGTAGCACTTTAAAGACTCACAAGATGGTTTAGTAGATGATGAGCTTTTCTTCCACTATTTGATCTGAGGAAGTGGGTCTGGCCCACGAAAGCTCATCACCTAATAAACCATCTTGTGAGTCTTTAAAGTGCTACATTGTCCTGTATTTTGTCCCTTCCCCAGGACAGAGCAAAGGCTGAGCTGCCCTGGACCCCACGTCACCTTCTGTCCTATGGCCACTTTACAAGAGGTTTAAATGTTCTGCAGGTGAATGGGGACAGTGAAAACCCTGACTTTCACAAACTTCAGTCAGGTCCATGTTGACGTCATTAAAACCCTTGTCTGACTAGCTGATCACAACGCTTGCAAACCAAGAGACTTTCATCAGCCATGCTGGGTGATGAACCCAACCCCGTATCCTGCAAGATGCTTCAGAAAATGAACACAAGGGAAATTTATCAAGCGATCCCATCCCCTATAACCCAGCCCCAGCCACTAGGGACATGTCTACACTAGGAAAATATTTAAAAACTAGCCAATTAGCCTGTCATAAAATGGGATTTTCAGGTCTCTCCTCCAGGTCGGTCTTCGCTCCTGAGCCTCCGGTCTCTCGCTCCATGTCTCTCTCTCTCTCTCCTTCTCCTACTGCCTCCCTCCCCCCTCTCTCAGCTCTCCTCCGCCTCCTGCCTCTCTCTGACTCTCTCTTTCTCTTCTCCTCCCCTTTCTGCCTCTCACTCAGGGGAGCACGGAGCCCAAACGATCGCTTGTGCCACTTGCTGCCATGCAGCGGTCCCGCTGAGCTGCGCATAAGTCAGCCGAGTCCCACTGTGGGAGGCAAAGGAGTGCCGGGCAGTGATGTTCACGGCCTGGGGGTGAGGCCTGGAGCCGCTGTCACGCCGCACATCACTGCCCCGCCTCCCGCCGTGGTGCTCAGCTGACTTCTGCGCCGCTCAGCCAGGCCGCCGTGGGGGAGCAAGCAGCCGTTTGGGCTCCCCCGCGGCGGCCCGGCTGAGTGGCGCAGAAGTCAGCTGAGTGCCATGACGGGAGGGGAAGGGGGGGCGCAAAGGGGGGCAGGGTGGTGACATACATGGCGAGGCCCCGCCCCCTGGCCGTGTACGTCACCGCCCCCCCCCTCGCCTGACGCTGTGGTGCTTGGCTGACTTCTGCGCTGCTCAGCCAGGCCGCCTCAGGGGAGCAAGCGGTGCAAGCGGCTGTTTGGGCCCCACGCTCCCCATGCAGCACCCCCATGCTGCATGGGGACCATGGTGCCCAAACAGCCACTTGCCCCGCTTGCTCCCCTGTGGCGGCCCGGCTGAGTGGCGCAGAAGTCAGCCGAGTGCCACGGTGGGAGGCCAAGGATGTGAGTCAGGCAACAGCTGTGCCCAGAGGGAACAGCCAGCATTTCAGCGTTACAGAGTCACAGACATTGGGCTACTATATATATAACTCCCAAAATAACTATTTTGAAATAACATGTCCACACTACAGGGAAGCCTCGAAATTAGTCCGAGGCAGACTCCCTTAATGCGCACGCACTACAAGCCAGCGGAAGCACTGGGGAGTAATTACTTTGAATGACTCTGTGGAGTAGTTATTTCGAAATAGCAGCAGTGGAGCATCCACACTACTGCTATTTTGAAATAAGCAATATTCCTCACAGAAAGCAGTTCTTATTTTGAAATAACAGGCTTGGTAGTGTGGACACTCTGCCTGTTATTTCGAAATAAGGGGAGTTAGACTAGAGCTAGCAGTCTGCGGGACACGCAGACCATGGGGGTGTATCTCTTGCCGTCTTGGCTAATAGCCATTGCTGGATCTGAATGCCATAAACGTGTCTTGCTTTTTAGAACCAGTTTTGGCCTCCATAACCTTCCTGGCAGTGAGTGCTACAGGCTGTGTGGAGGAAAAAGCACTGCTTTGTGTCTGTCTTACACCTGCAGCCTCTTAATGTCATCGGGTGACCCTTGATCTGTGTGTTCTGGGAAGGGGTAAATAACACTCCCCTTTCTCAACATCCTGTGTGATATTATAGACCTCTCCCCCATTGTTGCGCCTAAGCTGAACAATCAGTATTATGATCTCTCCGCATATGGAAGCTGTTTTATCCCCCAAATAATTTTTGTTGCCTCTCTTTGTACCTTTTCCAAGTCTATCATTTTGAGGTGGAGTGACCAGGGACTGCCAGAAGTATTCAAAGTGTGGATTTCTGTAGTAGGATTATGGTATTTTTACCATCTCGTTCATAATGGTTCCTTACAGTATTAGCTTTTTTACTGCTGTTGCACATTTGATGTGCACATAGATATTGCTTGTTCTATAAAAACAAGGCCGCCAAGGCTATGTCTACACTGGCGGGTTCTTGCGCAAGCACACATCCACACTGCCAAGTGCTTTTGCGCAAGCATATCCATGGCAGTGTGGACGCTCTCTTGTGCAAAAAAGCTCTGATGGCCATTTTAGCCATACGGCTTTCTTGCGCAAGAAACCGCTGCTGCTGTCCACACTGTCCTCTTGCACAAGACCTCTTGCACAAGAGGGCTTATGCTTGTTAGAAAAGAGCGTAGCTCTTGCACAAGAAGCCCTGTCCTCTAACACTGTACTGAACGGCTGTTCTTGCACAAGAACCTGCCAGTGTAGACATAGCCCAAGAGCTCTCCTAAGTGGTAATAGCTAATTTAGACCCTATTGTTTTGCATGTATGGTTGGGATCAGTGTTCCCTGAGTGGCCATGCAGGAAAGATCCAGGCACCACCCAGCTCATTAGCAGAGCACCTACAACAAGCAGCATGTGTTTCTGCTGGTGGTGCACAGATGCAGGTGCCTTGGTGCCCCTAACACAATTTATTTTGCACATGGATGGAAAAATTGAGAGCACTGATTGGGATTATGTTTTCCAATGTGCATTACTTTGCACCTATCAATACCTCAGTATGGAGCAGTTCCTTGTATTTGTCACTGAAAAAGAATGGCTCAGGTGTAGGAACGTCCCGCAGAAGCTCTGCAAACGGAGAGCGATGCAAAGGAATCATTAAGTTTCTCTGCAACAGCCTTTTCTTCAGGTGCTTCTTTAGCAACTCAATCCTCCAGTGACCTCACTGTTTGGCAGGCTTCCTGCTTCTGCGGTACTTAACATTTTTAGCTGCTAGTTTTTGTCTTTTTCTAGCTGCTCTTTGAGTTGCCTTGTACCTAGATACGCTTTTACACTTGACCTGCTAGAGAGAGTTCCTTTCTATTTTCCTCACTTGGATTTGACTTCCACTTTTCAAAGGTTGCTTCTTTGCCTCTTAACTGCCTCTTATTCTGCTGTTTAGCCAGGGTGGCATTTTTGCTCCTCTTACTGATTTCCGGGGGGTTTTCAGGGGGGAGGAGGGAGGAAGAGAGGGTGGCAATCACAATACCTGTAGTTTGAGCACCCGGTATGGGTTTTGAAGTAGTTTCCATGCAGTTTGCAGACACTTTGTTCTTGGAGCTGTTCCTTTAAATTTCTATTTCACTAGCTTACTCCCGGTTGAGCAGTTCTCCCTTTGAAAGTTAAATGCTTCTGGGATGGGTTTTTAGAGCAGAAATATCAACAAGGATGTTTATTCAATCACCTTATGGTCAGTATTATCAAGCAGTTCAACTGTTGTCACCTCTTGAACCACATTCCGTGCACCAGTTTGGCTCAAACCAAGAATTGCCTCTCCCCTCGTGAGTCCCAGGAGAAACTGCTGTGAGAAGTAGCCATTAATGGTGGCTAGACATTTTCTCTATATCCCATGCCAAGGGGCTGTGTTCACAGTCAGTAGAATGACTGTTGTATTCTCCCATTTTGTATAGCCTCTCATCTCCCTGAGCATTATGGAATCACCCTCACCCTTCTGATCAATCTCAGAGGGGTAGCTGTGTTAGTCTGTAACTTTACAGAAACAACTAGTCCTGTAGCACCTTAGGGTACGTCTAAACTACATGACTCCATCGACAGAACCATGTAGATTTGTTTGTTCAACAAAGGGAAATGAAGCCGTGATTTAAATAATTGCGGCTTCATTTAAATTTAAATGGCTGCCGCGCTCTGCCGACCAGCCGATGATCAGCTGTTTGTCAGCAGATCGGGGCAGTCTGGATGCGCCGCTGTTGACAAGGAAGCCTTTGTCGACCAGCGCAGGTATGCCTCACGAAACGAGGACTTCTTTCATGAGGCATACCTGCGCAGGTCGACAAAGGCTTCCTAGTTGACAGCGGTGCGTCCAGACTGCCCCGATCTGCCAACAAACAGCTGATCATCAGCTGGTTGGCAGAGCGCGGCAGCCATTTAAATTTAAATGAAGCCACAATTATTTAAATCGCGGCTTCATTTCCCTCTGCCAATCACCTTTGGGTGTGTCTAAACTACATGGCTCTGTCGACGGAGCCATGTAGTTTAGACACACCCAAAGGTGCTACAGGACTACTCATTGCTTTTAAAGTTACAGACTAACACGGCAACTCCTCTGACACTTTTCAAGCGAGGACATACTGCAAGTAGTGATTCCCTGGTACAGCTAGATTTACCTTATTGGAATAACACAGTGCCACTCCCCCACCAGCACTGCCTACTGGGTCAGTTTCTCACACTAGCATTAGTGTCCTGCTAATTCTCTTTCCTCCACATTTCTGTGATATCTGCTGTTGCTGTATCCTTACTTCAAACCAGCCATTTTAGTATGCCTATCTTAGACTTCAGCCTTCTAACACATGTATAGAAGCACTTACAAAATCGCTACAGGCAGACCCCAACTTACGCGGATCCGACTTATGTCGGATCCGCACTTACGAACGGGGCTTTCTTGCCCCGGAGGTCGAGGTAGCGGATTGCTACCTGCGAGCTCCAGGGCGAGAAAGCCCCGTTCGTAAGCTGCTCTGGTGCCCCGGTCTGCTGGAGACCGTCTTCAGCAGATCAGGGGCACCGGGCGGGTTCCCGCGCTTCTGAGGCTTTGCCAGAGCAAAGCCTCAGAAGCGCGGGAACCCGCCGCTGCTGCCGCTTCAGTCCGGGTGCCTGTGGTCTGCTGGGGACCGTCCCCCCCCCAGCAGACCAGGCTTTTGTTTTGGACCCTGGAGCAGAGCAGCTGGGGTGCTGCCGATTGGTCCTGCAGCGCTGCTCTGGGCACTACTGGACCAACCCGGCAGCACCCCAGCTGCTCTGCCCCAGGTCCTGATTCAGCCGCTGCTGGTCAGTTTCAGCAGTGGCTGAATCAGGACGCCTGGGGCAGAGCAGCTGGGGTGGTCCAGTAGCGCTGAGGAGCGGTGCTACTGGAGCAACCCAGCAGCACCCCAGCTGCTCTGCCCCAGGCGTCCCCAAGTCAGCCACTGCTGAAACTGACCAGCGCTGACTACAGGAAGCCCGAGGCAGAGTTGCTCTGCCCCAGGCTTCCTGGAATCAGTGCTGATCAGTTTCAGCAGCAGCTGACTTGGGGAAGCTTGGGGTTCTTAAGTTGAATCTGTATGTAAGTCAGAACTGGCGGTCAGTTTCAGCAGCGTCTGAATCTGGACGCCAGTTCCGACTTACATACAGATTCAACTTAAGAACAAACCTACAGTCCCTATCTTGTACGTAACCCGGGGACTGCCTGTATTTACTCAGTCGCTTTCATGTGACTTAACTGACAGGGACTTCTTTTATTTAACCATTTTTCTTCGGGTCCTACCAGTATTTTATCAATCTCTCTCCTCTTCTCTTTCCTAGGAAATAAATTTCCCCCTCTAATTCTTCCTGGAGGGGGTGTCTCTGGCTGATTCGCATACCTCCACCCCAGTTGGCTCTCCCCGGACATTAAACTAAAAACTCTTTTGACATCTACTATTTTACCTTGATAATTCTACAGCCCAAAAGCCACCATTTAAGGTCCTATTTTCTACCCTCCCGTAGGACACAGGCCGAAGAACTGCCCTAAAATAATTCCCGGAGCATATCTCTTTAGAGAAACAGCCCACCTGGATTTCAGAACTGTCAGCAAGGAACACTCCACCTTTACCCCCGGAAAGCATTTCACTAATTACTCAAGTGCACTCTAAGGAAAAGTGCCCTAGTGCCAGTCTGTGTAGACTCAATTCCACCCTGTGGACTGGTGACCTTTCTGTGCTAGACTGGAGCGCCCATTAAAGATTTGTTCCCCATGTAGCTACTTGCAGACTGTGTTTTAAGTCACCCCTTAACCTTTCCTTGGGCAAGTTAAATAGATGGAGTCTCATTAGAAGGCCTGTTTTGCAACCCTGCGATCATTCCTGGTGCTCTTCTCAGAACCCAACTAGTTTCTCAACAGCCTTCTTCAATTGTAGGCCCCAGAACAGGAGGCAGAATTCCAGCAGCTGCCAAATGCAAAGGTAAAAGGCTCAACCGGCTCCAGAGTCCCCAGTTTGGGCATCCCAGGCTCACATTAGCTCTTCTGGCCACGCAGATCTTGTGTTCAGTTGATTATGAACAATGAGCCACAAATCTATCAGTCAAACTTCCCAGAAGCCCACCTCCACTGTGTGGCTACGTCTAAACTGGCATGATTTTCTGCAAATGCTTTTAATGGAAAAGTTTTCCGTTAAAAGTATTTGCGGAAAAGAGCGTCTAGATTGGCACGGACACTTTTCTGCAAAAGCACTTTTTGCGGAAAAGCGTCCATGCCAATCTAGACGCGCTTTCGCGCAAAAAAGCCCCGATCGCCATTTTCGTGATCGAGACTTTTTTGCGCAAAACAAATCTGAGCTGTCTACACTGGCCCTTTTGCGCAAAAGCTTTGCACAAAAGGGACTTTTGCCCGAACGGGAGCAGCATAGTATTTCCGCAAGAAGCACTGATTTCAGACAGTAGGAAGTCAGTGTTCTTGCAGAAATTCAAGTGGCCAGTGTAGACAGCTGGCAAGTTTTTCTGCAAAAGCAGCTGCTTTTGTGGAAAAATTTGCCAGTCTAGACGCAGCCTGTGTGTATGGCCTACACATTCTGCTCCTAGATGTAAACATTTGCATAGTTGGGTTATGAACAGGCTCTCAAGACTATCCAAACAGTTCTCAATGGATGACCTGCGCCCTTATTTACCACTCCTGCATTTTTGTCAAGGCAGACTTTCACTGTGAGCTGGATAGAAGTGGTAGTTAGCATAGACCCAAGAACCAAGTCCTGCAGGACCGCACTGGAAGCAGACCCATTTACTGACTGTCCCCATCAGTTACATGGTGACACCCATTGGTGAGTTAGTTTTTAATTCCTGGCATGTGGGGCATGCTAACTCTGGATAGCTTGGGTTTTAATAGATTCAAATGCATTAAGGAAACATCTCCTACCGCAGTGCTGTTATCTTTACCAAAATTCCTCGAAATAAGGGAATGAGGTGGAAGCTATCTGCCAGGAACCTATGTTAACCCATGTTATGTTCTGCTCATTTAACTCGATCAAGTCACCTCTCTGCTGCTCTATTATCTTGCCTAGGATTGCTGGTAGGCCTATAACTCACCCTATTGTCCCATTTACCTCCCCTCTCCTTTTTTAAAAACTGGCATGTCATTTAGCTTTCTTCCAGTCTTCTGAAATTTCCCCAGTGCTCCAAGACTTAATCGAGAGTAACAGTGCCAGAGCTCGTCACCTAGCTCTGTTCAAACTTGCATCCCAGAGATCTGGACCTGCTGATTTTGTAAAATGACCGACTTCACTAGTGTCTGAGCAGCCTCTGGAGAGCCCAGGAGCATGGGAAGGATACTGAGACTAATCGTCCTTTTTCCCCTCAAACACAACAAACATTGATTGTATGCTACTGGAAATACTACCACTTCCATCTAATAATGAACTGAAACCCTCCCAATTCTTAGTTCCAGGTACAGCTTTAAAAAAACCTCCATAGCTTGCTCCTTGGGGCTTACTTGATCAGTGTCCTACACTGCCTAGCTTAGGACTCACATTCATTACTGTCACCTTCTCTCTTCTTCCTCTGGTTATGATCTAGTGATTGCTGCCTTCAGTTCCCCTCTAAATGCTCTTAGCCAGCCCAGCCGTCTTCCACACATGTGGGCTTGCAGCTTTCTGGGCATCTCATAAGGTTCTTTTACCAATTAATATTTTTCTGATTAAATTTTTCCTTCCAGCTGATTTAATTAAAATTATTCTCAGCTGTGTGAAACTGGCATGCTGGGCACATGCAATTTGTAAATGTGATCAAGCTATGAGCACTTGTACCAAAGCTACCGATAACTGTTTGTTCTGTAGCCGTTCTGCTCTGTTAAGGTCTAAGAAAGAATTCTACCCCGGATTAGCTGCAGTGCCTTCTCATTTAAGATTAGGAAGCTGTCCTCTGCTGTTAAGAGGTACCAAGGCTGTTTTAGTACTGGCAGTGTGAGAACTCCAGCATACATTACAGAAGTCAAAATGACATCCCCCATGATCTCACAGGTTTCTGCCCTATTCAGCTGGACCTGAGCCAGGACCTGGATGATCTTGGCCAGCTGTGTGTGTGTACAGAGCCTGCCCCTCCTCCCCAAAAGCCCTGCAGCAGGAATTAATACAATGTGCTTTATTACTTGGGGAGGGGGAGTCAAAACACGGTGTGGGAGTTTACAGGGAAATGCTGAACTCTCATCGGTTTGCCAAGCAGAGCCAAGACACATCGCAATGTGAAAGCCATGCAATCTAGAACACTTTTTAGGCCACGCCTAACAAAACCGTGATCTGAAATCCACTTCTATATTCATAAACTGACTTAAATAGTCGGGCGGATGATGGCCCAGCTTTGCAGCACCATGTTGTGTGTCAGCTTGAAGGTTCCAAAGTACTTCCCTACTGCTCAGCTGAGTCCTGGAGGGAGCAGGAAGCTGGACTTGGTGCATGGTGCCAGTTTCTAGTGGGAGCAGGATCTTGCTAAGTCATCTTGTCCTGTTTGGTTTGTTCAGCTTGCTCTGACTTGGATTTCTAGTTTGACACTCACAATTATCCATTTCTGAATAAAGGAGCCTCTTCTAGCTGACGATTTCCAAGGGTAGTAGTGAACTCACTGATGAGGGGAGGGGCTTCTGCCAGGTGTGCAGTCATGTGGAAGGAGTAGATCCTCCTGTAGGTAGAGCTCAACTGTTCCTGTGGGAGCACAAACTCTTACGGCCCTCACAAGGCGAGGTCTGAACGTAGGGCACATAGAAGTAACTGCAGGAACCTTACCTAGTAGCCTTGCTCTGTCTTGAGGGCTTGATGCATTTCCAACGTAAGCAAAGGAGCCTTCGCTATTTTCTAACAAATCTGAAAACAGCAGGCTCTGCAATAGCTCCCTGACATAATGAGCTCTCAGGATAGCCCAGCCCCTGAACACACCACCACTGCTGAGCTGTAAATTGACCCACATAAAGGCTCTGTTCTCTAATAAGTGAGGTCCACCTGGAAACACTGATTATAAATCAATGATTGCAATCAGCACTTTCCACTGGGGCAATTCAAATCCAGGCATGCTGCATTGACACGACTGCCTACAGCCCAACTCTCTCTGCTGACTGGACACGGGGACGCTCCATCCCTCCCTCTGCCAAGCTAGTAAGGCGCCTCCACCCAACTTTCCAGAAGCAGGCCCGACTTGGCATCTGGGCCACTGGCAGGAGCTGGCCTGTCTCTCCATGTGTCCAATAGGCAAACTGCCACTTCCTCCCACACTGGAGGCACTTTGTCAAAATCCATAGAACTTCTTCAGAGCTCTGCCACGGGGCGGGGGCAGAGCAGCAAACCACAGAGATGTCGGGGCTAGATGAGGACCAAAAGACAGACTGACTAGCCACCCAGCTGGCAAGCTCCCTTCATCCTGGAGAATGAAGATGACGGTAGCATGGATAGGCATTTTCCAACTGCCACACACTCTGCTTTGCACTCTCAATACAGTTCTTTCAGGTGGCCTTTTCAGATGCAACTTCAATGTACTTCTCGGCCTTGCGGGCCCGCTGCCACAAGGTATCAGAGGAAAGGCAAAAACATTCAGGGCGTGTTCACCGAAGATTAGACGTGGCCTGGGTGAACAATGGCCTCAGCCACGTTCAGGGGTTCCCCCATGCCCCTCAGACACACAAGGAGCCACGGGATGATTGCAGCTCGAGGCTCCGCAGCAGCTTTCTTGGCTGGGTTCTCAGGCACTGTCCCCTGAAAGAGCCCGTGACAGGCACTGGCACAGAGAAAACTAGACAACAGAGTACATGGGACCACAGGCAGGGTCGGGGCAACCACAGTGAACTGCTTCTTGCAACCTGAACAAATCCACCAGACAAGTGGGCTCCATTCACCAGCATCCCCTTTAATAAAACACAGAAGGGCGAGTGTAACAACGGAAAACAAAGAGCGAGATCAGGGCACGAGATTACCATTTACAACCACAGAGACTGCCGGTGGGAGCAGGGCGGGGGGCCTGTGGAACATCTGCAGGGAGGGAACAGAGGCAGCTGGCCAGCACCTATTTATACAGGATGTCGTAGTGTCCCGGTCTGTACAGTAGATACACCTTAGGCTCCGAGCCCTCTGGGAAGACATGGGGGTTGGTGCCTCCACCCTCACCCCGGTCCATGTACTCCACCAGGATAGACACGTTCAGGGCCTGAGCCAGGGCGATGATGTGGATGTGGTCACTCTCTTTGCACATGGGTTCCACCTCCTGGAAGGGATTGAGAGGGAGGCAAAACAAGCACACAGAAGATTAAAGTCCAGGTGCTGACTGAGGGCACCGTGCCCCTCTCCCCGCTCCACACAGCCAGGGGACTCACCTAGGATATTACTAACATCCTGCCTCAGCTGGAGTTCAACAGGCCCCACCTCCAGGAACCTACCTCTGGCTCCTATGCCAATCACAGGTTGGCAAACCTTCCCACCCCCAGCTGCCTATCCAATTGCCCAGGGTGCTGCGCCCCCTCCCGCCACACAGGGGATCCCCCCAGGGGAATTAGCTAGGGATCTGAATGAGATCATGAATCAGCTGGTTCTTAGCACCCTCTCTAAATGGACAGGGGTTCCCCCCCAAGGAACAAGCTAGGAATCCTACTCAGATCACACACTGATTGTTTCCAGGGGCAGGGCTTGTCCCATCTCCTGCCCCAGGAAACAACTGCATGTGGATGCTACTGAGATCATGAGGTCACTGGGTTTCAGCACACACACACCCCTGCCTAATTCCCCTCAGATCACAAGTCGCCTGGGCCTCAGCCTCGCTACCGAGAAATGTCCTCGACACAGGGAGGAGTTGGGTTGTAGCTCCAAGCTACACTCCATGACAGTTTAGGAGGAACGGAGCAAAATCGTACCATGGATCCTTCACCCTCCCCTCCCAACTCCTCGTGCTCAGTGTGGTGTTGGCACAGGTATGAGACACAGCAGGGAGGGCAAACTCTAGGATCGGAACCTACTACCCCCTACAGTCCCGCGAGCTGCCCCTACCTGCTGGCAGAACTCCTTGATGCTACGGCCGCCCTCAATGAAGTGCTCGAAGAACTTGCTCTCACGCTGTAGGTAGCCAGAGGTCAGCAGTCTCAGGTACACCACCAGATAGTCGGAGGTACTCTGGTCGTTGAAAGAGGCCAGGAGCTCAGGCACCGTGGTCTGCTTTTCCACTTGCTCTATCAGGTCCATGAACTGCAGGGCACAAGAAAGAGTGTCAGAGGCAGCCCCTTTGCTTCACCACCCCTCCCACCACCATGAGCTCTGAGTCAGACTAAACAGGCTGGACTCTGGTCAGTGGCACTAGCATGAGCTGGTGTCCTCATCCTAAGGCAGTGGTCACCAACCAGTGGATCAGGATCTACTGGTAGATCTTGGAGCCTCTGACAGGTGATCCTGACTGGTTTGGCCGGGAAGCTATCAAGTGCTGGCACTTCAGCTGCTCCCCCCCTCCCCCCTGTCATGCTGCTTCTGCCCTCTGCCTTGGAGCTGCTCCTTGGGAACCTCCTGCTTGCTGTGCAGCGTGTGAGAGGGAGAAGAGGGGAGGCGCTGATGTCAGGGTGTCCCTCCTCCCCCCACTCCTGTACCCTGTCTCCACACAGAGAGAAGGGGATGGAGGGAGCTTGGCAATGCAAATCTGTCACGCTCACACACTGTGTCTGTCATTCTCACAAACACACACTCATCTCCCAACCCAACACACGTGTGTTTTTGTTGTTACTTCTTTTATTACTTGCAAAGTGGGTTATTTTTGGTTTTTGACTGGTCTGTGCATTTCATCATTTTCATTTCTCTCTTATGCTTACATTTAATTCTTTGAGTGGTGAGTTCTAAAATGCCTAACCTGGCATGGCTGGAGTAGTTATCCCTATGGTAATTGCTGCTCCTGGAAGTGGCTGGCATGTCCATCCTGCAGCTCCCAATGATCAATAAAAGGGAACCATGTCCAGTAGAAGCTGTGGGCTCAGTGTCTGTAGATGAGGGGCAGCACAAGGCGCCATGGCTGTATGTGCCAGCTGCTTTCAGGAGTGGTGCAGGGCCAGGGCAGGAGTAAGCCTGCCTTGACCCCGCTGCTCCACCACCCAGAAACAGTCTCAGTTAAACTGTGCCCAGCCAGAGCCTGCTTCCTGAATCTCTGTTCCAGTCCTGAACCTCCTCCTGCACCCAACCTCCTGCCCCAGACATGAGTCCCCCTGCACCCAAACTCCTTTCCAGAGCTTGCACCCTGAAACCCCTCCTGGACCCCAATCCCCCACCCTGGGCTAAGCCCTGAGCCCTGCTCACACTCTGAACCCCTTGGCCCAAGGCCAGAACTTGCACCACAACCCCCTACCTCAGCTTGGTGAAAGTGAGTGAGGATGGGAGAGGAAAGGGGATGGAGTGAGCAGGGTAAGGCCTCAGAGAAGGGGTGGAGCAGGGGCAGGGCCTCAAGGAAGAGGTGGGAAGGAAGTAGAACAAGGGTATTTGGGTCTGAGGTAGATCTTACATTGCATTTAAATTGAAAAAGTGATCTTGTGGTGAAAAAGGTGGAGACCACGGTCCTAGGGAAACCGAGGGCCTAACTGAGGAGCAGGGGGGAAGCGACCCAGGGAGCCTGCAGGAAATCCAAGAATCGAACGCAAGTCTCAGGAGTACCAATCTGCTCTGATCATCCCGTCCTATCCAATGAGATCTTCCCCATCCCACAGGGAAATGGTACTCACCGTGTTATGGAAATCCTCGATTGTGAACTCTGTGAAGCCCTGGGACACCAGGTCCTCCTTGCTTTTGGCAGAGATCTCCTTGAACCTGCATAAGATGGAATGAGACAGGCATCAAGGAGGAACGTCATCGAGTTTACAGCTAGAAGGACCATCCTATCATCTAGTCAGACTTCCTCTGTATCACAGGCCACCAGCCCCACCGCAACAGGGACGGCTTCTGAGCACAGCACTGCCTCCCTGAGTCGTGCCAGGTCAGGTGAGACATCACACACCAATCTGGATACTCCTGCTCTGGAGAAATCCCACACAAAGCACATAACCAAGCACCATGTCCAACCAGCGCTCCTGCCAGCCCCAGTGACTGATCCACCACCACTATCTCCAGCTCCTTCCACTCTGCCAGGACCATCAATTTGTTCACCTGGCCCTGTGCATTCCAGGAAGTCTGTCCCCTCTTTTGCCCATGGCTGACCTCATGTTGTTGAATGCTGGCTCACCTCCACCCCATTCCTTCAGGCACCTTTCAGCAGCTGTTTTCTGCAGGATGAGCATCTCCCTCCGTTCTCTGCCAGCCCCTTTGGACAAACTCTCAGCTCTCCTGGCCTTCTTCTACCCCGCACTGCCAGCTCCGACAGCCTCGCCCTACCAGACCTCTTTGGACCCCAAGAGTACGTCTACATTGCAGAGCTTAATTCGAAATAAGCTACGCAAATTGAGTTATGTCAATTGTATCTTATTTCAAAATAGGGAGTGTCCACACAGCACTTATTTCGAGATAGAGCCCTCTTCCTCCGACTTCCCTTATTCCTAGTACAAGGAGGGTTACAGGAGTTGGAGTAAGAAGTCCTCCAGCTTGACACTATTTCAAAATAACTGCCTGCTGTGTACACACGGAATAAGTTATTTTCAAAAGTGTTGCAGTGTCTCTCCTGCCTGGCTGTATAACCTGTACCATCAGCTGTCTGATCCAGCTGATCCCTTGTTCTACTACCCATGGGAATTGCCAGTGCCTGGCAACTGTTGTGCTTGGCCATACTGGACTGCCTGGAATCTCTGCACTGAGGTGCCTGCTTCACTGCTCTTCTCTGTGTACAAGGAGCCTCTTCCCATTTCCACCCTGGTGGATCCATCACCTCCTCTGGTCCATACAGGTGCCTCTTCATCCACTGATGATGCTCTTAGCCCACCCATGCTCTCTCTCTCCCCCAGTGACCACATGCAGGTTAGGACTTGCTTCAGCGCAGTCCTCAATCTGCCAGTTGAAAATTCCTGCAACCTCCTGGCCCCTCCCACACTCCCCTCCCTACTCATGATGCTCCTGTGCAGCCAGCCCAAGCTGTTTGGCACACCTCCGGCTCTGCCTCCGAGCACAGCCTTTCAAGGAAGAGAAAGGAAAAGAGTGCTGCTACTTTGTGCCTATTAAGGACATGGACTTTCTCTTCTACAGCCACCCCCAATATGCAGGTGGTATAAGCTGTGATCAAGCTGGCCTGCCAACACTTCCCTTCCATGCCACCTGACTGGGCCACCCTGCAAGGTCTATTCCTCTACTGGCCTCCAAATTTATAGGACCAGCTACCAAGGATTTCCTTTCATACTCTAAGCTGGTAGACTTTAAAGCCTTCCTCCCCGGGAAAAACAATAGCTCACCACCTCCATTGGTTGTCCTTCCGATCCCATCCCTGAGCTACATAACAAATGCACCCGCAGCGCCCACCTGACTCCACCATCACCCATGTTCACACAACCACCACGCGTCACTGCTACAGCTACTTCTTCCACGACCGCCTTTCCATAACCTCCTCCCAAGCAACTCCTTCCTCAGTAGCTGTGAGCCCTCCCCACCTTTCCCTCCACCAGTCATAGACAGCTGGCGTCTCCTCACTGCCCTCCTACCACACTGATGCCCCTAGACTCTAGTCTTCTGTGGGACCCCAGCCTACCGTTGCAGCTCCTTGCTGTCCTCCAGCAGGGCCTCCAGGTGCGAGAAGCCAAACGCTCGGTAGAAGCAATTGCCGTCGGGCCGCGTCTTCCGAATATACGAGTACTTTTTGAGCAGGTCCTGAGCAGTGGGGAGGGGCACAATTATTCCCCCATATGCAAAGGGGCTGGGGAGTTAGTGTCTGATAGTGCCACATAAATTCTACATGTTATTACACTTCCACTCCTGCCAAAGCCTGTTGAGACTGGAGGGAGCACCTGGGGGAAGGCCCAATTCGGGGAATGAGGAACAGGTAATTTAGGGAGGGGAGCTTGATGGACAATGCTGAGGAGGGGCAGGATTTAGTGGGTAGGAGCAGAGAGGCTGGGGAACTACATGGGCAGAGAACCCAGGATTTTCAGTGGGAAGTGAATCTAGTGAAGGGAAACTGAGGAATGGTGGGGGAAAGGGAGGGCCAAGATTGAGGGGGTGCGAGGCAGAGCTCGCAGAGAGGCTGGGGGACTATGGAGGGAGAAAGGGCTGGCATTTAGGTGTCAGGGTGAGGCAGGCTGGAGCCTGCAATTAATCGGAAATGGGGAAGCCAGGGGGAACAGGGGATCTAGGGCGATCTGGCAGAGGGACTAAGGAGGAAAGACCTGGAGGTGTGGGGCTGGGACTGGGTGAGGAGGGTCCCAGATTAGAGAGTACCCGGCTGCCTCTACCTTGATCTTCTGTTGATAGATGTGATCGTCCTCTGCGTACTCTTTGTACAGAACCGACAGCTCCAGTCTGTCCGACACCAGGGGGTTCTGGACGGCGATCTGAAAGGACAAAAGGAGACATTGAGAGACTAGAGAGAGGAAAGCGACAGCTGGGGCTCCCCAACCTCGCTATGGATGCACCCCAAACTAAAAGAGACACAAGGCCTGCTGCAGGAGACCTAGAGCTGACTACACTGCCTCATGGGAACTGTAGTCTGGCTACCTCATGCCCCCATTCCCTTCCATAGGCCAGGGGGCCCCCGCTGATCTACATCTCTTACTAATGCCTTCACCTTCTTGCCGAGCCCCTGCCGTGCCTCTTGGGAATTGTAGTCCAGAGGAATCATGCACCTATTCTCCACTTCAGGCTTCTGGGTTGGCGCACTCCTCCCACCATGGACCACAGTCCGCCTCTACGCAAGGGGATGCAACAGCCCTGGTGCACCACGGGAGATGTAATTCAACTAGAAAGCCCAAACACAGAGAATGGGAGCACAAGGCACCTTCAACTCCCATGAGGCACTGCAACAGCATTTCACAATCAAAACCTTTCAGTTTATGGACATTCAGGATGGAGTTTTTGTCAGAAAAACAAATGCACAATGTTTTTCCTAGAGAGGAGGAAGTTACTCACCTGCCACTAGAGGTTCTCCAAGATGTGTGGCCCCTATATATATATATATTCCACTGAGCATTTTTGCAAGTGTCATGTGTCCACAGCTGAAGATTTTCAAGAATAGTTGTGTCTGTCAGCCCACACATTCACCTTGTTTCGCCTCATAGTTTTATGCGAGATGATAAAGCCGTGGTCCCCAACGCGGTGCCCGCGGGCGCCATGGCGCCCGCCGGGGGATTTCTGGGCGCCCGCTGAAACATCTGGGCTGGCCCCGCCCCCGGCGCGCGGCACATGCATGGTGCCGGCTCCAGGCGCGGGACGCATGGGCGGCCCCTCCCCTGGGCGCGCGGCACATGCGCAGGGCCGGCCCGAGGCGCGTGGGCGGCCCCGGCCCCAGCCCCAGCCCCAGGGCACATGTGCGGTGCCGGCCTGGTGCACGTGGCTCGTGGGCGGCCCCGGGTGCGTTGCCGGCCCCTGCCCCGGGCACGCGGCACATGCGCAGTGCCGCCCCCGGGTGCGCGGCTCGTGCGTGGCCCCACCCCCGGGCACGCAGCTCGTGCGTGGCCCCGCCCCCGGGCGCCCGGCAGCCACGCAACGTTGGGGACCACTGTGATAAAGGATGCCATGGACAAGGAGGACAGGAAGTGGAATACAGATCTGGACCACACTTCTCAAAATACCCTCAGTTACAGGTAAATAACCTCCATCCTTCAAAAGAGACAGTCCCTATTATATTTGCCAGAGGGAGATTAACAAGCAGTACTTAATTTGGAAACAAATTAAGAGGAAGGGAGTGGAAGGGCTGAACTGAGGACAGCCAAGCCAAACGAAGCATCTGTCAGAATCTTGTACCACGGTGTAATATGAAGCAAAGGCACATTGACCCCAATGCCACATAGCCACTTGGCATATGCCCGAATGCAGCATATGGTGATGGGTGACTGCAGTCAATGCTTGCGCTCTTGAGAAATGGGCGCTCACACTGAGGAGAGGAGACAGTCCCAATAACAGAATGTAAAATACCCTGAAATCCACTGTGTGGAGATCGCTTGCCCCTAAGTCTTTCAGTACAGTAACAAGTCTGGGGGTTTCTAGAATGGTCTTGTCCTCTGCAGGCAGAATGCCAGGACCCTGTGGATGTTGATGAAGCACAGGCACCGCTCCTCCACTGAGGCATGTGGCTTCGGAAAGAGAGCCATTAAGTATATGGGTTGACTGAGTTGAAAGCAGAATACAACTGTTGGCAAAAACTCAGGGTGCAAGCGCAGGGAAATTTTGTCCTTATGTAACATGGTGAATGGAGTGTCTGCCATGATAGCCACAGTGAACCTACTCTTTTCACAGAAGGAATAGCTTCATGGAAAGGAGGGACAGGGAGCAGGAAGCTAGTGACTTGAAGGGCAACTTCATTAATGTTGAGAGAACAAGCCTGAGGTCCCATTGGGGAGCACCAGGTTGAACAGATGAAATGGTTCTGAGGAGGCCCTTCCAAAACCTGGCAGCCAATGGCTAGGCATGAATGGAATGCCCTTCCACAGGGGAGTGGAGTGCAGATAACTGTTATGTGGACCTGAATGGAACTGAGAGCAAATCCCAACGTCTTCACGGATGGAAGGTAGTTCAGAAGAAGGGGAGGGGCCCAGGAGGAGAAGCATTTCCATTTGGCCTCTCCCCACTGGCTGTGGCCGCTCCACACCAGGACCGGGAGACTGGGGGAAGGGATACCTTTCCCCTCAGCTATGGCAGCTCCATGCAGGACCTGGCGCCTTTCCCTCGGCCACAGAACCTAACCGGAGCTGCCCCAGCATTTGGGGGGGGGGGTGGACAGACGCCACTTTCTGGGCCACCACTCAGCCTAGCATGAACCTGCCCCAGTCAGGGAACAGGTATCCATCCCCCAGTTGTGCCCAGTGGAGCTGCAGCGGCCATGCAAAGGCACCTCTCACCTGGCCCCAAGCTACTGTGGTGAGAGGACTGGGGGTTGTCTTCTCTCCTTGGGACAGCCTGCACCCCAAAACCCCTCATCTCTGACTCCAGCCCAGTGCCTGCATCCCCAGCCAGAGCCCTCATCCCACAACTCAACCCTTTGCCCTACTCCTGAGCCCCCTCCTCCAGCCCAAACCTTCAGCGCCACCCCGAACACATACTGTCCGTGTGCAGAATGACTTTTGTTATGTGTTACATCACCTCCATACTGGAGCACATAACGGAAGTGGACATAAAAATGAGAGAGAACACTGCCCTGCACCCAACAACCCTCTGGAAGCTCACCTCCTGCTGGATGCGATCCTGCTGAGCCATGATGGCTTCATCATATGCCAGACAGTTAACTCCTGGAAGAGAAGAAGAGATGGAATGAGCTGGTTATCCCACACCAGCTGCACCCTTCCCTCACGGTGGGGGTACAGACACTGCCCAAGATTATCATCTGCATGGCTGGAGAGGGAAGGCTGGTCCTTCAGATCAGGTCACTGGGCTGAGACTCAGGAGATGTGGGTTCAGTTTCTGGTTCGGACATAGCATTTGAGCAAGTCCTTTAATCTCTCTGAGCCTCCATCTTCCCTTGCTGCAAAACGGGCTAATTACCCTTTCTTTGCTATTACGCTGTGAGCTCTTTGGGGACTGTGTCTCACTAGGTATCTGCAGTGGCCCGCATGAGGGGTTCCATGATCTCCATCAGCAGAGGTGGAGGGATCCTGCCCAGATCCCAATCCAGCAGGCTTTTCTCCCCCTCTCTGGCTCAGAGAGACTTGCACAGCACTCAACAGAACAGGGCCCTCAATCAAGGTCAGAGATCAGTTCATGTATTGTATTGCCAAAATGACCCATTTCCCTTTGAGGGTTAATTTTACAGTTCCAACAGCAAATATTCTCCCAAAAAAAGGTAGAGCAAATGGAGTAAACCCAATGCAAAGAAGCCAGCACTGACCCGCAAGCCGAGACACCAAACAGAGCTTCCTTTACAAATGCCTTCTGTAAAGTAACAGTACTCAGTAGCTGTGACTAAGCAATGCAGCTCTCTGTGCAGCTCTGGTAAATGGCCTCTGGAGAGGTCAGAAAAAGTCCTTTTGACCCTAACTCATTACAGACACAAGGGGCTCTTTTGCAGACAGAAACCGAAGCTGTGAATGCCTCTAGGTGAATCCAGTGTGGTTTTGCTATTACAGGCTTTGCAGATATTAATGTCACACCCCTAGCTTCCAAACAGCCACACTTCTGTCCAAAAGAGTTTGGCACAATTAGCAGCTAAAATGTTGATGTTCGTGTTGATGCACAGCGGTTGTCACTTTAAGTAAAGGCACCAATTTTTACCAGGCTCTGTGATTAACCATTAATATAAACTCGCCTGCAAAGTGATGGATTCTCCATGTCAGTTCCAAACTCTTTCTGAAAGAGGCTTGAGTCAAATATAAGCAACTGGGCTCCATGCAGAGGAAAGTGGATGAAATGGCCTGGCCTGCCCTATACAGGAGCTTAGATCAGAGGAGCTCATGGTTCCTTCATGCCTTGTACTCTATGAATCTCAAACTACACCAGAATAGCTAGAGCAGCGCAATCCCTAGCATGGAGGCAGTTAATACCAGTATACTGATGCTTTACACTGGAATTTATTCCTGGACAGAAGACTCAAAGGGACCTCTTGGGTCATGGCAGCCAGACTATGCTAGCACAGACAGCCCTGTCATATCATCCGACTTAGAAAAATTATCCAGATCCATGTTCAAACTAGTTGGATTGTTTGGCACCCACTACTCCTAAGGGAGGCTGATCCAGAACCTCCCTCCTGTAATGAGCAAAAACCTTTTCATTTCCAGCCTCCATCAATTCCTGTCTAATTAACCCCATCTGTTCTGTGCTAACACTGTCCTTTAGCTTCAGTAGCTCTTCTCCTCCCTGGGGTTAACCCCTGGTGTATTTACGGAACACAGCCAGATCCTCCCTCATCCTTCCTCTGGCTAGGCTAAACAATGGGACTGTAAAAATCACCAAAATCACAGGGAAACTTGGGGGTGAAGTTGGATTAATCCCTCCTCCTGGCCTAAAAAAAAAACCTATGAATAATAAGCAATAATGAGTTAGCTGAAATTATATCAACTCATTGAGCTAGATACTTAACTTGTGTTAATGACCCTAGCTCAGCTTGCGTCTCCAGAGCTAATGCAACGTACACCGGATGTGGATATGGCCCATTAAAACTGCTCTCCTGTCCTCCCTCAATCTCCTCTATATCCAGCGATGCAGATGTCATCCCCACGTTTGCAGATGGAGAAACTAAGGGATAATGATTTTGAGCCAAGCTTGGAACCCAAAACCCTACTGAGAATCATCTCAAACAAGTCCCTCAAAGAAGGTAACTTTGAGGTGTAAACAGCCCCATTTATCACTACTGCCAGTTCACCTCTCAGTCTTGTTCAAAGACAGAGATGAGCGTTGCCAGCTCCGCAGGAAGATGAGAAAGCAATCTGGGCCGGTTCCATTGCATACATCACCAGCAGACGGGAGTGCAGCTTCTGACTTCCAGCCCAAAGGCATGTTTCCCTGCTTAGGCAGTACAGATCCCTGGTCTTGCTCATAAGAACATAAGAATGGCCAACTGGGTCAGACCAAAGGTCCATCCAGCCCAGTATCCTGTTTGCCGACAGTGACCAATGCCAGGTGCCCCAGAGGGAATGAACCGAACATGTAATGATCAAGTGATCTCTCTCCTACCATCCATCTCCACCCTCTGACAAACAGAGGCTAGGGGACACCATTCCTTACCCATACTGGCTAATAGCCATTAATAGACTTAACCTCCATAAATTTATCCAAAGGCCAGGTACTACAGGGTGGAAAGTACCACGTGGGGTGCACACACACCCATTTTCCTCCGCCCACTTGCACCAATGGACAAAGTCACACAAATCAGACATCAAAAATAGTAACAAACATAAACCTGTAGGGGATTATTTTACCTCCCCTGGACATTCAATAAAGGATTTAAAAGTTGCCATCCTTCTAGAAAAGAATTTTATTACCTGATTGCAGAGGGAGACAGCTGAACTTGGGAGTTCATTTACAAATTCAACACTGTCAACGTAGGCTTGAATAAAGATCTTAACTGGCTAACATCCCACAAAGGCAACTTCCCTGCTTTTGATATTTGCCTCTCCACATCAAATGCTGTGAATGAGACACATCCATCCTGACTTCATTCATTAACATTGGTCCTTCAATTGACAGGTAACATCTTTTGCTGTTATATATACCCCAGATTCTGAAATTTCCACTCCAACTCATCTGATGAAGCGGATTTTACCCTAATAAATGTGTTAGAGTATGTCTACCCAGCAACACTATTTCAAAATAACTTCGTCTGCGTCTACACAGCAGGCAGTTATTTCAAAATAATGTTGAAATACAGTCAAGCTGGAGGGCTTCTTACTCCGACTCCTGTAACCCGCATTGTACGAGGAGTAAGGGAAGTCAGAGGAAGAGGGCTCTATTCAGAAATAAGTGCTGTGTAGAAACTCTCAATTTCAAAATAAGCTATGCAATTGAAGTAGCTCAATTTGCATAGCTTATTTTGAGTTAAGTCCTGCACCCTTAGTCTCTAAGATGCCACAGTACTACTTGTTGTTTTTAAAGTTACAGACTAACACAGCTATCCCACTGAGACTTTCTACAAGAGTCTTCCCCAGAGCAGATCCAGGCAGACCACGGCCCTTTTTTAATCAACAGAACCACCTGGAAGAAAGTCCAGAACTTTTCCTGCTGATGTGAACCAAGCAGACTCTACTGGGGACAGCTCAACCAAAATAGTTTTTATGTTGTAACAAAGAATATAAACTGTGTCTACTGATAACATTCTAGGGGAAGAGACTGCAATTAAGAGGGGAAAGGGTAAGTCTGGTTTTTTCCCCCAAGGCATCCCAAATGCCCCTTGTTATTCAGAGCAACTTTTTCTAACAGTCCCCCCCCTCCACCTTTAAACAAATAATACATTATTTATTGCTCTCAGGTAAGGATAACCCAAGCAAGGTTTTAAGCCAAACCATCTGGGATGCTTGATGGGAGTGGGGGAATGCGGAGTGCTGAGCTTCAGGGAGGTAGGGAAGTAACTGGACAGTACTAGGAGCTGTGTTAAGAGGCAGGCACACCAATGGGAGATTTAGGACTCCCTTGCCACACATGATTTGGTTTGAAGGTTCTTTTCCTCACCCACCCACACCAAGTTTCCTAAGCCTCATCACATGGTAATAAGAGACATGCAATAGAGGGAATGTCTTCGGGGGCCAGGCCAGAATCCTGCTTCCCATGGAAGTCAGGGCTGGGCTGGGCATGATCCCTGCCAATGGGAGGTGGAGTGGGCTGACATGAACTGCAGGAAGGTTGGAATGCAGGGGCCAAGACTCTAGATCTCAAGGCACAGATGGTGGAATCTTATCCCCGATAGGAATGGTGGTAGAGAGAGCGATCCAGTCCCTGAGAGGAGCTGCAGTGGGTGGGATGCCTACAGCCAGTGAATGAGCAGAGTGGGTGGGAATTCTCATTGCCAGGTTTGGAGGGGGGCACATCTTCGAATGCAATGGCACAGGGCAGCCTATGGCATGGGTTATAAAGAGATTGGGGAATCCTGTATCATATGGGCAACCACAACTCTAGGCCTCAAGGCACAGATGGGGCTGGATCCTGCCTCAAGAGGGTAGAGTGGGTTGACTGCTACCATTGCAGGAGCAGGGCAGAACTGGTTGATGCACAGTGCAGGAGGAGGAGCAGTAGGCCTTAGAGCACTTCCTGGAGAATCCTGCCTTTGGGGTGTGAAGGAATCCCTGTATACTTGGAAAAAGAAGGAAGTTGGGGTAACCTTTTCCATGGGGATTATGGGAGGGGGGAAATCAGGTATAGGGAGGCGGAATTTGCTGATTGTGCATGGGGTCAGAGAGCAGCTTCCAGAAAAGGAGAAAGATCTTGTGTGCTGGGGGGTTGCCTGAGATTTGGGGTGAGGAGAGGACTTTCCTGGAGGGATTGGGAGGAGGCAGATCCTTTGTGTGTGTGAAAGCAAGGGGAGGAATTGCCTTTGATGAAAGCTGGAAACGGTGGGGGGAGGAGGGTGCAGTTCCTAAAGAAAAGGCAAGGCAACTGTCTCCTATGGTGGAGAAGCATGTCTGGGATTTGGGAAGAAATCTTTTCTCTGGACTTTGGAGAGAGGGGAGCAGCTCCTTGCGAAGAGGCGGGGGTGGGGGGGGAGATCTTGACCCTTGGGGAAAGGTTGGGGGGGATGTGGGTCCTACAGAAAGAGGGAGCGGAGGGTAGGTGAGTGAGTCAAGGGAAGAAATCTTCTCTCTAAAACCCGGGGGAGCCAGTTCTGGGAAGGGGTGACCTGGGGCAGGAGTTTCCTATGGAGATGCTAGCAGCAGCAGGAAGGCAGAACCAGGGAAGGAGTTTCGTGTAGGGGGCTGGGCGCTGGATTCGGGGCGAACCTTGTCTGTGGAGGTTGAGGGGGGAGGGGTCCTGACCCGGGGGAGGGGAAGCCAGGCCTGGGGAGGGACAGAGCCTGTCAGGAGGCGGCGGATCGGGCGGGGGGTTCTCTCCGAGGGGGTCCCCGCGCCGTCCTGCCCCGCCCTCTGTTCCAGGGCAAGGCCGCTCTCGGCCGGGGGCCCTTGTCCCGGCCCGCGGGGGGCGGCAGAGCCTTCCCTCGGGCTGGGGTCGGGGGTATTGCCGGGGTCGGGGCCGCCCCTCTCCCCTCAGTGCGTTTTGGGGGGCTCCCCGGCCGCCCCTCCCCCCATTACCATCCGTGTCCCCCCCCAGCGGCTCCGGCTTCTGCAGAGGGTCCTCCGCCGCCATCTTGGAGCTGCAGCCCGCACCCAGCAAGCGCTTCCGGGGCACATCGGGTCTACGACGGAAGCGCTTCCTCCCAGCAACTGCCACTAGACCCTTCCCCCACGTAGCACCACAAGCCCAGGCTAGGCCACTGGTGGGGATGGAAGGAGGGGTGGGCGAGCCATGGGAACAGTATGACACCCCATGCAACGTAGGCATGTGTGGTGATGTCATTGTGTTACATCATAGCATCCCACTCAAGCCTCTCTTCTGTTGCTATGACACCATAGCGACCTCATGCAACCTATCATTGATGTGCCATTGTGATGTCATCACATAACCTCAGGGGCCTCACATCAATCCACCATCGCCTGTCGCTATGAACCCTCCAGTGTCACCACAGCAGCTTCATATCCACCCTATCAGCATGTCACATTCCAAGGACACCCTCCAGTGACATCACAATAGCTTTGCATCACCCCCATTCTTGTGCCCTTGTCATATAATCACATGACATCATAAAGGACCTTATGACAACATACCTTCATGCCATTAAAGCAACCTTGCAACAAAACACCATAACTGCATTCTTATAACATCATCATTCAACATTGCAATAGCCTAATACACCTTCCACAGGCTGTGTTGCTATAACCTCATGTGGCACCACACCACTTTGCATTTACCACCATTAGCATGGCACTTTGCTAGGATGTCATCATGTGATATCATGGCAGTCTATTGTCAACCCACCATCACATCATTATGCAACATCACAACAGGCTCTCTTGACCTGACTGTCACATCTCACTGTGAGGTTATTGCATGTTATGAGATCATGGGTTCACCCAGCCTCGGCTCCTGCTTCATTATGACATTGTATCTTTCTTCCATCAGCCCATCATTCCAGCACTGAATGATACACCTTCAGCCTCGCTAGGGCAATGGATCAGCATTCTCATCATGCCACCCACCAATACCTGCCAATTGTCAGGGAAGCTAATGGTCCAAGCAGTAAGCCAAATTCCATAAACGCTCACTCAAAGAACACCGGCACTATAATCACCAACAACCCCAATGTTCAGCCGGGTGATTTCTATGTCATTGGACCAGCTCTATGCGTGTTACAACTCAAAGTGGAGGGTTTATCAGTTGCCAAATATGATTTACTCAGCATTATTGCTCATTGATGTACTATTGACATAATTTGCTTGCAAGAGACACAATAGCAACAGCCAAAGCTGGGTGTTACAGTATTGATGCCTGCAACCTGTTGTGCCACATGACTCCACCCAAAATATGGCTGAACCACACACATTGGCTACGTCTAGACTGACATGATTTTCCGGAAATGCTTTTAATGGAAAAGTTTTCCGTTAAAAGCATTTTCAGAAAAGAGCATCTAGATTGGCACGGACGCTTTTCCACAAAAGCACTTTTTGTGGAAAAGCGTCCATGGCCAATCTAGACACGCTTTTGCGCAAAAAAGCCTCGATCGCCATTTTCACGATCGGGGCTTTTTTGCGCAAAACAAATCTCAGCTGTCTACACTGGCCCTTTTGCGCAAAAGGGACTTTTGCCCAAATGGGAGCAGCATGGTATTTCTGCAAAAAGCACTGATTTCTTACAGTAGGAAGTCAGTGCTTTTGCGGAAATTCAAGCGGCCAGTGTAGACAGCTGGCAAGTTTTTCCGGAAAAGCATCTGATTTTCCAGAAAAACTGGCCAGTCTAGACACAGCCATTCAGTCTGACACTGCAGATGCCATTTAGCTGATGTCCACTAATTCTTTGACACCATCCAGGCTGCAATTTCTGGCTGGCAAATATTTACAAGCAGCCAAGTGTCAACAGGAACCAACAGATTCTATCAAGTCTGCCACATCCAGCTGTCTATATCAGAGATTTCTACAGCCATCACACAGACTGGGGGTATAAGGAGATTGACACTAATGGTAGACAACTTGCAAATGGTCTGGCTAGATCACCAGGCTTTAAGGGTGGAAAAGTTGAATAAATGCCTTGATGCATCTTTAGTATCTATGGTGCATTAATTGATTTTTTTTAAAGTAAGGAAACTTGTGCCTATTTTATGTAAATTAAGATAGTTAAACATAGCATTTATCTTCTGCATAGTAAAGTTTCAAGGCTCTATTAAGTCAATGTTCAGTTGTAAACTTTTAAAAGAACCATCTTAACATTCATAGTTATGAACAATCTCCATTCCCACTGTTTGTGTAACTAAGTTTCTACTGCATAAGATCATACTATATATTTTAGAAATGTGCATCTGTCCATCCATCCAAGAACTCCTCCTAACTGGTAAAAAATTCGGTTGTAGTTTATATGTAGCTTTCTCTTAACTGAAAGCAAGGTCATGATTTGGTTGTGCCATGATAGCGGGATGTGCATTGAATTAGATCTTTTCCATTTTATGAGAAACAGAGGGGGGGTCTGGTGGAAGGGAACTATACTGTACTACAGAATGACTACAAGGAGGCAGCAAGGAGCCAGAGAGGGAGATTGGGACATCTATAACCCCATTATGTCAGCAGGGGGCAGAGGTGGAAAAAGGGACAACTATTGATAGACAAACACTATAGCAGTCCCCTATGGGGGGGGGGGGAAGACATGCACCCCTCCCCCAGTTGTGCCTGCTTCAGCTGCCATCAACAAGCATTTTCCACCTGGCCCCAAGTTGCTGCTGTGAGAAGGCTGTGTTATCTTCTCTTCCCAGGGCATACTGAACCCCTCATTTCTACCTCCACTCCAGAGCAATGATTAACTGAAGGGGGGTGGGGGGAAGAGAACACTTAGAGTTAAGTACCCAAGCAACAACGGATAAACCATAAGACAAAGGGAAGCTCTTCAACAATATAATTTAACTATTTCCTAAACAAAAATTCCATTTTTTTTTGTTCCAAATGAGGTTAAAAGGAAGTTTTAGTCAGCTCAACATCTCTTCCCATGGAGACACTCACTTCGGCTAAGTCTACACTACATGCTTCTTGCGCAAAAATGTCTGGTGCAAGAGCACGTCCACACCTCAAAGCACATCACAAAAGCGATGTGCTTTTGCGCAAGAGAGCATCCACATTGCATGGACGCTCTTGCGCAAGAAAACTGTGAATGGCCATCAGAGCACCTGTGCTTTTTCCCCATAGGGGCTTCTTGCATCCACCCTTGCCTTTTTGCGCAATAGCTGTAGTGCAAAAAGAATTATGCCTCATAGAATGAGGTTTACCTACGCCAGAAAAAGCCCTCTTCTGCTGTTTTACTGTTGATTTACTTGTGCAAAAGCTTATTTGAGGTGTGGATGCTCCACAGGTTTTTGTGCAAAAACCTTGCAGTGTAGACAGCCTTAGACTGCTCAAGTCACCTCTTGGCCCCCCCCTTTCAGAAGATAATACACCACAGCTTCTCCAGTTCCTCAACACAATTTCCACCACCATGTTGGACCTTTATTAAAGACTTTTATTAAGAATTCAGTACAGGTCACATAAAACATGGTTTTGCAAAGATTTCAGGTACAGACAGATATAAAAGCTAGAAGGGAGCAACACTGACAGTTTTGGAAGGCTGTAGCTCTGAACCAAATAGATACATTTAGCTCCACAGCTGTTTCAGAGGTTACAGCTTGTATGCAACTGGGAGGCTAAGAACAGCTCTGGAAACTTCTGAATGCAGACAGGATGGGATCTCTTCTGATAAGCATTTGGGAAGGAAAGATCAGCAAGGACAGAGGGAGCAAGGGATACAGGCCAGGGCCACAACTTGTTCACTCTGCGGCGAGAGAAGATGAATCCGGAGCAGGGCATGACCACTTGGATAGTCTCTTCCACACACTGGCCTGCAGTGCTAGAGACAAAAGGAATAATTACACCATCAGGGCATCAGTTCAGCCAGCACCAAGCCCAACTTAGCCCCCTCTTAGGTTAGGAATCCTGCATATGCTGCTTGTCCCTCTCAGTTTCTAGATGTACACACACACACCCCATCCCAGGCAAGCTTAAAACCCATCCTGCTATGTGACCACCTGTTAAGTTTGAAAAACAGGCTTTCCCCTGGAAGCAGTGGAGGGAGCAATAATTGTGAACAAGACAGACCCTAAAATTGGCATGGTCACAATAATATTATGTTGGGCCACCCTATGCCCTTCCCACTGACACCCCAGCCCAGCCCGCCCTTCACCACTTGCTAGGAAACCCCAATCCCTCCTGAGCCTGTGCAGAAATGGACAATGTGGGTGAGGTTCCCACCACAGTGAACTGGAACTTACTATAGCCAGACCTATATCAGAAATCCACCCAGCCATCCCCTCCTAGAACAGCTGTCATGAATTCCCCTCCTCCCAATCTACAGCAGTGAGCCTCAGGATGGGCCGGCTGCCGACTGTGGCTATGTCTATACTGTGCTCTTATGCAAGAAAATATGCAAATTAGGCAAAGCAGTGACTCTCGCCGTGCCTCATTTGCATACTTAATGAGCTGCCACTTTTTTCCTCCCAGGCAGAACAGCTCTTGCGCAAGAGGGGGTTTTTGTGCAAAAAAGGAGCTGTGTAGATGGCTCCTTTTTGCACAAAAGCCCCTTGCGCAAAAATGGTGTCTCAATAAGTATGCAGATGAGGCACAGCGATATTCACTGCTTTGCCTCATTTGCATATTTTCTTGCACAAGACAGCGCAGTATAGACATAGCCTTGTAAGTGACGTATCAGAGACCCAAACAAGGGCTTTTGCCATGCACAACTGTGCCTACTCACCTACATCCTCACAGGGATGGGGGTGCTGCCAGCCTCTCCTTGTATGTCAGCATCTCTACCGTGTTGGGAGAGCTACACCCGTGCAACTCTTACATACAGACCTATTCCAGTCCAGCCCCAGGATACATGCCAGGCAGTCTTCGGTGATCAATGACCAGAGCGCAGGGCTGGAAGAGTGCACCTCCAGCAGCACAGCACCCCCTAATGGCAGGCAGTGGGGCAGCACCAACTGGGAGTGCACAGCACCCCAACTGTCCATCACACCTGGGTCCACAGAGGTGAAAACACCCCCTCCCTACAACACTGCCTAGTAGCACACTGAGGCCACCCCTGACTCCCAGGCACCATGGGGCTTGCACAGTCACCTACCCAAGGACCAACCCATTACAACCCTGCTTCGGCCCTTGGGTTCTGCCAGGAGCCACAGTATGCAGCCTGCACTTAAGGGGTGTGTGAAGGGTGTGAAAGCATTCTCCCTCCCCCCCCCCTGCACCTCCATGTTCTCCACATTAAGCATGTTCTGGCTGGCATGGGGAAGGCCGGAGTAGCACACTGCCCAAGCCTCCCTCCCCTGTGCTCTGGCCTGCCAGGGGGAATGCTGGGGCTGATTTCCCCACGTACTTAAGGGACTGTGTGTGTGTGTGGGGGGGGGGGGGGAAGCAGTGAAGTCACACTCTTGCAGTCCACCTTTACCCCCCCCACCCCCACCCACACACCCACACACACACACACACACAAAAGCAGCAAAGCACTTCCCATAGGAATTCCTGCATACAGACCCTCAGATCTGAAGGGCCCATTAGGTCATCTCAGCCCCATGTAAAGCAGCAGCACTTAGACCCACAATGGAATTCAGACCCAGAGGCAGGAAAAACCAGATCCACTCAGGATTCCCCATCTACCTATTCCCAGGCCTCAGGTCAGCCAAGGGGATCACTTACCAGATGCCTAAAGTAGTTTCTTGCCATTGTCTACAGACCTCGCTGATCCACTGTAAGTATCTGCGAGGTAATAGAGAAAAAGGACATGGGTGAGACCCACATCCCACTGAGCTTATGGGGCTTACCACCAGCTTCAGCCTATTCTATGCAGGCTGTTCTGTACAGCTGTGATTCAGGGGACAGGTTTTAGAAGAAGCCTATATACTTATACTGGACAACTCCTAGAGGCAGTTAATCCAGGATAAAGTCCTTATCCTGGAATAGCTTGTTCCCCTTCCTAGATGGTAGGGAGTTATACCAGCATGAAACATCTTTATACTCTGAATCCATACTAGGGGAGGCCATGTGGCCTAGTGGCTAGAGCACTGGACATACCAGGACAACCAGGTTCTATTCCAACTTTGTTAGGGGCCAGTCACTTTGACTTCTGGTGCCTCAGTTCCCCCAGGTGGGAAATTGTGTGGGGAAGGGAGACTGACCATCTTTGTGAAGCACTTTGAGATCGGCTAGTGAAAAGGTCAAGAGGATTGGGTCACAGGGTATTTCAGTCCCCACAGAAGACCAAACCCTGGCTGCAGAGTTGGGACACTGCCCCAGGCTCCTCCTTACCCCCAGAGTTTAATCCCCAAAAGCCTAAGCCACTGGTCCCTGAGAAGGGGCTGAGCGGAAACTCTGTGGTTGCAGGATTTCAGACCACTAAAAGGAAGACATGGAGGAGCTCGGTCTCTAGAACCCAGGACCAAGAGGCCAGCACAGAGTCATGACACAGAGCTACCTCAGCCTCTGTAGCAGCCCCCCAGATTTCAAGCCAGTCACAGCACTGAGGTGGATTTTAAGGGGGAGGTTTCTGTGGCAGCCAGATGCCTCACCTGACCCCCCTTGCCAGCAGGGGAAGTGTTGCCAGTAGCCCCTGCAGGCTGTTGGCTGAAAGCTGGGTCCACCTCCAAGTTCTGGGCCTCCTGAGTCACTGGGTCCTCCAGTGCTATTTCATCCTCCCAGCAGGCACCCTGGAACAGAGGGAGATGGGAGCAGACTGGCTCCTCTCCAGATAAGGAAGGTTCTTGCCCATTAGTGTCCCCCTGCCCAAGCAGCACAGTACAGGCCTTTGCCCCATCACGCACACCCCACCCCACAATCCTCCCCCCCAAATACCACATAGCCTCTCAAGTTCTGCTGTCCCCAGGCCTGTCCCCCCACCCTTCACTCAGCAGCCTGCTTCCTCTGCCCAGGTATTTCCTTGTAATGTCACCAGCGCCGCCCCCCCCCCCCCTTTTTAAATCTTGACCATTCGGTCAGTGCCATCTGCTATATCCATCATCCTTGTCCGCAACCCTTCCACCCCAAATGGCTTACCACCACTACCACTCCACTAGCCCCATCTAGCACCTTCCTCTCTCCTCCCCACCATCAATTCTCTGGCCACTGCCTAACCTTCCAATTCACTCCAGTACACGCTGCAGCCAGACACCTCCCCTGCTGCTCCTCCCCAAAACCCCCTCCAGTGAAATCCTCCACAGCTGTCTCCAGCCAGGCAGGGAACTGATACCTTGCCAGCTTGGTTGGGCAGCTCTGGAACTGCCAGGCTGGCTTGGTCCAACTCCGATCCCACCTCCTCTTCATCCAGGATGGTGGGCCAGGAGGATAGGAGAGGCAGCTCCTTGGATAAAGGTTTCTTCACCACCTCGCCCTTAGCAGCTTGACACTCTGCCTGCTGGGCTCTGGGGGCAGAGCAGGAGAAGGGGTGAATATCCACCCCTCAACACTCCCCAGCCTCTAGGAAGGGTGGGGTTACAGCAAGACAGCTCCCCAGGCAGCCCCTCTCAATCCAGCTGCCTCACCCTATTTTGAGACAAGCCTCAAAGAAGAGCACAGGGCATTTTGGGCGAGGCTCTCTGATGAGCACTGAGACCAAGGGACTCCAAATTAGGACCGAGAGATGCACAGCTGCACCCCAAAATGGCCTTGGAGAGGCCTTGAATCATGGCTGGTTTTGCCACACTGAATATCTAGATTGCCACCCAACAGCAGCTGCCCCCCTAGTGCAAGCTGGGATCTACAGGGGCCCACTGAACCCCACTGAGAGAGATACAAGCCTCCCTTGGAGCATCTAGGCCCAGTGGGATGCCATGGGAGGACAATGCCATCACTGCGGAGGAACATAGTGGGGTCCCTTTTGCTGCCAAACTTGCTTCTCTGGTGAGAGGAACACAGGGAGAGGGGCTCATGACTGCCTGCAAGAGGAGCCCCCCTCCCCACCCTCTAACCCCGCCATCTGAGTAGGGTGGAAGGCAGAGGGGCCTCAGTGCCCCACTCACCTCCTGGAATCTATGGCAGCTTTGACCAGAGCAAGCTTGCTCCTGCTTGTGGGTTTGGGCTCCCGGGTCACAGGACTGGGTGGCTCAAACAGCATCACTGCCACAGGGGAAGAGACAGGTCTCACTCTACTCAGAGATGGCTTGGTTGGGTGCAGCAGAGGGATTCTGCTCCCCCTGAGCCAGGCCTGGTCAGTGGCATGGCCTGTTCTCAGGGCGGTGCCGGCCCACCAGGACACTGCAGAAGCCCTGTGGAAGGGAATGGTGCTGGAAGAGACCACTGCAGGCTGCCAGGGAACACCCAGGCGGGCATCCACAGGCAGGCTTCGACGGAAGGAGCAGGTCTTAGCAGGCACAGGCCTGCCCATATAACAGCCCAGCGGAGACTTCCTGGGCACCAAGGTGAAGCCAAGACTCAGCCGCTTGGCAATGCTTTGCTTCTCCTTCTGGCTCCTCAGGGGCTTCATGAGAGATGCAGGCCTGTCCCCTGGCTTGCCAGCTCTGATGAGGGTGCTGGGATCCTCCCCTGAGCTACCAGCGCCAACCACAGCCTCCAGCGGGGAGATCCTGGAAAGGGGGATGCTACAGCAGGATGCAACGTCTTTCTGGGTCTGGAAAGCAAGAGGGGGACCCAATTCAGAGCCCAACCATTCATGCTTCAAGCCAGGCACTATGGGACAGCCCTGGGTGGTGCATCAGCTACAGGGACAGACCCCAGAGCCTTGGTTCTGGTCTGAGTATCACTGCTCTGAGGCTCAGAAAACCCCAGGTGACACTAAGCCAACTGTGCATTGAGGAAAGCAATTTCCTCTCACCCCCAGCTGCAGGGACTCTCTTGAGAGACTCAAACTCCATCCCATTATGCACCTGAGTAGCAAACTGCTTGAATCAGCCCAGGAGTTGTTCAGACACCCCAACCCCCAACCCCACTTGTCTCGTGATTACCAGTCCCCAGGAGCTGGAAATGGAATTGGGCATACAACAGGTTTTTCCTTTCTGGGCAATTCTGAACAAATCAAAAGTTAAATTTGACCCAAATTATTCCACTTTTGTGGAAGTTTGCCCAAGAGTCGCTATTGACCCAAATTATTTTAGTTTTAATTCCACTTATTGCAATTTGTGCAGAATTCTTTTTTTTTTATAAAGAAAGTGGAAAGATTGGGAGTGCAGGTTGGCATGGTTTTGGTTGCTCCCTCCTACTCACCTCCCACAACCAAAACCATTCAGCAAATCAGCATGAATTTACTAAACACGCTGCCAAATCTGCATTTTTCCAGCCCAACTCTTTGGCCAGAACCAAAAAGCTCACCCAACTCTCCTGTGGAGCAGCTTCTGGGCAAGTCCAGTGTCACAGCGCTACATCCAGGGCAGGCAAAATCAAGAGGGATTTCATAGCCACGTAGGGTTTGGCAGGGACCTGGACAGGTCACCATATATTGGCTTTGCCTCAGCATGGGGGTGGGATCAGCCTAGTCCATCCCCAACAGGCCTTTATCCAACCTATTCTTAAATCCCAATTGGGGGAGGGGGGAGATTCCATAGCCTCCCCTGGAAGCCTGTTCCACAGCTTAACTGCCCTGCCAGACAGTGCACTCTCTTGCAACAGGCCACAGCCCAGCAAATGCCCCTGCCTTAGTTTCCCTTCTCAGGCAGGGAGAGACTCCACTTCAGGCTCTCATGCTCCAATACCCTTCTGTGAGGGCAGTTTGCTATTGAACCCATAGTGCAAGTCAGGGCAGAACAAGAATCCCAAAGGTCACTTCTCAGACCCAGTGAGAACAGCCCACAAAACCCTGCTCCTCAGAGCAGGCACCCCAGCAGCCCCACTGTCCTTCCACACCATGCTCCAGTGTCTTCAGCCACACCTAGGCTCCTGGTGGGTCTTCTGTCCCTCTGCCTGGATGGTCACCCCAGGCCTTCCAGCTGGAGTGCAACCCTGCTTTTCCTACTAGGAACCTCCCTCTGGCCTCTCCATTGGGAGATTGTCCCTGCCCTCTCTCACTAGGCACCAGAAAGCTGGACTGGAGGACAAGACATGATCAGGTGAACCCCTCTGCCTCTCCCCTGCCTTTGGCCCCCAGCATTGGCTCTCTGGTTTAGAGCCAGCAGGCAACCCTTTCTGTTGCCACTCTTATAGTCTCAAGCCTCTCTAGCCATGCTCTGGCTCGGCAGCTCAGCCCACAGAGCCCTCTTGCTCCCCTCCTTGCCTTCAGCTTCCCCCAGGAAATACTTTCTGGCTCCAGCAGCTCTTGCCTGTCCTGGCTTCTGCTACCTCTGCCTCACCAGGTACCCTGACTGCCACTGGCATCCCACTTGCACCTGAGCTCTGATTCTCTATTACCCCCTGCAAGCCCTGGTCCTGCTCTGCCCTCCTAAACAGCCTGGTGGGAGCACCTCTTGCAGCCCAGTGATCCGCTTCACTTCCAGGGGCCAGACACCTGAATGCCCAGTGCTGCAAACCCACTTTCTTGACCTCAGTGGCAGTGGAGGACAACTGCCCCCCACCCCATCTTCTCATCTCTTGCGTTTTACATGAGCTACTTGAGCTAATACACTCCAGTCCTGTGCTGCAACACAGGACACTAACATGAGCTGGCATAAGTGTGCCAGCCACACCAGTCTGTCACAGTACGCATGTCAGCCAGCCCATTGGCAACCTCCCACATGGGAGTAGCTTACCATTTCCCTTGCAGCATCCAAGGCCCCTGGCTGGCAGTCCCTGCCCAGTTACTGTCACTGGAAGAGAAAAGCTACATTAGTTTACCCAGCTCTGTAGCTCCAGCCCCAGAAATACAATATGGGCATGGCTTGGAACAACCACATTATCTCATGCCCACTTGTGTGCATGGAGTCAGCACTGGCTACTTCACACCTGATAATAACAGCCACTGAGCACCTGTAGAGATCCCCTGGGTCAGGAATACAAAGGGTGGGACCCCCTGCCTTAACAGCCTGCAAGCCATGACACCCACATGCCAGGAACCACAGAGGTGGGCAGCTATTTTCCATAAGTAGGGAAGGGGGTTGTGGCTGGTGGTGGATTGGTGTTTGTCAGTCATGGCCTAGGATAGATGGGTCAAGCTTTGCAAAGAGATGCACAAGCTGGGGTAGAGAATCAAGCTTTGCAGGAAGCCACAGGAGTGCACAGACTGGGATAGGAGAACAAAGGGGAGTTAGGGTTTGTGGGGGGTCATCCCCACATCTCCAAACTGATCTCCCAGAACCCCCCAGGAAGCTTTACCTCAGGCTTGTTTGCAGCCAACCCAGCTGGCACAAAGAGCTACTCAGAGCTATGTAGGCACCCCACAACACACAGCAGCTTTCCACAAGGTGACCCACTCAGAAGACGCTAGGATGCCTGTCCACCATGCACCAGTCTTCCACCAATGCAGCATGAGCACAGACACCCCAGGGTGAGCTTTGCAGGTGGCACCGCACAAGCCAAACTTACCCCAGTAACTCTTAACACACAAGAAGTGAGGTACCAATCACTTGCATTAAACAGGGCCCACAACACCTTCCACTGCAGACAAGAGTGGGGGGAGGGAGGGAAATGAGCCTTAGGGAACACAGAGTCTAGAGTAGGGCAACCCTCGGATTTGTTGCTTTTCCCTTAACAGAGGCTGCATTACACCCCAGCGCTCCTTTTACAATAGGTGGGAGCCTTCAAAGTGAGATGGTTAGTAAGTCCCTTACAAGCCCAGATAAACACATGCACCCTCCCTCCCGGAGGGAATCATCCAGTGAACCAAAGCTGCAAAAACAGTTTACCATAAACAAGCTCAGCCACTACACTAGGCCCTACACACACCGACCGACCGACTCCTTGTAGGTCCTTTTCCTACCTTTTATCAGCCTCCCAGCTACCTCTGCTCCCAAACCTGTATTTCTCTAATCATCCAGCCAATCAGTGTCAGGATGTTGTTGGTCAATAGGGATTTGAGGACCCACCCAGCTATCTCCACATGATATTGGCTGAACAGCTGACCCCACTCCTCAGGAAGGAGGGGTCTGGCAGGGCAATGTCCCATTAAATAGATAAAGGGGGCATGTTTGGAATAATCATGGTTTTCTGGGTCTAGGTGTGTGGGGGGGAATGGAAATGTAGCTTTGGCTTCTTAGATAAAGTGAACTGCTGATCTCTCTGGCTTAGCATATGAGTCAACAAGCTTCCTGAGAGGCCATAAGCCCATCCACCTAGCTGTTCCCTATCTCAGATCCCATTCCACCTCCAGGGGAAGCAAGTGGAGGAGATCTTGAACATCCCTGGTCTCAGTCTAGACCCTGGAGCAGGCAAGCAGCTTCTTCCAAACAGGCTGGCTATGTCTACACTGCACCCCTTTTCCAGAAAAGGGATGCAGATGAGAAGTCAGAATTGCAAATGAAGAGGGGGTTTAAATTTTCCCCGCTTCATTTGTATAAACATGGCTGCCGCTTTTTTCCAGCTCGGGGCTTTGCCGGAGAAAAGTGCCAGTCTAGACGGGGATCTTTCGGAAAATAAAGCCTTTTCCGAAAGGTCCCTTATTCCTCTTAAAATCAGGAATAAGGGACTTTTTGGAAAAGGCTTTATTTTCCAAAAGATCCCCGTCTAGACTGGCACTTTTTTCTGGCAAAGCCCCGAGCCAGAAAAAAGTGGCAGCCATGTTTATACAAATGAAGCGGGGAAAATTTAAATCCCCTGCTTCATTTGCAATTCCGATTTGTCTCATCTGCATCCCTTTTCTGGAAAAGGGGTGCAGTGTAGACACAGCCGCTGAATTTTGGATGAGTTTCTGTAGCTCTTTCAGTGAATAGGATGTTGGAAAGTGACTCAGATGCTTGAGTTCTAGTCCCAGCTCTGCCACTGAATGGCCCTTCTTCCCCTCTCTCCTTTGACTGACTGAATTGTAAACTCTCTGAGGCAGGGACTGGCTTTCATGTTTTGGCTACAGCATCTGACACAATAGGGCCCTGACCTCAACTGGCTCATCCAGGTTCTGCTGCAGAAAATAAAATCTACTAGCTATGTGAAAAGTCCCACCTCCTTGCCACAGACAGCATGTTTGAGAGATCTCTAGCAAGCTGGGAAAGCTTTGAGCAGTGCACCCTGAAGACTCTGAGCTTACGTAGCTGCAAAATAGGTATGAAACAGCTCCAGGACTTCCAGGTTCTAATTTTGGCTCAACCCAACTCCCTCTGTGAACAGCAGTGACACCCATCCACATCTCAGCTTTCTATGTTAAACAGTGAGAACTTATCCAGTGTGAGGGGGCCTTGCAAATTAAAGGCATGGAATCCTAAATATATAACCTCCCATCCCTCAGGGAAATTTATGCCCCACATTATGCTGCTAAGCAAGTGTACACTCTAAAAACTGCTAGGGGGATGTTTCTCCATTAGGGTATTTGAAGAGTTAACCTCTCCCGCTGCTGAGCCATGTTACAGGGTCTTTCATTTAACTTCCTTCCAGCCCCTTAAATTATCTCTGTGCTGATCTCTAACAGCCTCTCCTGGGCACAGAGAAACACTTCCTCCATCTACGGAGACTCTAGGGCTGCGTCTAGACTAGCATGATTTTGCGCAAATACTTTTAACGGAAAAGTTTTTCCGTTAAAAGTATTTGTGCAAGAAAGCGTTTATGCTGGCATGTGCTTTTGCGCAAAAGCATCAGTGCCAGTGTAGACGCTCTCTTGCGCAAGAAAGCTCCGATGGCCATTTTGGCGATCGGGCTTTCTTGCGCAAGAAATTAACTTGGCTGTCTACACTGGCCCTCTTGGGCTTATCCCTGAGTGGGAGCATTGGAGTATTTGCGCAAGAACCACTGATTTTGTACAATACAAAGTCAGTGTTCTTGCGCAAATACTCGCGGCCAGTGTAGACAGGCGGCAAGATTTTGCGCAAAGCAAAATCTTGCCAGTCTAGACGCACCCTAGGGCTACGTTTACACTGGCGCGATCTTGCACCAGATATGCAAATGAGGCTAAGTGTGGAATATTGCCGAGCCTCATTTGCATACCTCATTTGCATACCTAACGAGCCATGCCATTATTCCTGAAAATAATCAGCGTAGCGGCATTGCGCAAGAGGGTTTTTCTTGTGCAAGAAGAGGCAGTGTAGACAGCTCCTTCTAGTGCAAGAGCCTCTTCCGCAAAAATGGCAGCTCATTAGGTATGTAAATGAGGCTCAGCAATATTCCATGCTTAGCCTCATTTGCATATCTCTGGCGCAAGATTGCACCAGTGTAGACATAGCCTAGCTGACTCCTTGCTGATCTAGTGCTGTGATCTGACTGCAAACAGCTGCTGCAGATAGATGGAGTGTTATGGCCCTGCGGTGAGGGGGCATGGTTGCAGATTCAGAATAAAGAAGCCTGCCATGATGGATCTTAAGTAGAATCAAAGTCTCCATCTTCAGGGTGAAAGGTAGCTCAGTGGTTTGAGCATTGGCCTGTTAAACCCAAGGTCATGAGCTCAATCCTTGAAGGAGAGAGGCCCTTTGGGACAAATCTGTCAGGGATAGTGATAGAAATGTAGCCATGTTAGTCTGGTGTAGCTGAAACAAAAAACAGTACAATGTAGCACTTTAAAGACTAACAAGATGGTTTATTAGGTGATGAGCTTTTGTAGGCCAGACCCACTTCCTCAGATCAAATAGTGGAAGAAAATTGTCACAACCATATATACCAAAGGATACAATTAAAAAAAATTAACACATATGAGAAAGAAATCAAATTTCAGAACAGGATGGGGGGGGTAAATGTCTGTGAGCTAATGATAATTATCACCGCTAATATCATTAGCTCACAGACATTTACCTTCCCCCCCAACCCCCTTCTGTTCTGAAATTTGATTTGTCCTTTTCATATGTGTTCATTTTTTTTTAATTGTATCCTTTGGTATATATGGTTGTGACAATTTTCTTCTACTATTTGATCTGAAGAAGTAGGTCTGGCCCACGAAAGCTCATCATCTAATAAACCACCTTGTTGGTCTTTAAAGTGCTGCATAGTCCTGTATTTTCTGTCAGGGATAGTACTTGGTCCTGCTGTGAGGGCAGGGGAGTAGACTTGATGACCTCTCAAGGTCCCTTCCAGCTCTATGAGATAGGCATATCTCCATATATTCTCTTGCCCCTTTAGGAAGAACACAGCTAGAATGGCACCCTGTTAAGCTAAAGTGCTTCCCAAGCCAACTGCAAGAATAACAGCCTATTAACACAATCACACCTGGAGGTTGGTTGGTGCATTCAAGCCTCCTGCATTCAAATGGGGTGCATCCCCTTTGTAATTGCAAATATGAGTATGGAAATATAATAGGAGTATGGAGCAAATGCCTTGCAAGGAAGGAGCTGGGCATTTGGAAATGAGGCCCTGTTCTCAGCTGGCATTTCTGCCCTTTCCAACCTAATACCTTGCTTAGCTAAGGGAAGGAAAAGCTGTTGCTGCCTCTTACATTTAACAGTTGACTCCATGGTGATTAGCTGCCCTGCCATAGAAGTCCCACATACCATGCATGAGGCATAGTAGAATCACCCTTTGTTACTGCTGGAATACCTCCTGTTAGGTCACCCTGACGGCACAAGCAGTGTATGACCCCAGAAGCTGCTGTTCAGTACAGAAGTGAAGATTTGAGTGCAACTGAAACAGGGAGAGGAATTTTGCCCTGAGGTTAATTCTCTGCTGCAGGGTATGGTAAGGCTGCCATCTCCTCTCTAGCATAGGCTGGGAAATCTTATGTAAGTCCAATGTACCCCACTGTAAGAGCATCTTAAAAAGGACAGCCCAATGTGCTTAGCCTCAGCCTACAGGAAAGGGGAGTGCAAGGGTAACACCTACCCTCTATCACAAAGCCATGAGAGCATCCCATGAAGAATTAAGCAGCATCAAGAGCATCCTTTCTCTAAACCCTTTTCATTTTGTGGGGCTGTAGACACTTGATCCACCACATGACCCTTTTAATCTGATCTGTACACACAGCAGAGTCAGACTTTCCTTCTTGGACTCTCCACTAAAGAGGGTGGGTGTGAATGGTGTTGTGGGGGGCAGGGAGGAAAAGGGGAACAGTCATCTTAAGGCTAAAAAAAGTCTTCCATCTACCATTATTCTCAAGCAGCTAAACAGAGGGAAAAAGTTAAGAACTAGAGCATCTGACTCCTGATCCAACCCAATGTTTTAAATACTGATACAGCAGGGGGAATTACCACCATTGCAAATACAGACAACCAGGCTGCATCTAGACTGGCAAGTCTTTCCCCAAAAGCAGCTGCTTCTGCAGAAAAACTTGCTAATTGTCTACAGTGGCTGCTTGAATTTCCACAAGAACACTGACTCTCTCATGTAAGATTGTCAGTGTTCTTGCGGAAGTGCGATGCTGCTCCCGTTCAGGCAAAAGCCCTCTTGCGCAAATGCTTTTGCACAAGAGGGCCAGTGTAGACAACGCGGTATTGTTTTGCGCAAAAAAGCCCCGATCGTGAAAATGGCAATCAGGACTTTCTTGTGCAAAACGGTATCTAGATTGGCATGGGCACTTTTCTGCAAAAAGTGCTTTTGTGGAAAAGCGTCCTGCCAATCTAGATGCTCTTTTCCACAAATGCTTTTAACAGAAAAACAATTTCCAGTAGAAGCATTTGCGGAAAATCATGCCAGTCTAGACATAGCCCCAGGGTTCAGAAAAGGGTTAAAACTATTCAGAGCAGCACTAGCCAAGCTGATACTTCAAGACAGCTCACCCAGCAGCTATAGGTAGGACTTGGAATTCTGCTGCTTGCTGTAACTGTCAGGAGATGGCTTCATCCCACACCAGTGATTTCATGACCTACATGAGTGTCAGCTTCTCAGCAAACCCTATCCTCTACCACCTTTCTCCAGAAGGCATTTGTACTTTGAGTTGAAAGCATGGGCTTGTGGGGTGGGGTCCTGCCCATCCCTCTGATCTTTTGTCCTTGGGCTTGTGGGGTGGGGTCCTGCCCAAGGACAAAGGATCAGAGGGATGGGCAGGACCCCACCCCACAAGCCCAAGGACAAAGGATCAGAGGGACGGGCAGGACCCCACCCCACAAGCCCAAGGACAAAGGATCAGAGGGATGGGCAGGACCCCACCCCACAAGCCCAAGGACAAAGGATCAGAGGGATTACACAAGTCCTGGATGGAGAGGAGTTGAGAGTTCAGGTACATCCTGGGGCTCCCCACCCACGGGGGTCAGAGTAGCTGGAGGTCTGACCCGGCGCAGGGCTCACACCGCAGGGAAGAGGAGGCAGCGAGTCAGTGTGTAACAGCGTTTATTGTAACAGAAGCAAGTCAGGCCCACGTGGGGTCCCGGAATAAGTTAGCGGCCCACGGGCCGAGTGCGGGATGGGGGCCCCGGCGCGGCTCGGAACCGGCCCGCTCACTCGTGCTTCTTGTAGTGCTCCAGGTTGGCCAGGACCCAGCCCGCCGGCACCATGAAGGCCAGGAAGAAGGTGCTGAGGCCGACGACGGACTCCTGCGCAGGGAGAAGAGGGCAGAGCTCAGGGCGGGGCCCGCAGGGGGGCGCTATCCTGGGGGGCCCCCACCCCCCGCGATGCTCCCGCCCCCGCCCCTCTCACCAGCGGCCCCACGTGGCTCTCCGGCGGGTGCGTGTGCACGGCGCGCGCGGGCGGCGCGAGGCGGGGGCGGAGCAGGGCGCGGAGCAGCGGGAACGCGGCCATGGCGGCAGCAGCTCACGGACAAGGGAGCGGCCGGGTCGGAAGTGACGGAGGGAAAAGGGCCGGATATAAAGGGAGCGGGGCCGGAAGTGGCCTGGGTTGGTTTGGCTTGTGTGACGTCGCGACGGGCGGGCGGGGTCACACGGTGAGTAGCCCCGCCCGCAACCAATAGACTCCAAGTAGCGGCAGCCCCGGGTGCCGAGGGTCACGTGTCAACCCGGGCTGGGGATCGCCCCGCTGTGCAGCCCCCTCAAGCCAGTGTGGGGCCGGGGGGGGGCATACATGGCACAGCTCCCCCGAGCAGGCCGCGCCCGTGGATTCACCCCCCCCGCCCCACTGGGTAACTGCAGGGCAGGGAGAAGCCCCCCCCCACCCAAAATGGTGCAGAGGCTGCTCCCCCCCCCCCACAGCCCCATCGCAGCACAGGGGTCCCAGCCTGAACATGGGGCCCAGGATATTCCTGCCCCATTTCAATGCCTCCCCATCACAGCGCAGGATACCACAACACTCCCAGGACTGGGGGATTCTCCACACCTAACATGGGTCCCCAGGACATTGCTCACTGCATGGGCAGCGGGGCTTCTTACTGTGCGCACGCACACACACACACATACACACACACTCTCTCTCTCTCTCACTGGACCTATTGCACTTCACTCCTGGGCTATGTCTACACCGGCGGCTTCTTGCGCAGAGGTTCTTGTGCAAGAAGTCTTGTGCAAGAAAACGTCCACACTGCCATGTGCCAGCTGTGCTTTTGCGCAGAGCATCCTTGGCAGTGTGGACACTCTCTTGCACAAGAAAGCTCCGATGGACATTTTAGCCATAAGGGTTTCTTGCACAAAAAACTCCTGCCGAGCATCTGCACTGCCCTCTTGAGCAAGAGCTCCTGCGCAAGAGGGCTTACACCAGTTAAAAAGAGCATAGTTCTTGCGCAAGAAGCCCTCTCTTACCACGCCGTACTGTAAATTTCCTTGCGCAAGAGCAGGCAGGCCGTGTGGACGCTCTGCAGATTCTTGCGCAAGAATGTCTGTACTTGCGCAAGAAGCTGCGAGTGTAGACATAGCCCTGGAGTAAAAGGGGCAGTAATGTTAAAGTGCGGTCAGACCCTATCAACAGGGCCACCCACAGAGGAAAGCAAAAAGGGCTTGGGGCTCCCAGCCATTGCAGCAGTGGCCAGAAGCCCTGGGCCAGTGATAGACAACCTGCAGTCTGTGTGCCTCAAGCAGCCCATCGAGGTTCTGTGTGTGACTCACATGATATTTTGCTTCCTGATGCCCATGCACAAGGTTGTTCGATTCTGCTGGCTTCCACCATGTAGGATTTTTTCCTACCTGTATTACTAACATGACCTGCACATATTGCAAAAGGGCATGTGAAGTGAGATGCCTGCTGACTGCACACAACATTAACTGTGAGAGTAATTGCATCCAATCAAAGAGCTGCTACAGTTCAGTTGGCACACCCTGCAAAATCTAGCTACACAAGCACCATTAGCAACGCCACCCTATCCTGGAAGACTATCCTGGTTACTACTTTCGGCCCACTGAGTTGAAGGAGGGCCACTCATGGGGTCCACTCACTAGTCTGGGTTGCACATCGCTGCCCAAGGCATTTCAGATCACCTCCAGAACACCAGGAGTCCTGGATTCCACCACTGCAGCCCTGGCTGTTGGCCATGAAGGACTAGCTGGGAGGGGTCTGGCCCCCAGGCCAGCCCTTTTCACCCAAAGCTCTTCCCTTTCCAGGACCCAGACCCACCCCCTTGCTAAGGATGCCAGGCCGAGTGCAGGATGCATGGATAAGTCATGGGGCTCGTCTACACTGGCCCCTTTTCCGAAAGGGGCATGCTAATTTCACAGGTCGTAATAGGGAAATCCACGGGGGATTTAAATATCCCCCGCGGCATTTAAATAAAAATGTCCGCCGCTTTTTTCCAGCTTTTAGAAAAGCTGGAAAAGAGCGTCTACACTAGCCCCGATCCTCCGGAAAAAAGCCCTTTTCCGGAGGATCTCTTATTCCTACTTCAAAAGGAATAGCATCCAAGAATCCTCCCAGCACCACCTGCTCAGACTATTAAACTCCATTCCTCTCCCTGGCTTAGGGAGAGAACTCAGGAGAGTCCTGCCTCCTAGAACCCATGCTCTTACCACTAGGACTGCTTCCTTCACAGCTTGGCCTTTCCCTTCATCTGGGCTCCCCTTCCTTGCCCTGCAAGTATAGTGCTGAACTGTGGTGATGGAAGGGATCACCCACAATGTGCCCATCGATAAGGGTTACTATGCCCTGCTCCACATCCTCCAAAACCTGGACTTAGGTGGACAACACCCACCCATTACCTCATGAAGATTTGACTGAGCGTGGCTACTCCTTCACCACCACAAGTGGGGGCTCCTGGACATGAGGGCAGCTGAGTGGAGAAAAAAGACGTCTTGAGACTGGGGTGCCCTTCTGGGTCTGGGAGGTGTGTGTTGGGGGGGGAGGATTGGAGCGGCGGCAAGCAGACAAGATGCGATACCACCTACTGCCACTGGATGGGGTTTGGGTCTTGCAGCGTATGGACTGCAGCGAGCACAGGGAGGAGGTGCACTACAGGCAGCTGCAATGTGTTACCTCTCTCCCTCTATGGCAGAGTTCAGATTTCAGGGGGGCTCTATGGCAGGGCAGGCCCGAAGGAAGAGAACTGCAGGAGAGGAGCAGCACTTCCGTTTTCCTCTGCCTCCATTCCTGCAGTCGCAGCACATAGTTTCCCCGCCCTACCCCCCAATGCCCTAGACTAGCTGGGATTCTGGTCATGGTGGTCTAGAGCTATCAAAATTCAAGGCCTCTCCCAGCACTTCTCATCCACACTCCCATCCACACCCCATCTTGCTGCCCCTCTGCCTTCCTCCCAAGTTGAGCTGGGAGCCCATGGGCCAGGTGGTTAGCCATCCACTGTCACCTCTGGGTAAGTGCCCAGGCTCCTGTTTCATCCTGCTTGACCACACCTTGGGCTCTGGCTCTGCAGCCAACTGGGAGACCGTGTGGGACATCAAGGAGAAAAATCGGTTATCTACTTTTTTGTAATGAGTTCTTTGAGGTGTGTTGCTCATGTCCATTCCATTCTAGATGTGTCCACGCCCATGTGCACAGTCATCAGAGATTTTTGCTTTTGCAGTATCCCCTTTGCGTGATGCACCCATGTGTTGGTATATTAGGCACTGCCAACCCCACTCCCTCTCAGTTCCTTCTTTCTTGCAATTCTGACCGAGGGCTAGGGGGACTCGACATGACTGGACTGGACATGAGCAACACATTTCAAAGAACAACAGTTATGAAAAGGTAGGTAACAGTTTTCCCTTCATCCAGTGCTTGCTCGTGTTCATTCCATTCTAGGTGAGCCACAAGCAGCATCCTTGGAGATGGACTCAGAGTTCATTGTCTAGCTAGCAGCTTGCAGTACTGCTGTACCGAAGCCAGCACTTTCGAGGGCCAGCTGGGTAAGTGCGTAATGGGATGTGAGCAGCGCTGGCACTCAGAGAGTGCAGGGCCAGGGACAACTTCCCCCTCCGTCCAGGCACCACTCTGCCTCTTCCTGCCCCTGCTTCACCCTCATCCTACCCCCACCCCCACTCCATCCCTGCTCTGCCTCATCCACCCCAGCTCTGCACCCTTCTGCCTTCATTGGAGCATTTCTCCTAACCCCCTCCCCCCAGTCAAGTGATCTGGGGGATTACCAGGGAACCTTGCACTGGCAGCTGGGATCAGGGCCCTCTGCAGTCACAGCAGAGCTGGGAAGTGGAGCAATCTGGCCCCAGCCTGTTGCGCTCCCCAGAGCACAGCTCCCAGCCACATTACTTGGGGAACAGAAAGAGCTGGTGCCAGGTTGCTGTGCTTCCCACTGCTGCAGTGAAAAGGAGCAACCAGCTCGTTTGGGAGATGGCAGGGTGGGGCCTAGATAGAGGGGGAAGTTGTCCCTGGCCCTGCACTCTCTGAGTGGAGCAGGCCCTGGCCCTGCAGTGTGGTGCAGGCTGGGGCTGGGCTGCTCCTGACACTGGTGAGTGCAGGGCGGGGGAAGCCCAACTCCTGTTGCCAGTGCCAGGTCAATCCCACTGGTCGCCCTGGGCACTGCAGAACCCCCCAAAGCACCGGGTGCAGGGCGGCCGCCATGAACCCTCCTATGAATGTGAACGTGCGGATTGACAACCCGATGGCCACCCTGCAGATGTCCTGGCTAAGCACTTGAGCTAGGGAAGCTGAGCTTCCAGAGAGGCTTGCTCCCTGACTGAATGGGCAGTGACACTCACCAGAGGCGGCACCTTTGCCTGATCGTAGCTGCCGTGAATGCAGGCAGTGATCCAAGAAATTCTTTGAGCAGACACTGCGACGAACACTTGTGTCGACTTGCGGAATGGCTTGGTCCTGTCAATGTAGAAGGTCAGTGCCCTCCCGTCACCCCGGGAACGCAACCCGTACTCCTCTTCTGATTTGTGCAGCTTTGAAAAAAAGACAGGGGAGTAAATGTCCTGGCCCATATGAAACTGTGAGGCCACCTTGGGCAGGAAAGGCAGGTGCAGCCACAGCTGGGCTTTGTCTTTACAGAAGACTATTTAGGGCGGCTCCAAGGTAAGAGCCCTAATCTCAGAGACCTGGCAGGTGGATGTTATTGCAACTAGGAACACAACCTTCCAGGACAGGAGGAGGAGAGAGCAGGAACCCAGAGGCTTGAAGGGGGGGACCTGTGAGCCATGACAGCAGAAAATTAAGGTCACATGGTGGAACAGGGTCCCTGACGTGCAAGTAGAGGTGCTCAAAGCCTTTACAAAACTTGGCAGTTATGTCCCAGGTGGACTCCCCACCTCAAGTCCAAGGCATTGGAGACAAGGGTCAGTGACAGGGACGGAGCCCCCCCGCAACACTGATGCAGGATTCCACCACCATGTGAGTGACAACAGTACATGATCTAGGACCCTGACCACACAGTCCACATTGAGTCTAACGGTGGCAAGTTGTATGTGCCCATGCTCCATAAACATGAGAGCACAAGGGCCTGGTTCCACCAAAGTTCAGGGCCAGGTCTTTCCCCCAGCCCCATCTGCCACCGCCACATGCCTCCCCCAGTGCAAACCCAGCTCTACCTGTCCATTGGGCAACTTAAAAGGGCTCAGAAGCCCGATACCATCACCAGCAGCACTGTGGGGCTAAAGCAGCTTCCTGCCTGTCCACTCTGCACTGTTTCTGAATCCGGAAGTGACTGTTGGCAAATCTCTGCGGCCCCTGGGGTGGGCTATCTCTGCATGCTGCCCTGCCTTGAGTGCCCCTATGGCCAATGGGAGCTCTGGGGACAGTGCCTGCACAGGGGCGGCCATTTCAGATTTTGGAAGGGGGGGCAGCTTTAACCATTCCAGAGGGTAGTTAAGCACCTGAAAACTCCTGTGTTTTTTGCAGGTGATAATGTAGACATTAATTGGCAGGAACAGTGTTACTAATTTTCATATAAAGAAAAAATATAACAAATACCAATTAAAGCCATATTTTAAGTTTATTTGTAAATTTAGAACAATCAACAGCGAGATATTTCCAGTGCCAAATCTTGAGGTGTCAGTTTTGGAGCCTAAACTCAAGTTTGATACTTTGTACACTATCTTTAGCAGTGATAAATAAAATTTGCTTAAAATCTGCTTAGCCTTGCTATTATTGTTATTTTTCTAAATATCTTATAGTCCACATTGTGAAGAGGAAAATGAGATAGTTAATTTCATCCAGGAATGTTTAAAAGTAAATAAATTACTGAAAAACAAACACACTAGATATGAGCTAAAGAAAAGGATAATACCGTGGGCTCCATCTTGGCTGGGGAAAATCAGCAAAACCAGAATTGCCAGATTTCTACTGAATTAATAAGCCACAGTCACTTAAACAAAAAAAGTAGTGCAAAAGTAGCCTAATATATTTATTTTAAAAAATTTTATTACCACATTGGAATACCTTTAAAAAGAACCATTATCAAAAGTATAATTAAATGATGGATGTTAGCAGCATAGATCTATAGCAAACACATTTTGTCAGCCAAATCTTGGCTTCGGTTTATTTATGTGCACTAAAGGGTTTATGCAAATAGTTATGAATAAATACAAAGGACTGGAAGGAGGTTCCGTGTGTTGCTCTAAGGATTTGAGTATAAACATCACCTCCATGACACTCACTGGAAGTACTCAAGTTTGTGAGATTCTGCCATGCTCGGAAATGATAAAGAGTAAGTAAATAGGAGCTAAAGATGACATCAATTGAAAGAGGAGGAGGACATACAGCACACCAGACACACAACTAGAAAATGGCTGACAGCTTTGGGCAGCATTTCTTTGTATCTGCATATGTAAAAGACCAACAGTTCCTTAAAAGGTGTTCTGGGGAAAAGTCCTAGAATTAAAAAGTGCAATTGCCACCCTGCTGAGGAATCAGTATTTGTGTGTAGAAACAAAAGACAGGACTATGTAGCACTTTAAAGACTAACTAGATGGTTTATTAGGTGATGAGCTTTCGTGGGCCAGACCCACTTCCTCAGATCAAATCTGCTAACCATCTCGTTAGTCTTTAAAGTGCTGCATAGTCCTGTCTTTTGTTTCAGCAAGACCAGACTAACACAGCTACATCTCTATTACTATTTGGCTATGTCTAGACTGGCGTGATTTTCCTAAATTCCTTTTAACGGAAGTTTTTCCGTTAAAAGCATTTGCAGAAAAGAGCGTCTAGATTGGCACAGACGCTTTTCCGCAAAAGCACTTTTTGTGCAAGAAAGCCCCGATCGCCATTTTCGCCATCAGGGCTTTTTTGCGCAAAACAATACCGCGTTTTCTACATTGGCCCTCTTGTGCAAAAGCATTTGTGCAAGAGGGCTTTTGCCCGAAGGGGAGCAAAATAGCATTTCCACAAGAACACTGACAATCTTACATGAGATCGTCAGTGTTCTTGCAGAAATTCAAGCGGCCAGTGTAGAGAGCTGGCAAGTTTTTCCGCAAAAGCAGTTGCTTTTGCGGAAAAACTTGCCAGTCTAGACGCAGCCTTTGTGTGTAGCGATCTGTATAGGCCCTACCTGGTATCCTGACTCAAAACCCATTGTAGTAAAAGGAAAGGATGTTGTGAAGACCAGGACTTGAACAGGGTTCAAAAAAGAACCAGATAAGTTCATGGATGTTAGGTCCATCAATACTTATTAGCCAGGATGGGTAGGAATGGTGTCCCTAGCCTCTGTTGGTCAGAAGCTGAGAATAGGTGACAGGACAGGGATCACTTGATGATTGCCTGTTCTGTGCACTTCCTCTGGGGCACCTGGCACTGGCCACTGTCGGCAGACAGGATACTGGGCTAGGTGGACCTTTGGTCTGACCCAGTATGGTCATTCTTATGTAAAGACTCTCACAGACCAGTGGGACTAAATGGAAGAATAGCTGACCGCCCTGGGGAATTGCCATTCCTCAAAAAACTGGAGATCTGGAAAAAATGGGTACGTTTTAAGGGTAATTTAAGCAATGTTTGTGGTGTGACACCTCATGATTCTTTCTTGACAGCAGGGAAAATTCCCAGGTGGTCATTCTTTAGCAGAGCTGCTCTTGCAGTGAGGCACTGAAACAGCCAAAGCTGGGATAACTTGAATGTGCTTGGGGCAGCAGCCTCCTCCCCTGCCCTGGGAGGATCCTGCCTCCTCATGCACATTCACAAGGGGCTTGCTTCTCCCAGGCTTTTTGAAAAAAGTGCAGCAGAAACTCCCAGCCCTGCTAATGGGTCTGCCAGATAGATACACCTCTGCATTCCTGTTGGTAAAGCAAAGAATAGCCAGCCCCGGGGCAGGGGGAGGAGAAGAGTGAGCTGCCTTTTCAATCAGTGTGGCTGAGCATGGGAGGAGAGAGCTAAGAGAGGAAGAGCAGCATAGCATAGGTAGCTTTTGGCTGGCTGGTGAGGGGAGAAGAGTAAGCCCAAGGAGGTGACTGCTCACTTTTGTGTTTTGCATTTGCTGCTGCAGTTCTGTTCTTGCCAAGGTGGAACCAGTATCTCAGGAGCTCTGATTCTAACCCAGCAGCTCCTGATTTCAGCCAGGCGCCAAGCAGCAGTTTGCAATTGATTGGGTCTCATGTTATGCTTGATAAGGATGAAGGGGAGGGGGAGAGGAGTAAACAAAGAAAGCTGCCTGCATTGCTCTTACTCTGGCTAGAGGAGAGGCAGGAGACACTGTCCTGCTACGGTAGGAAATTTAGGGGGACTATAGCCCACTTCCCCCCCAAATGGCACCTTGCTGGCAGTGGTGCACTGAAACCCCCCTGACCCCTGCTTAAGAGCCACTGTCCAAGGAGGTGCAGGTCACTTATAGGAACCATCCCAGGTAAGCACTGGATCCCTCACCCCCTTCTGCACCCCAGCACCCTGTTCCAGCTTAGACCCCACACTCCCTACCCCCTTCCAGAGCTTTAGGCTGGTGTTGGAGGTGGGAAGGGAGTGGACCTAATCCTGGCACCACCAAAAATCCTGTAAACTTGGCAGCCTTGGCCATGAGGGTGAGGAAGGCAGACCAATGCCAGACAAACCTGCAGGGGCCTGAGGTAGGTCCGAGCCCCCCTTCAGGCTCAGAACAATGCCCTTTCGGTGACAAAGGCAGAGCAGTAGATACCTGTCAGCTGACTGACTCTTGTCAGACTGGTAAGGAGAGGGTGAGGATCAGTGCCTGCCTGAAGAGTACAGGGGAGCTGGAGACCAGCACTGTGACTGGGAACAATTCTGCACCAAGGGAGATAAGTGCCTCGGAAACCATGTAAGCCAGTGTTTCTTAAACTTTTTAAGACCGAGGAACACCAAACAATATTTTTTTTAATATGGAACACCAAGGAGTTTTTGTTGAGAGGGAAAAAATAAAGGGGCGGAGGGAAGGTGTTGAACAAACAAAAAAAAAAAAAGGATACCTGCCCCTTTAAGGGTGTCCATTTTGAACTCTGTTCTCTGTGGCACACCTCCGACTGCCTTGGAAACACTGACCTAGGTGATGGTGATCTGTGCCATGGTGAACTCTGGCCAGAGTCCTGATGGTACCTTGAATATGGGGATTGGCATTGTCGCTCCTGTGCCCCATGGCTTGGTGTCAGGATGCTGTATCTTCTATCCAGGGCCTGAGCATGCAGTACCAGGGCCTGAAAATGTGGTGATAGGGACTGATGCCTGTGATCCAGGGATCAGGACCACTCTGCTGCTTTAGGATCCCAAAACCAACTTGCCCATAGGTGCCAGGTCAGTTACCTGGTATGGCTTCTGCGGTGCCAGTTGGCCTACTTACTTTTTGGCCACTGGGTCTGCTTTGGGCACAGGTGACCCTACTAGAGGCTGAGACCCACTGCTGCTTCCAAGAGTCAGAGGGGGGTCCCTGGCTGAACTAGGGGGGTCCGACTGCAGCAGCACCCCTGACCAGCTCTAGGACAGGCATGCACATGGCCTGACACAGGTTCTTTGCCTGAAGCTTTCTTTTTCGGACCTGTACCCATCAACTTTGACTGCTTCCTAAATACTGGGGAGGAGGAAACAGTGAGAGAGGCTTCTGGTTCTGGTGGTGCGCTGTGCACCAAAGCTAAGGTGCCAGGAGCGGAGTCTAATTGAGAGGACTCCAAAGCAGGATGAAGTGCAGCCTCCCAAGGAGGGCCCTAAAGCAATATCCTGCTCTTTCCAAGTTGCAGGGCAAAAGCTTTTGCAAAGCCTGCACTTAATCCTTTCCGTAGGACTCCCCCACATACTTTAAGCAGCTCTCATGAGTCATGGGGGTCACTAATGGGCATCGGCTGACTGCATGACGAACATGGCTTAAGGCCTGGGGAATGGGGCATATCCCTCTCCAAGGCCAAGTCTCAGCTGGAACTCTACCACCTAAACAACTACTCTAACACTTAACTTAAAAGCTTCAGAGGGATAGCCGAGTTAGTTTGGAACTGGAAAAACTTAAACAACAAATAGTCTAGTAGCACCTTAAAGACTAACAAAACATGTAGATGGTATGGGCTTTAATAGGCAAAACCCACTTCTTCAGAGGACTGGAGTATTAAAAGTCCAGATCAAAAAATTATTGGATCTGGACTTTTAATACTTCAGTCATCTGAAGAAGTGGCTTTTGCCCATGGAAGCTCATGCTATCTACATGTTTTGTTAGTCTTTAAGGTGCTACTATTCGTTACTTAACTTAAATCTCAAAGTGCCTATCAACTAACAACCAAGGAGACCGAACAATGGACTGTAAGAACGGCTAATACTCTAACGTGCTGGGACCAACTGTCACGGGGTAAGAAGGAATAGGGGATCACCAGTGTGGGAAGGCTGTGGGGTGGTAAAGGATGCAGGTGCCCCAAAGCCTGGTGATTTAAAAGGGCCCTGGGCTCCAGACCACCACCGCTGCTACTATGGCAGCAGCATGGTCAGATTCAAACCATGGGTTCTGCCTGGCAGGGTAAGGAAGTGGCTCCTCACCCTACCATTTCCCCTCCCCCTGGCTGGGGAAACAGCAGCGCAGCAAAACAGCACTGCCTGGAGGCTTTTCCCTCGCTGCTCTGACTGGCTGTAATCATGGCCAATAGGAGGAGCAGGAGGCAGTACCTGAAAGCAGTGTGGGGACAGAGCCAAGAGCATCCCCAGGTAAGTGCCTTCCATTGCCTAGACCCCATTCCCCAACTACGCTCCTGCACTCTACCTCCCACCCAGATCCCCCACCTCCCAGCCCGCTCCTTCATCCCCCCTCCCGTCCTACGCCCTCCACTTCACTCCTGCACACGAGGGCTGAGTCTAGACTGTATTAGCAGCCGCTTTTCCGGAAAAACTTTCCAGCTGTCTACACTGGCAGCTTGAATTTCCGCAAAAGCACTGATGATCTCATGTAAGATTGTCAGTGCTTTTGCGGAAATACTGTGCTGCTCCCGTTCGGGCAAAAGTCTTTTTCCGAAAAACTTTTGCGCAAAAGGGCCAGTGTAGACAGCAGAGATTTGTTTTCCGCAAAAAAGCCCTGATCGCGAAAATGGCAATCGGGGCTTTTTTGCGGAAAAGAGCATCTCGATTGGCCACGGACGCTTTTCCGCAAAAAATACTTTTGCGGAAAAGCATCCTGACAATCTAGATGTGCTTTTCCGAAAGTGCTTTTAAGGGAAAACTTTTCCGTAAAAAAAATTTCCGGAAAATCATGCCAGTAGCCCACCACTTTCCCAGGTCCATCAATCCTCAACACACTCCTTCACCCTCCCTCCCACTCCAAGCCTGCTTTCTGGCAGCTCCACCGATTTAGAGTCACAATGGCACCATACAAATTTTAAATCAGACTTGCTTATTTATATTTCAGCTTTGGAGTGGCTCTGCTCAGCTACAGACATGGTGCATACAACCCGTGAGGGTGAAGGAGAAGAGGGACTTGATTGTACTGACACTATTTTCCATCAGTGGTGGTCATTTTAGGTGGTATCACTCTTGAGGGTGACAAAGGCACAGAGAGCAGAGCTGCTGTGACATCCTGAAGTTAGCCAAGCTCCTATGCTACTAGCATGTTGACTGCAATGGTCCATGCTGAAGTCATTCTAGACTTGTGGAGGAAAGTTTCAGTGATATCTCTCAGGAGGACACAAAGATAAATAGCTCCTCATGACCCTCCCTCCCATTCCTAGAGGGGAATGAAAAGCAGACAATTCTTATTTCTGTTGTATCATTCTCTACTATGAGTAAAATAATGAAAAGCAAATACCTGTGTCCTGCTAGCTTAGGGTTAGGCCAGGTGCCATTTTCACATTTAAACATCGTAAGGCAGAATGCATGCACAGGTTTACCAGAAGCTCCTTCCTTTGGATTGGTCTCATCTGCATTCAGCTAATGAGACTGGCTAGATTGCACTGGAGTCTTGGAACAGCTCTAGCTTGCAGGATAGCTGGACCCCCACCTGCCACGCATCCCTTCTTCTCAATGTTCACATCTGGGGTCTCTGTCTCCAGCTCCAAGGAGGTATTTACAGTTTTCTGTGGGGCACTGGTGTAGGTTTCTGCTAAATATGGCCTGAAGCTTATTATAAAAACAGCATGTCTACAGCATGGCCCCAGCTCAAATGTTGGCTGCCCTGCCATTGCGGTAGGGCTGGTGCAGGTTGTTCAGTTTCACACACTACTGCTGCTGACCAATGTTCCCTATAAGCTGAGCACTTGGGAAGCCACCCAAGATTCAAATGCTGCTCAGATGATTAGCAGAGTGTCCAAGGCTGGCAGCATGTGTTTCTATTAGTGGTGCACATCTGCACATGCCTTGATGAGTAATAAAAATTATTCTGCACATTGATAGAAAAAATTAAAGGGAACATTGCTGCCGGCCCATTGTACCCTTTTTGCCTGCATTCCCATGTGCTATCTGCTCATAGATGGCCTTGTTTCTGTGGCTTGTCCATTACTGTTTACACATGGCCTCTTCTCCCCCACAGGACCAGGGGATGCAGTATTTCCTGTCCAGTTCAAGCAGGAGTGCTTGTAGTGTATGCAGCTGGCACCGTCAATCGGGTAGTTGCACCCATCAGCGAGAGCTCCTACAGACATTCATCAAGCTGGGCAATCAGGAAAAGACATTTCAGAAATATTCAGAGGTTTTAAATAGGGATGTTGACATGCAGCTGACTATAAGATTAACCAATAAGCCTAGGCTTATTGGTTTATCTTGTCGACTACACGCATTTCCTCCCTGCCTCTTGCTGCCTCTGTATCAGAAGCAGCAAAGAGGGTAGCAGGAGTCAGTGATGGGGGGAGCTGGCTTCCCCCAGCTCTGGCTCTACGGTGTCACCTTCCCCTGCATGCTGCTGCCTAGCCTCTGTCTGCAAGGAGCTCAGACCCCTCCCCCCCAGAAAGGGGCTGCTGCTACTCCCCGCTGCAGCCTCTGTATCAGAGGCTGCAATGCAGGGCGCCAGGCAGCTTGGTCTTCATGGGGAGCTGGTTTTTAAACTGGCTCCTGCCTGGCACCCTGCACTGCTGCCTCTGATACAGAGGCAGTAGTGTGGAATGGAAGGGGGCTCCCTGGGAGTGGGGCCAGAGCACCCTTACTGCCAGCCCCGCCCCCAGGGACTATAGAATAGTTGAGTAACTGATAAGAATTCTTGCAGTTACTCAAGTATTCAATTACCCAATATTTAACATCCCTAGTTTTAAAGTGGTGGTGGGGGAGCTTCTGGTTTCTCTAATGCCTAGGCAGTGGAGTTTACCACTGTGACCAAAACAGCGTTAGGCAGGGTTCTCAAACCCAATTTACCTTAGGGCTGGTGCCAGTCCTCAAATCCTCCTAGCAAGCCAGGAAGGGCAGGAGTCTCCACATGTTCCACCCCTCTGCACATCTCCCAGCCCCGCCTGCCCCTTTCAGGGGATTTAACACCCCCTCCCCCAAGGGTTCCCACCACCACTGAAGCTTCCAGCTGCTAACTCTGCCCTGCTTCCAGCACATCTCTGTGGCCCAGGGTAGGTGTGTGCAGAGCCATCCCATCCATAGGTTGGTTTGGAGTCGCTGCCCTGGGCCCTGCATTTCAGGGGGGTGCCATGGAATCATCCCAACTGTCCAAGGGATGTGAAAGTCCCCCACACTCAGGTTAGCCCACAGGGCCCTGGTGGGCTGGGGCTGACAACAGGGATCAGACCCCCCAGCACTCACTACAGCAACAGGAGCCACAGGGAAGTGGAGTGACACACAAATTTGGCCCACTCTGCTGCCATCTCCCAAGCCAGCCAGGGAGCTGGGCTGCTTTGCTTCCCACTGTTGTGGTGAAGCAAAATAACCAGGCTTGAGAGGGAGGTGTCAGTGGAGACAAATGAAATAGGACATAACTTCCTAGCAGTAAAGGTGATTAAATACAAGAGTCACCAGGGAGGTGGTGGACTTCATCACATGGAGTCTTTCATAGGGGATTAAATCACTTAAAATGCCATGTTTTAATCTAGCTTCCAAGGCAAAAAAATCTACAGCTTCTGTGTACAGACTAATTCAGACTAAATCAGGGGTGGGGAACCTATGGCCTGCAGGCTAGATCCAGCCCCAGGCTTAATTTGAACTGGTTCATGACAAGTTTTTGCTCTGTGGGCTGGAAGCCCTGAGTCTTAAGGCTCAAGCATGGTGCATGCTGAATTAAGTGTGAGTGAGGAGTGGAGTTTTTTCTTCCCGTCCTAGGAGCACTGGGAGCACATAAGTAATGAGGGATTTGTTTTTTGCTTGTGTGGCCCTGGACTGATTTTTCTGTTGGCTAGTGGCCCCTAATTGAAAAAGTTCCCCCACCCACGGACTGGATGATCAGAGCAATCCTTTCTAGCCTCAGAGTGCACGAATCTGTATCAAATATGCAAGCTCTCCAAGGGCTGGCATCTCCTTTGCACAGACCTTATCACAGCAGGGCTGAGCCATCTAGCTGTTACCACTAACTTCTCTTCCTATCTTCCCCTGTTCAGTCCTCCCAAGTGTAAATATGCAGACTGTATAGGGGACTACATCCTGGCATCCCTCTCCATTTTCTAGCAGATGTGGATCAGCAAACAAAGAGTCTGATGAGGTGGGTCCATCCATTGTCCATAGGAAGTGCTTCTAAATGGCATCTTCCTGTCACAGCCATCAATTTCACCTTGGTTAGTGCTCGTGTGTCTCAGCCTATGCTCTCCCCATGACATGCAGCTGGAGCCACCTGCCATGCAAAGGAAATCAAATTCCAAGCAAACTATCACTCCCACAGAGGGCAGGTAGAAAGCAATCTACATGAAGTATTTAAATACCTCAATTTCCACCACATTTACCCTCGTGCAATGTGTGTTTGGGCCACGGCTGATTCCATTAGCACCATGTCTCCTCCCTTCATATCAGTTTTTTTGGTGTCTTAATGGAGCTTTTTTATTCATTAAATCCCCTCTCCCCATCCCCATCAAATAATTTATGGACAGGCACTTTCCTCCCTCCACATTGCATACACTGTACTCGCTCTCCTGTCCTGATGCAGGGCTCAGTTCTTTTTCCGGGCAAGGCCTCCTTCCTTGCCATCCAGCAGCTTGATTTACCTTCGGGGCAAGTTGTATGGTTGCTAGAAGACAGAAAACTCTTTTGATGCAGGATTGTCCACAAGACTGCCACTCAGAATGCCTGTCTTCCATTTGACATGTGCCACAGTTTCTTTCCCTTTCTGCACCTCAATTTTCCTGCCTGCCCTTTTGTCTACCATAGGGTTTCCCAACCTATGGGTTGGGACCCAAATATGGGTCACCATTCCATTTCAAAAGGGTCGCCAAGTGTCTCCCCAGGTGGCTCTGTCCTCCCTTCTCCCCCCGTTTTTGAATTGCCTAGGGTCACTAAGTCTTCCTGAATTGTCAAAATGGGTCCCCATCTGGAAAAGGTTGGGAACCGCTGGTCTACCAAAATGGTGAGTTCTTCAGGGCAAAGAACTGACCTGTTCACAGACTGTTTGCATTACAACAAAGCCTACTCTGTATCCATACAGAGACATAAAACAGGGCACTTTACACAAATGGTAATTGGTGATCAGAACAAATGTGACATGATTGGTTGGCAATAGTGGTAGTTTGGTCTATTTCCTGACTGTACCCAGACTTTACAAAGGTTAAAAGAATACAGAAATATAGAACAGAGGAAATCACTTTTTTTTGTACATGTCAAGTATAACAAGTAAACAAGCAGCTTTGCTTATGACTCTCACAATTTAGCTCCCATTCAACAGCCTGGGAAACCAGAAATGTTCCATTAAATTAACCCTCATCCACTAGAAAAGGGGAAAACTCCATTGCTGTGCCTCAGGCACCTGCAAAGAACACTCGTTAAGTGTACCCATAATTAGAAGTAGTGTGGCCCTGTAACAATTAAGGTCAGGGCTACTGCTGGGGTGAGGTGGGAGCAGCAAAAGGTGAAGCTGCCCCAGAGTCCAGCCACTTAAAAAGACCCCTGTCCAAGACCCCTTTCTGCCATTGCTAAGTGACTGGAACCCAAAGTGGTGTAGGCTAGGCAACACTGAAGGTCTGGCTGGGGGGCACTAACCCCAGCCCTGCTCCCATCCAAGGCCCTGCCCCTTTCAGGGACCCAGAGCCTGGCTCTCCTCCCCTCCCCGCTGCAACCTTGCCCAGGGGCCCAAAAAGTTCTGTCAGCAATCCTGCCAAAGGTGATTAACCACTGAAACAAATTTCCCTGGGACAGTGGTAGATTCTTCTTCTCTTGCCATCTTCAGATCAAGACTGGATGCCTTAATGGAAAACAAAGACTTTAACAACAAGTGAATTATTGGGCTTATTACAGGAATAACAGGGTGAAATTCTATTGCTTGTGCTATAGGAGCTCACACTACATGATCTAATGCGCCCTTCTGGCCTTACAAAAATATCTACAAGACATACTAATCTTTCTACCTGTAAATGCAGAGAGGCAATTTTAGTTTTAACATAGCTGAGAGAAAGATAAAAAACTGCATTTATAAAGGTAGGCAAACAGCTTTTATTAAGTTTAAGTGCCTCCAGTCTACAACTACTTTGGTCTAATACTAATTCCCATCATTTTCCTTAGCCCCCAGTAAGCAAAGGGTAAGAATCTCCTTTCAATATACTTCATGCATCCTACAATGCTTGCTGTCTATTCCATTTCATTCGTTCCCAAAATAAAAATAGTTAAATCTTTTTGTGGCTGATCTTTCACACGGAAACTGGGGAGGGAAAAAAAAGCTATTTTAGGAAAACATGGCATGAAACCTGAAACTACTCTGAACTCTGAAATTACAAACTCACTATGTATCTCAGAAGAAAAAGGTTTATGTAATTTGGGTCATCACTTAGAAATAAAATCCAGGAGTCCTGGCTCTCAGTCCCACTTTTCTCCAACCTTTAGGTCCCATTTCCCACCCACAGCCAGGTGTCCTGACCCCTGACCACCTGCTCTAACCATTAGACCCCATTCCTCTCCCATAGAGGAGAAGAGAAAGCTGGAATCTTGCCCTCTGCATTTAATATTTCCAAAGCACACCATCTCCTAAAGGAGGTGATGGAAACCAGGAGTACTGACTCTCAGGGGCCCTGTTCTAACACATTAGACCTCACTCCTCTCCCAGAGATTGGTACAACATGGAAGTGTCCTGATCCCACCCACCTACCCTCCCCCAATCCACTCAGGAATCAAGTTTTCTCTACCTCTATAAGCTTTGCTGCCCCACCCCTGCAGCAGAAAATACACCAGACATTGAACAAACTGTTTTTATTTGTAACGTACAAATAAAACCAATGCAAAAAGATTAGCTTTTTCCCTTTGATTCCAGTGAGAATAATTACTAGTTAAAAAAAACCCAACATCATCAGAAGTGAGGTTTTATTTTAAATTTTCCTTTAGAAACGGAAAGGGGAAAAAACGCAAATAAAATGACCTTACACATGCACACGCACGCAGAAGTCCCAACACATGATCAACGTAAAAAGTGAAATAAAGAGAGACAAGGCTTAGGGAAAAAACTTAACATGCCCTGCCCCAGTACAAATGATACAGTACAAACAGGTCAGCTATGTCTGTCAAACTAGACTTGGCATGAGATCCTACCTCAAAAGGTACCAAGAAGACAAACAAAAGTATAGATCAACTTGCTACGTCAAAGAATATATTCATTAAAGGGGACAAGGGAGACAGGAATTTTCTGAGGAGCCCTTTTTGTTTAGCCATAGTTAGAATAAACTGGAGCAAAAGAGGAAGAGAGGAGGTAAGAGTCCCTCATGTAAAAAGGGAATAAGGGAGGAATTTTCTTTAAAAAGAACAAAATAAAAAAATCGGGGTTGTTTTAGAACCTTCCACTCCTTCCACCTGTCTGTCTTTTCACAATGAAGAGAATGAGCTGGTAAAGAGATGGCTAAAGGAAAGTATCACACACTCACATCAATTTGCTTTGGGATCTAACTGGTGACTCCATTTACGATAGGCAGAGACAGTGGGGAGAGTAAGGAGACTGCCAAGAAGGGAAATTACTTTTACTTTTTTAAGCAGGCCTAACTGCAGCTAGTTATAAAATTCACCCACTATCACACATGCCACAGAGTAGTTATTGGGCTGTTATAAAAGGAGACTAGGTCAAGGAAAAAATGGCAAGGGAATCATTAAAAACCCTAGAATCCTTGTATTTGTTGGAATTCACTGCCAGGCAGAGAGCTACCCAGATTCAGCAAAGCTTCCCTATGTGGGAAAGTATCAGAGAACACGCTTAGTGTCAAGCAGGCACGAAGTGCTTTGACTGAGTTGGACTAAGGAGTCAAAATAAGGTTTAGACTGTACAGAGTCAAGTGTCTGGTCTACATAGTGCTAGATTTTTCAGTACAAATCTGATTGGGACATAGATGCCAAAACTACAGGCCAAAAGTTGTCAGGTTTCAAATTAAATTTCCCTATACAAAGTCTATGCAATTCTTAATGCAGTTTGACTCCTTCAAATGCTTCTGTGTTCTTTGATATTAATTAAAACCCAATATCAACAGAATGATACACGTGTCCACTGAAAGACAAATACTAGGTGCCAAGGAGTTAAAACCATCTTAGGATTTAGCTAATAAACCAGAGTCACAATCATCTCAGACATAACAGCAGAGGAATAGCACTAGATCAGGGATGGGCAATCATTTTTGCAGGGGGGCCACTTCATGAACTTTGGTTCATGGTCGCAGGCCGGCTCCACTTTCCACCCCGGAAGGGACGGGGCCTTGAGCAGTTCCCTCTAGACACCACACGTCCCTGGTGGGGGAAGGAGACTTCACGCACTCTCCAGGCTAATTGGGACCTGGGGGCAAGGGAGTGTGTGAAGTCATTTGCTGTTCAAAATGGCTGGTGGCTCCCTCTAGGTGCTATGCACCCCTGGCGGGGGAGGGAGCCACCAGCCACTTTGAAGAGTGAATGACTTTGCACACTTCCCCACCCCCAGATCTCAGATTGGCAGGATGGGCTGAGGGTGGGAGCAAATGGCTTGGCAGGCCAGATTCGGCCCGCAGGCTGCATCTTGCCCACCCCTGCACTAGATGCTCCCCATCCATGTGCCACGAAAATGCATCCTGCTTTGTAGCTAAAACGTGGTGCCAAAGTAATCCTCTGTCATTGATAATGTGGTGACAAGGCTTTGCTAAAGGGTGGGAGAAAGAGGGCTAATGTGGGCTGCTGATGCACCTTGTTAGAAAGGAGGAGGAAGGGTTTCTCATTTGGCTGAAAAGGGGATGCCATTCTGGTGGGGAGTTTAGCCTGTCTGATGGATAGGCAGGAAGTGGAAGTTGAGCACAAACAGAAGCTGACTTGCAGTTTATAGGGTCTTCAGCATTTAAGGGATTGTGATGATTTTGATTCAGGAACAGATGCTCCCTGGTTGCCAGCAGTGGTTCCTCTGCCCTCAGAGGCATAGAGCAGAGGGGCAGCATTTAAGCAGGGGGTGACAAAAGCAGCAGCAATCACAGATGGCTACGTAGAAGAGGATGTAAGCCCATGGCTGGTGTAAAGAGCCAGAAAAGGCAGCAGCAGTAGGGGCCTAAGGCTTTCATGTACAAGGGAGGCACTGAGGAGATGCAGCACCATCTGTCATGTCCACACTGCAGGAGAAGTCAGACATGAGAGAGAAACACTCTTAAAAGTGAGGCAACATTAAACACTGTAGCCACAAGCATTAACCAGACTGAACTGGTCAAGACAGGATGAGACAATCCAAAATAATCGCACTACTGAGATTGAATGCCTCTGACCTTGAGCAAAGTAGGAGATGTAGTGGTCATTAAGAAAGCATCTCCCATCAGTTTAATGACTGGGTGCATACTAAACACTGCCAGCAAATGAAACTGGACATTGCTGATGCAGAAAAAAAGTCTTAAAAATCCCTCATAAATGGGTGGAAACTTTCATGTCATTGTTGATCCCCTACAGCACAAACTGAAGGTTAATTGGTCTGCATTTGTGTTTGAAAGATGTCAGCCACAGCAAAGGGAGAAAAGTGTGCATGGGTCAGTAACATTTTCTACAGTGACTAGTTTATTTTTGATTCTGCCCATCTACAGAGGCCTCAGAGACCCGATGTTCAGTACTTTCTGCAAACAAGGCCTCTTTTCAGGTGTCTGAGTTAAGAATATAAATAGAGGTATACCCAAAATCACTAGTCCCTTCAAAAATCCTGGCTTCCATGCCCAGCAAATCTGAAGAGTGAACAGCAGGATTTATCCCATTTCTGCCCCAATCTCCCTTCAAAATGAACACTTCTGTTCGCTGAGATCTGAAATTGCAGGGTTGTGTAGGCCAAAGTTTAAAGCATCTTTCTCTCAAAGTGCAACTTGGCAGCGGTGGATGGATGCAAATGGTTAGAAAGAGAGAAGCAGGTTTCAAGGAAAAAACCATCCCTATAAAAACAAACAGGTTATTCCCTGGGCCTAAATAACATGCCTTTGTAGAAGAGCGATGGCTGGAATTTCACATGTGCCTATCAAAATTGTGTGTCCAATTCCCCCTGTAAATAGGATGTTTGACTCCCTGAAAAATCATGTCCATATTATGTTTCCATGCAGCAAGCCCTGTGAATGGTGGCTTTCAGAGCTAGAAAGTAGCTAGCTCAATTGGATACATTTCACAATTCCAACAGAGAACTCTCTCACCCCAGAAAGAGGCTAAATTGCAGCTGAGTTTAAACTGTCTAACTATGGCAGATAAAGCAAAGCACTCCTGCATCTAGACTCTGGCAGTGAAGTGCCGGGGCTGCCACAGGGCATGGGAGTCTGGGAATAGCGGAGATAAAAATGATTGATGAAGGGGAGGGACCAAAAACAAAGGAGCCTATACTGGACCAACTGGAAGATGGGATGGGCAAAGAATGGCAACACTTAACAAATGCATCAGATCTAACTGTGGAAGGTATTTGAAACTGGGTGTGCATGGCGCAACATGGATAGAGGTCCTACCCACTAGCAGGTGCAATACTTAGCGCAAGATGAAGTCCTACCCCAGCATGTGCAATGCAGGTAGAGGTCATTACTCCCCTATAGGTGCAACATCTGGTATGAGACAAGCAGAGGTCCTACTCCCCATGGCTGGAACAAGTATAAGTCTGAACCCCCCAATGGGTGCAATGCAGATAAAAGTTCTACTCGGAACAGAGGCACCTGATAAGATGAAGACAAAGAACTTTACCACAACAACTGCTCTGAGACAAAGGAGATTTAAAGTCCCGTCGACTCCAGCTGGGCCCCACCAGGAGCCCCAAAGTGAAGATGCCAACACACCTCATTGAGGTGAAAGGTGCCCTCCTACTCCCTGGCTCAGAATGGGAAGCCATGCTCTGAGGAAGGGCAAAAGGCATCTGCTGCAAAAAGGAACTTGCTGCTGTTCCTACTGAAAGGGTTTGGATTTGGTATAAATAGAGGCTGGAACTCAAGCGGTGAGCCACTGGCCTGCCCTTAGGTGTATGGGAGACGAGAACTGTCCTCCCCCATGGAGTGGGGTGGGACTTCTGTGAGTAGCTTAAGAATAAAAAGGAGTCACAGACTCCATGACTGTTTCTTATCCTTGAGAAGAAAGAAAAAGTTAGAGAGAGGCCTTAAAAAAAAAAATCACAAGATTCAGACCGTTTCTACCACTGACTGCTTTCTACAACCTCCCTTCCATTAAGTCAACAGACCATGGCTGGTCCTACATTATGGATCCTTTATGCTAACCTGATTCTCAACATGTTTCCAGTAGAGCACTAAGTTATGTGACTTGTTCCAGCCAGCACCGGTGTGGAGAAAGCCCTTCTCCACCCTCTCCTCCTTGGGTTATACTCAGCCAGAAAGATTTTGTGCTTCCTAGCACATGCCAGCCACGTATTGTAAAGTGTTTACAGACATTAGCTGGGTCAGTACAATCCTGATGTTACAGATGAGGAAACTGAGGCACGGAGAAGAAAAATGACTTGACTGGGGTGTCTGCAGAACACAGAAGTTTCCAGCTTAGACACATGCTCTAACAGTGCAGAGCAGCCACTGCAGAGAGGATAGGGCCCTCACATGAGATCTGACTATTACTGATCACACACAGTCAGTACAATCAAGTAAGCCCATTACCACTGCTAGCTCCCTCAGCCTTACAGAGCTCCCAGTTCTGCCTTGCTTCAGTGGAGAGCACGCGATAGCTAGAACACAAAAAAGCAACAGGACTGTGGCATGACAGCCTCGGACTGAAAGCCAGTGCTCTTCTACACTCAATCCTTGACTGCTACATGTAATTGGCAGGCCATGGGCATTTCAGCTGAGCCACAAATGTTCCCAATGCACTGATCTTACAATCCATTTCTATTTCTTTTTAGTACTTGGTACCAACTGCAGGGAAACAAAAACATGAAACAGACTCTCCTTGCTCTAGCAAAGAAAGTGAAAGCAGTTTTGCTCACAAAGTTGTTGGGGTGTGTTTTTTCATCCATCTTAAGATCCCAAAAGTTACAGGCTGTATCTTACATTTTACAGCCAGGAAGAGCTGGAAATTGCCCATCAATACCTGAGCATGACTCTCTGCATTTCTTCTGCAGAAGCCATCACCATTAAGGTGTTACAGGTGTTACATGGAACCCTGAACTTGGGACCCATGAGGGTTGAGTGAAGCATAAAAACATTCTCAAAGGTTCTAAGATATGCCTGGGTTATTTTTGGCTCAGAATCTTGTATTTGCATTGTAATTGGTTCTAAAGCTCTATGGAGCACCTTGGGAAAGAACAATGTTAATCCTCAGATGGTATATGCAGGGATTGAGACGTGGGTAATAAAGCCATGTCATTGCTCTTGCTCCAAACCATTTACATCTCGTAGGTTGAATGGAGGGATACTGGGGGAAAGAGAAGCTACTGGCTCACTGTCCTCATTGCATGCCCCGCCGCTTCCTTAACCTATGCTTTGAAGTTGCTTTCATTTAGTGTCCTCAGATTGACACGTCTGGTGCTTCCTTTCTGAGGTCACAGCACTAGGTCCAAGAGCTGGATAGGACTTTGATTTCTAGTGCCTCCTGCACAGAGGAGAGCAATTTCATCCACGCTCCGGAACGTGGTCTAAGTCTCTTGACTGAGAGGCAGGCAGTGGCCTATCTTAAGGAGTATGTGAGGATGGGGATGGCAGGGAAGGAAGATGAAGGTATGTGTTGTGAGAAGGACTACACAGAGGTGGTTCAAACTCAGTGGCAGCAGCCTCCACAGTGGCTGCCCGAGTGAGAGTGCTGGCTCTCACCAAATTTAGTTCTTCGGCTGAGGATCTCATAGGAGCAGTCATCCCCGCAGCAGCCAGACATGCTGGGCGAGGTGTCATCAATTTCAAACCTACAGAGGTACAAAACAAAGAGAGAGAGAGAAGCTACTTCCTAGCACCTAGGAATTTAGGAAACAACTCATGTTAGAGACTGCTTAACATTAGTTACTTTCAGTTAGCATTAGGGATCTTGCCCTGACCTCTGCCAATGGTACACTTACTGGGTTATCTAGAGCCATTGCACTCTTCTCTGCATTAGCCTCAATTCACAAAAAGGAATCAGAGTATAGATTTCTGCCTACTTCTGCATTTGATGGATTGTAAAGGTGAGGTCCTGCACTCATAATGCCCTGGTTCAGTCTACTCTCAATTATCCAAATAGCATGGGAACACAGATTTTATTTGGCTAATCAGAAGTTTGGCTAATCAAGAATCAGGAGCCATTCAGCAGCAGGCTGGGAACTAGGGATCTGAATAGCTAACCAGTAAGCATTACAGGGTAATGCATACCAGTTACAATTAGCCGGTGGCCCAGCCAGGCTGGACCAGCCCCCCATCCATCCCTGTGGGCAGGAGTCACTTCAGTCCAGCCAGCCCACCATGCCATGCTACAGGCTGCTCCAGACCAGCTGGGCTGGAACTTCCCCTTGCCTGACCCATTTAAGTGGTTAACTGGTTAAACATTTGTTTAACTGGTTAACTGATTAAATGGCATTTTACATCCCTACTGGCAACTCCTCCCACACTGGGAATTCCTCCTTCTCACAGTTCTGGCTGGGGGGTGTGGGTGTGTGTGTGTCTCTGCTCTAGTCCACAGTTCTGGCTGGGGGGAGGGGGGGTCTCTGCTCTAGTCCACAGTTCTGGCTGGGGGGAGGGGGATCTCTGCTTTAGTCCACAGTTCTGGCTGGGGAGGCCTCTGCTCTAGAGCTGCACAGGGCTACCTGCACTGCTGCATGACCAGTGATCCTGGATCCCTATAAGCACAAAAAGAGGAAGGGGAGACAGAGAAGAGACCCCATCCAGCCAGGACTCTGCTCTTTCCACCAGGACCACAGCAGCTTCTTCCACCTGCTTATAGGGATGCAGAGATCATGTACCACAGGCCCTGTGGCAGTGCAGGAAAACCTCTGCAGCTCTGCTGTCAATCACTCAAGGGACAGTGGTACTGGAGAAGGCTCCTTGTGCTGTCATAGGAGCCATTCAGCAGCAGGGTGGCCTCAAACTGGCTGGATGCGCCTCCTCCTAGCCAGGGATCTCTGCTCTCTTATATGATCCTTGCATTATCTAAATCCCCTCCTTGTCCTCCAGCATGGCATACACAATGGGGAATGAAAACTGATGGAGAAGAGCAAAACACTGTTGCTAAGTCTGAAGTGATAACAAACACATCATCCAAAAAGAAGCATTTGAGTGTGGCTGCATCCAATTTTAGTTGGCAAATGTGTTTCTTCCCCTCTCACTTTTTTCTCTAGGCAAGAATTACCTATGAGATCCAAGAACCACTCTAAAGACAATATAGTTTTAGACAGTATGACCCTACAGAAAGGGCACAGGACTGGGGGATGGGGAGAGACTGGATCTATTCTCAAGTCATTTTCCCTCTTGGTTCAACTGTAAAACGGGTAGTCATGGTTAACTATGAGCTTTGTAGATTAAATGTGCTAGAGAGTCAGTAGCTAAAATAACCCTCCTCTTCACTACAGGGACAATAAAAAGAAAGCTCAAATGACAAGGGAACAAGCGTTGGCTATAACTTATGCAATTCAGTTCCAATGGAGCTACTTCTGTAACTTGGGCTGGGAGGTAGCTTACAAGAAGGGCTGCTAGTAAGCAAGGGAAGCAGAGAGACTTGAAAACCCACCTCTCTATGCTGCCTTTAAGTAGTGAGTAGATGGCCAGGTCCTCGTGCACCCGTCCTTATCACCACCACCCATTCCCTTCCATCCTAGTCTACCGTCCCCACGGCCTCTCCCCTTTAGCGTTACGTTGCCATAGCACTGAAAGACAGTTGTGTGAACAACGTGTTACAAATGGAAATGACGGAGCAGTCAGTGTCCATATTAAATAAATAACAGGCTATCCCACCGACCTCCCCCCATGGAAAGCAGGAAAACCAAAATTAGGGTAAGTTCCTTACTGTAACGCTTCTCTGAAGAATTGATAGGCCCCATGATTGTGTTTAAATACTGTTAGCATGACTTTCTTCATCTGTGTGCTGAAAGGCAAGAGAAAGGTACAACCGTCAGAATCAAAGGAATAATACAAAAGAAATCTAAGGGATACTGACACCTAAGGATCCTGAGGTGAGCTGGAAGCCTCCAGGCAGCTGCTGGGCCCCCCTGTGGGAAGCTTAGAACACAGCCCATCTGAGATTGGGTAGCCAAATGGGCAGTCAACCTGGGAGCAGGGAGCCAAGTGGGCACAATTCAGCTCAGAGCTTGGAGCCCAGGCAGCAACTGTACTGGGAGAGCTGTGACTTGGGGGGGCCATGTGGCTCTGAGTGGGGTGGACACAGTCTGGTTGGGAGTAGGGAGCCTATGGGACAGTTGGACCCCACCTGCTCCAGGGGTGACAGTCCAGTGTTCTTGTCAATTTCATGACTCTGTGGTAGAGATGTGAAGTTGACAAGAGAGCCAACTTCTGATATAAGTATCAGTGTCCACACAGACCTTGCATCACTTTAACACCACCTCATAAGCCCTGTGCTTCTTGTGGAAATGGAGTTGTCAATGTAGTTGGGTACTTATATCAGCAGCAATAAGGTGGTAGTGTGTACCCTGACATAATTAGGTCAATGTAAGCTGCTTTATGTCAACTAAATGCTGTAGTGAAGACCAAGCCTTAGTCACTTTTAATCTTATTTTTCTGTCAGTTCCACTTCCAGGTTCCCAGGACGTGGCACCATTCCGCTGGGTAGAGATTGGGCTCCAAATGCAGCAAAGCAACATTTCAGGGACTGACCTGTTAACACTTATATGCCTGCTAAACTTTGCACATGAAAGTTGTCTTGTTGACTTCAGCAGGACAACTCAAAGACAAGATATAGCTAAGGCATGGTCTACAGTCACTTAAAAGTTTTAGATAATAAGAACCAAAAAAGTGCCACCATAGCTTAACAACAAAGTAAAAGAAGCAGAGAGAGATAAATACGCATAGTTCAAAGAGTGGAAGTTAAATCCTAGTGAGGAAAATAGGAGCAGAAACTCTGTCAAAGTGTAAGAATAAAATTAAGAAGGCCAAAAAGGAATCTGAAGAACAGCTAGCCAAAAACTCAAAAAGTAATAAGCAATTTTTTTAAGTATATCAGGAGCAGGATGCTAAAGGAGCAGTCAAGGATGATAAAGTCATTGTGAAGAAACTAAATGAATTCTTTGCAGCGATCTTCACTGCTGAAGACGCGAGGGAGATTCCCAAACTCAAGGCATTTTTTTTAGGTAACAAATCTGAGGAACTGTCCCAGAGGGTACGTCTACACTTGCCCCCTAGTTTGAACTAGGGAGGCAAATGAAGGCGACTGAAGTTGTGAGCAAGACACGAGAAGTCATTCTTCCGCTCTACTCTGCGCTGGTTAGGCCTCAATTGGAGTACTGTATTGTGTTCAGTTCTGGGCACCGCATTTCAAGAAAGATGTGGAGAAATTGGAGAGGGTCCAGAGAAGAGAAACGAGACTGATTAAAGGTCTAGAGAACATGACCTATGAGGGAAGGCTGAAGGAATTAGGTTGGTTTAGTTTAGAAAAGAGAAGATTGAGGGGGGACATGATAGCAGTTTTCAGGTATCTAAAAGGGTGTCATAAGGAGGAGGGAGAAAACTTGTTCATCTTGGCCTCTGGGGATAGAATAAGAAGCAATGGGCTTAAACTGCAGCAAGGAAGGTTTAGGTTGGACATTAGGAAAAAGTTCCTAACTGTCAGGGTAGTCAAACACTGGAATAAATTGCCCAGGGAGGTTGTGGAATCTCCATCTGTGGAGATATTTAAGAGTAGGTTAGATAAATGTCTATCAGGGATGGTCTAGAAAGTATTTGGTCCTGCCACGAGGGCAGGGGACTGGACTCGACGACTTCTTGAGGTCCCTTCCGGTCCTAGTATTCTATGATTCTATGAAGTTGCTAACGAAGCGCGGGATTTAAATATCCCGCGCTTGATTAGCACAGTCGCGGCCAGTCGCCATTTTGGAAATTGACTAGTCCGATTTAACTTGCTGCGTATAGACGCGGTACTCTGAGAAAATCCCTTAACTCGAATTAACTGGTACTCCGAGAAAAGCCCTTCACTTTAATTAACCAGTACTCCAAGCCTGCCCTAATTTCTGCACCCTGCACACCACCAGCCCCCTGCCCTGAAAGACCCGAGCAACACCAGGAAAATCTAGTGCATAATCACAGGGGAGCACTCTGTCTTGGGCAGCTATTTATTATAACAGGTTGGGAAGTGATTTTCACCAATATATTATTACACCAGTACAATCCCTAATGTGGACAGGTGCAGTTATAGCAGTATAAAGTTGTGTTAAACATTCCCTTGCTCAGATAGGAATAGCTGTACTGGTATAAGCACTTTTAAACCAATGTAACTGAACCCACACTAGGAGGGTTACATCACTTTAATTACACTAGTATAGTTAAATGCCAGGGAACTTGTGTATGTAACAAGGCATTATGTGTTTGCAAGACACAGATCTCAGACTACAAATGTTATTTATACAGCCGAACACACTCTGACAACACATGATTTGTTCACTGAATCGTTTTTCCTAATATTTGGTTTCACACTTTTTTTTTTTAATTGTGAGGGTGATTAACTTTGGAACACGTTACCAAGGGAAGTGGCAGATTCTCCATCTCTTAACAGATTCAAGACTAGCTGCCTTTCTGGAAGAATTTTTGGGCTGAATGTAACTGGTACCTGGTTGAAATGCTCCAGTCAGTGCTAGGGATGTTAGCGTGTAGTCGTTTATACAATTAACTGATAAGCCTGGGCTCATCGCTTAATCCTAACAACTACACACAATCCCTCCCTTTGCTGCCTCTGTATCAGAAGCAGCAGCCTCTGATAGAAAGGCAGCAGGCACAAGGGGGACAGGCAGGAGCCGGTACATGCAAGAAGCCAGATTTCAAGCCCGCTCCCTGTGTATACTGGCTTCCATGCAGCCGCCTCCCCTGTCCCTGCATTGCTGCCTCTATATCAGAAGCAGCAGAGCGGGTTGGGGATGGGGAGAGACAGGCAGAAGCTGATACGCATGGGGAGCCAGCTTTTAAGCCAGCTCTCCGCATGTACTAGCTCCTGTGGAGTCGCCTGCCCCCTGCTTGCTGCCTCCTACAGAGACAGCAGTGCAGGAGAGAGAGGCGGGAGCCAGTGCTCAAGGGGGGGTGGTTATAGCTGTCCCGGTCTCATGTTTGGTTCTTGTTCTGCCTTTCTCCATAATGCTAAAGGAACTTTTGGTACCCCACATGTTCCCCTTAATCTTCTTTTTGACAAATAGACACTTTAAACTGAAGGCTATGAAAGTGACAATTATTTCAAGTTAGACTTTACATGCCATGTAGAACTGCAACTCACCTGTTCGCCATGAGTTGCAGAATCTGTATGAGAAACTTGCCAAGACCTTTTCTTCTGACTTTGCTTTCCAACTGCACTTCATAACTGGGAAAAAAGTGGGAGGGGGGAGTAAATTATACTTTGTAACATGAAGTTTTAAGATCTTATATATGCGGTCAGAAAATGTGCAGGCATCACACTAGCAATGTTTATGCATACCCATACATACGTGTATTGCTCAAATTCTTCACATCTTTGTTCTGCAGACATTAGCAGATGCAAAACATAACTTGCCTCCTAACACAGAAAAAATCCCCCATTTAATTTACAATACAATTCACAATTGCTTGCTATGCACTCATTCCAGCTGATCTCATCATCCCACTCCCATCGCTGTTGGGGTGAGACCAGCCTTTCTATAATTCTGTACTTCACCTAATTTCCATCTCATCAAGTACCTGAGCCAGAAGTCTCTCTTGAATGTTAAACCAGCCTTGCAGCCCACATCAGGCAGCAGCCGTATTTTGTAGTTTGTGGCACACTGAGGGGAAGGTCAGCAAATTGCCAAAATTAGAAGCCAGATTTCCCAACTCTTAGTTCTATGTCTAAGACAGTGATACTCTGTCCTCAGTGGTTCAGGAGCTAAATAAGTGAGCAACATTACCCAAAAGAGCCACAATAGTGAAATCATTGTTCTGGGGTAGGGATGTAAAATCCTGTTTAATCAATTAACTACTTAAATGAGGGCAGCAGGGGGCTGACAGGGCTGGAGCATCCTCTCACTGTGGGCAGCGGCTGCTCTGGTTGGGCTGGAGTGTCTCCCCTTCCCATGGTGTGGTGGGCTGCTCCAGCCAGCTGGGCCCCTGTTAACCAGTTAACCATTGACATCCCTATTCTGAGGTGAGCCTGGGATGAAGGGGTTCAATATGCAGGTTGCCCCAGGGAGAGATGACTACCCCAACCCTCACTCACTGCAGAAGCTTAGGGATAGATGACAAGTGCCTCTCCATGGCTGCAGCAAAGGGCACAGCCGTGGAAGGGATGCATGTTGCCCAGCTGTGCCACGTCCAAGTTCGTCTGCCCCTTGTGGTCCCTAGCTAGAGTGGGGAATGCAGCAAGCTCTGCACTTTCCCCTCCCTTTCATCAGGGAGTGAACAGCCAACAATGTTCCCATATGAACGGGGGGGAAGGGAAGCCTCAGCCCCCCTCCACCCTCCCTAAAGGGCACCTGGGGGAGACTCGGGGCTGCAGCCGTCCTGAACTGGGGATGGGGGGGCAGGTGGGCACCCCCAGCCAGCCCATTTCACCTACTTGGTGATTCTGTCTCTTTTCTGTATGGCTTTATGAGAAGCAATCCCACTCCAGGCACATCCCATTTTCCTGGCACAACTAAACCCTTATCTTGTTTTAAGTTATGATAAGAGGAAGCTGTATACCGAATTTGGTGGTCCTAACTTTTACTGTTTAGGAATTCTTGAACAGACAGAATCTCTCAATGGTATGTTTAAACAGTATGACAGAGGGAATGTTTAGGTTTTTACATCTCTTATATATTTGAGTGTCTGTCTGTGTTTGTCTCTCTGTTCAAAATCTCCTCTTAAACTGTAAGAGCTGGGACCACCAAATTCAAAATACAACTTCTTCTTATCATAACTTAAAGCAAGGCAAGGGTTTGGTTGTGCAAGGAAAATGGGATTACTTCACATAAAAAAAATAAAGAAGAGAGACAGAATCACCGGGCAGGTGCAAGGGCTGGCTGAAGGTAAGCTCCTCTCTGTCTAGGACTTCCCCACACCCGAGCCTCCCACCCCCTAGATTCGTATGGGGACATTGCTTCCTGTTCCCCTTTATCAGGGAGCAAGGGAAAAGTGCACAATTTTCTGCATTCCTTACTCTGGCTGGGGAATACAGGGGGAAGATAAACTGTGCAGAGTGGCTGCCCTGGCCGGCAGGGCCAAGTGCCACACGCAGGGTGGCTGCTCCTACAACTGCATTCTCATCCCTCCCCACTCGGCAAGAGCCTCCTCTGGCCTCCAGCTGCTCCCAGTCAGCAGGTACACACATTATGATGATGTATTATTAAGTGCATAGGAAAATATGAACGTGTCAGCATTGTCAGACTTGTAAATACTGCCTCTCTAATTCTGGTGCAATTGAGGCAAAAGGTTTGGACTGGAGAATACCCTTTAACAAGTATCAGCAACTATTTTGTTTTTTTTAAATGTGTGCGTGCAGCAGTTTTTCAAATTCTTGTTAACCATCATGTCCCCCTTCGTTTGATTTGCCTGATATACCATGGGCTAAAATTACCGTAACGAATATGCAAATATAAACATTAATTAATTACCATAATGAATATACAAATATTTCCGTGCTGGTCCGCCAATGATTTTTTAATGAATTTGCCAGTCCGTGGTATAAAAAAAGTTGGGAACCACTGATCTAGCTGATGGGGCTGCACTGGAAATCAGATAGATAGAGAAGTCTACTTCTGGCTTTGGCACTGACATGCCCTCTTCTCCCTGCTCCCTCTCTAGGTTGTTCTTGACAAGAGATCATGCTGTGTCAAATCACTTCCCTACTCTCTCTCTCTCTCTCTCTCTCTGTTTAAAGGAGATGAGCAGAAGGCAATGCTTGTTCCTAAAACAAAGAGAGCAGGTGCTGGGACACATACCAGTACAGGACTTCATCCCCACACTCCACGTCAAAGCGGAAGTGTGAGAATGCTACAGGGACAGAGCTATCTTCCCAAGCGATCAGATACCAAGCTCTGTCGTCTGTCATCTCCTCCCGCTTCTCACGGTCTTTCCAGCCCCATTCACTCTGCTCGTACCTGCAGACAGGGAGAAGAGGAACAATAGCATTCAATGCTCCTTCTGTAGAAAGCATGATGGGTTTCAGCACTCTCGTCCCCTTGCTGCTTGCGTACACTGTTCTCAAAATCTCTCTTGATGTTCCCTTCCAGCTACAGAAACCCAGATGAGAAGGTACATAGGTTTCAAGGCCAGAGGAACCATTATGATCATCTAGGGCACTTCTAGACAAATGCTTACTGCAAGATAATTTGGGGTGCAAATATACAGCACTCCAGCAGGCCACACCCTACATATCTGTGCAGACTCTGTTACTGCACACTAAAAAGTTTCCTAGTGCATTTTGATCTACTTCTGTTTCAAACTGCATTATTCAAAGCACACTAGGGAACTTTTAGTGCACTGCAGCATACTGGAGTGCTATAGATTTACACCTTTGTTTGCCTTGTTCATCTAGATATACCCATAGCCAGACCTCCTGCACAACAAAGGGTAGAGAATCTCACCCACAGATTCCCACACACAGCAAAGTTAAGAATGTATAATTTTTAGTAAGAGACATGTGATCTTAATCTGAAAAATCCAAGTGATAGAGAATCCACAATATCACTATGTTATTTTGCTGGTTAATCATGCTCATTCCCAGTTCTAATCTCCCTTGTTGCCTTTCCTCCTGAGATAATACTGTTAAAAATATAATGGGCTCGCTATTCTGATGTCCCTGTAAACCTCATCGCATGAGAGTTAAGGGATGTTTCGGATTAGTGATTTATTTTGAAATTACCTCGAAATAAGCTACACTATTTGCATAGCACAAATTGCATAGTTTATTTCGAGGTAAGGGTGCTGTGTAGATGCATTCAAAGGGACTATGATTGGTCATCTAGTCCAGTCAGAATTCAGTCTCGAATGAAAGGAAGGACATCTGCCCCCATGCAAGGTTGATCAGAACAACACAACAAGCACAGCCAGTGGAACTGAAGCTATTTTACAATAGCCTAGGAAAGCATCTGCCAGGATGTGTGCATTGTGGAAGGGGACAGGACTTCTTCACTATATCCCCAAGGGCTGGTGTTCAGTTCTCATTGGTAGCCTTGAAGTTGGGGAGGTTTTACTTCAGTATCTGTGGCTGCCAGAGAGCCCTCAGAAATCTTTTCAGCACCAGCTTGCCCCAAGAACAGGGTCCCCATTTTGTCTTGGGACTTACAGAGTTTGCATATTTGTTTTGGTTAGTTCGAAAGCCCAGTCAACTGTAGCCTGGTTCATGCCCGACACTCTTTTACACTCGATGGAAACGTTTAAACTGTGGAGAGAGAGATGGGAAAGCAGCATTTAGCACCAGGCAAGCACCAACATACTCAAGCAATTTCAGCTTTTTTTTAAGATGGCTGGCTGGTCAGACTGAACCAGGGATCTCCAGAGTTCAAAGCATTAGCTATTACAACTTGAGCTCAAAACCAAAAGCTTCCTAGCTAGGGCTATAGCAGACACCCCTCTGTGCAGATTAGGCATACAAAAGGATCTGTAAAACACACTCACCAGTGGGTCACACTAACTGTACAGGAAAGCCTACCCAGCCACAGATGATGAAGAGGGCATTTGTATCCTGACCTCAGCTTTACACACAAGCAAGAGACGTTTCTGTTGAATTTACGTATCTAAAAACACCCAGACACTGTACTATCCTAGCACCAGGAATTCAGCCTACCATTATGGGCATGAAGATGACAAAAAAGAGCCAGGTAGACAGAGGCTGGCCTCATGCTGGAATTCAGGAGACCGAAGGTCAATTGCCAGTTCTATGGCAGACTTCCTGTGAGACGTTGGCCAAGTCACTGAACTTTTCTGGGCCTCAGTTCCTCCCGTCATAATGTGGGAAGAATAATCCTTCCTTTGGTTATTCAGATTGGAAGCTCTTTAAGATACAGATTGTATCGTCTCACGGGGTCCATGCTGACCCCATCCTTCATTTGGGGCCTTACAGGACTAACATACCACTAGTAATTAAAGTCCCAACATATCCACTGCCTAGTTGAATCTACTTCTTCCCACAACTGAAACCAAATTATCTCTCTCTATGCTGTAACCTCATCTTTCACAGAAAATGATGGGCATTAGCAGACAAGGCAAATACTTTGTGTTATATTTTCCTTCACAACCTGTTCTAGCATCAACAGTGGCTTTATCTTCCCCTCACTACCTCAAAGTTGCTCAAAAAACTTTATTTTTAGTAGCTATATTATGGTAGGATCTAAAGTGCACATTCATACAACTGGAACTAGGATGGGAGAGCCTTGTTGTGCCAGGTGCAGCACAGGCCCATGGTAAGAGAGCCTCTGCCCTGAAGAGCGTGCAGTATAAACAGGTAAAGCGTGGGGAAGAGAAACATGAGGTACATAGCATAGAAGGGACTTTCCTGAGGTCAGAAAACAGGACAGTGGCAAATCTGGGATTAAAGTTCAGTTGGTTCCAGTGCATTGCCTTAGCCACTGGACCATGCTGTTGTGAAGGAGTATGTAAGGAGCTCACCCATTCCTGTCGTATTTCTTGAACACTGGGAAGGCTTCTAAGGGGTCTCCAAGCTACAGGGGGAAAAAAAAAGAGAAATCACACCATAGAAATTGAAATGTTAATGCATGTGAAGCAGTCAAGCTACAGAATGATGCTGGGTGAATACTGGGTGTCTGCCTCTGCTTATGAGTCTCCTCCTTTCATAGCTTTAAGACTCTGTTTTACCATGTTTCCTGAAATGCTCTGAAGGATTGCTAGCCCTCTTGTCTACATGAGGCACTGATTTCTTGAAAGGGGAAGAGGAAAGGAGATTATAGCTGTTTAGAAAAAACAAGAGAGGAGCTTTGTTCTTTCAACAGATCTATGTTCAACTAGCAATGTAATAGTGTAGTCGATTAAACAATTAACTGATAAGCAGGTGCTTATTGGTTAACGCTATTGGCTACATGCAATCCTCCATCCCCCACAGCTTTTCAAGTAAATTTTGTAGCGGTCTGGCAAACAGGCTGGCTCAGTCTGGATCCTGGCAGCAACCCCTACTGCAGCTCTACATTAGAAACACTTTAAGAGCCGGTGCACAGGCAGACTGGTTAAGTCCTGGCTCGTGCCCAGCATCAACCCCCACTGCAGAGTGCTTCTAATGCAGAGCCACAGCAGGGGTAGCTGCCGGGACTTGACTCGAGCTAGGACTGAGCCAGTCTGCCTGTCCACCGGCTGTTAGAGTGCTTCTAATGCAGAGCCACAGGGGGTAAGAATTGGGACTGAGTGCTTGCAATGCTAACCCTTACTAATTAATTGTGTAGTGGACAACATTTTTGTCAACTACACGATTTACAAATTACATGCTTCTTAACGTCCCTATGTTCAATCACAACAGCTGAACTTCAGCCAGAACCTGAGAAGTGTTATTGTGCACTCCACATCAACCCTCCAACAGGCCATAATTCCTCAATCCTGACTTATTTCACAAGCAGTCACATTAGAGCTACAAGAGGAGCTCTGTGATAGGATGAAGCTGGGGGGCATCAGGGCAGTAGAGTAAGCTGCAGAAAGTCAGAAGGAGCTAGTACTTCACACAGATTATTTGGATTTTTTTCATGCACAGCCATCAGAAATAAATGACTGAAGGGTCAGTGCCATAGGAAGGAACAGAACAGTAGCTTATTCTGCAGTTAAAATGGTAGCTTGTGGGCTGAATTTATAGGGAGCAGCTCGTTTTCTAGACTGTTAGCTTAGTTTAAAAGTCAAGTTGGAAAGCATTTCTGAAAACTGAGGGCACCACAGTACAGGCACAGGTCAAGCAGTCAGCAAGTAGCATATGGCACATCTTGCCCATCTTTGCTTGCAGAATACATGACCACTGCTCCTCTTGCACATTAGATTCTTTATTGTCTTTGAATACATTCATCATGATGGATTAACTGCTTGATTCCATACACAGCTTTACTAGACGTTGGACCCCTACCATTCCATTCCATAGCCAAAACCAAGCATAAACAAGAAAACCACTATTTTCCTATATTCTTCATTTAAGGTCTGAACTACATGTAAAAATTAGATCAACCTAACTGCATCTATCAGGGCTGAGAAAACTTTTATGACTTGTGTGACATAGTTAGGTCAACCTTGCCCAGGCTGTAGAAATGGCCAAATCGATGGAATAATTCTTCCATCAAACTAGATACTGCCTCTTGTAGAGGTGAATTAATTACACTGAGGGGAAAATCCCTTTTTGTTGATATAGGAAGATTCTACACTACAGTGGAACTTGTATAGCACCCGTTACCATATTATCTGTGTATCTCACAATCTGTAATGTATTTATTGTCACAATACCCATCGGGCAGAGCAGGGTTACCTAAATTTTACAGGTCATAAAAGCCAGGCCTAGCAAAGACTAACGCAAAGTCTCAGGGGAACCTGGGACACAGGAGGGAATTGAACCAGGGGTTAAGGAGATTAGTTAACACCATAACCATTAGACTGGGGTGGGCAAAATATGGCCAGTGGGCCAGATCTAGCCCACCACAGGCAATACGTAGGGAGTGCATGCAGGGCCACATGCACCTCCCAAGAGGGGAAGGGGCCGGCCAGAACCTGGCAGGGGGGGCTAGCACCCAGGGGGCCAGCATTGGCAGCAGGAGTGTCCCATCCTCCCACACTCGCTGGTGGTGCAGAAGGCACAGGCCAGGCGGGTCAGTCCAAGTGGCACTGCTAGCCAGCCACGTTGCTCCAGGGGAGGGGTAGGACAGATTGAGCCTCCCCACCACTGCTGGTAAATGTAGGGGTAGGGCCATAGCACAGACACGCAGGGGGTCCAGTGGGGCACCCACCTGCAGTGGAGAAGGCACAGGCCAGGTGACTCCAGCCCACACCTTTCCTGTTGCCATCAGTGAGTACAGGAGGGGTGCAGTGTAGACCTCTGTCACAGCCTCAGTGCAGTGTAGACCTCTGTCACAGCCAGTCAGTCCCCCAGGTGGAGCATGGCAGAGGGAGAAGCAGGGCCCAAAGGAAGGCAGAGGGAGAAGCAGGGCCCAAAGCAGAAGATGGCTGTTCCAGCCCTTCTCTGGATAGAGGGGACAGGGGGACATAGACGGGGCACCCCCTTCTTCCCGTTACGTCACCAATGTGGCCACTAGATCTGGCCCACAGAAGTCTCAGCCAGCTCCCTGCTGGCTCCGCCCCCGCATGCTGCTCAGAGAAACTCTCTATATGCTGTGAACCCAAGAGGAGAAGAGCAGAGGCTTTGAGAGCTGCCCCTACCCCTTGCACAATCTCACAGCTCCTAATGGCCGGTTTCTGGCCAATAGGAGCTGTCTGTTTGCAAGACGGGCAGCACACAAAGTACCCCTCTCTCTACAGGCTCACAGAATTCACATTACCCCCACAGCCAGTGCAGGGGCATGGAAGGCAGGGACCCTGGCTGAGGAACCTGCTGGGCTGATGGTCGGGAGCCAGCCAGGTAAGTGTCTCCTGACCACAGCCTGTCTTTGGCACCCCAGCCGCTCCCTCCCTCCAACTCTTTGCTCCTCTCCTACATTCCTACCTCCTCCCAGATCCTGCATCCCCTCCTACTACACCTCCTCCAGGTTACAACATCCTCCAACACACTGCATGCCAATTCCCTACCTCTGGTCACAACCCAGATCCTTGCATCTCCTCTTGCACCCCAGTCATAATCCCTTCCCAGACCCTGCACACCCTCCTGCACCCATAATTCCATGGAAGAGTGTGGCCTTTGATGACTTACCAAATTCTTGGAATGACCCCCCCCCCAAAAAAATTATTTTTTGTTAAATAAAACAATGTCTGTCTGATGACGTTCTCCTCCTAATACAGAAAATTCTCCAAATACTAATAATTAACCTGTTGAATTGCAGATAGTTCACCTCCCAATGACTTCATAAATATCTTCTTCAATTGCCTTTGGAAAACGAAATAATCAATCATTCATTTTCTGATATAGCCGTGAAAAGTTTTCAAAATAAATCACTGTCTAAAAATATATAGTGTGTACCTTCTAAAAACAAAACCTACATCCATCTTTGAGTCGTGAAGAATATGTACTAAGGTTATAACAATTAACAAGAATGCACTTTTATGAAGAAAACCATGATTACATCTAATCTTCCTGACCAGTGATTTAAATCAAATCCACCCTGAAATTGATTATTTTTTAAAATAAAAATGTGATTTTTAAATTTAAAAATATTTTTAATTTTTTTTAAATCCTCAATAAAATATTAAATTTCTCATTTAAAAACAGCTTCAATTGAATCTCATCACAAATTTGCTAAACATACACTTAGAGCCTCAAAATTAATTAAGAGCTTTTTTCTGTCCAGTCTAACTACTAGTTCAGAGGTGGGCAATAATTTTTGATGGGAGGGTGGGGGGGAAATCACTCCAAGATTTTGGAAAGTGGTTGAGGGCTGCACTCTTCCATGATATTAATGGAGGAGATGCAGGGTCTGGGATGGAGGTTGGGTGCAGAAGGGAGCTTGGGGTAAGGGACTGGGGTACAGGAGGGAGACTGGAGTCTGGGAGGGAGTTGGGATGAAGCAGACGGTTGTGACCTAGAGCCAGGGACTGGAGTGCAGGGGTTTGGGATGTGACCTAGGGTAGAAGGGGATTGTGATATGGGGCAGGAGATTGAGGTACCAGATCTGGGAGGGGGTATGGGTGTAAGAGGGGGACAGAGGGTTTGGGTATGTTGAGTGTGGGGGGGCAGAGATTTGGGGAAGGAAAGGGCTGGGGTGCCAGAAGCTGGCTGTGGCCAAGAGATTTACTTGCCAGCTGCCAAACTAGCCTGCCTTCCTGCAGAGCTTAAAATGTTTCCCAGCCAGCAAGCGAGCCTGCCTGGCCATGTGCTTCATGAATAACTGACCCCAGGAGAGGCAGCGTGATTCTTCTTAGCTGCCTGTTATTCTAACAAGCAGCTCCCATTGGCTGGTTTCTGCCAGAAACCGGCCAATGGGAATGTGCTGGAGGTGGGACAGTTCCTAACCCCCCCCCTCTTTTCCAGTTTTAAAATAGAAAGGGAGCCCTGCAGCTGTGATTCTGCCCTGTGCACAGGGCTGCTGGGGAGCCTGCCTAGGGCTCCCTGCTGTCTTCACAGACTGGATCCAGTGAAAAAATGTATAGTGTAATGCTATAGACTACATGCATTTCCCCCTCCCATTCTGCCAGTAAATATTATAGCAGGCTGGCCCGCAGCCTGGCTCTGTCCAGGCTTGCACTGGATCCAGGACCTACCCCACTGCAGCTCTACATTTAAAGTGTATTAAGAGCCAGGTGGGCAGGCAGCTCGGCTCGCACTGGGTCTGGAAGCTCAGACCTCCCACCCCCAACAGGGGCTACTGCAGAGACTGGCAGCCGGTCTGTGAGGGAAGCTATTTTTTAAAGTGGCTCTCCTCGCAGACCAGCTCCTGCCTGGCATCCCAAGCTGCTGCCTCTGATACAGAGGCCACAGCACAGAGTGGCAGGGGGCTCCTTGGAAGTGGGAAGGAGCTGGAGATTATAGAATAGTCAAGTAACCAGTAAGAATTAATGAAGTTAACTGACTATTCAATTAACCGATATTTAATATTCCCATGTATTAGGGAATACAGAAAGCTGCAGTAAGAGAAATCTAGAGTTGCCAGTTGCCACCAAGTTTCACTTTCTTATTTTATATTACACTAGAAGATTTATCCAGTGTTGATCAGGTCCTTAACTCAATTTTTGTTTTTTGGACAATAAAATGAAAACATACATGCTTCGTTTAAATCAGTGGTCTCCAACCCTTTTAAGCACAAGATCATTTTTTTAATTTAAGTGCAATCCAAGATCTACCACAAATATAAATACCCTTGCCCCGCCTCCTTCCTTCCCCTTATACGAGGCCCCGTCCCTGCTCACTCCATCCTCCTTCTCTTGCCCATCCTCATTGACTTTCATCAGGCTGAGGAAGAGGGTTGGGTTCAGGCTCTGGTCTTGGATAAAGGGATCTGGAGTATGAGGGGTGGCGCCACGGGATCCAGTGATCTGGGGGGGGGGGAGGGAAGGGCACTTTCATAGAGGCAGCAGCGCCGGGGATAAGGGGTGGCACAGGCTGCACCAGCTTCTGCCTGTTCCATCAGCTGCCTCTGTAGGAGGCAGTAAACAGTGGGGCAGGTGGGTCCCCAGAGCCAGCATGCACGGAGAGCTGGCTTGAAAGCAGGCTCTCCATGTGTATTGGCTCCTGCTTTCCTACTTCACCTTCTGTGCCGCTGCCTCTCTATCAGAGGCAGCAGCATGGGGGTGGGGAGAAGAGGCAGATCCAGTGCTCGTGGGGAGTCAGCTTAAAGCTGCCTCTCCTTGGGCACCGACTCCTGCCTCCCCTGTCCTTGCTGCCTCTGATACAGAGGCAGCAAGGGGGGGCGAAATGTGAGTCGTCGACAGGAGTACAGCCGCTCCCCGACTGGCAAACGGTCGAGTTATGACCGTTCACACTTACGACCAAAGCTCCCAACAGAGCGGTCGTGTGTAACTCAATGGGGTCCGAGTTACAAACGGATCGAGTTACGGCTAAGTGTTTGGTCCGTAACTCGTTCGTAACTCAGAGAGAAGCTGTAATTGATAAGCCCAGGCTTGTCAGTTAATTATTTAGTCGTCTACATGTTAACATCCCTATTCCTTACCCCTAATCATTTCTGTTGCCCTTTCTATACCTTTTCCAAATCCAATATATCATTTTTTAAGATGGGGTGACCAAATCTACACACAGTATTCAAGCTGTAGGCATACCATGATGTTTTAAGAGAGGCAATATAATATTTTCTGTCTTATTATCTATTCCTTTCCTAATGATTCCCAATATTTTGTTATTTTTTTAGTCTGCCACTGCACATTGAGATGATGTTTTTAGGGAACTATCTGCAATGATTCCAAGATCTCTTTCTTGAATAATAGCTAATTTAGACCCCGTCATTGTTGTATGTATAGTTGGGATTATATTTTTCCACGTGCATTACTTTGCATTTATCAACACTGAATTCCATCTGCCCTTGTGTTTCCCAGTCACCCAGTATTGTGAGATCCCTTTGTAACTCTTTGCTGTCAGCTTAATTATTTTGAGTAATTTTTAGGGATGTTAGAATATAGTCAAGTAAACAATTAACTGACAAAACTGGTTTAATCCTATTGACTACACACACTACACACACTCCCCCTCCCCCTTGCTGTGGGGAGCGGGAGCCGGTGCCTATGAGGAGATGGCTTTAAGAAGGCTCCCCACGACCACTGGCCAGCTCCCCATGCATATTGGCTCTCGTGGACCCACCTGCCCCCTCTTGCTGCCTCCTATGGACAGCCAGTCTGCGCGAGGAGCCGGTTTTTAAACTGACTCCCCTCGCATGGATCGGCTCTCACCTGCTACCCTGCGGTGCTGCCTCGGATAGAGAGACAGCTGCGTGGGGTGGCAAGGAGATCCCAGGGAGTGGGGCCAGGAGCGCACTGACTGCTGGCCCCACCCCGGGGACTATTAAATAGTTGTATAACCAATAAGATTTCATGCAATTACATGACTATTCAATTACATTATAACTAACATCTCTAGTACCTGCAAATTTTGCCACCTCATTATTTACCGTTTTTTCAAGAACATTTATACATTTAACAGTACTGGTCCAAATTCAAATCCCAACAGCACAACACTAATTGCTACTCTTCCCCCCCCCCATCTTTTAAGTACCTGACAATGTTTTCATTATGATCTAAGGATCCTACAATTACTTGAATGAGGCTGCAAGCAGCTCAAACAAACTCTGTTACATTTAAGAACTGCCTCTGGAGCCCGGGCACGCAGCTTTAAGCAGACCTCAAGTATGAAATCCATGGCTCAAACTGCCCCCCCAATACCCTCTAAATGGCACCCTTGCCTCATTCCTTGATGCAGATGAACAGACAGCAATGTTCCCATATGAACTGGGGGCTGGAAGAGGAGCTTCAACCCCACTGCCCTCTCTAAAGGGAGCATGGGGGGGTGGTGTGGAAACTCAAGTCTGGGGGAGTCCTGGATAGGGCTGGGAGTGGGAACATGCCCCCAGCCAGCTCCTTTCACCTGCCTGGCGATTCTCTCTCTTTTCTGTATTGTTTTATGAGAAGCAACTTCATTCCATGCACATCCTATTTTCCTGGTACAACCAAGCCCTTATCTTGCTTTAAGTTATGATAAGAGAAAGCTGTATACCAAATCTGGTGGTCCTAGCTCTTACTGTTTAGGAGGAGTTCTTGAACAGGAAGACAAACTTTCTCATACATCTAGATTTAATATTTAGCGGTAGTTAAAATGCATTTATTCAGGTAAACATTTACATGGGCTGCGGGCGGTTCCCTAGGAGCCAGTGCTTGCAGAGAGCGTGCTTAAAAGCCAGTGTGATTTAGATGATTCCTAATGTACTGCTGCTACAACTGCAGCTTTACACAGGTAATGATTATTATGTACTATTTCCAAATTAATGAAACCCGAAGTTATCTAAAAAAATTATACAAAGTGTACCCTCTTAGATGTTGTAAAGTGCTGTAGTTGTAAATTAACATGTTTTAGTGATCAGATTTGCTCCTTTGTTTAAGAAATACTAGAGGGTGGTGCCCTCTGCTCGTTATGCTCACCAACCTCCCTCTTTGGGGGTAGGCCACCCTGGCTCCCTCTCAGCCACCGAAGAAGACCAGGTTGAAGTGTAGCACCCCTGGCCTGTCCCAGCTCTCTCACCTCCATCCAGAGGTTGGGCAGGACCAAAGCTGGCCCGGCTCTCTCCCCTCCAGCCACCGGGGGGCTGTGCTGGGCCAAGACTGCGGCTGGCCCTCTGGCAGGGACAGGGAGGGGGAAGGGGCCACAGCATCCAGCCCTCTCTCTCTGGCAAGGAGGGGGCATGGTGCATAGCATTCTCCCTCTGGCTGTGAGGGGGGAGGGCCTGCAGCTCCAGCCCCCTGCTGACCAGGGGCAAGGCTACATGGCTCCTGTGTGCCCCCTCTCCCTGGACCACCAGTGACACCTCACATGTCCTGTGCGCCCCCTCCCCACACAAGGCTCTGCGGTTCCCGTACATCCCCGCTCCAGCGAGGTAGCACGGATCCTACCCCCCACTTCTCCCCACCCAAGCCCCTGCTGCTCCTGCATCCCCCACAAGGCTGTGCAGCTCCCCCCCCCCATGGCTCCTGGACACCCCCCTTTCTCACCTCCCTCCACTGAAGCCCTTGTGGCCCCTGCATGCTCCCTTCCCCAACTTGAGCTCCTGCAAGGCTGTGTGGCTTCCACATGCCCCACCCCCCTACTCTCATGCCCCACCCCCCTACTCTCCCGAGAGGTCAAACAGTTCCCAGCCCCCACCACCTAATGGCTCCCATATGCCACCCCCCCCGAACCTCCGAGAGGTCATATGATTCCTGTGCATGCCCCCCCCCCAGTCCCCGAGACGCCCCCCCATGGCTCCCAGACGCTCCCTCCCCCTACCGCTCCCACACACTCTTTCCCTCCCACCCCCCGAACCCTCCTAGCCCCCGCATGTCCCCCCTCTCCAGCCCCTCCACATCTCTCCTTCCCTGCCCCGGACAGCAGAGGAGCTGCACGGTTCAATTTAAATTCCGGCAGCTGCCCACTCACATGGCAACTGCTGGACCGATGTTCAGGGGCCGGCAGCATGTGGGGGAGGAGTTAACCTCTGGCCTGTGAAGGGGGCGGGGGAAAGGGACAAAGGAGGGCAGCCACACAGGCCCCTCCCCAGAACACCGGGGAGGGGGGAAGCCAAATGCCCCGGGAGCCACACAACTCAGGCCACGCCAGGCCTCGCTGGGACAGGTCCGAGAACGGGGGAGGCTGCATGGCTTGCAGCTCCCATGGAGCATGGAGAAGGGAGGTGAAGTAGTATCAGTGTGAAACTTGATTTAAATCAATTTTTGTTGATGATTTAAATCAGTTATTTAAATCTCCTTGATTTAAATCGATCCACCCTGGCCCAAACCCACTAGGGAAGATTGGGTCTCAAGTACCAGTCTTAATGTACCCCAATTACAAATCTCAAGGCCAGCTAGTTCTCAAATTATAGTGTGGTGAAGTAAATACTTATGGAGGGGTGGGAGGGCAGAGGAGATACTTACTTTATTGGCTGCTTCTACCTTAGCACATACAGCATCCATGGCAGCCCGTTCCTCCAGTCGCTTCTGTTTCTTCTCCTTGGCTTTACTTGACTTTCTCTGAAACAGAATGACTCAGGGTTACAGTAGGACAACCCTCACCTTGTCTGGAACTCAAGGGCATTAATGGGCATAAAATTAATCTGCCAATCTGGCCCAAAAGACTACATATCTCAATATGCAATGGTCCAAGAATCATTTGCATTGATCAAGACACATTATTGCACTTGGAGATCTGTAGTCTCCATGGGGCATTAGAGGACAACTGCACGCAATGCTGCAGAAAGAAGCCAGTGGCTGCTGTCTCCCCATTCCTACATCATGCCAAGTTTTATGACTGAAACAGATCAGATATTGTTCAGCAATACAGTTCTTGTTACTGCAACACAGACCACAGAAATTCAGACTTGGTACTTTAAAAAGCCATTTTATAGCTGCTTCCAATGAAAACTGTTTTATACTAAGGTAGGCTGTTGGGGCTTTTTTTGTTGAACTATCAATGCAAATATTTTATATTAGTTTTATTTTAAAATACTGCCCACAAATGGTTGAGCAGACATCCTTTTCACTAGCAGAGACCCACAGGCATGAAAAACCATAATCTAAGGTTTAGATCTGTGAGAAACAACCAGCTTAATTTTAGGAATTTATCAAATAATTTTACTATTTCCCCAAAGCAGAAGAAATTACTTGTTTATTATAATGTACACAGTTTAGACTTCCTTCATATGCTGTTTAAAGTTTTCCTTTTTAAAATAAAAAACGACTATCTTTTAATATTTATGAAGCACATGCAGGCACTCTGGGTACTTTCAAGGAAAGCATTATATTGGGATAAGATGAAAACATAGTGGGAAAAAGGTAAGCCCTGCAACACACCTCTACAGAAGCATATTTGCTGTAAAGATTTTCAGAACAAGAGGAGAAAGGCAAACAATGACATCTGGCGGAAGATGAGCTATGCAGTTAGCACAGCTGTTGCTGTACAATCTGTTGGATTTATGGTTGCTTCACAGCCTCAGAATTGCTGCACACGCAGCCCTGCATCCTGGCCAGCATTTGCTTTGGAGCTGATCATCCAGATGAAGAAATTGCTTTATGAAACATGTGAACTTGTCCCCCATAGCACTGGTGGTTTGGGGAAATCAATACTGGGAATCTAACTCAGATCACCATCACTTAGGGATCACAATAGTAATTTTACCCTGGTCCCCTACTCACTCTGCTGCAATCATGCTTGGAAATTCTGCCATAAGGCATTTGTTTTCTGCAGTGCTGTAAAGTTTAGCAGGGTCTGCAAGCTACTAAATACTGGTGGGTGTGAGCCAATACTATGCTTAACCTTAATGCTCACATAAAATAATAAACCACCCAAGTTCAAATCAGGACACCATTTCTCCTGACACGTGCCTGGCAAACATGTTCAGTCTGCACATGAACCAAGGAGAAATGAGGCAGGAAAGCTGCCAGGCAGTAAGCTACATAATCACATGACAGCAGAACCTCTCATACACCTCGTTTTCACAGACAACACTAAAAGTTGTATTCCTGAAATTGCCTAACCCAAATCCCTGTCAACGGGAAAACCCAAATCCCTTGCATGCACAATTTTATGCTGCCTGACACCAGGGAAAGCAGATATGGATACTTTCCTTGAGGACACTAAAATAGACTCAGTGGAATGAACTTCCTTTCACCCATGATTGATTCAAAACTCCTCCCAGTGAACTGAAAGCATGGGCTCACAGCAGACTCATGTCCTGATTAGCAAACTTCAGCACTTATTTCATTTGATCCATTCTGACTGGGGCCAGTCAGGGCAAGATTGCCAGTAGTTTAATAGATCATTATGGCAAATGGTAAGTTCACCCTTAACTATCCCTTATTTTAGTACTTAAGTTACGGTGAAGTGTACTGTAGCTTGCATTCTCCACTCTGATTTGGAGACCATCTTTATTCTAATGCAGAAAGGTGATTTTTAATCTCCTTAAAGTGCAGGTTGGCATAGTCTATCTTCTTTCTTCCTGTTCCAAGAACATGGATAGCAGTAGGCAAGCTTTCCACGTGGTTTCCAGCCATCATGATACTAGACAAAGAGGGAAATGGCTTAGTTAATCTTCAGCCTCTCAACAAGGAAGCCAAGCACCAGTGCTAGAGGTTCTTTCTGTAATGTGAACATTTTCTCACTGGGGACCAAGGATGAGATCAACAAATCATTCCACGGGGTCCACCAAAAGACCATCAGATGGGAATGACTCAGTTGTTCCTGACTGCAGGCCAGATGGGAACTGTTGACCTAGAAGTAAAAGACTAATTTCCAATCTCATCTGCCATCCAGACAGTGGAGTGCAAGAAAGAGATTTCCCTTTGGCCAGACACAAATGTTTATTGGGACAAACCACAGGAAAAATAAACACCTGTCTGACACTAAAGAAAAGGAGGCTGGTACCAAAAAAACACCTGGCACCAATTGTTGAGTAAACAGCTCAACCATGGAAGGATGCAATTCCATTATGATCTACCACAGATTCAGAAAGACCATGGGCAAGCTTTGTATAGCAAAATCTAGCTTCAGTGTTACATTGATGGTTTGGGCCAGCTAGAGTACTGTCTGTTGATGGGCCAGATTAAGGTCACACATCAATATCCTCCACTTAGCTGATGCTTCCAGAAAGCACCAAGCAAAACACACAAGGCATCTATGCAGTACTTGAACTTTAAGCTAGCTAAATAAGGAAGCAACACAGCACGCTTACTTGGCTCATGTCACCTAGAAATCAGGGATCTGGGAAGTGTTACCTCAAATTCTAATACTTTGGAGAAAGGAACATCCACATGGATGATGCACTATTATTGAAAATCCTGCTAATGCTGCAGTGATCTAAATTGACAAGATAGGGTTTGGAGTATGGGGAGGGGGCTGAAGTTAACTTAGCTTGTTTCTCTCAGAATTACCTATGAGTCTTAAAACCTGCAACTTTCCCAAAGCTGCTTCAACAATCAGCCCTGCTGTTAAAGTTTAATGGCATTCTGATAAGGTATCTATAGTCAGATCCAAACATACATCTTGAACACAATTTTAAAATAAAGACTTAATACCTTTTCACCTCAGAAACCATTTACCACATAGAAGAGTGATTTACTTGGAGAGGGGAGGAAGGAAGAAACACTACCCTACTACAAAAATGTGGCCAAAAGAAAAACAAACTGTCCAGCATTTTTAAAGTATTTCTTCTTTTCTCTTCCCAAACCCAGGGCTAGAACTGAGTCTTAAGTCCCAACTCTACTTCCCAACACATTACGCCCTACACTCCTACCAAAGCTAGGAATAGAAACCAAGCACCCTGATTTAACTCATAGACCATGCTTCCCTTCCCAAGAGCTAGGAATACAACTCAGCAGCCTTGACTCCATGCCATCCTCTAGTCTCTAGAACACATGAAGAATTAGTGAACGTAGCTCAGATGCAAAAGCCTCTTATTCAAATTAAATAACTCAGTCTATTTTTAAGACATCCACACCACTATAAGAAATAAAGGCCAATGAAAATAAAGACTCCAGTGGGCTTCATAAAGTTTATTTTCAGAGATTTAAATTGAAGAGAGTTGGGGGATGTACATATTTTTAAATAGACCCTGGTACCCAAAGTACAACTAGACGCAGGGAAAGAATCAAAATTTAAAATGCTGAACAGATTCCTTGGTTATACACCAAAAAAAACCCCTCCCCTCATAGAATCGATACCCACAAAAGTTTTCATTCTTCCATAGATATCGATATAGCCTCTTCCCTACAATTTTCACTATACATGTGATTGAGTCCCAGGGAGAGAAAAATCAAAACATTTCAGTTCAGGAGTGTATCTATCATTTCTGAGAGTTTGCTCTTGGAGCTAGGTTACCTGAGCCAGTCTTATTCCCATTCAATACTGCATCTCTGAAGTGGACAGCAAGCAGAAAAAAATACTTTATTGGTTTTAAATAGAGAGATTGCTCTAAAACTTTACCCCTGAATCTGAGTCAAACACAAAAGTCTGTTGCCACTTTTGTGGCAGAATGTGTAAGAGCAACTTGACAAAGAAAGAGTATTCTTAAAGCATAGAAATCCATTAATAAACTTATCTTTTTAGCTTGCTCTAAAATATATCTTCCCACTTGCATTAATATTTTTAAACTTAGTTTTTGTACCAGTGTAGCCCTCTCCATTACGGTTGTGATTTTGTTTTACAGGTACATGTGCAGTGTGGACACAATTATATCACAACAAAGGTGCCTTACACCAGTATAGCTTAGTTCCATTTCCATATGGCAACACTCTTTGCCATATAAACAAGTTTCTATTGGTCTAACTACATCAGAATTGGAGAACTGTACTGAGTTAATATACTGGTACAGTTAAAGTAGCATAATATGAGTGCAGATACATCTTTAGTAGCAGGTCTGAAGAGAGTTGTGTCTCATATGGTTTGCATTTCTTTAACCCATTTCCACAGTAGCATTCAAAGAACTTTCCAATTCTTCACTGCAATGAAACAGGCATTTTCCCCATTACATAGATGGGGAAACTAAGGCACGCATAGGGGAAGCAATGATTCAAGGTCACTCAGCGAGTAACCAGTTCCTGGTTTCCCTCCTAGTCTACCACTAGACCCAGCTCCCACCCTAGAGCAGCAAGAGATTAGAGTGGATCCCAATTAGACACCACTCTCCTCCAAGAGCTAGTACCCAAGAGTCCACGCATCCAGCACAAACACTTAACTATTAGACATCATACCATCCATTGAGAGAATTGACATTAGTGCAGTGTGGCCAGGATCTCTCTCACATGTACTGACAGATTTTCTTTAGCTTGTATTTCATAATATGTGCAGTCCAGCCATGTGTGCACGCTCATAAACACATTCTACTGCCACCTCTTTCTTTGGAGTGGGGCAAGTGTTTGGGAGCAGGGCTTGAATACGATTATGAACTGAAGGGAAAAATTACAACCCTAAGACCCATTTATGCCATCCTCCCTCTGCAGAAAGGTAAATGCACAGTCCATGCCCCCCCCCCCCACCTTCATGACCTTTTCTCATCATCAAGGGAGATGTAGATCATCATCCCTCCTTTCCATAAGCCTCTTCACACCTTTTCACCATTTAACCACAACTTCTCCCTTATCCCACTGAGGCCTTCCCCCTGTCCCCACAACTCCCCCCAAAGTCTCCCCATTTGCATGGGACTGCCCAGCTTGCATTTTCACTATTCTCTCATCTCTGTCCTCTAGCTCTTCAGACTCAACTCTCCACTTCCCCCCCCCCTCAAAACACACACAACTGATGCTCCCCCTCCCCAAATCTCCTCCCTGGGCCATCCCCAGCTCCTACCTCAGGTCTCTCACCCATGTGCCTCACACTCTCCCTAAGTCTCCTGCTCCATGACATCTATGTTGGCCCCCTCCTGCTCCTCTCTTCCCCTTACCCATCCCAGTTCCCCTGTCCTGACACCCAACTTATCCCCTCACAGTCCCCCACTCCACCCAGTCATACCCTTGGACTCCTTCGCTGGAACCCTCAATTATCCGTTCAACCCCCCCCCCCCCCAGCTCCCACCACACAGACCCCGCATGTCCCTCCCAAGTCGCCCCTATGGACACTCCCTCGTGTGTGCTCCCCCTCCAATTCTCCCACCGCTGGACCCGCAACTACTCCTCAGTGACACTTCATGGGCTTCCCTCGCACCCTCCATGGACCCCCAGCGCCAGACCCTCTCACGACCCCTGCAGGGATGCTCCCCCCAGAACCACCTGCACCTTTCCTTCCTCCCAGCCCCTCATGGATCACCCCGCCTGACCCTAGGCCTCTGCTCTCCCTCTCCGGCCTGGACCCTCCGCCAGGGCTAGGGGACCCTGACCCGGGCCTCACTCACCCCCATGGCGGCGACAAGCGGGACCCCACCGACTCCTCACAAATCCGCGGGAGGGGGGAACCCACCAGGGGGAGGGGGCGAAGGGGGAAAAGAGAACGGTCGGTAAGCACGCACTGCGCCTGCGTGGAGCCCGCGGACGGAGAGGGAAGGGGAAGGGGGACCGTGAGGGATGCTGTACGCAGGCGCAAAGCCAAAAGCATATGGGGGAAAAAAAAGAGGACATGTTGCGCAAGCGCAGAACTGCGCATAACCGGCGCGCGCGAGCGAGAGCGAGAGCGAGAGATGGGTGAGCGTGTCTAACGGTCGAGCTCGCGACCAACGGTCGGCGCGAGGACAGTGCTCCTCTGATTGGTCGTAGCGTGAGAGTCCAACATCTCTCCACATCGGTATGGGCGCCAAGAGAGGCGCCTCCCGCTGCTCAAGCTCTTCCCTCTGGACCCGTCCCCGTGGCCCATGCTATGGGGTGATTGACTCCTCCATCTTGTCACTCAGCCTATATTCGCCCCCTTCCCAACATCCTTGCATTGCCTGCCTGTAACCCCTGACCTCATCCCAACACCTGGCTCCCTTCACCTGGCCCAATGTCCCCTTGGCCGCAGGGGCCTCCCTATCTAAATGCAAAACATGCAGCTGCACAGAGCACCCCAAAATTTAGGACACCAAATGGGCCTATGATCCTATGGGCTCCAGCAGTCCCTGCCCCACAGATTCAGTCCTGAGGCTCTGGCAGCCCTCCAACTGCTCCTCAAGGGGCCCCATGTCCCATCTCCCACAGGGCTCAGTGCCCACTCACCAAGTGGCACTCTCGGGGATGGAGGACACAGAGCAGGGGGGAGTTGGAGAGAAGCAGCTCTTTCCCATTAAAAGTGCCACTTCTCTCCTGCTGGCTGTGTAACTGCCCACTGCTGTTCTGGCCTGCGCCTCCCTCCCAGCCCTGCTCCTGTGTGTATTGCCAAATCTCCCAGACTGGATGCAATTGCAGTAAATGGCATCTGGTCCAGGAGAATTGGTAACCCCTTTTCTCACAGCTTCAGCCTCCCTATGCAAAGCAGCCACTCAGGGTGAGGTGCTAGTGCCATCGTTGGGTTGCATAGGGCACCAGCACTAGTAGGGATGACCCTGCTTGGCAATTGCCTCCTGCACCTCCAACACATTGCTCCCTATGCGCCTGCTCAGTGTCCCATATCATCTGATCCAGTGATTCCCAGGCTCCTGACTCAACAGCCCCATGCCTTCTACTAGGGTTTCCAGGTACTTTCACAAAAAATACCGAACATGGCAGGAAAAAATTGATTGAGGGACTGAACTTGTTAAGCAAAAAAACCCCAACAAAACAAAAACAAACGGGGGACCAAACTTGTTGAGAAAACACACACGCACACACACACACACACACAAAGAGTCAATACCAGACACCCTACCTCCCTGCCCAGTGCCCCCAGGTATCCTGGCTGGCCCACTACTCCCATGTCCCTGACCTAATTCTCCCTGCACCCTTTGATTCAAACCAAACACTCCTCAAATCCTGACTCTGATACCCCTTCCTTGTACCCCAATGCAACAGTCCTTGTAACTGAGACTCAATGCTCTCTTTGCCCTTGACCCCAGTCCAACATCACCACCAGGTGGATTTGAACCTCTGGAGCTTAGTGTAGGAGCCTCTACAGCTTGAGCTATAAAACCAGCTGGCTCTCAGTTTAGGCTGTAGAGCTCACTCATTTCTGATCTCTCACTGTAAGTGGTCTAAGTGCCACTACATGGGGACAGTGAATCACACCCACTAGGTGGGTGGGTTACACAAACATCCCCTGCTCCCTCTCCCTGTGTTCCTTGACCAGCCTGTACTTCTGATGGCCCCAAACCCAATGCCCCCAAGACTCTTACACAACATTCCTGTGACACTTCATCCCAAACCAATGCCCTGATCCCATCTTAATGCCCTTTCCCTACACTCTCACTCTATGCTCAATGCTATTCAACATTTCCATCAGTGACCTGGAACAAGTGTAAATTAAATCATTGCTGATAAAATTTGTAAATGACACAAAGATTGTTGGAGTGGTATGATGAGTAGAATGAGGAAGACAGTCCTACACAGAAATCAGGATTGCTTGGTAAATTGTGCCCATTCCAAAAAAATGTGTTTGAATATAGCCAAATGCAAAGTTATTCATCTAAGAAAAAGTCATGGCAGCCATTCCTACAGAGTAGGGAACTGTATCCTGGAATGCAAAAAGGATTTGGGGTCACAGTGAACAAACAACTCAACATGAGTTGTCAGTTATGTTGGGGTAAAAAAGGGTATTGGGGTAAAAAATAGGATGCCATCCTCTGATGTATAAAACAGAAATAATGAGATTAGGAATAGAGAGATGGTTTTATTTTTGTATATGGCCCCCCCATGCTTTATGAAAATTGGCTTGTGGATATGAATATGCTTAACTCAAAGACGCTTTAGGTAAAATGCATCATGTGACACCATTTTTAAAGTTACAATCTGCTGAATGTGTCTATTCTATTTCTGTGCATGTATCATTTTTGTGTGTGAAGTTAAAATTATGAAATGTGAAACTGTTTATAATTCTGGATGTTCTAATGAGGGCCATTAGTGATACTCGGAAAACATAATGGCTTGGTACTCCCACCAATGACCTGCAAATAGTCTTGTTTTTTTTTCTGTAAGCTTGGATTGTGGTTGGCCCTCCTACAATATGTGGTCAGACCATCTGATGCTGGAACCAATTTTGGATCTTGTACTTTTTCACTCAAGGTGAGAAAAGTTTTAACTGAACACAAAGAATTCTGGCCATGAGCAAAGGGGTTATAAAGGTGGAAACATGGGCAGCAGGTGAAGGCGTAGCAGGAGAAGGCAAACCCTGGCCCTGGCCCTGGCCCTGGAGCCAAACCCTGTCCACCCCCTTGCCTACATTACTGGACACCCATGGGTGGGAAACCAAACAATAGAGTCAGTTGCTGGACACCCAAAATGTCTGTGAATAGGGGAAGGAACCATCGCAAGCTAAAAGGCTGCCTAGCTTGTAAAAAGATGATAGAACTACTGATAGGGTAAGAATTTGCATGTAACAAGTTACTCAGTGTAATGGTTTAATTGGTATATTTTGTTTATTTTGGTTTAGTAACGCTGATCTGTCTGTTTTCACGTGCATTCACTTAAATCCTAATTTTTATACTTAATGAAAACACTTTTATTTATTATCAATCCTAATGTAAATAATTGTTACCTGTGGGGGGAGCCACAGCTGTGCATATCTCTTTTGCATAAAGAGAATGAGCCTTATGAGCTTTCTCTGTGTAAGAGGATGGTGGGCAACTTGCAGCCTGAGAGCCACATGCGGCCCATTGGGATTGTGTGTGGTCCACGGAACATTGTGTTTACCGTTGCCCACATACAGGATTGCCAGGTTCTGCTGTTGTTTGTCTGTGTAGCTTTTTAAACTTAAAGCAAGGGCATGTGAAGTGAGGTGCATGCTGATTGCACACAATATTGTGAGAGCCCTGCACTCCCTCTGCAGCCAATCAAAGTGCTGCTATGGTTCAATCAGTACACCCTGCGAATTATAGGTACACAAGAGTAGTTAGCAAAACTACCCTATCCCAGGAGTCTTGATTACAACAATCTTGCAGCCCACTGAGATGGAGGGACACTCATGTGGCCCACACACTAGCCTAGGTTGTTCCTCACTGGTGTAAGACTTTTATACAGAGTAAAATAGATTTATCTGGGGTTTTGGTCCCTTCTGAGAGTTGTGGTCCTGGGTGCTATCCAATCCCTATAGATGAGCCGTCCCAGAGCTGAGCTGGTTCAGTATCTGTGCTGATATATTCGGGGGTGGTTACCTCACTCTATGCTTTTTCTGGGGGAGACCAAAGCTTCTGGCTAGGGTTGCCAGGTAGACCCTGCCAAAAAACCAGACATTTGGTCGTGGTCGTGGTCGGGGGGGGGGAGGAGGGGAGAACCGGCTGGGAGGTGGGCGGGGCGGGGGCTGGGACTCCCAGCCACTCCCCTCGCCTGGCTTGTGCACGCAACCAGAGGCTCCCAGCTGGGAGGCGGGGCCGCGATCGGCACGGGGAGCCTCTGGTCACGTGCAGAAGCCGGGCGAAGGGAGTGGCTGGGAGTCCCGGCCCCCGCCCTGCCCCACCAGGCTTTTGCATGCGACCACAGGGCTCCCAGCGCCAATCGCAGCCCCACCTCCCAGTTGCTCCCCCGCCCCCACCAGGCTTCAGTCCGGTGCCCAGCCGGGAATTCAGAAAATACCAGACATGTGTACCAGACATTACACATGTCTGGTATTTTCTGAATTTTTCTACCGGACAGATGGTGCAAACAGTGGACTGTCCGGTAGAAAACCGGACACTTGGCAACCCTACTTCTGGCCCTGCAGGACTGGGTAATGAGGTGCCCCAGAGGGTAGGTAGGCAAGCTCAGTGATATGATCAGCACACCTGGTGACAGCCCCAAGGGGACCTCTGTGATAAAACCTGTCACAATGGCAATAGTGAGACTGGAGTACTTCATCCAGTTCGTGAGACCATATTTGTAAAAAAACATTGAAAAATTGGAACAGGTGCTGAAAAGAGCCACACAAATTATTTGAAGATGGAAGAAAGTGCTCTATGGGGGAGACCTATGAAGCTCAATCTATTTAGTTTCTCGAAAAGAAGATTGAGAGGTGAGTTGAACACAGTGTATAAGCACCTTTAGAGAGCGAATACTCGAGGCACTAAAGGTCTCTTTAGGTTAGTGTAGAAAAGCAGAGCAAGAACCAATGTTTGCAAAATAAAGTTGGAAGTAAATAAGACAGCAGTGTTTGACAGTGGAGGTGGGTGGGGATGGCAGACTCTTGGAGGGAGTGGGATTCTCTCTCTATTGATGTCTTCAAATCCAGACTGGCTATCTTTCTGAAGGATGCTTTAGTAAACAAGTTATTGTGCTCATTACAGGGGTAACTTGGTGAGATTTAATTTCCTGTTATGTACAGAAGCCCAGCTAATGGTGCCTTCTGGATTAAAGTAGGAATCTATGTATCCTCATGGCCCCTACCTAGATCTCCTCCTCAGAAACTGATGCCTCCACCCAATGCCCCTGTCTCGTTTCCCCTCCTTATGCACCCAGAAACCCAAGCCTCCTTTCTATGCCCTTTCCCCATTTCTGGCCACCTGAAGCTTCCTCTTGTAAATCTAATATCCCCATGCCTCTCCCTATGCTTCCTCTCTGCACATCATGCCTCACTTCCTAAATGCATCCCTCGCACCTCCTCTGTCTGTACCCCATTTGGCCCCCTGACCTGCATCCATATGCCCCTATGGTCCCTCTTTATCATTCCATTCCTCCTCTTCTACTTTGCCTCCTTAATTTCCCTCCTACAGACAAGCCCGAAAAGGAGATAAGAGGAGAGTGTGTATGATGAAGAGGTAAATAAGAACATGTAATGTGAGCAGACATGTAGTGAAGGGGAAGATACAGGGAAGGAAGAGGAAGCACGGGAGAGAAGAGCACATGGGCACAGGAACTAAGGGTGCAGGGAGTGCTGTAGCATCTTCAGGTTTTGTGCAGGGTCCTGGTTGCCAGCCTGGGGTCTCAGCTGCTGGCCCCACACTCGAGGGTTCTGCTATTGGCCTCAGTCCTGGCTGCTGGCCCAGTGTCTGAGGCTTTGCTCCCAGTCCACATGCAGAGTACTGACAGCTAGTCCAGCATCTGAGGCTCCACTCCTGGTGCCACACCCAGGGTTCAGGCTGCTAGCTCAATGGCTGGGGCTCTGTGCCTGTCCCTGTCCCAAGGATCCACACTCTCCTCCAGCTGTGGCTCCAGCATTGGTCCTCTTTCCCTGTCTGTGTCCTGCCCTCGTGAAGACATGACCCTGCTCTGGGACCCAGCTCTAGGGGGCAGTAAGGGACTCAGCACTCCTACTCTAAAAACTGACCCTGCACCAGAAGGCATGTCTACACAGCTGGGCTAAACTCAAAATAAGCTACACAATTTGAGCTACACTAATTGTGTATCTTAAGTCAAAATAGCTTATTTCAACTTTTTACACTGTCTACACACCAGTTATTTCAAGAGAGAGCACTCGTTCCCCGACTTCTCTTACTCCTCATATAATGAAGATTACAGGAGTCATAGTAAGCAGTCCTCCAGCTCAACATTATTTTGACATTATGTTGAAATAACTGCTTGTGTGTAGACGTGGACTATGTTATTTCAGAATCATTTCAGTTATTCCAAAATAATGCTGCTGTGTAGATATAGCCTGAGGGCAGAAGCGGAGGACATGGGGCAGAAGGAAGTGGGAGGTGGAAAGTCACAGGGGGAAAAGAGGGGACTGGGCAAGGAGGAAAGAGAGAAGACAGGGATGGAGTTGTAAAGGAGGGTGATGGATAAAGCAGGGATATTGTAGAGAAGGGCAGCAGATGAAGTGGATCTGGCTGGTGATGGGCTCACAGTCCACAGGCTTTGGAAGGACTCTCCTTGGAAGACAATAGAGGCATTGGCTTCAGCCCATAGCATCAGCTTCACAGTCCTACTGTCACTAGGATGCTGGGGTAGTTGTACTGATTACCATGTCTCCAAATACTTAAAATCCCCTGGCACTTGGCATTTGCCTTAGTGCCCCTTGAACTCATTACATGCCCACCCAAGAGGCAGTGGCATCTCAGGAGCGTTCTGGGTGTATAAATTCTACAGACATGGAACTGGGAATTAGGAACTCTGTGTTTGATTCCAGATGGCTGGTGAATTCAGGTGGGTCCTTTTGCCTCTCTGTACTTCAGTGTCCCCATCCATAATTCCAAAAGATTAGATTATATTACTCATCTTGTTATCTAAATATAGAGCAGGGTTCAAAATGATCCTGTTAGAATCTCAACAAAAATAGTTAATAGCTCTGCCTGTCAGCTGCTCTGTACTGCAGAGTGCAACACCCTCTACATCTATTTCTCCAGGATGGAGATATTTTTGGAGCATTTTTGATTGCCCTCAGGCAGGTAGATTTTGTGCTCTGGCTACTGAATGTTCATGACCCTCTTTTTGGCAGCAGGTTTGAGGTGAGATAAGACTAATTGCCTAATGATCTAAAATTTACTTAGATTGGAGCAGGCACTGTCTTTTTGTTCTGCACCCCTACAATACAAATAATTAGTAGTAACAATTTTGATGAATCAATTGATGACCTGGGCTCAAGCAGACACCAGAGGGCGTCAGCGTTGCAGGGTCCCTTCATCAAGGCTAGTGGAGATGGTAAGGGGGAGGACTGAGAGCAAGCCTACTAAGCGGTGAATGCATGGAAGTGGGTCGGGAGAGGACTGATAGGGAGTGCATAATGAGGCCTTTGCTCCATTGCATTGTGGGATGAATGCCTGGCTTGGCTAGGTTATATGATCCTAGTCTTAGGTTGTGCTACCAGACCAAGTGTCATCTTTAGAGAAAATGCTCTCAGACGAAAAGAACCATTTCACAGCTGCTGAGCTGTGGGGAAAGGAATCACTAAGCATGGGGGCCCTCTGTAGGCATGGAAACACCCCCTGGCTCCTCTGAGAAGGTCTCAATAAATCTCTTCCATAGCAGTATCCCTATTCTCAGGGAAACTGAGGCACAGAACCAGCATGGCCAAAGTAGCATGCTTCAGATTTTCCAGCCCCATGTTCTTTCTGTTTGTGTGAATGAACTCACTTTACCCTAACTCTGAGACATGCTCATGGTAGCCTAGCGAGATTGGTTGTTTACCAGGCAGCATGCCACAGGGTTCTGGCTCTCAAGGTATCAACACAAACCCCAGGCTGAGGGGAGCAGGGGCCAAGGAAGGATAACAAGTGACTTAAAAGATTACAGAGCTCCCAGGACACAGGGCGAGAGATGACTTCTCAATCCATTCCGCAGACCCTTGCTATCCCAGCCCTGGACTTCTTATGCACCCACAAAGCACTGCACATTTCCCTCAGTCCTGACTGAAAATTCCTCCTGAGTAGGAAAGATTGTGCTGGATGGATCATAAAGAATAGTTTGTGGCCTTGATTTTGCCCACAAACTCCACTTACATGCAGGGTTTAAAAGAGGGGGATACTCTGACCAACATCCTTCAAACTCCCATCACTGCATTATACCCTCCAACCCCTGCACCCGTGAATATCCCAGCAGTCTGCCTCTCCCATCTCTTCCATCCAGCCTGGCTTTTGAGAGAGCTTGAGTTTGCTATCCAGGAATTGGATCCATCCTCTTGTGGGTGGAGGAGGGGGTGGGAGCAGGGGGGCCATGCAGGGCTAGATCGCCTTTCCTCAGCTCTGCATGCAGGCAGCTCATGTATCCTGTCTCCGGGGAAAGGACGAGGGTGGTGTGGGGGGGCGTTGTGCCACGTTGGCTCCTTTCCTGGGCTGCTAGAGACAGCAAGTTCCTGTGTCCTTCTTCCGGAGTGTGGGGGACAACCCTGGAGTCCAGATGAAAATGCCCCTGGGGCCCTGCCTCAGTTAGAAACTGGAGCCTGAGATAGGAGGGGGAGCAGCTAATCCCAAACAGAACAACACTCTCTCTCTCTCTTTCACTGTCCTCTAGTGCTACATCTCATCCCTATCTTAACCCCCTGCCACATTGTTCTGCCCTTTATTGCTGCATCAGTGCCATTCCCAGGGAATCCTGCACTAGGAACTCCCATTTTATCATCCATATTGCTCTCCCCACCAATATTGCATGTGCATGGACCTGGGAAGTCTATCCCCTTCTATGCTGAGATTTCCATCACCTAGCCCCTTCTACTCCCATTGCCCAGACCCAGAACACACACTGCCCCCTCTTCCATAAAATCTCCCCATCTTACCCAACATCCCATAGCAGCCTAGCATTGGGGATTATTTTCACTCCCTTTCATGTGGCTTTACTCATAAACTCTGCATTCTCTTTGCCAGCCTTAATCTGAGGGAAGAGAAGGTTTCTGAGGGGGCAGCCTGGCTCATTCCCCTCCCACTCTTGTAGAGCAGGCAGCATCATGGCTTGGCACAGAATGAGTAAGGATCAGCCACCGTTTCTGGGGCTTTGGGCTCTCATCACCCAGGTGTGGTGACATATGACTACAGGAGCCCCTGTAGCCAGATAATGTGGGCATACATAGCTCTGGGCGTGCCTATGATTTTCCATGTGGATTTTCCATATTCATCTAAACTTTTATCCCTCGGCCTCAGCCTAGTGGTACCCAGCATGAGGGTGTGTGCATGTTTGTTCCAGTTAGCTTCCTCCCAGTTGTAAAAGTGCCTCATGCAATCAGGTCTGGGGCGTAGAGAGAGACTCCTGCTGACACCCCCGTCCCATATTTGGATCAGAACAATGGTAGGTCTAGCACCCTCCCTCCATCTCTGTAGCAGCTCGGGGTAGGATGAGGCAGGGAGAATAAGGGGAAGGAAAAAGGGTTGGTATCTCTTTAAGACCATCAGGTTGCAGGGAGCAGATGGCATCTGCTTCCAGTCCTTGTTCTTTGTGTGGCTGCACAAAAGAGGGAGTCTGTCTCTCCTGATCTTACCCCCCCATACACACCATAGAGGAGGGGGGCATATTAAGATGCATGGGGTCGAGGGAAGATTTATTGCAAAAAGTAAACTTGGATTTGCCAGGCCATGTGCACTGGAGAATGGAACAGATCAGGACATTTGTTGCACAGACTTCTTCCCCTTTAACAGTCATGATGAGTATACCATTTCATTTACAGTCCCCATAAATCCTATCCAGCCCCCTAAATCTCATCTACAGCCCACATAAATACCCTCACCCTAAAATCCCATCTATGGTCCCTCATAAATCCCTTCCATCCCCAAGATCCTTTATAGAGCCTCCCAAACAAATCCTATCTAACTCCCCCAATCCTATGCAGTAACCCATAATTCCCATTGTGCCTCCCCCTAAAATATATCCAGAGCTTCCTAAAAATCCCATTCAGCCCCAATCTCATACACACCCCCATAAGCCCCCAAAATAAATCCCATACACACCCCCAAAATTCCATAAAATACATACTCCTAAAATTCAGAGTCCCCCATAAATCCCATCCAGTCCAACCCCTCAAATTCCATGTAGCCCCCCCCAACTACTGTCTAAATGTCTCCCTTAAAATCCCATCCAGTTCCCTCCTCCACCCACAAACAGAATTCTGGGAGCCAGCCACCAGGTGCAACCATTGTCTGTACTGCACAGCATAGATATAAACCCCTCTTCCCCCTCCAACGCACATTTCTGACGGGGTGGGGGGGCTGAGGTCACAATTTGCTTGGCTGCAGAAGTTTAGAGCTTGGGTTGCACAGGTTTGTGAGAGGTTGCAGCGGGGGGGGGGGGGGGAGGATTGAGGCTGGGGGGATAACACTGGGAACACCAACTAGTGGATTGGATAAAGTTATCAAACAATAGCCTTAAAACCGGAGGAAGAAATGAATGTCAGAGTGTGTGAGAGGATTGTATGTTGTGGTGTGAGTATGTATTAGAGAGGGAGCAATGGAGAAGCAGGTGAATGTATGGTGGGATGTGGGTGTTTTTGCCTGTTGAGACTGGGGTGGATGTGTATGGATATGGGGGAAGTACATGTGAGTGTGTGGAAGGTTGTGGGAGTGTTGGACTGTGTTCTGAAGCCTGAATGCACGCATGATTGCAAGGAATATATGTAAAGTAGCAGTGCATCTGTGTGAAGGAACGGGGTATGTGATGGGGTGGGAAACAAGAGTCATGTGGTGTGATGGTGTGTGTGTGTGTATGTAGTATTAGTAATATTAGTAGTAGTATGTTTGTGTATTGGAGGGGTGAGGAGTAGGAAACATGATGCCTTTGTGTGTATAGCTGTGGGGAGGAAGATGTCTGATTGGCTTTGGGGGAGAGGCAGCATGTGGTATCTGCGTGTGAGACTGTGTGTAGGAGGGGGGAAAAGAGGCAGTGTGGTGCTGAGTAGGTGTATAGTGGCTGGGGGGGGGCTTGCAGGGCATGCAGCGTGTGGTGGGGCGAGGCAGTATATGTTGTGTCTGCTTGCGTATGTGTGTGTTTGGGAAGTGGCAGTGTGGTGTTATATGTGCGTATTTGGGGTGGCAGTGTGCAGTGCTGCATGTGTGTTGAACAGTGGCACTGTGGTGCTGTGTGTGTGTGTTGAGGTGGCAATGTGTGGTATTGTGTGTCTTGGGCAGTGGCAGTGTGTGCTGCTGTGTGTGTGCTGGATGGTGGCAGTGTATGCTGCTGTGAGTGTGTTGGATAGTGGCAGTATGTGGTGCTGTACGTGTTGGGTAGTGGCAGTGTGTGCTGCTGTGTGTGTGTAGGATGGTGGCAGTGTGTGCTGCTGTGAATGTGTTGGATAGTGGCAGTGTGTGCTGCTGTGGGTGTGTTGGATGGTGGCAGTGTGTGCTGCTGTGTGGGTGTGTTGGGCAGTGGCAACGTGTGCTGCTGTGTGTGTGTTGGATGGTGGCAGTGTGTGCTGCTGTGTGGGTGTGTTGGACAGTGGCAGAGTGTGCTGCTGTGTGTGTGTTGGATGGTGGCAGTGTGTGCTGCTGTTTTCATGTGAGATGGTAGCAGTGTGTGGTGCTGCAAGTCAATGTTCACTCTAATTTTTTTTCCATCCATGTGCAGAATAAATTTTGTTATGTGTACTGAGGCACGATCATATGTGCACTACCAATAGAAACACATTGTGCCATCTGTGGGCGCTCTGCTAATCAGCTGGACGGCATTTGAATTTTTCCTGGGTGGCTGCACAAGCACACAGCTTTCAGGGAACACTGCTGCATGTGTATAATGAAGGTGATTGTGCAGTGCTGTGTGTGTATGTGTTGGACGATGGCAGTGTGTGGTGCTATGTGTGTTGGATGGTGTATGGTGCTGTGTGTGTGTGTGTTAGCAGAATGTGGTGCTATGTGTTGCTGGATGGTGACAGTGTGTGGTGCTGCATGTATGTAAGGACAGTGATAGTGTGATGCTGTGTGTGTATAGTGGCTGCATATTGGGGCGGGGGACAGGCTGTGTTGTGTCTACTGGCAGTGTGTGTGGAGACTCTCTGTGTGTATGTGTTTGACCCCAGTCAGGCCCCCCTCCCTGCTGATCCAGGCTGGTTGCAGCACTGCCCAACAGCTCCCAGGAGGGGGGCATGGCGTCCTTTCATCTGCAACAGGACGGAGAGTGGCTGGAGCTGGATAGAGCTCTTCTCTTGCGAGCCTTGCATCATCTCCCCCGCTCCTCCCCAGCCCTTTGGCTTTGATTATCAGCCTCTGTATGGTGAAACACCCTGGGAATTCAGACCCTGTAGTGTGTGTGTTGCACAGACACATCCACACAAACATGCATGCAAACATAAATATACACAATCATGAATGTACACATAATCTGCTCACATGCATGCACAAATACAAACATGCATGTAGATGCACATGCATGCACAAACATGCACGTGCACACACACACATGCAGTCTGAATCCCCAGCTGTGAATATCCCTGGTAAGTGGCCTGCATGCTGGGAGGAGCAGGTATTTTGCAGCAGGAACTCCATTCTTCCCAGCCTGTGCCTGCCTGATCCCACAGCTGCAGCTGGAGGGCGGGTGGATGAATCAAGCACTCCTGCTGACAGTGGTAGGCAGGCCCCAGTGGCCTCATGCTCCGCAGGCGGGCGGGGGCCAGGACTGCCCTCATTGGTGGCTGCTAAATTTAGGAGACTGATTATAGTTTGGGGTTTGGAAAGGAGAGAGGAAAATTCCCACTGAATAGACGCAGGGCATGAGTGCACGTGTGAGACAGAGGCACATGCAGTTTGAGTGCGTGAGACATGTACACAGTGTCACAGTCACATACCCTGGTAGGCTCTCACACAACAATCACATACACAAAATCTCTGCCACAGTCTCTCTCTCACACACAGTTTGAATCTCATATACACAGCATCACTCACCCTCACCCCCAGTCCTATCTGTCAAGGGCCAGCTGGCTCAGTGATCCTGCAGAGGGAAACAACCCCCAACCCTGGTGACCCTGCCCCCTCCTCCTGCTGACTCCCTGTGACAGGTGTTGTATGTTAAGTGGGTTGAGAGCAAGGGAACCAGACTTCCAGGGTAGGTGAGGTCCTGGGAGGAGCCCCATGGATGGCCCTTGTGTGTGTGGGGGGGGGGGAGAGCAGTAAGTGCTTCAACTGCCCAAAAAGCCCAGGGGGCACTAACTCAGGGGCTGGTGTTGAGGGGATGACTCAACCCAATTCACTGCTGCCATGGGAACGAACTGTGGGCCTGTGTCTCAGCCTCCCCAACAGCATCTCCTAGGCACACCCCCTGCCATTTCTCCTCTACAAAAAGAGTGGGCGGCCAGAGCTCCCAGCTGCTTCTATCTCCTGCCCTGACACGGAGCTTCTGAAAATAGCTCCCTCCATCTTTGGAACATCCCCCAGGGAAGAGGGGGTCTGAGCCCTGTGCTACCTGATGGGGAGGGGAAAGGGACCCTAAATCTGGCCTCCTGGCAAGAGAAGAATTGGACCCAGTGCCAATCTGATGTCTCTGTTGAGACATTTAGCCTCCTACCCCCATTCCTGGAGCATCACTCAAAGCAGGGAGGAGGGTGGCAGCACACATTCAGCAGGGAGTCAGATGATATACCACATATGGAAAGAAAACAGGGTGGCCTTTCACTCCTGTTTGCTGCTGCTGTTCTGCCTACATTAGTTCTGGGGATCCCTTCCACCCCTGCACAGCGCCAGTAGCACAAGCTAGGTGGGGAGGAGCTGCCCCATAGCTCTGTTCCACTGGAGTTCCCCACCATCCCTATACCAGCTTTCTCCCAACCCACTGCTCCTATTGTGTCTCTTCCCGCCCCTCCCTTCTGCCACCCACCAGTAATGTGTTTACAGACTCCCTCCTACAGCCCTTTCTCCAGGCCTGTCTCAGTGGTGGAGAGGGAGGGCCAGGCGAGCAGGTGTCTGCTCAGACAATGGCGCTGCTTTGTTGGGCTGCAGGGGGAGGGGGCGGGGAGAGGAGAAGGAGAAAGAGAGAAAAAAAAAAAGGTCAGCAGAGAGCTTCCCTTACACTGGGAGATGGAGCCTGAGCTGCATCTTCCAGTTGATAACAGTGTAGGCTGCCAGTGATTATGGGAGCATGTAATGGAGGGAGTTTGTGGTATTGGGGCAGGGACTAGAATACTGCCAGGATGGGGGCATTTGAGATGTAGAGGTGTGTATGAGGAAAGAGGGAGGAACAGATGGATGCAGGGATGGATGGATAAAGAACGTGGATGGGAGGATGAAGGAGTGTATAGAAGTGTGTGCATGAGGAAGCAGACACTTGTGCATAGAGAGGAGGCCAGGGACTAGAGGTTTGCTAAAGCTATAAGCAACTAGAAACAGGGGCTCATATTTAGAAATGCTGGGTAAACTTGGCTACCAGCTCTGCCTGTACTAGTGAGCTAGCTAGCTAGCTAGATGGGTAGTTTAGAGGAGTGTATATAGGGATGGATGAAAGGATAGTGTTTGACCCACTGTTGTTGTTGTCTTTAAACACAATGCTAGCTGGGCAGGCCAGGATCCCGATAGCATCAGGGGAACCAGGGACTGGGATCCTCTTCCTCTCACCCCACCCAGCCAGGACCTGGAGATGTCTGCTGCAGTGGAAGCTATGCAGTCAGCCAAATCCCCCCTCATTATCTATGTCCCTGTTCCCACCCTCACTCTGTTCTTTGCTGCTTGAGCCAAGCTGTTTGCTGGTGGTCTGCAGAAACCAATCTCCCTCTTCCTTCCTCAGTGAGATTCAATATCATTAGCCCTCCAGCAGACTCACCAATACAACACAATTCCTGGGCCTGGTTCTCAGCCACAGCCCACAGAGACATGGTCAGAGGCCAGGGCACAGTAGGTATGAAGAACCAACAGCACAGAATGGCAGCACTGGGCACTTGCTTTGCACAAGATGAACTGGGACCACTGTATTGTGATTGTGTGTGATACATGTTATTTGATTGTGTTAGTTACTTGTGTGAGTTGGTTATGTATGCATGTGAGTTGGTGGTTTTTTCACACTGTTGCATGTTTCCACCACAGTCCTACTCCTGATCTGAGGTTCTGCTGTGTGGTATAAATCTGGAGTAACCTATTTACATCAAAGTAATGCAAATCAGTACCTAACTATCACATTCCAATCCAGCTAATCAGCTGGGGAAATGCAAATCTCCCCCAGACATCTTGGTAAGCCTCAGGTCTGAGAGCTTCCACGCCATACCTACCTGACCCCCAGCAATACCAGCACTGTGAATATACAAATAACCTATGCTAGAGAGTAACCCAGCACCCAAACTACTAGAAGATCACAGTTTAGGGTTAAACAGAGTCTCCTCTCACTTCCTTCTATTCTCCCTCCTATGGAGAGGGATCTGGTTTTCCTTTTGGGACCTCAGGAACTTTATGCAAAAGTGGGGAAAGGTTTAAAACCAGGTGGCAAAATGCAGCTACTAGTAAAGGTGTATGCTTAAAATCTCCATTAGATTATTAACCCCTTTGATCCCTTCCTGAGGTTGAGGTGTGAGCAGGGTGTAAGTTTATTCTTATATTCTCATTGTGGGCCAAATAATGTATTTTCCCTTAATCTCAAGAATGGTTGAACTGTTTTAGCTGAGATTTGCCAGAAAAGTTTTTCCTGAAGCAGATACCTGACATGGAAAAATGGTTAAAGTTTGGCAAAGTTGCTATAGGCAACTAGAAACAGTGTTTAATAATGGGAAGTGTTGGGTAAGTGTGAGCTCTGCCTATACTAATTAGATAGATAGATTTTGAGTTTCGTTTGATGATGCCCACTTCTCTCCCTACCCATTTTTGAAAGGTTCAAGTTTTAAGATTTTTGTAATGCAGTGTTACTTACTGTTGTGTTACTTAAAAGTGTCAATGAACAGCTTCTGGTTTATATTCTGCCATGTATTTCCAGGGACTGGGTGGCCATCAGGTGACAGAAGGGCTAGAAAGCCAGAAAGAAACAAATTGAAGGAAGCATTTATTTACTTTACATAAACATATAAGAAAACAATGTTAATAGATATATAACAAAGGATTATCCTAGAAGTAAGGGACTCAGAAAATAGACGTTATAGGTCTTTATTGCCTTATCCACCCCTTTATCTACCCTCCATTCCCATTCATACATTTCTACCTATTAATCCATCTATCCATAAATATCCATCTATTACCCTACATATCCCTCCTTCTACCCATCTCTAGCTGTCTCTCCCCATATTTACTCATTTATCTAACCTAGCTATCTATATACATATTTAAATCTATGTATCCATATTTATTATATATATCTTCATCTATCCATCTATATTCATTCATCTATACTCATCCATCTATGCTAAGCACATCTGGTCCAAAAAGGCATATAGTGCAATAGGCAGAAAGTGGGGTGCCTATTGGGTGGGGAGAAATATATCCATTCCAAAATCTAGCCCCTCTAGCCTCCTACTGGAAGGGGGGGTGTCTGTCTCTGAACAGCCCTCCATCTCTCTCATTCTCTCCCTTTCATCCCTTCTGCAGGGAGAATGGCATTTTAAAAGAAAACATAAAGACCCACCCAGCCCCTCCCTTCATTCAATAAAGACTCGCAGACTCCCCCCTCCCTCCATACACATCTGGGCTCAACTCTCTCCGCTCCTTCCGCCTGCCTCTTGCCCCTGTCTGCCCCCCTCTGGCCAGATGTGCATCCAGGCGGAGGGGTTCAGCTGGGAGGTGCTGAGGCCAGGGGAGCTGGAACTACTTTTCCCCAGCAGCAGCAAGCAGCAGGAGCCGACCGAGGAAGCTATAGTCTGACTCTCATTGTGTGTGTGTGTGAGGAGAGACGGAGGCAGGCACAGGAGCTTCTGTAAAGCCGCCTGCCCACGCAACTTTCCCACCAGGGTTCCCCCCTCCACCACACACACTGAGTAACACCCCTTCTCTTGCTGCATCTCCAGGCCCTGGAATCAGGACCCCCCCATTTCCACTCCCTACTCCTGGAGGTCACTTTTATTTTTGTGCACAAGTTGCTACATCTTTGGAGGAAGAAAGAAGCCATAGAAGGAAACTGAGGTCAAATCGTCCCCAGGGGAGAGAGTTGGGGGGAAATCCCTCATTTTTAGCCCAACTTCCTCCTCCCTTTTTTGCGTTTGGTAGATTATTTTTTGCGGGGGGCAGGGAAGCATCTGGAATTTCAGGTGTTGGGAGCAAAGGGGTTTGTTACAAAGTCCCCCCCCCCAATTCAGGGGAGTTTAGGAAACTTTTGAAGGGGAGGAAAAAATTCAGTCTGAGAAAGGAAACCCTGAAATCCTCCCCTCTTTGCAGCAAATTTTGGGGATCCCTCCATCCTGGGATCCGTCCCCCCCATGGATTTTTCTGAGATTGTAAATTTCGCCCCCTCGCTGTTTTAATTTTGGATTATTTCAAATCGCCACCGACCAGCGCGCGCGAGTCCTCCACCCTGCACCAGGGCTCAAGGGGGGATTCCTGTGGTGGAGGGGGCCGCAAAGCAGGGGGAGCTGGGGGGAAATGCCTTCCGTGATGGAAAAATCCGCCCCGGCCTCCGGGATCCTGTCGAGGAGCCGGGCGAAATCGGCCACCAATGGCAATCATCAGACCTCGGAGGATGAGAGCAGCGAAGAAGAGCATTCGCACGGTAAGTGCCAGATTGGGGGCACAGCTATTGTGCAAGGGGCAGGGAGCTAGCTACGGTCCACACGCGGATCACGCGTGCGTGTCCCGGAACGGGAGCTGAGAATGATTCACTTGCGACACGCATGTGGTTTGGGGAGAGTGGGGGCTTGTAACACGCCACGAGTGTGGACTAAGAGGGGTGGGGGCTCACGCCACGCGTGTGATGGGGGGAAGGCTTGTGACACGCCGCGCTTGTGGACGGGGTGTGTGTGTCACGCCACACTTGTAGTACACAGCACCTCCCCGAGGAGGAGAAAAACTCCGCTGGAGTGCGAGGCCCTAAGGGTCAGGGATAGGGAGCTGGCGACAACTTCCCGGGTCTGGGGAAGGGACAGGGAGTGACCCGGTTCCCCCAGTACCAGGAGGTGCGCGGGCGGGGGAGAATCGGAGTGCGATGCTGCTTCCCTAGTGACTTGAATGAATCCCACTTTCAAAGGTGCCTCGGAATCCCCTCCTCACCTGGCGTCCAACGGGGAGACTTGGTGACCCCTCCCCCCTTTCCCCGTGGCTCCTGGGGTTGGCGGGGAGGACCGGGACTCAAACACAGTGTCGAATGCAACAATGCTGGATATATAATTGCTCCTGCAATTCCATCTGGGACCCGATCCCTGGGAGTGGGGGCGGAGGGGGGCAGAATAACAATGGAGTATCGGGGGCCAACCTGTTCCCAAACTTAGCTCCAGGGGGAGTGCAGCAGCGCTCCCGACCGAACAAAGAGCCGGGGCATCACTGGAAGGTTGGTTTTGCTAACAGCTTCGACCCCATTGTCCCCTGGCGCCCTCGTGTGTGCCTGCCTCCCAGCGTCAGCCGGCTTTGTTAGCCCCCCTCCCCCGCGCCGCACACCAGCGCCAGCTAGGGATGTGCTGGGGGTCCAAGGATACTGGAGCGGCCGATTCCTCCTACCGACCATGTGGAATCCGTTCGGGGAACGTGTGTGTGTGTGGTGGGGGGGCAGTTACGCCCCTTTGGTGCTGGCTCTGGGGAGGCACAAGCAACCCAAGAAGATGGTGAGGGTGTCAACAGGGTGGAGTGCTGGCTGGTCTGGGCATCCTCCCTTGCCAGCCCTGTTAGCCCATCACTAAGGAGAAAGGGTCTCACCTCCGAGACCTCGTATGGTCCCCCAAGTGCGCGGGGGGTGGCGTCCCACCGCCCCCAGCTGGCCAAGCTGTTGGGAAATTCTGCCAAAGACACCCCCTCCTCCCCAGCGAGAGAGTCTGTCACAGCTGCGGCGCAGCCAGCCACCACCCCCTGCTGGGAGGGAGGGGAGGAGTGTGTGTCCTAGAAGGTGGGGGTCAGTGTGCAGGAAGGGGGGCAGCTACCTGGGTGGTACTCAAGAACAACTGGAGCCTTCCCACGTTTATCTTCCCTGTGGTTACGGGATCCTCCTTCTAGGAGCAGACACCCCACCCTCCACTCTCCATCTTCCCCTCCCTCGCGTGTGTTTCTTGGGCCCTGTGCCGGAAAGTGAAAGCAGGGCAGCTCCTTGGCAGGAGCTGGCTAAATGCTTCCAGATCAGGCTGCAGCTGTGACAAGTCAGGTTCCCTGGGAAAGGGAGCGAGGGGCGGGCGGTAGAAAGGGGAATGGGATAGAGCAGCCCCTGAACCAGTGCGTGCGGGGCTACATGACTTGTCCAGCTCTGAGCTGCAGACGCGGGGAGGGGGGCTGTTGATCTACCAGGAGCTGGGATGCAGCCACCTCTCGGGAGGGCTGCCGGCGCGGATGCACAGCTCCCCAGCACAAGCTCCACCGGAGTTGGGAAGCGAAGAGAAGCCGTACTTGCTTGGCAGGGTATTTAGGGAGAAGGCTGCTAGAGCTGGGAGTTAATACTGCATTAGCCAGCACTGACTGGGAGGGCAAGCCCCCCACTGAGTTGCATGGCTCTTCCTGCAGCACAGCGCCCCCTAGCGCTTCACTGGGGCATTGGGGTCAGCCCTGACTGCAGGGGAGAGAACCCCTTACTGAGCCCCATGCCCAGCTCCCTGCAGCACAGCACCACCTAGCGCTGCACTGGGGTCAGCACTCAATGCAGGGGAGAGCACACCCTATACAGCCATCACTTCCTGCAGCACCTTGGGGGGCCTCCTAACCAACCTGGGCCACAGCCCAGCCCTACTCTAGGTCAGCTGAGGGTCCAAGACTTCCCCTCCTTGGGAGAGGGGAACAACGGGCTGGGGGCCTAACTCCTGGGTTCTCTCCTTCGGCACCCTCACACCTGTCCCTCTCCTTCCCTTATAGACAGCATGATTCGGGTCGGGGCCGATTACCAAGCTGTGATCCCTGAGTGCAAGCCAGGTAAGGGCACTGATGCTGTCTGGTTTCCTGTGGGGGCAGAGGAATGCAGAGATAGCAGGGGCACCACTCCTTGGAAAATCTCCCTCCAGGCTCCCAGCATCAATGGCTCCCCCTCCCCCAGTTGGTCTGTTTGCAGGAAGCCTTCTCCCCTCATGTGGGAGACCCCTCCCCTTAGTGCCTGGATGGGATTGAATGGGGGTGCTTGGCTTTGTTAAGGTTCCAAAGGGTGGAGGAGCAGAGGGGGAAAGTGTACTCGCTTCCTCCTTGCATGGTGTCTGCACCTACCAGTGCCCCATCTCCCCCATCTCTGGGAGCAGAGCAACATTCTCTGGGCTTGACTTTACCCATAGTTTCTCCTTCCTCCCACTTACATATTGACACAGTGAGAAGCTTTTCCTGGCATAGAGCCACAGCTGCTTCCAGTGTCAGCTGGGCTGCTGGGGGCTCAGCTTTTTTCACTGGGGCTGCAGATTAGGGTTGACGGGCATCATCAGAGTTGTGTGGTGGCTGGAGACCAGGGCTGGCATAGCAGAGGGCTGCGGGTCAGGACTGAGGGACACTGGCAGAGCTGTGGAGTCTTGCTCCCTATTTTGTGAGGTGTCCTATAGCAGAGCAGGGAGAAGAGGGCTCTGTGATGGGTGGGGCCCAGTAGATTCTGGCGTGAAAAGCTCTGTGCTGACCCTTTCTCTCCTGTCTGTCTGATGCAGAAAGCCCCGCTCGCTACAGCAACAAGGAGCTGAAGGGGATGCTGGTCTGGTCACCCAACCACTGTGTGTCTGATGCCAAACGTGAGTAGCCCCAGGCCCCTATCATTGGCAAATGGGCACTGCAGCCAGGGCACCTGTTGACTGGGGCTGTTCCACTCCCATCTGGGCAAGGCGCAAGCCCAGAAACCCCTCTGGCCCCCTCCTCTGGCCCATCAACCCCCTCCATGTCTGCTGATCAGTACACCAACTCAGACTAGGTTTCTTCCTTTCTGCCAACCCTAGTTCACTGCCTCTTTCCTCTGACCCAGTGCACTGCCTCCAGCCCAACGCACTGCCTGCCTCCCATAGCTCAGTTCCTCATTTTTCAGCCCAGCATGCTATTTCCTCCCCTCCCCAAGTCCTGCAACCTCTTCTGTGCCCCCAGGTCCACCCAGCAACCCCCACAGCCCCGAATGCTGCACCTCCTCCCTGTCCAGCATGCCTTCCCTAGCCTGGCACACAAATCCCCTCATCCAACCCCTCCCCCTCAAGCCCGGTGTGCTGCCTCTCTTTCCCTCTCTACCCCTTTCCTTACCCCAGCAATCCCTCCACCCTGCCCAGCATGTTTACCCCTCCCCTGGCCTCTTCCCTTACCCACATAGATGCTCTAGATGAGCACCCACATTTGCTGCCAGCCACCCCGCCCCCATCAGGCATGCTTCCTTCCCCCTTCAGAACTTGTTCTGGTGAGATTTAGGACCTGGGTGAGGTGGCCATGGAGTCCCGTCAACTCACAGCAGCTCTCCTTCTCTATGAATATTCACTGCCCCAAACCCTGCTTCCCTATCCTGCAGGGGATGGCAAGGCTGGGATCAGAGAAATGGAACAGGGAAGAGCCTAGGCTGGGGGTCACGCTGTGCACTGCACTGGTGCAGGAGGAGGGTGAACTTAGGTGGAATGTCTGGCTTGTTGCTCCCACACAGCCATTGGGGCAGGGGAGGGAGGCCTGGATGGGTCCCACACTTGCTGATATCCGATCCCGACACAGAGACAAATATTCAGCCCCACTGCATCAGACCCCTCCTCGTATCCCTTCTGTATCACACACCTGCCCCACATGCAGAGATCCATATCAGACTCATCCCATGCGTGCACACCCCATTGTATTAGACACTCTTTGATGTGCATGCTCCCCCCCCAGCAAACACCTCCCTGCATGAACACTACCTCATCAGGCATGCTCCCATCTGCACCTACCCCCATCAAGCACAGCTATGTACATATGACCAGTATCAGATCCTTCCCATACACAGATCCGGTGTTAGATGCCTTCCCCCACATTCAATATCCCACCAACCCCCACCCTGCACACACCTGGCATCAGACACTCCCTGCCATGCATGTGTTGTGCTGTCTCAGGATGGTCTGCACAGTGAATGTGATACCTAAGTTGGTGTGGAGGGGAGGGTCCTATAGGAAGGAGTTGTCCTGATGATTTGTTTCTTCTCTCTCCCCAGTGGACAAATACATTGCAATGGCCAAAGACAAGCATGGCTACAACATTGAGCAGGTAGGGACATTCCCCGCCCCTGCACTGAATGGATTAGTTATGTGGGGATAAAGCCCCCAAAGTTGGGGGCTTTTGATTCCTGTGTCTACCAGGTCCCAGGGATGCTACCCCATCTTACCTCACCATGTCCTGGGGAGCTTGATCTGACTCTCCAACACAGAAGCCCCAGGATGATGCTCTGCCCTTGGGATACTAACCCTTCTGCCCCCATCTCTCCTGCCCTCCATTGGGCTGAGGACATTGACCCCTCCCACTCCATCTCCCCATCTTCCCCAACCCCAAGAACACATTTCCCCCACCCTACCCCAAGAACATGCCAGTCCTCCCTCTTTTCATCCTGGGGATCCCCCTCTTCCCTCCCCATCCTGCGGATGCTGCTGCCCCTCTCACCCCCATCTCGTCCCAGGCCCTGGGGATGCTGCTGTGGCACAAACATGACGTGGAGAAGTCTCTGGCTGACCTGGCCAACTTCACACCCTTTCCAGACGAGTGGACAGTGGAGGACAAAGTGCTATTTGAGCAGGCCTTCAGCTTCCATGGCAAGAGCTTCGCGCGCATCCAGCAGATGGTACGTGCCTATCATGCCCCCCAGCCAGCAGATAGAACCTGCAACTCACCCCTTATAAATAAGGAGATGGTACATTCCAGCGCATCCTTCTCCCCACATAACCAGCACATGATACTTACAGTCTCCTTGCAGCAGGCACATGGCACCTGCCTCCCTGCTTCCCCAGCAATTGGTCCCTGCCATCCCCACCTGCACAACCAGCAGATGGTATCTGATATGCCTGTTCCCTCCCCCCGCCAGCAGATGGTACCTGCCATCTCTCCTGCAGCTAAGAGTTGGCATATGCTACAACTGCTCCCCCAACATCACATAATATGTTCCATGTACCCCTACTGAGCAAAAATGGTACGTGCAACCAACTACCACCTGGCAGCTACTAAAGAGAGCTTGTGCCAAGCCCTGCTGCCGTAGCCAGTGGATGGTATGTGCCCCACCGCCCTGCTGCAGCTAATAGTATAGGGCTCCCTCCTCTTCCTCCATAGTGACCAAATGGCATTTGCCACAGTCTCTCCCTCTGCAGCCAGTAGATGGTATGTGCCAATGACTGCACACCACACATCCCCAGCAGATGGTGTATGCCACCATGTCCCCATCTCCACCTGTGCCAACCCCCTACCTTTGTGATGGTGCCACCTCACTCCATAGGGGCCTGGTATGGAGGCAGGGACTTCCATAGCTCTCCATAGCTGAGGGGCCACCTTCCTTCCCATGGGGGTCCTGGGCAGGCCTCTCCTTCCTCTCCCCCTCTACTTTTTCCCCATGCAGGCATCTTCTCCCACCTCTGCCCCCCCACACTCCTCCCGCCAGGCTCTCCCCCCTCACCCACCTGGCATCTGATCCCTCCCTCCAATCTCCACCCCCCAGCATCTCTTCACCCCACCCCAGCATCCCATCCTTCCCCAGTCTCCAACACAGAAGCCCCAGGATGATGCTCTGCCCTTGGGATACTGACCCTTCTGCCCCATCTCTCATCACCTCAGCCCCTCAGCATCCATCCCTCCTTCCAGTCTCACTGCACCTGGCATCTCCTCCAACCCCTGCCCACCCAGCATCCCACTCCTCCCTTGAGTCTCTCTTGCTCCTCAACAAGTGTTTCCTCTCCTCCTTCCCCTTCCTATCATCCCTGCCCTCCTTGCACTATTCAGTCTCCCCAAGCACCTCACCCCTCCATTCCCAGATATTGTATTTCCCCCTCTCATCCTCCTACCAAGCATGTCAACCCCCCCATAACCTCCAGGCAGCTGATCCCCTCCCCTATCTGCCTCAGCTGCCTGACAAGCTGATCCCCAGCTTGGTGAAGTATTACTACTCCTGGAAGAAGACAAGGAGCCGTACGAGTGTCATGGACCGGCAAGCGCGCCGGCTGCTCAGCAAGAAGGAGCGGGATGACAGGTAGGGTTGGAGGGGGGAGGTGTAGGGCTGCACTGATCCCAGGGCACATGTGTTGACGCAGGTTCTGGATGAGGGAAGGGGAGGCAGGTTGGATGGTCATGGAGGGGGTGGAGGGCAGGGGCAAGGGAGTGTGGTTGTGGGGCAGGCTGGGGGTCTCGGTACCATCCCCTCTAACTCATGCCATGCTCCCCCCAGTAACGACGAGATGGAGGAGGGACGGGCTGCCAGCGAGGGGGAGTTTGATGCCATGGACTCCAAGAAGGAGGTGAGGGGTTGGGGGTGGGATGGCTCATAGGCAGGTGGGTGCTGAATGGCACGTTGGGCACATCGCCCACGTGCTGGGGCTCTGCCTTGATGGGTGGCAGAGTGCAGGGCACATGGAGTGGGGTGGGGGAAGCTGTGCTGCAGGAGTATGGTGGGAGGAGCCAGCCCATGGCTATGTTCTGCAGCAAGGCTTTCTAGGGGTGCTGTATTCAGACTAGCTCCATTCCCTGCCTTGGCCAGCCAAGCTACCAGAAGCTGCAGAGCAGCCGGCCGGGTCCAGGATCGGGCTCGGGGCCTGTGAGGAAGGAGGTGCAGCTGTCACAGTATCGGCACCACCCACTGCGCTCACGTCGGCGCCCCCCCAAGGGCATGTACCTGAGTCAGGATGACATCGCTGGCATCTCGGCCAGCCCTGATGTGGGCACCCTGGCACTGCGCCACCTTGACTCGCAGCTCATCTCCCTCAAACGCCAGGTAACTCCCACCCCCTCACCCCTGCCAGTCTCCCAGCCCTGACACGGGCACCCTGGTGCTGCATCACCTCCAACCGCAGCTCATCCCCCTCGAGTGCCAGAGAAGCCTGGAGCCACCTTTGCCTCCAGCTCTCATTAACAGCCCCCTTTTGTCCCACCCGCCCAGGTCCAGTGCATCAAGCAGATCAACAGTAGCATGAAGCAGGCCCTGGAAGGTGGAATTGACAAGCTGCGGCCTCCAGAGGTGAGATGGGCGCACAGACACAAACCCCCAGGCAGGGGAGAAGGAACCAGGCCCTGTTGGGGGAAGGGAGGTGCTGGGCTTAGCTCTCATGGGCACAGGGTTTGGGGAGAGGAAGTACAAGCCTAGTATGATACCCATGGAGGAGTGAGTGGGGGGACCAGCCCCAAGGGGAAGGGCAGTGGGAGAAGGCAGGTCTGAGTCCCGGCCCAACGCTCTCCCCTCTCCCGCCAGGGAAACGGCAAATTCAACTCGCGCTGGACAACGGATGAGCAGCTGCTGGCTGTGCAGGGTGAGCTGGGAACGTGGGAGTGGGGGGGATGTCCAGGGAGTGAGGGTTGGGGGCTTAGGGCCCCTCCCATTGTGGCTGTGCCCTGGGTATCTAAGTGACCCCAGCCTAGGGATGTACCTGGTGCCCCGTCTCCCCCCCAGAGGGCCCACTCCCTCCAGCATGCTGGTGCTTCCCCTGGGTAGCTGATCCTCTGCCCTCTCCCCAGCCATCCGCAGGTACGGTAAAGATTTCCAAGCTGTCGCCGGGGTGATTGGTAACAAGACGCTGGCCCAGGTGAAAACCTTCTTTGTCAGCTACCGGCGCCGCTTCAACCTGGAGGAAGTGCTGCAGGAGTGGGAAGCTGAGCAGGGGGAGTCTCCAGGGGCCCGCTCCCCCCCCCACGACACCAAGAGCTCCAGTGTCTCACTGGCCAGCAGCGAGGAGGACGATGAGGTGAGGAAAGGGAGGGCCCCAACCTGCACCCACAGACCCCCTTGCTGCCCCTAGCCCAGCTCACGTCCCTCAATCCAACACGCAGCCCCAGCTCTGCCGCTTCCCTCGGTCTGCCTCATGGCCCCCTGCCCTTCACACAGTCTGATCTGTGGCCCCCTGCCCTGCCATAGGCCCTGCACGACTCAGACAAGGCCCATCCACCGTGCCTGGCATCCGTCCCACACGGCTCCCACTCACTCTGGTCTCTCCTTGCAGGTGCAGATCACAGCCGTGTCCCGCTCTGCCCAGCAGCAGCCGCAGGCCCCTGCATCCACCACAGTGGTTCCACCCTCCGCCTCCCCCCGGCTGCCACCCACCACACTGTCGCAGCCTCCCCCCTTGCTGCGGCCCTCGTTGCCCACCGCGCCCACGCTGCACCGCCAGCCACCTCCCCTGCAGCAGGGACGCTTCCTGCAGCCTAGACTATCTCCCAACCAGCCCCCTCCGCCACTCATCCGGCCTGCTGCCTCCCGCCACCCCGGACGGGGGCCCCAGCTCCCTTCCTCATTGGTGGGTGCGACCCTGGAGCCACCTTCCTCCTCCTCCTCCTCCAGTTCCCTCTGAGGCGAGGGGGGAAGAGGATAGCTGAAGCCCCCTTCTTTAGTGCCCTGGATCCTGCTTGGCTGAGGGCTCAGGGGTTCTGGCTGCCCCATAGCGATACACTGGGTGGTGTCTCTAGGACTCACTCCACCAGCTGGGATTGGAAACCCTCCCTCCTCCAGGGAGGGGAGAGACTGACAGATGTGCATTAGCTGAGCCCAACCCCCCTGGGGAGCAGAAGCCCCCACACCGTGGCCCATGTGGGCTCTGGATGGGGTCCAGGAAGGGGAGTGGGTACCAATGCCAGCTGTGGGGAGCTTGGGGTAGGGGGTTCTTTACTTGTAGAGGGACATGTAGGGTGGCACACTCCTGCTGGTGAGCCATGCCCAGTGCACAGCAGGGACCCTCCTCAACCTGGGAGCTGGGGTGGGGATGCTCCTCCCTGGGGCTGTACTGACTCCTGGGAGGAATGGTCTTGTGCTGGGGGCGGGGAGCTGAGACTGGCCCCAGACTGGCCGAGCAGTTGCTAGGGAGATTATATGTTGTGGGGCAGGAGTAGCACAAAAGCCCCCCCTCAAATGGGGCCCAGCTCCCTCACCTGGGGCGGCAGCGCTGGCTCCCAGGGAGGACCTGAGTGCCGGGGTCCAGGTGGGGGGCAACCAGTAAGAACCCCGGGTGAGGCACGAGCAGGACCGTTGAGGGGGCAGCATTGAAGAGGCCTTGGAAGAAGCACAGAACTGGAGGGGTCAGGCTAGAGGACAGCAGCTTGGCAGGACCTGCACAGCCACGGCACATCCCTCCCTCCCGCGTTGGGTGCATGCTGCTCTGCTGGTGTGTGGGCAACGGGGCATTTGTAGACAGGGCTTGTGGCCCTGGGGTGGTGGTGGGGAAGTAGATGCTACAGGGGGTGGAGTTATGTTCATGTTGCATTTTGAATAAAAGTATTTTACTATGTCCCGAGTCGTCGCTGTGCAGCTCTCCCACCCCTCTGCCCTCACCCGCAGGACATCTTCTCATGCCACCCCCACACCCTGCTACTCCCAGCCCTCCACCTCCCTCAGCCACCCTCCCAGGCCCCAGATCACTGGTGCTGCCAGCCAGCCTCCCAAACATCAACTGCCCCAACTCCTGCACGGCAGGGGTGCCATGCATACCCTTGAGCCTCCCTCTCCCACTGCCTGGGGCAGGAAGGGCAAGTACTTGGTCAATGGGCACACCAGGCTAAGCCCACAACCCACTTTCTCTCAGTGCCCTGGGCCAATGTCTGCTCCCCAAGCCTGGCCAAGGCAGACACTGATAGGATAGCTTCTGCGAGGACTTAGGCAAACCTCTGGGAGTAGCAGCCAGCACCTCTGGGCCCTGGGAGCACTGGCTCTGGACCCTCCCGGCTGGATGCAGCATAGCCGGGCCCAAGCCAAGCTAGCAGAGACAAGGCAGGCGAGTATCATGAGCTTTTGTGGGTAAAACCTACTTCATCCGATGAGATGGGAGTAGAAATTACAGAAACCAAGATCTCTAACAGAAAGCAGTACCTGTTAGTTATGGGACCAGTGTTAATGAGGCTAAGTGGGCTGGATATATCCCATTGGTAGCTTCTGATGTGAAAATGTGGCTGTAAAGGCCAGGGAAATTGGCTTTGTAGTGCACTAACCAGTCAGTCCCAGCGTAACAGGGTTACATTTGTAGATTAACTGCAGTCTCTCTACTGGACCAGCTTTGCTCTGGGGGCAGAGGCAAGCCCCAGAGCTGCTTTTCTCTGGGTCTGGAGCTTCAAGTAACTGGCTGGCAGCCCCCATCCCCACAGAAGCTGGACCAATAAGAGCTATTGCCTCACCCACTTTGCCAGTGGGCTGCGGCATTGGAGTGGCTGCTTCTTGAAGGAGAAGGTTGGGCACTTCCAGCCAGAGGAGCCTGGAGCCCTTGCACTGCCCAGCTGCCTGCAGGTGGGGCCAAGGACAGGATGGGGACCCACCAGCAGCTAGGGCTGAGAAAGAAACATTCACTTGGACAGGGACAGTCTAAGGGGCCAACAGCCCTGGAGCTGGGCTGGACCTATACATCTAGCCTCTCAAGCCTGGGACGAGGGCCCTGCCAGTGATAGAACATGGCAGAAGGGGAGCCTTGTGGCTCTAGGGCAGCCAAGCAACCTAGGCGAATGAGGGGGGCACAGGAGTGGTCCTCCTCAGTGGCCGCAGGCCTGTCATATCCCAGACGGTCTCCTGGGCTAGGGCAGTTTTGCTGACGGGCTGTCGCTGGAACCGTGGCAGTGCTCTGATGAGCTGCCGAGGGAGCGCGGGGCTCTCACGCTCTTGTCTGCAATCAGCAGGCACCTCACTTCACTTGCCCTTGTTCTACGCACGTCACTTCAGTAACACTGCCCCATGTGGCCGCAAACCAGCAGAATCTGGCAACCCCATGTGTGGGCAAACGGTAACGTCTCAAGGGCCACACAGAACCTCAATGGGCCACAGGTGGCCCAGCACTTCTCTAGGGGAGCCAGCTAGCCCCCCCCCCACCTCTTGGGCTGGTCTGAGGCTGCAGCACCAGGGACCTTGCAGCTCCTGCACCTCTACTGCTGACTGTAAAGGGGCCTGGAGGAGGGGCAGAACTGGGGCCCAACCCCACAGGTGTTTGGCTCCAGAACAAAAAGCAGGGCTAATGAACCCAGGATGGGCATGAAAGAGGCCCAGGTTCCACCTATAAACAGTATTTCTACAGCACCTCCCAGCCTAAGCTCTGGCCAAACCAGCTCCCTTGCTGCTGGGGAAGGGGGCTGTTCATGCAGGGATTCCCTCACCTGCTGCTGCATGGTTGCCTCTGGGGGAGTGTCCAGAGGGCCCAGTTGTTGTTCCTCAAGCATTGGGAGGGGGCTGCCATGAGATCAAGGACGGGGCATGGGCAGAGGAATACAAAACAGGAGGCTGCAGTGGCTCTTTCTGGAAAGTTTTAATCTAGAACCTGGAAAACTACATTGAATCACAGCTCTGCTCCAGGACCCCAGCTGGGCCACGGCCCTCCAGGAGGGGGCAATGGCAGGACCCATTCCCTCCCCCCAGAAGGGGGCCACACAGAGCCCATTCCCTGACCCACCAGCAGGGGGCGGCGTCGGGGCCAGAGCAGATTTTTGTTGCTTTTATTTTAAAAAAAAAAGGCATTTTCTGATCAGAATAAAACAAACAAAAAAAAACCACTCACACAACTGAGGTATCAGTACAGATATATACAGGCTGGGGGTGGGGGCGAGGGCAGGAGCAGCCCTAGGGGCAAGGAGTACATTTTTTAGCATCACAAATATGCTTTGATGGATGAAGCGGCGGGAGGGTGTGTGTGTGAATGCAACCAGTGGGGGGAAAGAATGAGGAATCCTGTAGCCCATGTTGGGGGCTGGGTAATATAAAGCCAGGGGTCTCTGCTAAGCCAGGGCCAGCCCTGATTGGAGGGGATGTTAGACCCTCTCCCCTAGCATCACACAACTGGTGCTTTCCCCCTGCCTATTCTTCAAGTACCTGTGCCCCCAATGCGCCAAGGCAGTGACCTTCCCCCAGCCAATGCATACCCAGAAACCGGGGCAGAGGGGGCAGTTCTGGGCTCAGCCAGGACAGACATAGGAAGGGGACTCAAGTTTCACTGGGGACTGTCTGCAGGGAATCCCCCAAAACCACCTCAGTTTTGTGGGCAAGGCATCCTGTGCCCCTGCTGGGGCAGAGGGGAGCCAGAGCCAAGCTCACAGCATGGGGGGAAGGTGTCACTAGCGTCACACTGGACATTGACTCACTAGATACAGGAGTCCTGCCCCTCCCCACTAGGCCCCTTCCACTGCTCAAGATACACCCACAGCCCACACTGCTGCTGGGAACAGAGCAGGGGGGTCCACCCACCGCCCTCAGCCAGTCCCAGGGAGACCCTGTCCTGCCCAAGGGGACCACAGGATGCAGCCAGCTACAGTGGAAGGGGGGGAAGAGCTGGTTGAGAGAAGGGCCCTAACTGAGCGCTCAGGGCTCCCTGATACCCAGCAGCCGCCCCCGTGGGTCCAGCTGTACCCAATGCGAGGCAAGGGCAGCCTGGTGCAGGGATGGGGGGGAGTCAGTCCTGGCGCCCAGGGGCAAGAACACCAAAGCTGCAGTGCAGGTTAAAAACATTCTTTTATTGTGCCTGTGACAGGCTCAGCTCACCGCAGAGCCCCTCTGGGGAAAAGGCCTCAGACCCTCCAGCCTGACACCCCCGCCCGTCCTGGCCCGGGGGAGACAGTATTTATCACCCCCAGTGGAGAAGCACACGGGCCAGTGGGAATGCATCTATCTGCATCCTCCATCCAAGTAAGGGACAGGCAGTGGGGGGAGGGGAGGTTGCAGCCAAGAGCCCCCCAACCACAGCCAGGCCCTGAGCTCAGACCGCCCCGTTAGGTCTCTAGCACGGACCAGCTGGGCGCCCATTCAAAGGCTGGGGGGTCGCTACGGTCAGACCAAGGGGGAGGGAGCCTGTCAGCCAAGTGCTCCAGGCCAGAGGAGGGGGAGCTCACAGCCCAGCCGCAGCACCCCTCCCCATTCCCCCAGCGGGAGCAGAGCTGGGGAGGGGCGGTGGGGCCTGATCCCCCCCCACCCAGGGCAGGGGCTCAGCCTGGGAGCGTGCATGCTACAGCTGGCCAGGGGAGAAGCTGCGAACAGCCCTGCCCCCATATTAATGCCCAATAGGGGGCACCCGCAGAAAGGTGGGGCCCGGCGTTCCCAGCTCCCTGCTGCTGCCCCACCCTGTGGGGGCTGCCCCCAGCACAGCAGGCCCAGCCCCAAGTAGCCTGCCCCCGGGGGAAAAGGGCAAATCGGTGCCTGCAGGGGGCTGGGTGAAAGGCATTGTGGGAAGAGGGGTGAGGCGACGGGTGAAAGGCATTGTGGGAAAGGGGGCCAGACTTCTCTGGCTTTTGAACCACTTCTCTTTTTGGTAAGAGCTCCAGGCCAGCATGGCGGGCGCCTGAAGGGCAGTACCACGATTTGCTGGGAGCCCGCATGCTAGCGGCAAGGGGGGAAATGCTGTCCCCCAGCCCTCCCCCCGCCACTGTCTTTGCTGCTGCCCCCACCGGGGTATCAAAAAATAAACATTTCTCCAATTAATTACAGTCCTGCGGGGGAGGAGTGTGCGGGCGGCGCACGACTGCATGGGGAGCAGCTTGCCCCCGCCCCGGTGCGCGGCCAGCGGTGTCTCGGCGCAGCAGTGGAGCAGAGGCGGCAGGATTCTGCACCCCCGTCCTGGTGCACGGCTCTGGGTCTTTGCAAGGTGGGCAAGGAGCCTCTCCAGTGCCCTTCCCCAGCACGCAGCCTGAGGGGAGGGTCTCCGGCTCTGCCCCCGGCACACCGCTGTGGAGAGACCCTGCTGCTCAGGGTCCCCGTGTCCCGGCCCAGGGCTCAGGGGCGCAGCGCAGCAGGGGCTCGTTAAAGCTTGAGCTCGTTGGCCACCTTGGAGGCAATGTTCTTGAAGGCCATGGAGGTGCCCGTTATCCGTTTGAAGCGCACGCCGTTGAGCGACAGCCGCGGCAGCTTGCACACCTCCATCTCCCACTGCACAAAGGAGTCGTGCCCGGGTGCCCCGTGCATGCACAGCAGCATGTACTTCTCCTGCAGCTCGCACTGGCAGCTGTTGGCGTCCAGCACCTTGCGGATCTCCTTCATCATCTCGTTGGGCTCCATGGAGCTCGTCGTCTTCATGCTCCAGGTGAAGCGCAGCGAGCGAGGCTTGGCCTCCCGGTTCTCGTCCCGCTCCTTGTCCCCACCCACCATATGAGGCCTGCAAGGGGGAGACAGCATCAGTGCAGCGGGGGTGCCCCACCCCCGGGCTGCCCAGCACCCAACCTGTCAGCTGGAGGAGACAGAGGCAGCGTTACAGACAGATAGACGGAGTAAGGGCTGAGAGAGGGTGCACTCCAGCCAAGGGTCCCAAGGGAGCCCCCAGCCAGCCGGGACCCTAGAAAAGAGGGAGCCCCAAGCCAGGGTCCCCCCACAGAGCCAGACAGGCAAAGTAAAGCTGAGCTGCACCCCCCTGATCCCATGGCTGGGGGGCCCTAGGGAGCAGGGAGGCGGCTCTGTTCTCACCTGAGGGTCTCCACTCGGTCTTTGCTCTCTGGCTCATGCGGGTTCCTCAAAAAACAGAGCGGGAGAGTTTAGTTTGGAGGAGTCTGGGGAGCGAGAACGCTGATGGCCCCATCCTGGGGGCATCCCTCAATTGCAAGGGAGCAGTGTCAGCCGGAGCACTGGCACACAACAGCTCCCTGCAGGCCCTGTTCCAGCAGCCTCGCGCTTGGCAAGGAGGAGCAGTGCATGCTGGGAAGGGTTCCGTGGAGAAGGGCTTGCGGGGGTCCTGCTGCACCGGGAGGGCGCCCCACACCAGGGCACACAGGAGCTCCCAAAGGCAAGGGAGGCCGGAGCAGGAGGCACTCGGCTGCTGTGAGCCACACCAGGGAGAACGCCGCATGCCCACTGCCTCCTCTCCCCCCAGGGAGGAAAGGAGCTACGGCCATGCTGGGGGTGAGTGCGCTGCAGGGCAGAAGGGGCATCACCCAGCTGCCACCTGGCATGAGACCAGGAAACCACCAGGCAGCGCTCACCCCTGCACTGCAGGGATCGGGCCAGTTGGATGGACCAGGGATCTTCCCACAGCCCTGCCCAGTGAGTTCTGGACCTGAGCCCAGGAGGAGTCCTGCCACCAGCCACGATAGCCCATTAGAGCCGCTCACCCCCAGAGCCAGGGTCCATTCAGAAGCAATCTGGGGGTGGGGGCAGGAGCAGGAGCAGGCTTGGCACCCCCCCCCCCCACTATGACGAGCAGAAGTGGCTCAGAGCCAGACACCTCCAACCCCCCATCCTCTGTCTCCCCAGATCTGCTTGGAGGAGCGCTAATAGAGGCTCTTCTCCATGGCCTCTCGGGGTGCCCGTCACATGCTGCTGCTGATCCCTGTCCTGAGCCCCTCTGCTGCACAGCCCCTGGGCCAAGGGCACAACCGCCCAGTAGCAGAGGAAAGGGCAGGCTCCAGGGACCCCCCATCTGCCATCCAACTCCCCCCAAAATGCAGGAAGCTGCACCCCGGAGCCCTGACCTACATCAAGCCCCAGCTCAGATAAGGCAGCCCCAGCCCAGCCCTGCACCCCCCACTAGGGGCACCACTGCTGCTCTGCGATTAACCGCTGCCCCACCCGCCAGCCCTCGCTTCCCTTGGGGGCCCCCAGCCCACGCAGCCTCACGCCCACTCATGAGGACATCACAGCCCAGCGCCTGGCACTCAGGGCCAAGGGACGGGTGCCCCTGCAGGGCCAGAGCAGCCACCTAACCCCTGCATCAGCCCTCTCCTGCTGGAGCCCTGCTGCCCAGCTCCTCGTGGGAGGATCCCCAAGGACGCAGTCCAACCTGGAGCACAAACTGCGCCAGGCCCTGACCCCAGCTCTGATGGCTAGTGAGGAAATGGCACAGAAGTGAGGACAGAGGCAAACACAACGTAAACCCTGGGCAAGTCCCAACCCTCCCACCCGCGCCCTGCGCAGCCCATAAGGTCCAGCCGCTCAGCACAGCCTGTGCTGCCCAGCTGGCTCCCTTTGCTGGGGCAGTTACGGGTGCACAGCCATGCAGGGAGCCATGCAGCACGGCGCAGCCACCTCCTCCCACACACTCCCAGGGCCAAGAGCAGCTACGCTCCAAGGCTCTGCCCGTCCCATCCCCCCACCGCCCAGGCCTGCCCCTGCCCCGGTTCCATCCCCCCACCGCCCAGGCCTGCCCCTGCCCCGGTTCCATCCCCCCACGGCCCAGGCCTGCCCCTGCCCCGGTTCCATCCCCCCACCGCCCAGGCCTGCCCCTGCCCCGGTTCCATCCCCCCACCGCCCAGGCCTGCCCCTGCCCCGGTTCCATCCCCCCACCGCCCAGGCCTGCCCCTGCCCCGGTTCCATCCCCCCACCGCCCAGGCCTGCCCGTGCCCCGGTTCCATCCCCCCACCGCCCAGGCCTGCCCGTGCCCCGGTTCCATCCCCCCACCGCCCAGGCCTGCCCGTGCCCCGGTTCCATCCCCCCACCGCCCAGGCCGGCTTGTGCCCCGGTTCCATCCCCCCACCGCCCAGGCCTGCCCGTGCCCCGGTTCCATCCCCCCACCGCCCAGGCCGGCTTGTGCCCCGGTTCCATCCCCCCACCGCCCAGGCCTGCCCGTGCCCCCGTTCCATCCTGTTCCATCCCCCTGCCACCTAGGGCTACCTGTGCCACTCCCTGTCCCCCCCTGCACCCGAGCCTGCCTATGCCCTTCTGTCTCATCCCTCTGCCGCTGTGGCCTGCTTTCACCCCTTTGTCCTATCCCATCTCCCCTGCTTTCCAGCCTGCCTGTGCCCCTCCTTCCCAACCCCTCCACTGCCAACGCCTGCCTGTGCCCCTCCGTCCCGACACCCCCACTGTCCCAGCCCTGCTTGCACTCTTCCACCCAACTCAGCCTCCCCACTGCTCCAGCCCTGCCCCCAATCCTGACCCACAGCCCCTTGCTATTTCAACCCTGCCAGGAGTCCTCACTTCCAGCCCCCTCTGCTCTGCCCACCAGCCTGATGCTGCCCTCCGGGGAACAGGGAGACCTATTCTCTTCTATTTTCTCATGGAAGCAAGCACAGCCACTGCTCCACCTGCTAGGACGAGCGACCACTTTGAGGCCCCTTGAACGTGTGTGTGTGTGTGTGGGAGGGGACCTTGGGGACTCATTTCTTAGCAGTGCCAGGGTGGGGGCCCCACTCCTTGCTCTCCTGACAAGTGACGAGTGCTGACAGCCAAGGCCACAGGCGGGAGGCCAGGCTGGGGAAGGGTCCGGCCGTGTCTGCCAGCCACTGTACGGGGGGACCCTGCCACTGCCAACCCTGCAGACCTGAGACTGGAGCACTGGGGAGGATCTGAGGCTCCAAGAGCAGCCAAGCATCCATCAGAGCAGCCCCCAGAGCAGATCCCCAGCGGGTTAGCAGCCATGGCGAGCACCCACAAAGCCCCACTCCTAGTGCCACATGCACGGGGAGAGGGTTAGTCTGGGGGCAGGCCCAGCTAGAGATCAGAGCCCCAGCACTGCTCACCAGGGAGAGGCAGGGCCCCCTTAAAGGGACAGTGCACTCTCAGGCCCTGTGCCGTGCCATGCCACCCTGCCACCTGTGCTAGGCTATGGCTGGGATGGCAGAGACCCTTCCCCCAGCCCCACGGATGCAGGGGATTGGAAGATTCAAAGTCAGGTGCAGGGCCACATGCCCAAAGTGGTGCCGCCTCCTGAGCCGACTGCCCTCAGGAGAGGGGATTCTAGCCAGCTCACTTGGCTCGAGGGGGGTGATGCCAGGCAGAGAGCCAGTAAGGCCACTGTCCCTTTAAGCTGCTGCCGGGTGGGAGGGGATTAGTACAGGAGGGACAGGACAATCCGAAGAGACGCCTACCTTCTGGCAAACCTGAAAGACACATTTCTACAAAGACACAAACAGAGAAGAGAAGGGAGAACGTTGGGTATGTCGCTGTGAGACCCAGGCCCCAGGGAGGGGAGAGCTGTGGGGATGTGAAGGTGCCATGCCACAGGGGCAGGGCAGCTCCACCCCTACACATCTACCCATGGCACCAGGCTCTCAGCCCCAACCCTCCAGAGCTGGGACTAGAACCCAGGTGCTCTGCCCCCCCAATCCAATGGCTCTTCCCCACCTCCACCTGGGAACAGAAGCAAGCAGCCAGTGCTGGGTGGAGTGTGGCTTAGTGCCTATGAGGAAGGACGGGGAGTGTTGGTTCTGGGGATTCCTGATGCCTCGCCCAGGCTCCTGGAAGCAGCCAGTGAATGGGGTTCCCCAGGAGGAATCAGGGCAGAGGCTTGGCCTGAGGACAGGCCTGCCCGGTTGTAAAGCTCAGAGCACTTGCCCAAACTGCCCCCTGAAATCAGCCCCATTTTACTGGGGGAAATCGGCCACTCGGACATAGCAGCAGAGTCCCTCAGTGTCACTGGACGCAGAGCTGGGAATAGAACCCGAGAGTCCTGGCTCCCAGTCTCCCCCTCCGCCCAACTATCCACCTAGACAGCACCCTTCCCTTTCTGAGCTGGGAACAGAACCAGCGTCCTGGCCCCCAGCCTCCTCCCTCTGCTCTAACCCATGAGACCATACCGACTGCAAGCATTTCACAAGGCCCCACAGCTCTGCCCGTGCCCCAGAACCCAAGCAGCAGCCCTCATCATCCCAGACCCCCATTCCCAAACACAGCTCTGCATTGCCCCTGCCATGGGCACACGGTGGTTCTGCAATACAGGACTTTACAACCCATGCTGAGGACAGGCTAAGCCAGATCAGGATTGCACAACACAGACAGCCGCAGACGATAGCACAGAGGGGCAGTGAGCCAGCTGGGAGCCCCGGGGTTGCCAACCCTTGTGCCTGGCACAGCACAATACACAGCTTGCTTTGAGGTGCCTTTGCCAGAGACACACAGGGGGCTCTGTGCTGCTCCCTGGCCTGGGGACGTAGGGATTCTAGAAGCAGGCAAACTACCAGAAGCAATACCCCCCCCCCCCACACACACAGACACCCCCCCCAGGCTCACCTGCGCACAAACTTGGAGGTGAACTTGCTGAAGATGCTGCCGGAGGCGCCCCGGCGCCCCTGGCTGTTCCCAGAGGGTGAAGCAGGCGGCATGTTGTAGGGGAGGTTCTGCTGGTCCCGGACCTGCCGGAGCTGCCCGGCGTGGAACGTGCTGCGGCTGGAGACACCCCGTGGGAAGTTGGTACGTTCTGCGATGGCACTGCTGATGTTGTGGGCAGAGGGTGAAGCCACCGGGACCCTCTGGGGTGCAGTGCTATGGTGGGGGTAGAGATCCAGTCAGGGGGCAGTGCTGGGAGACATGCCCTCCCCCCAGCCTCTAGGGGGCATGGACTGTCAGCATCCACTCACTTCCTGACACAGGTGCCATCTGCTGCCAATCCAGACACTGGGCATCTGCTCCCTGAGGACCAGATGGATCCAAGACACTGCTGGTGGGGCAACCTGGAGCCAGATTTGAGCTGGTGCCCCCTGAAGAGGAATGGGCCTGTACCTCATTCCCCATCCACCTAAGCAAGCCAGTTCCCCCAACCCAGGGCCAGATCAGAGCTGGGGCTCCATGGCAGGGAATGACCCATTCCCTGGACTCCCTCCTCCCCTGTGGCTGGCCTGTGCCAGCTGGTTCACGCTCACAGGGCTCTGGAATCTGAGCCTGGGAGTCCACACTGCAGTTCTACAGCCCCACAGCCCGAGCCAGCTGGCACGGGCCAAATGCGGGTGTTTCACTGCAGCGTGGACATACCTTAGTGTCATTAAGTGCAGCAAACACAGGCAGCTCTGAAAGCCATGTCAGTCCAGGATCCTGACCACAAGGCACAAACCCGCCGCCGCCCCCGCCCCCCGCTGCGCAGCGCCTTTGTGCCCGGGGGTTGGGCACTCTCACATGCAGGAGGGGAGGTATCGAGGCGGCCAGTGGTCCCAGGGCCTCCAGCACTTGCTGCATAAAGCCTCAGGGGACCGTCACCTGACAACCTTGTGCTGTGCATCTAGTTATCTCCAGCAGCTGACCCTAAAGGCTCCCCTTGTGGCTTGAGCCCACAGATCAGCTGGGGCACACAGCTAGTGTGGGGGGGCCGTAGGGAGTGGCTAGCAGGGTCTATGGGAAGGGAATGTTAAACTCCAGACCTGCACAGGCTTGTCAGCTCTGGCCTAGGGAATGTGGGATTAGCCATTTCCTCCCTGAGTGACTGGGCAGGTCTCTGGGCAGCACTGGCTGAGGGATCAGCTGCCCTTGCTCACCTGGTGCCACCCACCATGGACAAAGATGGGGGTTTCCCCCTCTGTTGGGCCAGCCTGCTCACTTGGGGTGGGTGCACAGGAAGTGGTGGGGAGCAGACACTAGGGACACCCTGCCTGCCTACTTGCCTGGGTCTCTGGGCCTCACAGTTATTTTCAGTGGGGGGCAGCATGGGCTTGTTGGGGTGCACGGAGGCAGACATGGATTTCTGGTGCTGGCGTGGGCGCGCGGAGCCCACGGCGGCGGAAGCGGAAGCCGTGGAAGCCCTGGACCCCGGAGTGGTTAAACTAGGAAACAAAAGCAGGGGAGAAGCACAGATTTAAAGGGACGGGAAGGGAGGGAGGGGGATGTGAGGCTGTATCCAGAGGTGCACCTGCTCTCAGGGGCTATAGTGCTCTCCCACCCACCCTCCCCACAATGCTGGCGCATGAGGGGGGGCTGGGTTGCTCTTTGGGACCCAGTTCTAGCACTGCAGTGGGGCCAATCAGCATCAGCTGCCTTCTGCCTACTAGCCACCAGTCTGAGCGCCAAACTGAACTGGCTCTGCCATCTGGGAATGACTCTTGCTGTGTGCACCCGAAAAGGAAAGCCCCTCCCTATGGCTCGAGTGGAGCCAGCGCCCCCGAAAGGGGAAAGGCACCAGATCCCATTCCCTGCCCCGGGGCAGGACTGGAGCCCATACCCCTTTTGAAGAGAAAGGCCTCAATTGCTCAGTCCTCTAGCCCTGCTCTGCCTTCCTCCACCACCCCTAGAGATTGGGGGTGGGAGCACCCCTATTTGGAATCCCACTACTTTTCAGGAAGCCCTAACCCCTCTCAGGAAGGGAAAGCTGCACCCCCCTCCCTGTGCTGCCTGAGAGATACAGCCCCATGCTGGCAGAGACAGGTCAGGGAGCAAGATATACAATATACAGCCCAGTATATGTGTATATGGGGAGGGAGGACACACACTCAGGTGCAGAATGGGCAAGGGGCGGGTGCTGATGAAGGTGAGATGGGCAGAGGTGGGCATAGAGCCCCTCCCCCAACTGGGGCCCTGCAGCAGTGGAGGATGCTGAATGCACAATGAAAGGGAGTGGAGATGGAGCAGCAGCAATGGGAAGGGATGGGGGGGGTCCTGCTCCAGAATGGGAACCTTGTGCTGCTCCTCAGTCTGAGCTCAGTGTGGTCTAGAAGCAGCGGGGCACCCAGAGCCCAGTCACTGGGGGTAGGGAAGGGGACAGAGCAGGATGGGTAGAGCCCAGTCACCTGGCATTGGGCGGGAAGGGGTAACGCGGGATCGCAGGACCCAGTCCCTGGGCACTGTGGGGCGGAGGGTAGAGTGGGACGCACAGAGTCGAGCCAGCAGGCATGAGGGGGGAGAGGGAAGCTAGGCGCAAGGATGGGAGGAGGGACCCAGGTGCAGGGCCCAACTGCTGTGGGAGTGGGCAGGGTGCTGGGGTGGGACTTCTCCAGTTGAAGGCGCAGAAGACACACGGTGAGCACCAGAACTTGGGGTGTGGGCCTGGCACGGCCCCATGGCTTACCTGTCCTCCCTAGCTACTACCTCTGCCCAGCTCACAACATGAGCAAGCAGCTGGCCCCAGGGAGCAGCAAGTCAGCTCCCGAGGGCACTGGAAGGGGAGGACCCATACCAGGGCCCCTGCTGCCCAGGAAGGAAGCTATCTCCACTCCTCAGCCTGGGATGCAGTGCGCTCCTGGAAGTGGGGCAACTCCGAGAGAAGACCGCGGTAGTGCCAAGCCCCAGTGTGGCACAGGTGGGAGCACAGACTCCCATGTGACATTACAGGGCTCCCAGGGGTGGGGTGGCCCCCAGGAGTGCCCAGGATTCCCTACCTGTCCTTGCCATTCTGTATGGAGTTCTGGCCCAGGCTGGCCCGCTCCAGCATGGGGGAATTCCGGCTCCGGTTGGTGCTGGTGGAGAGGACGCTGTTCTGTTGGGGGGGGGGGACAGACAGAGTGAACGGGGGGGCGTGGCACCTGCTGCCCCTTCACTCGTTCCAGGCCCACCCCAAGGCAGAGGTGAAGTGACTCAGCTCCACAGAGCAAGTCTCCAATCGAGTCAGGAACAGAACCAAGCAGCCTGGCTCCCCGCCACCCGGCTCTCACCCACTAGGCCCCTCTCCCGCCCCAGAGCCAGGCCCACCACCCAGGAGCCCTGACCGTGGATGGGGTGGGCGTGCTCTTCTTCCTCTCGAGCCCGGTCAGTGGGCTGGCAGGCACTTTGACGGTGCTGCTGGCCTTGCGCCCAGCCTCGCGCTCCTCCTCGGGGCGCTTGTTCTCCGCGTTGTTGCTCTGGGTCTTCTTAGAGTATGAAGTGGAGGTGGGGATGGCAGGGACTGCAATGACAGCGACCGGCCTGCAGGCTGAGCATGGGCAGAACCAGCCCAACCTCCACCCCGAGCTGCTGCCATCCGGCCAGCCAGAAGCCACGAGTCCCCTATTTCCTCACTACTACCCAGGCTGGCCAGGAACCAGCCCACCTCAGTACTGCCCCCATCACCCAGCAGACAGGGGCTGTAAGCTCTGCTCCAGTGCCTGGCCGGGAACCACTCGCCCCACTAGGCTGGAGACCACAAGCGCCACTTGGCTCTGGCTCTCCCCCATCAGCACATGTGCTGGGTTAGCTGCCCGGGACACCCCCATGCCAGGAGACTGGAGCAGCCTGGCGTTCCTGTTTGCTGATGGACTCCAGCCCCCGCTGAAAGAGGGCTGTACTGTCACACAGCCCTAGGATCTAGGCGTGGGGGAGGAGGCTGGGGAGACTGCAGACCCCGGGGGAGTGGTACCCCAGAGGGGAAACCCACTGCCAGCCAAGGCTGAGAGCAGGGCCCCCTTCTCTAGCCCTTCCCACTAGCAGAGCTCACAGCACCCTCTGCAATGTTCAGCCAGCTGCCCTGGCTCACAATGTGAGTTCACAGCAGAGCTGGGAAAGAACCCAGGTCACCTGATTCCCAGCCTCCTTTGCTGTAACCAACTGAAACATCGCCTTGAGCGAAGCAGCCATCAGCTTTGCTGTTTGTCCCGGCTCTACTCAGCTCCAGGGTGGCCAGAGAGGCACTGTCCAGGGGCACTCACCCTGGTCGCTGAAGCGCCGCTGCTTGGGGTTGGCTGAGACGCTGCGCTGTACCTTGTGCGAGGGGGAGGGGGCGCTGCTATTGGCCAGCTCAGCCTGGGGCCTGGGCTTCAGCGTGATGTTGTCATTGTCCAGCTGGAGAAAGAGGAGACAGGCCAGGGTTTCCAGAGAGCTCCAGGGAACCAGCAGGGAGCTGGACAGGGGAGGTGCTGCAGCAGCCTTGCCTGCCAAAAGCCTGGATTGGCTACAAGTTGTCACCATTGAGGTGGCCAGTTCCAGGGGCTCAACCCAGTAGCTGCCCAGAAAGATCATCCTTGAATCACAAGGCAATGAGAAAACAGCTCCCTACCGGAGTCCAGCCTTGGGGTCAAGAGGAAGGGCTGGAGGAGAAGGGCTGGTGGGGCAGCACTACTGGAGCCCACCTCCCCATAGCACCCACCTCTGAGTTCTTGTACCCCAGCAGCAGGTAAGTGGCCATGACCTCGTTATACTTCTGCCCGACCAACGACTCCTGGATCTCCTCCCGCGTGTACCCCATGGAGACCATCAGCTCTGTGAAAACAAACATGCTGTGGTGAGGAGTCCCCCAGGCACAGCCCCACACCCTGCCTGGTCCGGGGGGACCACCGCTGGGCATGGAGGGAGAGGGCTGCCCTGGCACCAAGACAGCTTGCAGCCCTAGTCCAACTGTGCACAGCATGGGGGATCTGGCTATGTGGGTCCCCACTGAATGCCTCATCCGGGAGGCTTGCCCAGGTGATAGGCAGCTGGGCAGGGTGCAGGCCCAGGTGTTTGGCCTGGCTTGCTCTAGCCCCCAGCCGGCACTGAGTGGCTCAGTGCTCTCCAAGGCAGGCTCAAAGCACACGCTGGCACCAACTGCCCCCGAGCATCAGGTACCGGGGGTGACGACGACACTGGGCATGGGGGAAATGGGCACGGCAGTTTGATTCAGTGGGGAACAGCTTCTGTGCCGGGACTGGGCCTGAACCCAGGCACCCTGGCTCTCGGCCCCCACTCCTCTAACACTCAAGTCCCGCTCCCCTCCCAGCGTGGGCAATGGAACGCAGGCAACTGAGTCTCAGCCCCCCCAGTCACGAGACCTCACTGCCTCTGCAGCAGAGCTCCCTGGACCCTCAGTGATCTCCCTCCCCATGGTGGCACGGGGAGGTGTACGCAGGCCGGGGCGAGGCAGGCCTGGCCACCCACAGCAGGCAGGCTGGGCACCGGTCTGTCTGCCTCTCCACAGCCAGTTCAGGGGTCGCAGCCACCATGCCCAGGAGCGCTGGCACCGTACCTGTCCGTCGGGGGTCCTTGTAGTCAGGCTGGGGCTCCATGTAAGGCTTCAGCTCATCGTCCTCGTGCCCCACATTCATCCAACGGTCTTTCATGATTTGCTGCAGTGAAGAGGAGGAATCAGCATTGGGATGGGCAGCAGGCACCCAGGAAGCCCCATTGCAGTCTTTGAAGGAGCCCCTCCCCACAAGAGTGTTCAGCACCCAATGGGCCCGGGACTGAGAGGGATTCGGGCCTTCCTTGGGAGCATCAAGGCATCCCAGGCCAGAGGAGCTAATGGGTCTGACTGCAGGGTGGGGAAGGAAGGGACACTGGACTACACAGGCCCATGGGTGAATCTGAGCCACAGTAGGGAGGGTAGGTAGATCTACTGAGCTGGCTTGGCCCAGGGGGAGGAGAAGAGGACTAGTCGACAGGCACTTCCGCATTCCTCCTTTGAAATGTACAAGAGCCCCAGTGGGGTTCTGTGTGGCGTTTCCACATGGAAATGCTGCGCAGAACCCAGGATCAGCAGGGGAGTCCTCAGTTGATCCCAGGTTGCAAGGAAATGCCACACACAGCTAGGGGGTCCCCAGCTGACCCCAGAATCCAGACGGCACTGCTGCTCTGAAGAGCCGCACCCTGGGCTCCATGTGGTGCTGCCGCTTTGAAATATCTCCTCTTCCCTCCCCCACCCTTTGCTGCCTCAGACAGTTGATTAGTCCTAACATCCTTAGTGGGGATAAGGTCTGGCAGCCGGAGCCGCTCTTCTGGGACCAGCGTGCTAGGCCCTGCCTTCCTCTCCACGACAGCTCCCCACAGAGGGGGCCCCACAACACCAAGGGTGCACAACCACCCCCAGCTCCAGTGCCAAGCCAGAGCCCATCCCTTGGCTGCCACCGCTGGGCCTGTGCTTGGTCTGGGAACAGTCCTGCTAGCCCAATGGGAATAGCCAGTGGGGCACAGGAGACTTGGCTGGGATGGGCTAGCAGGACCTCCTACCCCTCAATCACCTCTAAAGTGCCTCTTTTGCTAGGGTTGAGAATGAGGAATTTCTTCAGCAGGTTCTCACAGTCCGTGGACATGTAGAAGGGGATCCGGTACTTGCCCCGCAAGACCCGCTCCCGCAGTTCCTGGGGGGAAAGAGGGGTTAGCTGGGGAGATGGTCAGGAAGGTGGGTGCATGGACTCATATGTGCTCATACTTGAAGACCTCACACAAACCCCAACTCTATAATGCAAGGGAAGATGTGGGATTCAATTATCCTCATTAGGCAGATGGGGAAACTGAGGCATGAGGCACATCCAACCCCCATCAACAATTTACCAGGATCAGACAAGGCAGGAAACCAAGAACAGACCCCAAGACTCCCAGCCCTTACCACCAGACCCCAGGACTCCCAGCTCCCTGTTCTACCCGCTCCCTGGCTCCCACCCCCAACTGCGCTATGCTCAGCACATGTGCAGGTCAGGAGAACAGGTGCCAGAGCCCTGCCCTGTGCCCCACAGGGGAATCTCTGGTAGCAGAGGCGGGGGTGCCATGCCCACTCACCTTGAGGTTCTGCCCGTCGAAGGGCAACGAGCCACTGACCAGGGTGTAGAGGATGACGCCCAGACTCCAAACATCCACCTCGGGGCCGTCGTACTTTTTGCCCTGGAAGAGCTCAGGCGCAGCATAGGGAGGGCTCCCACAGAACGTGTCCAGCTTGTTCCCGAACGTGAACTCATTGCTGAAGCCGAAGTCTGCGATTTTAATGTTCATGTCGGCATCGAGCAGCAGATTCTCAGCCTGCAGGGTACGAGCAATACGGTAGGGGTATCGCCACTGCCTGGGCATTCCTCACAGGGCAGGGAGAGAGGGCAGCCTATGGGTCTGGGGCAGCGCTGGCAAAGTTCTGTATGTGGGGAGCCTAGGGCTGAGCCAGTAGGGACTGCGGGTCAGGATGGAGGTGCATTGCCAAAACTGAGTGCGAGTGTGGGGGACAGGGGTCAATCTAGTGGGAGTGTCAACTTGAGGGGCAGGGAGAGGAGCTGGACAAGCCCCTGCAGCTAGAGGGTGAGTCTTACCTTCAAGTCTCTATGTACAATGAACTTCTGGTGACAGTACTGCACAGCAGACACTATCTGGAAAGGAAGAGATGATGAAGATGTAGGGGGATGGGGGGTTTCGTGATTAGAGCTGCCCATGCAGGGGAAGGGGGCGCAATCACAACTCAGTCTACCTATGTGTCCCTCAACCTCACTGTACAGCCCAAAAGGACAGCTGAACCCTGCCCCCCGCCCCATGGTATATTGACCACACTGGCACAGGCTGAGAGGCGAGTGTGCCCTCTACACAGACGCCATCATTTCCTGCAGCAGCCCACAGTGTCACAAGGCTAATCTTGGCTTTGGCCAGACTCTCTCCTCTGCAGCCTTAGGCTTAGCTGGGATGGTGGGCTCCAAGTCTCAGATGGCCTTCAGTCCAGACGCTGGTGTGCTAACACCCACACAATAGCCAGCACCCCTACACCAGGCATCAGGGACCCGCATATTCCAGGACCAGCACTAACCTGTCGAAATTTTGCCCTGGCTTCTTTCTCTTTCATTCTTCCATGGGCTACTAAGTAGTCAAACACCTCACCTGCAGTGGGCGACAGAGACATGATCATATGAGAAGGGTGTGGTCCAGAGCCCCGCAGAACCCGTCTGCTCTAGCAAAGGGCAGGAGGATGGTAGGGGGCATTCCCCAGCTGGGCAGGCACCTACCTCCGCTGGCGTACTCCATGACGAGGTACAGAGTCTTCTCCGTCTCTATGACTTCAAATAATTTAACTGCAAGACACAAAGCAGGGGAAGTGGGTGCCCCGCAGTGCTGGCCTGAGCTGGGAACACAGCGGGCCGGCTGTGGTGTCAGACTGGTCATGACAGGAGGATCTCAAGGCCAAACCTGGGGCAGGCACCAACCCACCGACATCACTTGGAGTTGTGCCCACTTGGGCATCCAGTGCTGGCATTGGATCAGCACTGGGAGCTCCTCAGCTGCCCAGAACCACACAACTGCAAACGGCATGAAATTCAGCTCACCGGGGCTTGCGGAGGTACATGGCTCTCCAGACCTGAGAGTGGAAGCTGGCTGGGGGATTTCACCCTCCCCTGCCAGAGCCTGCATTCCCCACTGGGGTGGGCAGGAATTTGCCCCTGGGCATCCCAGCCATCGATTTCCCAGCACATGAGCATGGGATGGGGACAAGCTGTGTGCACAGTCTCACCTATGTTGGGATGATTCAAAACCTTCATTATTCGCACTTCCCGGAAGAGCTGGAATAAAGCAGAGAGGAGAGCACACAATTGGGGTTAAACAGCAAGGGGGGACCCCAGCAGCATGAGGCCAGTGTACCCCAAAGGCCAAGACCCCTACTATAGAACCAGGACCCTTGAAACCAGCCCAGATAACCACCAGGGCCAGAGGCCTGTCTGCCTGGCAATAGCTGAGGATCTCACAGCACTGGCATAGGAGGTAAAATGACTTGTCCAAGGCCACAAAGGCTGAGTAGAGTCTGGAATCTAGGAGTCCGAGAGGAAATGAGCTTGAAAATGGGAAGTGGAGAGACAATGCCCATCTAACAAGGCTGTTGAGTAGGGTGTGTGTGTGTGTAATATGTGTGTGTGTGCATGCATGCACAACACAGCAATCCCTTGAAGTGGGTGTCAGGTCAGAATCCCCCCCAGAGTACAGAGCTTGTTACTGAAATCCATTGATTAACAAAGCAATCTGCTTGTGTGTAACCAGACCGGGTAATTAGGCACTGAGACCGATCCTCCTGTCACCTGCAACAGGAGAGTAACGAAGGCACCGAACACAATTATGTTAATAATCCCTAGCATGCCTCTAGCACTGCTCATCCACAGAGCTCAAAGCGCTTTACAAAGATGGGTGTATCACTATCCCTATTTTACAGATGGGGAAACCGAGGCACAAGTCACTGCAGAGGTGGGACTAGAACCCAGAAGTTCTGAGTTGCAGGTTAGTGCTGTGGCCATCTTGCCTCAAAGTGAGCATGATGCAGGAGGGTCTCAGTTGCTTTATTTGGAGGGGAAGGGTTCACGTTACCTCCTGCCACGCAGAGCACAGGTACACTAACTCTCTCACTTTCAGCTGGCTGGTCACAGCCAAGCCTCTGCACTGTGTCTCCCCCGCGCAAAGATAAAGAGAGAACCAAGCACAACCAATTAACCAGCAGGGGATGGAGCTTGGCCTGTGTCTCAGGAGATGCCACTTCATGCAGCACCCTCTGCCACGGCAGAGCCCGGGGCAGTGCTGGTGTGCAGTGCCTCAGCTGCCAGCATAGGATTTTAGGGCAGGAACTCCTGTGGTGGGAAGCGCTGTACAGGGCAGACAGGGTGGGTGGTGCCCTGCACAGCTTTGGCTGCTTTCAGCATGTGAACACTGGTCGAGCATGGATCCCCCTTCTCCCTGAGTGTCTGGCTCTATGCGAGTGTCAAGCCAGCCTGAGCTGCTGCTGTGTGTACCATGAAGGGCCCAAAGAGAAGCGGAGTGGGCAATGCTCTGGGGGCAGAGAGGGAGCAGATGTGGGTCTGAGAGCCACACAGCAGGTATCGCTTGGACAGAAGGGGTTGGAGTTGTCCCCTTGCTTTGTACAGCCCTCAGGGGCAGCACTGCTATATTGGAGTTTGCTGATGTCTACCCATGTCCTGCCCCAGGCGGGTGTGGCCACAGAGGAAGCACAGGGAGCCCATGGCACAGGTCCCAAGCGGAGGCCAGGATGCCAGACCCCAGGGGTGCTGCAACGTGCCTGGACATCTGTTAGGTCTCGGAAAGGGGCAATGCTCTGGATGCTGCCAGCCTATGAGTATGATTGGCAGCGTGCATGCCTGGCAGGCCAGCGGGAATGGTTGGGATGTAGGGCTACATGTCCTCTTCCACACACAGCTTCCCACCACCTCGCCCCAACTCTGCCTTGGGCTGATTTCCCTTCTACTCTGAGCTATCCCCTCAAAGCTCTGCCTGGGGGCTGAGCCCTCATCCACACACTGGCCCCAGCGCTGTTCTCCCAGCTGTCTGTTGTAATGATACCAAGGGATCTGACTAACACTTGCCTCGTTACCAAGGCAACGAGGCACAGACACAACCCAGAGCTTTCTCGGTTCCTTCCCTTCATGTCTTAGCTTGCAGGGACGCCCACTCGGCATCTTCCATGGCCCCTGCTTGCTCAGCCTCCGGGTGTGTGGGGAAGGAAGGAGATTGTGAGCTGAGCTAATTTGAGGTCAGTCTCTGGATTCTCAGGCCCTTGCTCAGCTTCTGGTGGGACAGGACTGGGTGGATGCAACCCACTTGAAACCCATGGGAAAGCAGGTACCCCACCCCCCCAGCTACGAACCCTTCCAAATAGGGGAGCTGCTTCCCAGCATATGGCATGTGCTCCTACATGGTGAAGGAGGACACTGCACCAATGCCTTCAACATCAATAAGGCCGTGCCTCAGTTTCCACACTGTAAGTGTGTGTGTGTGTTTGTGGCGGGAGGAGAGGGGGGGGGTTACTTACCTGCCACGAAAACCCAGAGGCCTTCAGGATCCCAGGCTGAGTATTACCATGCTCGCTGGCACAAACTTGGCAGTATTTACCCAGGCTGCAGTGGGCAGGCACCTTGGAGCCTGGGCACAAAGTGAGGCTCCATCCCCGGCCCTGTTTTCCACATCCCGGTTTCCCTTTGGGGATTGGCAGGAACATGACAAAGTGGTTTTCAGGAGACCCCTTCCTCCCTCTGCTGGCAGCACAACCACATCCCATCCCACCCCACCCCCCTCCCTGCATCCCAAAACCACAGCAATTAAATGGTCTGTGGGCTCCCTAATGACCATACATGGGAGAGAGCTATAAATACTTCCCCAGCCAACATCTGGAGACTGAGCCAAACTGAGAACTGGCAGCCAGATGTTCAGACGCCGCGGCTGCTTGCACAGAGCCACTCGTCCCGGCTGCCGGGGCTAGTGCTAGCTCCTAGCTGGATGCCCTTGGATTCACCTAATCCACAAATACTCCAAGTGGAGCTGTCTACTTGGGTTCCTGCCCAGCCAGGATGCACTGACATGTGTATTCTCCCTTACCCTGAGGAATCCGCTATAGATTTTCACACAGTCCACTGAGCTGAGAAAAACAATGCTCCCAGAGATCTGCACTCACTCTGGCTTAGCCTGGGTTCTGGGTGATCTAGAACATGCTGCTCCCTCTCCCCACGCGCCTGTGCTTGCTCCGGGCTAGCCCCAGACACTAGGAATCTAGAACTCCCTGCTCCTCAGACATCTATGCTCACTTCCCGCTAATCTGGGCTACAGATGAGCCAGTGCTCACTAGAGACCTTAGTCACCCTCTGGGCCGACAAGCCTCTTTGCAAGCAGCAAGCTGCTTTGCAGGCATTATTTGCCAGCCTCCTGCTCTAGCAGGGGGCTCTACTGATACTCTCCAGCCAAAAGCTTTTCCTCTAGCAACCGCCTATTATCCCCACCTCCATCTGTGGCTACAGTACAGCCAAGGACTTGCAGAGAGCTTGGGCCAAACAAACAGCAGGGGGTCAGCTCTGCCTTCCACTCATGCCACAGACATGCCCCTGCCAGCCACTTCAGACTCTACAGCAGAGGTGGCCAAACTTACTGACCTTCTGAGCCAAATTCGATCATTTTCAGATGTATGAGAGCTGCAAGATACTCACAACTTGCCACTGCTTCCTCCCCACGTGGCACGCCTACAAGGGCGTGGGGCCTGCCTGCTGGGGTGCGCACCTGGCTAAAGCCCTTCTCTGTGCAGGGCTGAAGTCTCTTGCCTCACTACCCAGCTCCCTCCCTCAGTCTAGTAGGTGGAGAACGGGGGGCAGAGTGGAAGGCTTTAGGAGTCACACTTTCATGGCAAAAGAGCCGCAGTTTGGCCATGCCTGCTCGAAGTGGATCCAGTGGTGCAAACCTCATTGGGGCTAGTAGGTGGGGACATCCCTTCTGTGCTGGCCCACGAGCCTCGACAGAGCCTTCCAGCGGGACAAGGCATGTCACTCTTCAGAGCACCAGAGAAAAGCAGCCGGGGGCTCCAAAGCCTGCACATGCCCCCACACTGCCCACTGTGCCAAGGTTTCCTTCCCCTCTGCTCAGGACGTTCCTGTAAGACACTGCTCAGCACGCAGCTGCTCCCCAGGGTCAGGCATGAGGCCTTGTGCTTAGACCGTAACTCCTCTGGGGCAGGGACTGTGTCATGCATCTGTCTGGGGCGGCGGGGCTCTGATCTGCCAGAGGTCCCTACAGGACACCATGGTAAACAATAAGGCAGAGAGCACTGTGCCAGTGAGAAGACCCCAGGAAAGAGAGCTCCTGCATCTTCTCCAGCCTCAGCCCGGCCCCAAGATGACTGAGGCTGGGCCCAGCACACCAAACTGCCTTGTGACTTGGAAGGTCACTGGACAGGTAGGGGTTAAACGCAGCCTTGGTGCCCATGCAGAAGCTCCAGGGCTGAGCTCACCCTCACCCACTAGACGCCCCCTCCTAGGATGTGCCCAAAGAGGAGCCTGGAGCCTACAAGCTGGAGAGGCTGAGTCTGTAGGCGGCACAGCTCCATGCTGGTTGCCAGGGATGCTATGGTTGCTATGGCTGGCTGTATGGGGGAGGGGGCAATTCCTCTGCAGAACGCTCTGGTTTCCTGGGGGAAGGCACCACATGCTTGTGCCCTGAGCTGGAGAATCCAGGGATCAGTGGTCCCAGGGAGAGGAGCTGGCAGGATCACCTCCCCACAGCTGACCTGGAGCATTATGGGGCCAGATCACATGGGCCACAGGCCCCATCTCACATGGCAGGAGGCTTGGGGGCATCTGGAAAGCTGAGCACATGTCTCCCAGCTCCCCTTATTCAAGCTTGGCTGTGGAGAAGCCCCAGCAGTGCCTAGGGCTGGGATTCCTCTGGTAACAGCGCCCATCTGGCAAGGGCCCGGCCCATGGCAGGGGATTGGAAGAACTACCAGAGGTGGTGCTGGGAAGTGGTATGAAGACTTGGGGAAGCTATGGGAGACCTGCATCTTGGTGGGGAGAAACATACAAAGGGTACTGGGGGCCACTGAGGCAACAGGGTGGCTGCAGCAGACAACATCCTGCCATGGGGGGAATGAGATACAAGAGGCCTTGTGGTCCAGGCCCCCGTGCCTGTCCCTCCCTGGTGCTCACAGGCCCTGCAAGCTACAGTGGCTGCAAGCTCAGCCGCTCTGCTCAGGCTTTTGACAAGGTTGTGTCAGCAGCTGCCGAGCCAAGCAGGGCTGCTAGTGCCAGGCTCAGAGTCAAACGGGACACGAAGTACTCTGGGCACAGTGTGCTGCACCTCCTGCTCGGCCTTCTGGTGACCCATGCAGGCGGCGGAGCGGCAACAGCCTCTGCCATTTGGAGCCTGCCTCCTGAGGGACTGGGGGTTATCTGCAGAGCAGCTAGAGGAGCAGTCATGGCCAGAGAAGGCCGAAGGGATCAGCTGGTGAGGGCTCTCTGCTCTGGCCACTCGCTGGGCCGATCAAGCTTCCCACAAGCCAAGAGGAGGGGCACAGAGCCAGCTCTCAGGGCAGGCCACTCTGCCTGTGGGCATTCAGCACCCCTCACCCCGCCATTCTAAGGAGTCTGTTAATGACGGGTCATCCCCTGGAACCATGGCAAGGCTGACTGACCTCCAGGCCCCCACAGGGCAGAGCACAGGGCACCCCATTGGTTAGCACTGACCCCATGGCGCACAGCTCTGTTGTGTCACTCAGCCAGTTCGTCACAAAGGTACGCAACACGTAGCCTCCCCCATTGTGTGAGGCAGAGCAGGGGAGAGAACCTAGGATCCCTGGCTCTCGAGTCCAATGGTTAGCACAGAGGCACAAGCCTTGGCAGTTATGCAAAACCCTTGCAACTTGCTTTTGCTACCCCTGGGCCCCCATGCAGGCATGTGGCTGGGCAGGGCAAGGAGCACAGCAGGTGAGACTGTTGACTTTGAAGGGGAATGCTTGGTTGAAGGCAGGCTTGGAGCACCTCCTGCTGGCAAGGTGCTTTGCCCACTGTCAGAACGCCAGAGGCCCTTACCTTCTGCAGGCTTGATGAGTTGAGCTGCGTCTTGTCAATGATTTTCACAGCCACCTGGATGGGGAAAAGGAGCTCAGTTCTCTTGCCCAAAGAGTTGGACATGCTGGAGCAGAACATGCCCAAGGGAGAATCCTGGGATGGAAGCCCTGACAACCCTCAGGCTGGCTGATTGCTGCTGCCTCTACCACCCCAATTCATGACAACAGAGCTCTACTCCACTGAGTGCCTCGAAGGGATGACAGCAGGGCAGTGGGAAATTTACAGCCTTGGGAAAATGCAGATTGCAGGGCAGAGAGTGCATCAGACAGACTACGGGGGATGTTCTCCACCCTGGCTTGAAGACTGGGACCAAAGGGGTACGAGCCTCGACGGGAGCAGCAACTCAGTGTCACACCGATACATGTGGCAGGTTCCTAGAGCCAGGCAGGGAACCTGCAGTGAGTGTGCAACTTGGATCCTTTTGCAAGAGCCAGCTCAAGAGCCCAGAGCTGCTGGCTAATATCAGAGAGATGGCAAAGAGATCACAAGGCAGCAGGTTCAAAGAGCAGAATGTGGCAGAACGCTCCAAAGAGGCCAGTGAGCTAGGCTGGGATTAGCTGGCTTGGCCCAGTAACCCACAACACAGAGACGGCACTCTATGGGGAAGGTACTTCCACCTTCCCTCTCATCCTGCTGCCTCTCTCTGCCAGACAGACCCTTGCTGCTCCATCTGTCACTAGTGCCCAGGCTTTGTCCACAAACACGCCCTAGCTTGCACTGATCTCCTGCATGGATCCTTTGACCCATTTAGACATGGCCAAAGCTAAATCAACCAAAGACAACCTGGTGCATACATAGGCCCCAGGCAGACATCCCCCGGACCAGGAAAGGCAAGATGCAGAAGAGTTCCACATAGCCCATATCACCCTTGGTCACGATGCTAATCTGGAGCCCACCAATCCTTGGCAGCGGACGGATGTAGCTCAAACACTTCCTCATGGAGACTAGGCCCTATGGCTGCAAGTGCCTATGAGCCAGCCTGCATGAGCCAATGGCTACGGCAGCCCAATGCAAGCCAGCGTGTCAGAAAAATACAGGTCTCCCAAAGGGAGCTACAGCTCCTTGAGTCCAACTGAACTGTTATCCAGGAAAGGAACAGCCAGCTGCCACTTCACCCAACCAGGATCCCTTGGGTAAATGCAATCCTCTTTTCCCTCCAGTGCCTCCGTCAGCAACAGAAGGCCAGCAAGCCTGCCCCCATGCTTCATCCTCCCTTCACTGCCTCCTCTCCCATCACTCTCAGAGCCACGAGACAACAGCTGAGCCCCAGTGTAGCTGTAGAAACCCTGCTGGCTTAGCACCACAGCCTGCACCCCTGCCAGGCCCCTTTAACGCTTCCCAGAGGCCAGAGTTCAGTGGAAACCCTGAAAGAGCTGGAGGGCCAACGGGCTAAGCCAGGGCTGGATGGGAGCAACAGCTGTCTGAAGGGTGTTATGGAAAAGGGGGCGCTGTCATATGATGGGCTGGACGTGAGTGGGATGAAACAGTCCAAAGAGAAGGCTAAGGCCTGCTAGGGGTCAGATCTGTTGGGCCATAGAACTGGCTGCCAGGGGAAGTGGCAGGAGCCCTGTGGGTCAGGACACTTAGACAAGGCACTGGGGAGGGGATGACCCTGCGCGGACTCCCAGGGATGGATGTGGCTCACAAAGTGGATCCCAGCTAGGTCTCACATCACTGACCTGGGTCAATCCCACCTCTGTGTGTGCTGCAGTAGGGCAGAGGGAGAGCACCTCAGAGCCAGGAGTTGCCACCAACACTCTCTCAGATCTATGCCTTCCTGGCTTCCCAGCTCGGGCCGATTAACCAGGAGGAGAAAACCCTCCTCTTCCAGCAACCCCCCCAAAAGCTATTTTGCCCCCAGACATCCCCACTGGAAGCCCCTTACTTCCCCTCATACAGACCCTCCTCTGCTAGCTGGCGTGGGCGGGTAAGTTAAGTGAGCACCAAACCCAGAGCTCTGAGCTGCAGCATAGGCAGGGGCAGGCTGCAAAAGCAGATGCCCTCCCAGCCGGTGTCAGTGACAAAGCCACAAGAGCTGTTGGGAAAGAGGCCCTGGCTTCAGGCTGCAGATAACCAGCTTCTTCAGCCTGAGCAAACAGCAGGGAGGCCATGTGAACAAACCGGTATTTCCACACTGCCACCAAGGCTTATTTACAGCCTACAGAGCTGAGGGCGGGGGATGGATGCCCTACCCTACCCTGCTGCTGCCTCTGAGCCCCTGGGAAAATGAGCCCAGGCCTGCCAGGCCAATCTACCACCTCTCTGACATTTCATACCCTCCTGGGAGTCTGAGGAGGACAATGCCCCCCCCCCCCCCCCCGCCCCCCGCAGACTGCCCTTCCCCATTCCCGTCATCCTCAGGAGGGGCAGCTAAGCAGAGCTGCTGTACTGGGGGCAGGGGGCAGCAGAACTAGCCATGAGCTGGTTGGTTCTGTTTGCTCCCCATGCTGGGAAAAATGTGATGGTTCATCTCCTGCCCCAGAAGAGGGGAGGGGGCACTAGGAGCTTTGGGGGAGAAGGCAGGATGGAACCTGCTCTGTTCCAGAGAAAAATACAAGTCCCCCCCAAGAAACAAACACCCAAAGAAAAGTAAATAACGGCATCTGCTCTGGCTGAGCTGCTCACAGGGGCAGGCTCCAGCATCTCAAAGAGAAGATCCCACCTCGGGATCACTCTCCAGTTTGGCCCACTTTGTTTACATCACTCTGCCCCAGGGCCCTTCCTGAGGCTAGGCAGCATCTTGAGAAGGGGAGGGGGGGAGAGAAGCTGCAGAAGTAGCAGGGCCAAGGCACCTCCCACCCGACCAGCAGGGCCTATCCTGGCAGGACAGGATGGGAAGGCCAGGCAGAAACAAGGCTGGGTTCTTCCACCCACCTGCAGTCTTGCTGAGCAGAGCAGGATTCTAGCACATTCCCACAAGTGCACAAGGCTTTAAGGCAGTGGGGATAAACCTGTCAGGGTCCCTGGCTAGGATTCAGGGCTGCCTCTAACCACCCAAGTGGCTGCAGCAGAGCCACGTGCTGGGGTGCATCTGTTGCCATCTGCTTCAGGGGGTGGGAGCCTGGGCTGGGCGCCTGGCAGCTTGGCAATGAACGGCACTTGGCATCTCTGAGCGCGCGCACTTGTTCCGGGTTGGAGGCCTTGCAGGCTTGCAAAGTGCTCCAAGCGGGAGGGAGCACAACACGGCAGTTCCAGGGCAGGTGGGCAGGGGATGTCTACACACTGCAGTTAGCAGCTACCTGGGGCTGGTCTGTGCTAGTGGACTTAGGCTCTAGCCAATGAGCTGGTTAAAGCAGTATAAACACTGGGGCTCTGGGACCCTCCCAGCCTGCCGGGTCCTAGGGCCCAGTCTCCATCGTGAGTCTAAATGTTTCCTCTGAAATGAAACAGCCCCTTAGTCCTGCACAGGCCAGCGGCAGGTTTTTAACTGCTGTGTAGACATACTGGAGTCAGGAGACCCAGGCTCTGCCTCCTCTCGTGCTTCAGCTTACCCATTTGTCAGAGGAGGCACCCCCTCCCACCAAATGCAGTGCAGAGGAGTGGTAGCCTATCAGGCCCTGGCGAATGGCCGAGGGGCCTGTCACAAAGAACAGAGGCAGAGGCAGAGACAGAAAGGACTTGCCAAGGGTCACACAGTAGCAAGGCCAGATACTAATACACTAGCCACTAGTCGCCACAGGAGACCAAGTCTCAGAGAGACTATCATGTAGACACTCCATCGTCGCACGCCCCTACCCCCTGCAGCAATGCTGCCCCAGCCTAGGAACATCTGCCCTGGCCTCTAGCCTGCACCCGAGCTGATGGGCTTGGCCCCACACCCTCTCCAGTCAGGTGCTGTGCTGCCTCCTCGCCTCACAGGTCTCACCTCCTTCCCCGTCAGGACGTGGCGTGCCAGCTTGACCTTGGCGAAGTTGCCCTTGCCGATGGTCTTGAGCAAGCGGTAATTCCCAATGTGCGGCTGCTCATCAGTGGAGGTGGCAGAGTTGCGGCCCCGCAGCATGTTGGACTTGTTGCTGGCCTTGGACTCTGTATGGCCCAGCACCGGCTGTGGAGACAAACATACATCGGTTAGGTTAGACGCTACTAGAGCAGGTGTGGGCAATAATTTCTGAAGTGGCCCTGGGCCACCTGGAAGGGGCGGGGCCAGGATGCTTCCAGGCTTCCCCACCCACAGACCATGATTGCTCTGGGGGTGAGGGAGCCCCTTTGCCCCACCTTCCCACTAAGCACCTGGGTCCCTGGCAGGACGGGAAGAGGCTTCACACACTCCCTCACCCCCAGGCCAATTAGAGCCTAGGGGCGGGGGAAGCGCACAAAGTTTCCTCCACCCTGCGCTCCTGGCAGGGCGGGAGGAGACTTCAAGTGTTCCTCTGCCCCCAAGCCTTGATTGGCCGGGGGGCGGGAGGAGCGCGTGAAGTTTCCTCTGCCCTCCCCCCCTGCGAGGAGTGCGTGGCATGCTCCTGGCAGGGCGGGAGGAGACTTCATGTGCGCCCCCAACCCCAAGCTCTGACTGGCATGGGGGCGGGGGAGTGTGCAAAGTCTCCTCCCGCCCTGCCAGGAGCACAGGGCAGAGGAAACTTTGCGCGCTTCCCACGCCCCCAGGCCCTAACTGGCTTGGGGACGGGGGCGCAGCAGAGCGTCCACGGGCTGGATCCGGCCCTTGGAAGCCCTTTTGCCCACCCCTGTACTAGAGGTCATGCCCTTCCCCCCCCCCCACTCCCTGGTGCTCTGCCCCATTGCCAAACTGAGGCTCAATGTCCCCACACTCAGCATTAGGGTTGCCAGGTGTCCCGTTTTCTACCAGACAGTCCGGTATTTGCACCGTCTGTCTGGTAGAAAAATTCAGAAAATATTGGACATGTGCAATGTCCGGTATTTTCTGAATTCCTGGCGGGGCGCTGGACTGAAGCCTGGCAGGGGCGGGGGAGCGACTAGGGAGCGGGGCCGCAATTGGCGCTGGGAGCCCTGTGGTCACACACAAAAGCTGGGTGGGGTGGAGTGGGGGCCGGGACTCCCAGCCCCTTCCCCACCCAGCTTCTGCTCCCCACTAAAGGGAGTGCCTGCCAGGGGTGCGGCCCGAAGGACTCCGGCTGTAGCCAGTGGCTGCACCACCCCACCGCCAGGTCTGCTTCCCGCCCCCCTCTGGGCCCCCCTCCCCCCGTCCAGCCCCACGGCCGCCGCCCCGCTCCCCAGCTCTGCTTCCTGCCCCCCCCCCTTCCTCCTGTCTGGCCCCCGCCCCTCCCGGCAGCTCTGCTTCCCGCCCCCTCTCCCCCCCCCCCGACCAAGTGTATCCGTTTTTTTGGCAGGGTCTATCTGGCAACCCTACCCAGTATGCTTTGTGGAACCCTGTCTGATATCCAGCTTCTCACAATGACTAGCAAGATAGAGCACTCAGCCCTCCAAAGACAGGCTAAACTTTATTGGGCCCTGCCACATGCAGGGACACCAGGGATCTGGAGAAACATGGTACTAAGCCCTCATCCACCTCCCCACACACAGACTGCAGCCAACACACCATTCAACTGGGTGGGCTGGCAGCAGCCCCAAAATACCTGGAACACTGGCCTGCCCACACTTGCCCAAGAGTCAAGGGATCACAGCAGATCCCACTGAGGATTCGGCTAAAGCTGGGGCATGCTGCAGTCCCACTGCTGAAAAGCATCCCACACTGCTTTGTGGAGGAGCAGGAGCTAGATGGAAAACAGCAGCTTTCTGCTGCAGTCACAGGACACTGCTGGGCAGGGACCCCCCTTCACTTCTAAGAACAACCCTGTAAACCTCCAAGTGTAGTTCTCCACCCCCTACTGAGGGAACAACAAGAGTCCCACTACTCATACTGCTTTTCTATCTGAGGAGGTCTCAGTCCTGGGTGCAGTAGGAGGGATTCTCTGGCCTGTTATACAGGAAGTCAGACAAGTTAATCTAGCAGGCCCTTCCAGCTTCAAGTGTTCTGAATGACCACAAACTCTTTATGCTGGGGATCCTGGCACCAGCCCCACACTAGTACTGCACAGTGCTTAGTGTGGGTTCCTGAATTATGCTCTTCAAGGAAGGGAAAACAAATGCAACCCACTGTGGGCTACCTTCCATCCTGACCCCAGGGGAGAGGACAGCTTAACCCAACTGAGGTAAGACTTAACAGATCAGTGGTTAAAGATACCAAGCGTGTATCTTTACAGATGGATGCTGCCACTATCCTACTAAATAAATGATCCAGTGAGAGCTTCTGTCTCCAGTAAGCTTCAAAGACCCCTCCAAGGGTATTTAATGAGGAGGGTCTGGGTTCCATTTCTGACTCTGACCCTGCACCCTCCACCATCCAGACACAGGAACAATTACACTGCACCCTGTATGTTTCCAGAGAAAGCAGAAAAGGAAACAGAGCGGGGGAGATGAATGTCCAGCTCTGCTCCCATCCACTCCCCAAAAAAACAGCCACGCCTGCTTCCTTACTGTGCTGTCCAGCCAGGGACTCATGTAACATTAAGTACAAAGGAGGCAGAGATGGGAGGAAGTTGCCAAGCAAGCTAAAGGCACACCTGTTCCAAAAACTAGCTTAACCCTTTGGAGGTCAGGCAGGTGTGTGCCTGGCACGGCTGCCCTCACTCTTGGTAAATCAATTACATGGTTACCTTGAGAGATCATTTCCTCTCCACATTCATGGATCCTGCTAGGCAACTCAGAAGGTGTGGCAAAACCTGATACTTCCATAAGCTCTCACACACAGCCTGGGAGCTACCAGCTCAGACCCAGGCAACCTGGCTACCACTTCCCAGAGCAATAAGCATCTTTCAGGATTACACAATGAAGTGTTCTACAGTCAAGACCCTCGAAAAACCAACGGTTTCTGTGACTGAAATTGTCAGCCATACAATACTATACTCCTTTCTCCTTCATTAGAAACCAGCTTCACAGTGCTTTAGCACATGGATTGCTATGAGTTCAGACATGACCGCTCCATCCAATACACTCACAGAGTCATATGGCTGGGTTATAGCGCTAGGGCACTGCATGGAAACTGACGACACTGGCTCAGCTATTGATCTGCTGTATAAGTCCTATCTCCCGTGCCTCAGTTCTCCCTCCCATCCTTTGTCTATTCTGGCAGTGAGCTTTCTGGGGGAGGGACCACCTTATGCTGTGTCGAATGCAACACAGAAAGGCTTTTTGGATCGGACCAATGGTTCACCTAGCCCAGTATCCTGACTTCAATGCCAGGTAGGGATGTAAAAGTGTAACTGTTTACATGGTTAACCGATAAGCATGAGCTTATTGTTATACTAACGGTTACACACCGGCTCCTGGTGCCGCTAGCGGCAAGTCAGCTGCCACTCTGCACTGCTGGCTCTGTATCAGAGCATCCAGCATGGGGTGGCAGCATGGGGTGGCTTTAAGCTGGCTCCCAGCACTCCCCAGGAGTGGGCGACAGGCAGGAGCTGGTGCATACTCCTCTCACAGTGCAGCCAGCTTCCTGGGAGTGAAACCGGCAGCCAGGAGCCAACTCCCGGTGCACAATGGCTGCCAGCCCCACTCCCAAGGAGCCAGCTGAGCTGCAGGCTCTGTATTATAATCTTTATACTGCACAGCCTGCAATGTGTAACTGCAAAGATTTTTAATGGTTACACAGTTACCTAATTAACCATTTTTAAAGATCCCTAATTCCAGATGCTTCACAGGGAATGAACACCACACAATCATCAACTCATCCGTCCCAGGGGCTCTTTATTTCCAGCTTCTGGTAGTTAGCGGCTTAGGACACCCGTAGCATGGGGTTGGCTCCTAATCATCTTGATTAACAGCCATCAATGGCCCTGCATCTAAGATTAAAATCCCATTATAGTTTTTGGCCTTCACAACATCCCCGGGCAGGAAGAGCCACTGATGGACTGTGCACTGTGTAAAGAAGTACTTCCTTTTGTTTGCTTTTTAATTTGCTATTAATTACATCTGGTGACCCCTGGTTGTTGTGTTATGGAAGGGGTAAATAACACATCCTTATTTACTTTCTCCACTCCATTAATAATTTTATAGACCTCTATCATATTTCCCGTTGTCTCTTTTTCAAGCTGAACAGTACCAGTCTTTTCAATCACTCCTCAAATGGAACTGGTTCTGTCCCCCAATCGTTTTTTGCCTCTCTGTATGTACCTTTTCCAATACTAATATATCTCTGAGAGAGTGCGACCAGAATTGCACACAGTATTCAAAGTGTGGGTGTAACACAGATTTAGAGAGACACATTTCTTTCCTAATGGTTCTTAACATTGTTAGCTTTTTTGACTGCTGCTGAACATTGATGAGCAGACGTTTTCTGAGAACTAGCCATGAAGACTTAAAGAGCTCTTTTTTGAGCGGTAACTGCTAATTTAGACTCCATCATTTGTATGCATAGTTGGGATTATGTTTTCCACTGTGTATTACTTTGCATTTATCAACATTTAATTTCATCTGCCATTTTGTTGCCAGTCACCCAATTTTGTGAGATCCCTTTGTAACTCTTTGCAGTCTTCTTTGGACTTTTCTTTCCAGAGTAATTTTATATTGTCTGTCAATTTTGCCACCTCACTGTTTGCCCCTTTTTCTAGAACATTTATGAATATATTGAACAGTGCTGGCTCTACTAAAGATTTCAGGGGAAACTACTATTTACCTCTCGCCATTGTGAAGATTGATTATTTATTCCTACCCTTTGTTTTCTGTCTTTTAACCAATTACTGGTCCAGGAGAGGACCTTCCCTCTTATCTCATTTACTTTGCTTAAGAGCTTTGGTGACAGAGCTTGTCAAATGTGTTTCTGGAAGTCCAAGAACACTGTATCCACTGGATTTTCCTTCTCCACATGATTTTTAACCCCTTCAAAGAATTGTAATAGACTAGAGAGGAATGATTTTCCTTTACAAAAGTCATGTTGATTCTGTTGTGCCCTGTGCTGGTGCCGAGGCATTGTTGTAATGCAATTTCCAAGCAAAGCCCTGCTAAGGGTAAGTGGGGGCCATTCTGATTCAGGATTCCTGGTCTGAGATGAAGGAGTTTCAGGCCACATTTTGAGAAAGTCAGAAGAATAAGGTTGTGAATCTGGTCACCATGATTCTGCAGGGTCAATTCAGTAGGGGCAGTTTCTATCTAGGGATGTCCCCATGTTTAGAGCTCTAGACAGGAGAGCACTCTTTGTGTGGACTAAGGATGTTAAGGACTAGTCAACTATCTGATAAGCAAATGCTTATCAGATAGTCAAGTCGAATAGTCGATTCCCCCCCTTTGCTGCTTCTATCAGATAGGCAGCAAAAGGGGCCACAGCGTTTCAAAGTGGCAGCGCCGCGTGGAGCCTGGGGTCAGCTGGGGACTCCCTAGCTGACCCTGGGCTCCCTGTGGCATTTCTGCGGAACTCGGAGTCAGCTGGGGATGGTGATGGCATCCAGGTAAGTGCCTTAGACAGACAGAACTAAGCTGCAGTAAGAAGAGCCCTGCAAATCCCAGGCTATCTGCTTTATATCCGCGGATGTAGTTGTGACTATTCACAGCTCATTTCTGCGGATATGGACACAAATTTTGTATCCACGCAGGACTCTAGCAATAAACTTTGTTTTAGGGGAACCTGCTGGCATATTCCCATCAACATATCTTGATCTTGCACCTATGTGGGACAGGCAAGGGTGTTGCTTGTATTTCAGTAGGACCTTCACCTTCAGTCAGAGGGGGGAAACTATGGGCCACAGGCCACCTCTGGCCAGTTGGACCCTGTAGCCTGGTCCCCAAACTCTCCCTGGGAGCAGAGTAGGGACAGACTTGCTGGGAGTAGCCAGCTCAACTCCCAAGTAACAAGGTGATCAGGGGTGAACAGCCCCATCTCCCAGATCTCACCTTCTGCCTCCTCTCTCCCACAGCCTCAGCTCCCCCAGCACCTGGGAGGAGCAGTTGCTGCACCACCAGCCCCAATGCTCTGGGCGGTGTGGCTACAGTGCTGCCAGCCTGTTCTCTACACAGCATGGTCAAGGAGCAGGAGGAACTGGCAATGGGCAGAGGTCCTGTGGAGTCAGAGGCAGTGTTCCCTGTAAGCTGGGGATATTAAAAATTAGGTTATTTTAGTAATCAAGTAGTCGATAGAATTTTTATCAACTACTCCATTACTCAGTAGGGGAAGGCATCCAGTTCAGTCCCAGCTTGCGCCAGGACCAAGCCCCACTGTGGCTCTGCAATTTAAAATGCAGTAGGGACCGGGGGCAGGCTGCCCAGCTCCTACTGCCTTTTAAATTGCAAAACTGTAGTGGGGTTTGGTCCTGGCATGAGTCGGGACTGAGCAGGGCTGCCTGCCCAGCCGGTAGCAGCCCCTGTCAGCGAGGGGTCTTAGCTCCTTGCTGAGACTGCTGCAGACAGGGGCGGAGTGAAGACGGTGCTGGGGGGGGAACTGGCTTTTAAGCTGTCACCTCCCAGCACCGGCTTCTGATCTCCCCCGCCTTCCTGCCTATGATATAGAGGCAGCAAGGGGGGGAAATGCGAGTAGTCAACTCAACTACCCAATAAGCTTATCAGGTAGTCGACTAATTGACTACAGTTACATCCCTACTGTAAGCTGACTCTTTGGGGCTGCTCAGGAGAAATTCAAATGCTGAAGTTGATTAGCAGAGTGCCCACAGCTAGGATGGGACCTCACTATACTACATGCTGAACGGACACTGAAAAAAGACATGGTCCCTGCCTGAAACAGCTCCAAACTCAACATAAAAAGGGCCAATCACTTTAATTTCATCATTTAGGTCTGCATCTCTGTAATATGTGAATGTCTCACAATCATTTATGGCAGTGATGGGGAACCTAAGCTAGTGAGTGGGCGGAGTTGCCCTCCATCTCAGTGGGCCACAAAATAGTCGTGACAAAGATGATCTCCCGCGATAGGGTAGATTTGCTAACTGTGATTGCATACCTAGAATTTGAAGGCTGTGCCAACTGAACTGTAGCAGCACTCTGATTGGATGGAGAGGGAGTGCACAGCTCTTATAGTTAATGTTGTGTGGAATCAGCACACCCCTCACTTCATGTCAGTTTAGTAATACCAGTAGGAAAAAAAGCTATGGACAGAAACCAGCAGAATCTGGAAACCCTACACATGGGCAACAATAAAGAAAATACCTTCTGGGCCACATATAGAGCCCTGACGGGCCACAGGTTGCCCACCACTGATTTATTGACTCACTCCTCTGATGAGATAGGGAAGGGTTAATCCCATTTTACTGGGGGAGTGTCTGGGGCAGAGGGACTGAGAAAAAAAGATCCCATAACTCTTTGGTACAGGGATCATCTTTTTGTTGTGTGTTTGTACAGCACCTAGCACAATGAAGGTCCTGGTCTTCGATAGGAGTTCCTTGGTGCTACGGTAATATGAAGAAATATAAGGAATCTGTGGCGGAACCAAGAATGGAACCCAGTTGTCCTGAGCTTCCATCCAGCACCCTGCTCATTTAACTACTGTTCTGGCCCCAGGCTGAGGCGGAGGAAGGTTAGATTCTCCTCTCAGATACTGAAGAATTAAATGAAGTTTGCTTCGGGTACAGAATTGCTTCTGGACTTGCAAAATAACCACATTAGGCCTTCCTCAAAATGTACCTGCGGGCAGTCGATCTTGTTTCAGCTCTGTATCTGCTGGGGATGTTTTCTTCAGCTGCCACTCTCGGAATGGAGTAGGGACGTTAAATATTGGTTAATGGACTAGTCAATTAACCTCATGCATTCTTATTGGTTACTCAGCTGTTCTATAATAGGGATGTAATAATGTAGTCGAACTGATAAGCAAAAGCTTATAGGTTAATGCTATAGACTATTCGCATCCCCCCAACCCCGCCAGTAATTTTTTTTAGTAGGCTGGCTAGCAGCCTGGCTCATGCTGGCTCTGGGACCTATCCCCAAAGTTGTTCTGCATTTAAAGTGTATTAGGAGCCAGGTGGACAGGCAGCCTGGCTCAGTTCCGGCTCACGCCAGGTCCAGGAGCTCAGCCCCCCCGCTCTGGACAGGAGCTGCTGCCAGCCCGTGCTGCTCCCCTCACAGACCAGCTCCCACCTGCCCCCCCCATGCTGCTGCCTCTGATACAGAGGCAGCAGTGTGAAGTGGCAGGGGACCCCTTGGGAGCGGAGCTGGAGCATACTGTAGTCTATAGTCCCTGGGGGCAGGGCCGGCAGCCAGCGTGCTCCAGCTCCACTCCGGAGGAGACCTGCCATTCTGTGCTGCTGCCTCTGTATCGGAGGCAGCAGCATGGGATGCCAGGCAGGACCTGGTCTGTGAAGGAAGCCAGTTTAAAAACCAGCTCCCCCTCGCAGACCAGCTGCCTGTCACCCTGCGCTGCTACATCTGATACTGCAGCAGTGTGGGGTGGCAGTAGCCCCTGTTCAGAAGGGAGTGTGAGCTCCCAGACCCAACACGAGCTGGAATGGAGCTGAGCTGCTGGCCAGCCTTCTAAAAAATTTACTGGCTGGAGGTTGGGGGGGGGGGGGGGGGGGAGGGGCAGGGGAAGATGCATGTAATCTATATCATTAACCAATAAGCTTTTGCTTATTGGTTAATCGACTATACAATATCATCCCTAGAACAGCTCACCAGCCAGCAACGCCAAGCTCAGGGCAGCAGGGTCAAGGCATCAGACTAGGATACAAGCTCCCAAAACTCCTCTTTGGCCACACAATGCTGCCCACTAGTAATTTAGCTAGCACTGGAAGTTTTGGAGAGAGCAGGACTGCAACTGTTTGTCTCTACAGGGACACCCTAACCAGGGAAGGCAAGATGTAGAAATGAGGGTCTTCCTTGCCCCCAAGGGTCTGGAAGCCAGGTACTGCTCCATGCGCCCCTACGTGCCCCAGGGACGCTGGCTCCACAGGGTGAAGAAGTAGGCCAAGGCCATTTATTTACACAGCAAATGCACCCTTCCCTCAGAGCTCCTGCACTGCTGGGCCCTGGCTCTTCAAGGACATTGTGGGCCCTGGCTCTCCAGACTCCTCCTCCGCAGGTGAGCCACTATGCTAACAGCATCAAGGAGCTGCTGCATTGCTCATCTATAATTCATGCCCTGACAGGGAAGGAGGGCGGGGGAATGCCAAGCAGAGGGAAAGCCAGAGAGCACTTTAACCCCTACGTACCAGGCATGGACGTGCTTTTGCTAGGCACAGACTGCGGGTGCACAAGCCCATCGCCGGCACAGGTTGCAGAGACTCAAGCTTAGTGGGGCTGGGCCAGGCCAGTATTTGGTAGATAAATGCAGGGGGTTGTGGATGACCCTTGCTTCCTCATGTCAGAACCTGACAATGCATCAGCAGAGTTGGGGACAAAGCCCTGCCAAGTTGCTGTCTCCCCAAAGAGGTGTAAGATTGGCAGTCCTGATCTGCTAACCATCGTGGAAGATCACATGCCACATGCTGAGTCAATCCCAATCAAGCTCCATCTCCTGAATGGCCCTGCAGTTTTCTGGGAACAGTGTCCCTCTTCCTTACCATAAATCTGCCGTACAACACTGCTGGGAGCTGTTACTGCTGCATCACACCCCAGAGGTTGGCGCAGAGTTAAAGCGGCCTCAGGAGGGACAATGAGCATCCAGAATGTAAAATACAGTAAGCGTCCCTACTACTTCCCAGACTCTTCCCTACTAGCCGAGCCACCCATCGCTGTCTTTAGTTTCCTTCTTGCCTCAGCACGCGCGCATGCACACGCACACAAAGGCCAGTCATCTTGAGACATTTGCTACCATGGATCACTGTGCTTATTTGTTGCATCTTTTCCCCCCTTTTCTGCCATGCCGCATGTTCTCTGGGACACAGACCATCGTGGCAGCCTGTCCAGTGTCTAGCACAATGGGGCTATGCCAAGCATGCAGGAAAAAACTGCCTACCAATCTGAAAAATCAAGGAGTCACCTCTCTTCTACAGACATGGAGATGTTCAGGTCTGAATGCACCACTGATCATCCAGTCTGACCTCCCACATAGCTTAGGCCAGAGATGTTCACCCAGCAGTTCCTGCATGGAGCACAGACCTCCTAGCTTGAGCTGAGCATGGCTGGGGGTAATGCAAAAGGGAGTTTGCCTTTGGATCTATTTATAAGACATGTTCTTACTGCCGCCTATGAACACTCAGATACGGACTATTCCCCAAAGCCTTAGATACCTGGGGTTTCCTGCACCTGAGGCAAATGAAGCAAAGGAGATGTCAGTCAGGATCAGACCCATGCCTGATACCCTGGTACCAGACACAGGGTCTGTTTAATGCTTCAGCCAATGGTGCAAGAAGCTAGCAGCAGGCGCTAAGGGAAGACCTGGCCCCTGGAAAAGTTCTCAATGAAGGTTAGCTTAAAAGCCCTGAAGAACGAGAAGGCTCATCCATGTTCCAAAAGCTTTGCCAGGATTTGCTACTGTAACACAGAATATTCCTGTTATCCAGGATAAATGGGTATCATGGCCAAAGCAGGAGCCACAGTTCTTCCATTCCAAAGGTAACAGTCTCTGCACTTGTGCAGATTCCAACGTCACAAGGTCAGGCCAGCTGCAGGAGTCCTTGGCATCACAGCCTCATGGTGACAATCTAACAGCAGGCATGCCATGAACCTCCACCTCACAGAGGCAACTCCGCAAAGGTAGCTTTGTTCTAGCTATGCCATGAAGCAGGCATTTTAGGAAAGAGATACTGTGCTCCTAGCTTGCCTACCCTCTGCTTCATAAGGGCTTTCTCTAAGCCACCCTGTGTTCATCACAGCCTTTAGCTTAGGAAGCGAATAGGAAGGAGAGACCAATTTAGTATGAGAGACAGCAAAAACAATCCACCCAGCAGGCCCTTAGGGCTGAGCACGAGATTCGATCTGTCAGCATTACCTGTTCAAAACCAAAAGAGCTCGGTTTTTAAACTGGGGACTATGACAAGCAAGATTCTCCTGCCTACTGCAGCCTTAAGAGCTGCATCCCTACCATGGCAAGATTCACCCCATTTACTATCTAACCCTTGCCCTCTGGTATATGGAATAATTTCCTGTGCTAGTAACAAGGAGAAAGAGAACACCCTAACCCAGGGCCCCCTAACCCAGTCTATGAGCTCCAATTCTGGGCAGTATCTGAATTCAGGCTCTCTTTGCCTGAACATCTGTGCTTCATAAGTCTCCTGTCTGAGGTGAGCCAGAGCCTGGTGTTTCATGCCTGGAGTACCGTTGCCTGGGTAAGGAGCCATGCTGTGTTTGGAGTTGCTTGAGTGCTGTTACTGATCCCCGGATCAGACCCTGTCTGCAAACAGTCTAAATCTAAGCTGCTCTTCTGGGAGCTTGCTGGGAAGCTATTTGCCAAGAACAGATTAACATTCTGCCTATGACTCCCTTGACCCCCCCCACATCTCCCTGCAGGAGGCCAGCACCATTTACCTCTTCAAACAGGCTCACAGTGCCCCTTCCCTGAGTCTCCATTTTACCTCCCAGCTGACCCTGTGCTGCACTCTAAGAAACAAATGAAGCTGGAATTCTCCACTCCTGTCTTGGTTCGACTCCAGACACATCTAATTAAACCATTGGCTGTGGAAAAGCTCCCATTTCAGCAAGCTTATGTTTTAGAATGAAATGAATGCTGGTTTATTTGATTTCCTTGTAGGCAGGTACCCTGATTCTAAAAGGGCCTATTCTACCCCCACTGCAGAGGGATCAGCAGCAGAGCCTGTTCTCCTGGGCATCTGGAACATGGAATCACCTCCCACAAAGATCAAGGGCCTGATTCATTTTGTGTGGGGCAAACAGTCACCAAATAGTCATCACCCAGCAGACCAGCTGCTGAGCAGAGCTTGAACTATCAACAGCTTTGCTGCTTAGCTCCAGGAGGAGGAAGCTGTGGGAGGCAGTATGGCCTAATGGAAAGAGTACTGGACTGGGACTCAGGTGGCCTACTTCTAGCTCAGCTGCAGGCCACTGTTCCTCAGGTATCCCATCTGTCAGTAATGACTTTGATCTCTTTGTAAAGAGCTTTGAGATTTACTGATGAACTAGGGATGATTATTTTTAAAAATCTCAAAGGACCTGCCCATCTCTTTGAGATCCCCTTCTCTCTTCATAAGGATAAATGTCAATTCCATTAGCCTTCAGGCAGCCTGTAGCAGCCTCCTGTGAGAGATTCACTGGGAATGCTCTGTTAGGAAATTTCTCACACTCAGCCATGGCACTGGCTGGTGACAGATCCCTTGAAATTAAGGATGTTAACAGGTAACTGGTTAACCAGTGACTTGGTAAGCATCACCCTTACCGGGTGATACTTACCAGGTAACTGGTTAACCAGTACCTGGGGCGCAGCCCTTTCCTGCAGCCCACTATGGGTAGAGGAATACTCCAGCACCACTGGGCATCCATGTGGACAGGTAGTCAGCAGTTCCACCAAGCCCCCATGCAGGCTGGGAGCTGGCAGCCCCGCATGGGGCCATAAATAGCAGCAACTCCTGGAAGCAGAAGCATCCCCATGCAGGGCCTGTTGCTTCCAGCCCCACGCAGAGCCGGCAGCCCCATGTGGAGAGGGGAGGGGGCAGAAGCAGCCAGGCTAGAGCGCACACACCCTTGTTTAATCAGTTAAGTGGTTAAATTTAACGTTTAATCAGTTAACTAATTAAACAGGATTTTAGATCCCTACTTGAAATGTCACATGTCAAGGAGCAGCTGAGATCCTGCAGGATGTTTGTGCTAATATCTGTAGAGCATATTAAAAACATCCCAAATTCAGCTATGGAAACAAGCAAGAAGGGAGAGGAAACAGGAGTCATAACTAACGTGGGGAGGGATATTAAAGCTCTTGCTTCATGGCTTGAGCGGATCTCTGTTTGCCTATTAGAGGTCAGCTGAGCCTTATATGGGAGGAAATTACCCCTCATCTATGCATGGTGGATATCTTTCACCTTCCTCTGCAGCAACTAGAATTGGCTGCTGTCAGACAGGACAATGGGCTAAATGAACTTTGGGTCTGATCCAGTTTTACAATTCCAAATTTCTGGACAGGGTGTGTCCGCTATACATCGCCCCGATACACATCGGTTCTGCAATGCCATTTATGCTTGTAGGAGCTGTTGCATTTTAAGTCCTCCCATTCCCCACTCTTACATCACACAAAAAAAGAGAGACCAATTTGCGCAAACAAAAGTCAACCACAGGAAAAAAATTCCCCACTTTAAGTTGTTTTGCTATAAGTCCACGTTTTTTGGAACGTATCTTGAACATATAGCGGGGATGCCCTGTACCTTAGTGCTCTGGTATTACCTCTTCTAGCAGGTGGCTCAAAGAGTCCCTCCAATACAAAAAAATATCATATACCACTGAAGTGTAGCCATCTCTGGGTTGGGGCATGGTACCTGTTTATCACTGAGCGTATTTGGGCAAAAATATTTTGAGTTATATTTAGACATCAGCTGAATTGGCAGATTAAAATAACCCAAATTGGGGCTTGGCCAAGACACTGGGATCATCACCGAAATTCCTTACAATGCAAATTGTGGTTGTTTGTGGTCAGCACCTCAGTTTTAGGCCTTATCTGGAAGATGGCACCACTATCAATGTAGCCTCTCCATCACTGGGCTCAATCCTCATTTGATGGGAGACCAGTCCGTCTGGAATGGTTAATATCGAATCCTTCACTGGACACCTCCCAGAAAGAAAAGCGAGATATGACAGCCACAAAGGGCCATTAGCTTAACAGTCCACGTGTCCATAGAGAATTCTTCACAAAAAGTCAGGCTATAGCTTGGGAAGCATGGACAAAGTGTCTTTGCAAGGCGAAGGGGATTCACAGATTCCATAGCTCCAGCCACTATACGTTGTGACCTTCGATAGCTACTGGTCACTAGCTGACTAAAAATATACTGTCTCATTGTTTCCTTGTATTTCCCCATTGGCCTCTCTACCCCCTTGTTATCTTTCTTCTGCTTAGATTGGAAGCTTTCTGAGGCAAGGACCGACCGCCCTTTTGTTCCACGTCTGTACAGTGCCTAGCACAGTGGTACATGACTGGCGTGCCCAGAGCTAATGTAACACACAGAATTATTGCAATCTAATCTGCTGCGGGATCACTCGGGGAGCTGAACTAACTCAATTATACAGGATCAAAGATGTCATACAGCGTGACAGCCAGTAACCAGCAGACCATATTCCATCTCCTAGAAGCCCACCAGGCAGGCCCCTTTTGGAACAGGTGCAGGGAGCTAGTTTCCACAGCAACAGCTCCTTTCTTAGGGAGACACATGGCATGTCAGCAACACACAGCAGGAAGAGCACAAAAGGGTGTTTGGAAGGAGGGGAGCCTGGCAGCTGAACCAGTGGCAGACACACTGCGAAGTGGCTCATCATCAGGGTTGAGATTCTGATGCCACTGCCCATATGGGATGAAGGGCTCTAAAGCAAGTTACCCAATATGAAACCATGTCCACAAAGCAAGAGGACAAGCCTCTTCCCCCAGCATGTAATGGAAAGGAGCAATGAGCTACAGAGAAGAAGAAAAAGCTTCCCCTTATAGCAGTAATCTCAGATATGGAAAGATACGCATCTAACTGATAATGTAGAGGGCTCGGTTTTCAACTCTAGCAGAAGAGTTGGGGTCCAGTAGTTACCACCAGGGAGCCAGGACTAGGAGAGCCCATTCCCAGCTTTCTTCAACAACCTATAGATCAACTTGCACAAGGCTACTTCACCTTTCCTATGGCTGCATTTCCACCACCACACCTCCCTCAAGGGACCCCAGTGCCTTTCTATTGTGCTTTGCCTGATAATCTTCAATTATTAGACTGCTTTGCGATTCCTAGGCTGTGGCTGTACAGGAGCAAAGAAAGCAAACATCCCTTATCTCTATGTAGCTTTCATTCCCTTGCCTTACCCCCAGTTTATTAGAGCTATACAGTCAAGGAGGCACTTGCTCTCCATTTCACAGCAAGAAGGGTTTACCATCAGTCTCAGAGAGGTGTAAATTTTAAAATCAACATCTTCAATAGCTCTTTGCACTCCAGAGTCTGACACCAGAGCTGCCAGGATGTCACTACATGCTGGATAACTGTAAGCAAATGATAACCCTAAGCTTCCAGGGTTTCTGCACAGCTTTTACTACCAGAGCAGCATGTCCTGGGCAAGCATCTGCCTCAGGATGGGGCAGCATGGAACTCTGAACACTGATCAGGGAAATCCATGGTGTCTGGCTGAAGTAGTAGAACATGGGAGAGACCACCAGGACATCCCAATCCACGGGCTCAGATGTTGGTGCCACTGGAGGCTTGGGACTTTCTCCAAGTACTTGTTAGGATGGTAAGGAAGAGCTTATTTGTTAAGTCTCATTGTTCCTTGATGCAAACAGGCCTAGATAAATTCCCTGCCTCGGGTAATTTCCCGAAATCCAGAGGCTGAAATCCTGGTGCCTGGCACAGAACTGTTCTAGCCTCAATGAGCCACCACCTGTGACCTGGGGCTGCACAGGAAGTGCAGCTCCCAACCCCCCTGGGAGAAGGGCACACCTAATGAAGTGCTGACTTGGCCAGGGAGGTAGGCAGACAGCTGTAGAGCCACTGAACAAGCTCAGACGTGACGGAAGCGGCACATGCGGGGGTGGGAATCGCATGTATGGCCTGCACTAGAGGAAGGCAACGTATAGACACACTATATGGGCTATAGGTAGAGAACACCCATGATCCTTCAACAGGCTTCCTCTTCAAATCAGACAGCTGAACTCTAAGGCTCACAACAAATCCTTCTCCTCTGCCCCCCCAAACCTAAGACCCAGCTCTCTGATCACATCTCTCCCATTCATCTCAGGATTCAACATACCCCCAAAACTTACTCCAGCCATGGGTCTTGTGTATGTGCTCCCTCTGCTCATCAAAATCTGTCGTCTTGCCCTCCCTTCACACAATCAGCAATGCTGGCCCAAGTGCCTTCTCTGTAGAGTCTGGAAGGGCAGACGTTGTCTCTCATGGGCTCTCCATTCCAGACCCCAAGTGGAAATGTTTCTCCCTCATTTATATCACTTCAGCCAGCTGGGAAGAAAGCAGAACTAACTCCAACTTATTCCAAGTGTGTTTGTGGCAAGAGGTACGCCATATCTTCTCATCCTCCACAATCCGTCTTCTGAAGTGGTGCAGGAGTGTACGAACAAACGGCAGCAGCCAAAGTGAAACTCTTGAGAAGGAGCAAAGTACAGGAACAACCCAGACAAGCCACTTCCCCTCCAACCGGCAGCGGGACTCCGCCTTCGATACCTGAGCAAGCCACACCTTTCACAATCTCCCTGATTGCTAACCCAGAGCCCAGCCTGTTTTGCAATTCATCAGTTTCAGGCCAGCCCTGCAACTTCCCTAAAAAGCCTGACAGGTAGCAGAAGCACTGGGATGACAGAGAGCTTCAGGCAGTTGTCTGTATCTGAATCTAGGGAGGAAGGCAAACTTCCCCCACAGCCCACTTGCACTTCTTCCGGCCTGGGCAAGGTGGGAGGAGAATTGTCCTCTGGCTGGGGGAAGGAGGGAGTTACAGCAACTCAGATTCTTCCCCCACAGGAAGCTGCCTGCCCCACCCTTGTTGTAAAGGGCAGGGCTTTTCAGTCCGTGAGCGTGAGGAGGAAATGCTCAGCCTGAAAAGCGTCTGAAGTTAATGTTCTACCTGCACCAGGTGGCCTGCAAGCTCCTAAGCAAGATGAATGGCTTGGAGGCAGCTATCCGGACTGAGTTCAAAAGGAAATCAAACATTGCCAAGGGAGACCAGTGAGGAGCTGGGGGAGATTAGGGTAGAATGCTATGATGTGCCACCTCCACTCCCCTAGTGGGTGGCTCCTAGCCCATCACATCCGTGTGCACACACCCTTTTTGAGAAATCCTTGAACAGCAGCCAAGCCACAGGCGGGGAACACAGAGGCAAGATGGCTAAGTCAACACAATGAGCTGGGGCTGTCACAGCATCTGAATGGGTGGGAGGAGAGCTTCCCTGGCTACAAGGAAGTCAAGAGCTATGTTTCAGCATTACCCAGTTCAGGACATGAGCTCACAATCATCAGCCCCAAGGCCTTTGGCACAGTAGCCCCATCCCATCAGTAATTTAATGCTATAAGATGGGGACTCAATTCAGTAAGAAAAATGGAAATTCCTTAGCTTGGTAGGTTTATTTTCTGGTGTACCATGTAGTAAGGGGTGTAGGAGAACAGCTAGAGCAAGAGGCCGAGAGCCAGGATTCTTGCGGTCTTTCCCCAGAGGTCTGTATCAGAGGCAGCAAGGAAGGGGGAAACGGAGCTAGTGCCCATGAGGAGCTGGCTTGATCCACCTGACTCCCACCACCCCCATGCTGTTGCCTCCGATAGGCACCAATAGGTGTGGGAGGCCAGCTTTTAACATAAGAATAGCCATACTGAGTCAGACCAAAGGTCCATCTAGCCCAGTATCCTGTCTGCTGACAGTGGCCAATACCAGATGCCCCAGAGAGAGTAAGCAGAAGAGGTAATCATTATGTGATCCTTCTCCTGTCATCCATTTCCAGCCTCTGACAAACAGAGGCGAGGGACACCATTCCTACCCATCTTGATTAACAGCCATTGATGGACCTAACCTCCATGAATTTATCTAGTTCTTTCTTGAACCCTGTTAAAGTCCTGGTCTTCACAACATCCTCTGTCAAGGAGTTCCACAGGTTGATTGTGCACTGTGTGAAGAAAAACTTCCTTTTGTTTGTTTTAAACCTGCTACTCAATTTTATTTGGTGACCCCTAGTTCTTATGTTATGGTTATAAGAAAATCATTTTTCTTTATTCCCGTGGTCCCCAACACGGTGCCCGCGGGCGTCATGGCGCCCGCGGGGGCATTTGCATGTGCCCGCCAGGTGCTCGGGGCTGGCCTGGCCCCGGGCACATGGTGCGGCGCTTGCGGGGAGCGTCAGCCCCAGGCGCGCGGCGCTTGCGGGGGGGGTAGGGGGGAAGTGCCAGCCCCCGGGAGCGCGGCGCTTGCGGGCGGGGAGGGGGGAAGCGCCGGCCCCCGGGCGCGCGGCTATGGGGGGGCCCCAGCCCCGTGGCTATGGGGGGGCCCCTGCCCCGGGCATGCGGCTATGGGGGGGCCGCCCCCGGGCGCCCGGCGGGCGAACGGCCACGCCCCCGGGCGCCTGGCCACGTCCCCTGGCGCCCGACAACCTCAAAAGGTTGGGGACCACTGCTTTATTCACTTTTTCCACACCAGTCATGCTTTTATAGAACTATCATATCCCTCTTAGTCTCCTCTTTTCTAAGCTGAAAAGTCCAAGTCTTTTTAATCTTGCTTCATATAGGACCCGTTCCAAAACCCTAATCATTTTTGTTGCCCTTTTCTGAACTTTTTCCAATACCAATATATCTTTTTTTGTGATGAGGCGACCATATCTGTATGCAGTATTCAAGATGTGGGCGTACCATGGTTTTATATTGAGGCAATAAGCTATTCTCTGTTTTATTCTATATCCCTTTTTTAATGATTCCTAACATTGTTTGCTTTTTTGACTGCCACTGCACATTGAGTGGATGTTTTCAGAGAACTTAATGACGCCAAGATCTCTTTCTTGAATAGATGTAGTTAAATTAGTCCCCAACAAATTGTATGCACAGTTGGGATTATTTTTTCCCATGTGCATTACTTTACATTTATGAACATTAAATGTCATCTGTCATTTTGTTGCCCAATCACTTAGTTTGGTGAGATCTTTTTGAAGCTCTTCACAGTTTGCATTGGTCTTAACTATCTTGGGTAGCTTGGTACCATCTGCAAATTTTGCCACCTCACTGTTTACCCCTTTCTCCAGATCATTTATTAATAGGCTGAATAGTACGGACCCATAGAGACCACCACTAGTTACCCCTCTCCATTCTGATATTAACCATAACAATTGCAGCTGTAATTGGATTTATGGAGACCAAATGGAGATGGTGGCCTAGAACAGGGGTCAGCAACCTTTTCAAACCAGAGAGCCAAACTACATCAAAATTCAGAACAAGTGGGCAACAAAAAGCTGTATAAGAATGTCCATTTGCATGACCGAAAATATCCAACGTAATATTATTGATAAGTGACATCATGATTAATAATAGCATAAATGAAACGTACTCACAGACTACTTAATGGGACTTTTGCTGCTGCAACTTTTCACATTTCTTTGACGTCTACATCATAACTGGTCAAATCTAACTTCAGGCATGCATTCAGGCTTTCTTCTGTCAATCTTATGGCAGGGGACTGGGAATGTGGGAGTGCAAGAGCCTGGGGATGTGGAAGTATGAGGGGCTCAGGGCAGGGGGTTCAGGTGTATGATGGGCTCAGGGTTGGTGTGGGGGTGGTGGTGCAGGAGTGTTATGATGCTGTGGCTAGATGGGGGCTGGGCCCAAATGGGGGCTTGTTAGCCAGGCTTCATTTTTCAATTAAGTAAAATATGTCCAACACAAAAGGTTTCAAAATTGTCTTGATTTATGATAGGGATGGGGAACCTTTTTTGGGTCAGGGGCCACTAACCCACAGAAAAATCAGTTGGGGACCACACAAGTGAGAAGCAAAAAAAAAAAAAAATTTACACTCTCCAAAAACCCCAAACCCTCACTGATGTGACCCCCAACTGAAACCATTCAATCCCCCTGGTGCTCCAGTCCCATGATGAGGGAAGGTGCAAGGAGGACTGAGATTGAAGGTGTCAGGCCAGATTTACTCTTTTGGGGTTCCAGAGTTAGTCAGTTTTGTGGGCCCCCCAGGCTCGGCGGGAGGGGGGGGCTAAAATGAAGAGTTAAGTGTGTGGGACAGGGCTGCCAGTGAATGGAATAGGGATGGGAATGTAGAATCTGGATGGATGGAGGTGGGCTGTAGAAAGGGGTGAGGGTGCAAGGTCTGGCCAGGGGGCCAGCTACCTGGCCATAGGGCAGGGGGCAGGAGGAGGCAGGCTGCCTTGCCAGGAGGTAGGTGCAGGCTGGGGGCTTGCTGCCTGGCCAGGGGGTGATTCCTGGTCAGAGGGCAGGGGAGATTCTTTGCCAGGGGGCAGAGAGCATCTGGCCATGGGGTAAGTGAAGGAGTTGGGGTCTGGGCAAAAGGGGTTGGGGAGGTACTTGGTTTTGTGCCACATGGCAGGTATTGTGTAACAGGGCCTCCTGCTGCTCCCATTCCCTGGAAGCCTCCAGAGAAGTGTTTCCCAAGAGATGAAAAAGGCCAGTGTGCATGGACTCATTTTTGGCTGCTTGTTTCCCACATGCCAAGGGAAGGAAGAGAGCAGCGCATCAAGACATTTTTTGCTCCATTTGTTTCTGCACACCAGATCTGATGAGGAGGCTCGGGGCTTTCTCCCCCTGTCCACCTCCCCGCAGGAGCTGGCACTGATGTTCCAATTTTGCAGAAGGCTGTAAGGCTTCAGTGCCAGCACTGGCTCCATACTGCAGGGGGAGCACGTGGGGGGGAGGAGGGTTGGGCTCAAGCTTCAAAAGAGTCATATCTGACTCCCTAGTGAGCCATATTTGGCTCACAAGCCATAGGATGCTGACCCCTGGCCTAGAATCTTCAACTGTCTGCACCTCGGATACATACAAATACAAGTGTGTTCTTGGAAAACTTCTTGGCAAGATGACAGGTTTCTATTAGTAGCAGGATGGCAGAGGCCCCTAGGAAGTCCAGTCATAGACAGAGGCCCAACGTGCCAGGCGCTGTACAGACACAACAAAAAGATGCTCCTTGCTCTGAAGAGCTCCTAATAGTCAGATTTGGCGGGGGAAACCAGAATGACAACAAAGAGCACTGACTGCACAGATCAGACTGTAACACTACAGAGAAGGGATAAATCCCATCCCTTTCCTAGGAGAGCACCATGAGGCAAAGACACCAAGGATCAATGAAGCTAGTCCCAGCACATGGAAAGAAGAACAAAGTCTGAAACAAAGTTCCTTTCCACACCCTAACATGCGCAGAATCCTCATGGTCTCCCCAGCACTTGCTGCACACAGATGACTCACGAGCCCTTTTGAAACCTGTCTTTCACACCGACTGCCAACTTAACTTCTCCAGCAGCGTCCTTTCAGATCCTTGTATTTCTGCATGAGAGAGAAGAGCTGATTCAAGTTGCCAAGGGGTTAACCTTTTAATGTGACAGACAGCAGATGCACAGCATCTATACACAGTGCTAATGTGAGAGGGTACTGATGCTGATGGCAGGAGTCACAGAGCCAAAGGCACTGTCAGAATTACTTGCATCTTCAAGCATATTATGTTCCTTCAGTCGCCTGTCTGCTTCACTAATAGGTGCTTTCAACAGAGAACTGCTGAACAGCAGGAGAGTAAGGCCTCTATTCTGTCCTAGAGCCATACACAGCTCTTATGCTAATAGGAAGCCTGCAGTAAGCAGAACCTCCCTGGACAGGTGTGGAGAGCAGCCTAGACAAGAGAGCCTTTGCAGAATGGGAAAGTGACCGATGCAACAACTGGACAATACAATCTAGTAGTGCAGATGGGGTGCAGGGCTCCTGGGCTCTAACCCCAGCTCTGTAAGGAGAGTGGGGTCTAATGGGTTAGAAGGGAGAGTAGGAGTCAGGGCTCCTACCCCAGCTGAAGGAGACCTAGCAGTTTTACTAAGGCACTGGCAGCACCAGGACTCCTGGATTCTTTTCTCAACTGCCTGTGAGACTTCAGACAAGTCCCTTCATCTTTTTGTCATTTCTCCATACAAGGCTAATGCTTTATATAGTTTGAGGTTTGAAGGTGGGGCAGTTCCTGCCTCTCCAACCACCCTTGTATTAGATCAAGGGCAGCTTCCCACAGCAGCAGTACTGTTTTTACACTCTGTCACTGAAGCACTGCCCCCCATGATGGGTGAGTGCATGTGCACAACAATGAGGCTGACATCAAACCCAGAGTGTTCCTAGCAGGTCAAAGTTGATGTAACTGCTTGTGGCTGTGGGAAGTGCTCCCTTGCATCACAACTGTCAGCACTGCTCTTTAGCTAGGGCTACATAGAGGCCTTCAGTCATCTGCTATTGATCTACCATGTTACTAGCAACAGGATTAGGGAAATGGGACCTCCTTCCCTGACCCCTTCATGGAGAAGTCCCGGGAGAAACAGTTTCCAGCTGACAAGACCATTTCTCCTGTGTGGGGTTTGGAAAATGCAGACACTGCTCCTTCCTTCCACCTCTGCTCTCCTCTATATTCCATTCACACCCCCTCTGAATGCCAACCCTGAAAATTCTGCATGCAGTCAGCTTCCTAGGTCCATCGAAGTCAAGTAGGCAATTCATCTCCCACCGACATTTTGCTCTCCAGGTAGTTTCAAGAACTAAGGGGTGGTGGGAGAATAAAAGCACAAAGTTCACTAGAAGCCTCGAGCTGAACACCTTCCAACGGTGCCTTACGCTCACTTGAACCATGTGAGAAAAAGGCTGGCACATTTAGCTAGACAAATCTGTTTCCATGTCTTAAATAGGAAGGGTGGTGGTAACTGCAGGTGTGGGAGTGAAGTGTCCTCTCCTCCATCCCCTACCACAGCCACCTCCTGCTCTTCCAAGACCACCACTAAATTAGCCACGGCCAGAGATAACAAAAGGCTGTTGTTTAAGCCCGAAGAGAAGCTCTGCCAACTGGGCAGAGGCTAGATAGACAGAGAACTCCAAGCCAAGGGCACTACTGAGGTAAACAAACATGTATCTGAATAGTCATGTAACCTCATGTTTTCCAAGGACAGGGCCAGCAGCCAGCACATTTTCAGCCCCACTTCCAGAGAGCCCCCTACCATCCTGCACTGCTGCAACTCTATCACAGGCAGCAACGCAGGGTGGCAAGTGGGAGCCTGTTTAAAAACTGGCTCTCTGCACACAGAGGCTGTGTTGGCATCCATGGAGCAGCCTCTGTCTGTGGCAAGCCCAAACCCACAGCAGCCTCCCCCACCCCCCACTACTGCCTCTGATACAGGCAGCAGCACGGAGGCAGTGCTTGAGGGGAGCCAGCTTTTAAGCCAGCTCCATATGCATAATGGCTCCCACCTGCACCCCCATGCTGCTGCCTCTGAGAGAGAGGCAGCAGTGTGGAGGGGTGGGCGGTTCCACAGGAGCCAATACACGCAGGCAGCTGGCTTCCCACATGTATTGACTCCCACCTGTCCCCCTCACCCTCCTCACTGCTGCCTCTTTATCAGAGGCAGCAATGCAGGGAGAGAAGCAGCTCCAAGTGATCGGGTGCTCATGGAGAACCAGCTTAAAAGGCAGTTCTTCACAGGCACTAGCTCCTGCCTCCCCCTTGCTGCTTCTGATACATAAGCCCAGGCTTATTGGTTAATTGTGTAGTCATCTAAGCACTGACATCCCTACCGGTTACCCAGTAAGCATTGCCTTACTGACCGGTTAACTAGTTAACCATATAGTTTAGCAGGTTAACATTTTAAATGGAATTTTACTCCCTAGCCCACACCCCCTTACACAGCAAAACTCCTTGCAAAGGCCTAACACTCTGTTCTATAATCCCTTCTAGCCAACAGCAGCCATTTCTGGTGTCTGGTACACAACTGGCCTGTATTGTAGGGATGTAAGGACTAGTCGACTATCCAATAAGCATATGCTTATCCAATAGTCGACAAGATAGTTGACTAGTCGCTTCTGCCCCCTCTGCCTCTATCAGATAGAGACAACAAAAGGGGGGGAATAGAAGAGGGGTTAATTCAAAGCAGCAGCACCCTTGAAGCCTGGAGCCAGACCCTGGGCTCCATGTGGCGCTGCCACTTTGAAACACTATGTGCAGCCTAGGGCCAGCTGGGGTGTCCCCAGCTCCTCACAGCATTTCAAAGTGGCAGCGCTGCATGGAACCTGGGATTAGCTGGGGAATCCCCAGCTGATCCCTGGCTCCATGTGGCGCTGCTGCTTTGAAAAGTCACCATAGGGTACCCAGCTGAGCCCAGGCTCCATGCAGAAGTGCCCTATCAACTATTCGATTAGTCAGTTACCCAATACTTAACATCCTTCCCACGTTGTATAACTGGGAAGGGAACACTACAATGAGTCCCACTACTATGATGGCTCAGAGTTTCTGCTGTCCCATTAAGACCAGTCTGGAGATCTGTTCAGAAGCCTCATGCTGGAACTCTTATCTGGGAAGGGGAGGAGGTTGGAATTTGAAACTGCGGAACCAGAGGGACGGTAGGGGCAGGATTCATACACAGAATCACCACAGCCCTGCTCTCTTCCTGAAGCCTGGATCTTTGCTGTAAGGAGGTTTCCTTTCCTTACAGACCTATTTAATTCTACAATCTCTGAGTGGCACGAGCCATAGCCCAGAGAACAGTGAAATAGTATAACATGTTGAACTACTCAGGAGTACCTCCTGGGAACAATAAGCATCAATGCGTCAACCACAACCTCCCTCACCCTTTGCATACTTTCTTCTGCCCATTAGACCTTCCTGTAGCTTGCCAGAGACTATTAACTAACAGCAATCTTCCCCAAGGTAAGGCCATGTGTTCTGTCTCCCCATGTGGACTCCAGAATGTTTAGTAAGTGACGTCCCCCTGAGAAATGACAGCATGGCCACACTTCTGCCATTAACTCGCTCAATTCGTGCTCCATTAGACTTGCAGACATGCCATATAAAACTAGTATGTTGCTACTTGGGCTTTAATAATAGTACAGGCTTTCCTTGCTATAAGTCCAAGATACATTCCAAAAAACTTGGACTTATAGTAAAACTACTTAAACCAGGGATTTTTTTCTCTTGCGTCTGACTTCCATTTGCACAAATTAGGGTGTTGGGGTTTTTTTGCACGACTTAAGAGCAAGGAATGGGAGGACTTATAATGCATCAATTCCTACAAGCATCAACAACTTTAGTGAGGAACAGATGTATACCAGGACAACATAGCGGGGAAGCCCTGTAACCAGGGATTTGCAGCCACTGAAAGTCTCTTAGCCTCATTTGCTCAGCAACCACCTTTTATCTTTTCTGTCCCTCCTTTAAACTTTTCTGCCTGTCACTTGAAGCAGAAAAACTCAGTCCTCTTCCACAAGCTGTGTGTCAAACAGGCAGCAGCTCCACTTTAGGGTGGGATTTAAGAGCCAAGGAGGCCACCCTGAACGTCCCTATTCCCTTAAGCCAAAGGAGCAGCCAAGACATCGTCTCAGACAGAGAACAGCTGCTTGCAACCCAATCCCAGCTCTGGCTAGTATGTCAAGTACAACCTCCCAAGGGAAGATGCATCAATCTGATTTAAGTAAATCCTGCATGCCATGAAGAAGATGCAGCCTAAGGATGTAAACGACTAGTCGACTTCCCGATAAGCATATGCTTAAAAGCCAGTTCCTACCAGTACCATCTCCATGGTGGGGCAGGGGCGTAGCTGGGACTAACAGTCAGGACAGCTGATTCCCAGCTTGTGCCCCGTCCTCTGCCTTTTAAATATCTTACTCCATTTAAAAGGCAGAGCTGTAGCAGGCTCAGGAGTTTACCCGGCTGTGGCTCTGCAGTTTCCATCCTTATCGACTAATCAAGTAGTCGATGGAAATTTCTCAATTAGCTGATTAAATGAAATTTAACATCCCTAGTGCAGCCACAAAGCAAGCAGGGCTGGGTCATTTGGTTTGCAGACAATGGACTTGCATTGAGGTATATTTCTTGGCACAGCCTGACAACTGCTGCTTTTGAGGTCACCAAGAAAAGACGTAACAAGCAAATAATAGTCTACAACTGCATTCAGTCCACCCTCGCAACAGGCTTGTGCTGGAGAGATAATATGACTTAGTGAACAGGGCACTGGACTGGGACTTAAGAGACCTGTGTTTATTCCTGTCTCTACCCCTGGCCTGCTGGGTGATGTTGGGAAAATCCCTTCATTGTACCTCAGTTTCCCCTCCCTAAAATAGAGGTGATGATACTGCTCTCCTTTGTAAAGTGCTTTGAGTGCTACTAATAAGAGTACTCTGTAAAAGCTAAGTATTGATGATATTTCTGAATACCCCGTTAAAAATCAAGACTTCAGATGTCCTCGGCTGCAGTGTGTGGAAGCAATGTACACAATATCATTTACATTGCCAGTTTACGCACAACTGAATATTCAACAGAAGGTATTATACGTAGGTTTGGCAGGATTCCATTTTTAAAAATAGTTTTAATAGGTAACATGGACGTTTTAAGCATTTTTTAAAATTTACTTTTCCCAACTGCAGAAAATCATATGGGGATAACAATTATTTAATGGCTGTAGATGATGAGGTTCAAAAAGTTAAAGCTTGATGGCCATTAAAACACAAATTGTCAATATGATGTGTCTAAATATACAAAGTAAATATGCTTAAATGAAACTCTAGGAAGTTCAGAAGCAGCATCTTTCTTACTTTGCCTGGCTGAAACATCCTTCCAAGCAGACTTATCTGCATTTCTCCTTCCTTCTAATCCCCCCCATTCCCATAGGCTCTGAGCACCTCAGCTTAAATGTATTCATCCTCTCAACACTTCTGGTTTGAATTCCTATTATTCCCATTTTACAGCTGGGCAGCCAGGGCACAGACACTAAGGACACATTTTTCAAAACACCCCAAGTCAAATTTTTAAAAGTGATTCAAACACTAGGAATCTCTTCCAGAATCACTTTTCATAATGACTTAGTGAAATTTTCCAGAGCACTCAAGTGATTTTGGAGCTTGAGTAACTTGACCAAGGTCACACGGTGACTCTGTGGCAGAGCAGAGACTTGATCCCAAGTTTCCCAAGGTCCCAGCCAGTGCTTTCGGTGCCGATCCTTGGAAGCAATATCTAACACTCCAATTACCAACACCCTGGTTATTCATCCCTCTAGGAATGCACTGGAAGTCTGCACACAACTGTAACTATAGCAAACACGCTAATGCTACTGTTACTTCATCAATACCAGAGGGAGAGCAAACAGAGCCCAGACAACAGAACACACAGTTCCAGCTGAGTCTGAGAGGAGACAAGAGAGCGCTAAGAAAGCAAAGAAATTGGGGAGGTCATTTCAGGTGACCAGAACTTCAGAGAAGGAGGCTCTCAGGCTGACAGCCAAGAGTATTTCAGGCCTACTCAACTTTGGAAGCCCCGGGGGCTGCAATGACACTCACAGCACATGCTGAGGGACACAACTTAAGTGGGGTTGCACATATATGCAAATATATATGCAAATAGCTTGTTTCACACTGCAGGGCATGAATACAGAGCACTTCCCACAATGCCCTGGCGCTCCCAGCACCTCCTTCCTGGGGGCTAGAAACACCAACACTCTGTACCCGTCTGTTCCAGCCAGCCCATCCCGCTCGCATCTTCCAATGTTCACCCTGCCTGGGAGAAGCCTTGCCATTGTGGAGCATGTTCCCAGTGGAGGCCATGTGCAAAGGATCCCACCCGCGGGTCGCGTGTTGAGCCCCACGTAAACCCAAACCGCGCCGTGGGCTGCAAACAAATGGGCTGTGGACCGTATGTGGGCCATGTGTTGAACAGCCCTGGAGTATCTGAAAGGATAAAAGAACTGAGTGCTAGATGATCCAAGGCGAGAGGGGTACCCTCTCAATAGTCTGATCCTCACCACGGTCCAAAAACGAATAAGCAGCTGGTTGAACTGGCTGAAACAGGAGGCAACAATACACTGCAGCTCTGCCAAAAAACTGAGGCTGAATCCTTTTACGACATTACTTTATTTATTCTTCTATTTGAAGCTATTACCACCCAACTGGAGAAGAGAATTTTCCCTTGGCCAACCAAAGTGCAGGCTAGATCACAGACTGGTTGGGACACACTGAGTTTAGTCATATCAGCTGTTTTACAGGATCTATTGAAGGGCCAAGTGTGAACCAGCTGGCTGCTCCTCCCCAACCTGTGGCCCCTGGATAAGACTATCAAGGCCCAGCTTCTTCTCCAGCTACATCAGTGCCTAGACTTGAGATTCCCTGGGGAAGCCCCAACAGCCTCTTCACAGTTGCAATGTACACTTGTGATCTCCTCTACTTGCAGAATTCTTCACAACTATGGATTTTTGCTTCCAAAAGTGGGTGTTTAAAGCAGGGACAGAACCCAAGAGTTAGCACAGAACTGGGTGCCAGATGCCACATTTCTCCAGATGTTGCTTTACTGCAGGTTGACAAACAGGCTAAAGCCTCTGATTCATTCAAGGTCAGAATCGCTGAAGTCAAAATCTACTCAACTGTATCCTCTCTCAGAACACTCAGTGACAGCTCCCAGCATGAGAGTGTGGAAAAAAGAGCTAGTGTGATCCTTGGATGTACGATCTGGGGCGCAGCAAGTTGAAACAGAGGTGATTTCATCACTGTATACACCATTGGTAAGACTGCCTGCAGCCCTAGTACCCAACTTTTAAAAATGGATGTTGAAAAATTAGAGGTTGCACAAAAAAGTTAAAAAAAATGTAAGGGTGGAAGAAAAAGTCTTATGGCAAGAGGCCTAAGCTAAGACCTAAGCTCTTTATCCCCACAAGATTGAGAAGTGACAGTGTACATGTACCTTTACAGGGAGAAAATACTGGGAACAAAAGGGCAGAAAAAAAGACACAAGAACAACCAATGGTGGAAGCTGAAATTCAAATCAGAAACAAAGCACCTTTCACCACTGAAAAGACTCCCATGGGAAGTGGTGGATTCTCCATCTCAAATCCAGGCTGGATGTCTTTCTGAAAGATGTATTAGCCTTACGTAAGCTTCTGGGCTCAATAAAAGGGATTGGGGGAAAAACTCTTCAGCCTGTGAAAAACAGAAGGGCAGACTGGATGATCTAATGATCCCTACAGGCCTTAAACGATGGATCTATTAAGCTTTGCTTACCTCCAAGACACCTGAGCTAACATTCTTTTAGTGAAGGGCTATCACAGAATAAATAACATCCTGAGGGGATGTTAGTCTCATTAGTTAACTGTGGTTCATTGACCGCTAGTGGTCTGAGGCACATTTGGTGGAAAGCTGGATAGCTGGCAGGTCATATAGCATATTCTGTATTTCCCAGTCAAGAAAACTACCACCACATTCCTAATGCTGCTTTTCCAAATCAGCAACCACTGTAATTACCACAGGGTTGTTCTTTGATCCCCCCCAGTAGTGAAGGGGAATAGCAATCCTGAGGAGGAGGAGAAGCATCTCTTAAGATGTAGCCCACATCCAGACAAGAGTTAACTTACTCTCATTTGGACTGAGCATCCAATCTGGCAATAACAAGCACAGAGAGGTTTGTAAACCATTTTCTACATTCTATTGGTAGTTGGAATAGAGTCAAGGATGATGCATGCAGGCCCTCCAGAAACCTTACCCCACCCATTTTCACCTTGAAGTCCAATCCCAAATTGGACTACACTGCCCACAACACAAGGAAGACACCTGGATCACTGCAAGGCAGCATTTGGTGAGAGACTTTAAAAATACAGCTGCCTGTGATCATCTTATTCTGAGATAGCGGTCACATATGCAAGTTGCTGGATAGGGAATTTTGCACTGAAGCATCATATCTAGACCTGGATTTCATCATCATGCTTCAAGGGACACTATCAACTTAATGATGCTGCTGCTTGGAAATGTTTATCCTACTTTTAGCTGTAAATGAGATTACTACTTTTGTTTACTTTGCACATTTCACAGCAGTTGGCATATGCTCTGCTCCACCATTATCTGAAGGTAGCCATTTCCCTAGGGGTGGGTCTTCTATATGGTAATAAGAGAATTCGTTTGGGGAACAGTTGAGTAGGAAAAGGTAACTGCAAAAAACCCCACAAAAAATGGAAAAAAATTCAGGAGCACGTGTTGCACCTGGAGCAATCTTAAACAGCTTGGATTTCAGGTTGGTGCCCCTTGTGTGAGTACAAATGCCTTAGATGAGTTCCTAAATCTCAAACAAGGTTTAGATATTTAATGGATAATAAAAACCCACAGTCACATTACACTGTGTACAAAAGTTTGTACAGTGATATCAATCCTCATGCTTCAGAGTGTAAACTGACTGCCGACTAACAGGGCTTAGGAAGAAAGTTCTGTTTGGGGCATCTTATTTCATAACTACCTACTATGGGGTGACTTGAACCTACCTTTAAATTTAATCCATGGATCTCATGTCATTTTACAGAGTCAATATTGTTACCCCACTTTACAGATGGTATAACCCACGCACAGGGAGGCAAAGTGATTGCCTAGTGTCCACCCGTCAGGCCCGTGGTAGAGCTTGGACTAGAACCCAGTCACATTGCAGTGTTTACTCCACTAGACAGACAGAACTGTACATTCCTCCACTAGCCACATAAAGTGAACGCCAACTCAGTGCTAGTCTATGCGAGAAAGTGTAACCCAAAGGGATCTTTAAGGTTAGGTCTGCACTTGCAAAGTTTTGCACTGTTAGTTTCACTAGTAATAGGGAACTGGGAAAAGAAAAGCACTAGTTTGTGTTCTCTTTGATTTCCACAGGCATCAAATCACGTTCACATTTGCAGCTTTCTATCCCCAATGAGAGCAGAGCACTGAGGAGCAGCCATTGTCACCTGGCCACAAGGCCATCCCTACCAGTATGCAAAATACGCAGCCATATAGGCACAGCAAAATTTTGGGCAGCCAGCCCCATCTATCAGCTGGCCTTTCCGCAGGCTGTGCTGAGAAGGGCCATCCCTAGGGCGTGCATGACCCGGGGCACCCCCACTCCACCCTTTCTTCCAAGCCCCTGCCCTGCCCCCTCCCAGGAACTGGGGGAGCACAGTGGCCTGGGGCCAGATTGCTCTGCTTTTCATTGCTGCTAGTGAGTGTGGGCCCAACCTCTGCTCCCTCCTTGCCCTGCTCCTGCCCCCACAGCTCTTACCCCTGCAGCCTCCCATCGCCTCACAGGGTTGAGTAAGGCAATAGTTCCCAACTGCCAGTTTGTGGTCCGGTGTTAGGCCACGAACCACTGACTGCCGGGTCTGGGGTACACCACCCAGATCCTCTCCTTCCGCCACAGCTGTTGGGAGAGGTGTATCCTGCTCCGCCTCTCAGCCAACCAGCACCGGGCAGGGTTGGGGTCTCCTGCGTCCGGGAGAAGAGCGGTTCGCTGAGAAGCAGAAGGGCTGCACAGAGCCCAGCATGGCAGCCTTACAGCAGCTGCAACCTGGGCAGCAGCACTCAGCTGGTGGCTGGGAGGCAGTGTAGGGCTAGGTGAGGGGGTGGGGCTAGTGCTGGGGCGCTCTAAGGGGCGGGGGGCTGACACTGGGGGGCACCCATGGTGGGGAGCTGGCACTGGGGGGCTCTGGAAGTGGAGCTAGTAGTGGGGGGCTGAAGGCAGGGCTAATATTAGGGACTGTGGGCTGGCACTGGGGGAGGTCCAAAGGGGATTGGGTGCAGTGATGCTCTGGAAACAGGTGCCTGGCACTGGGGGGTCTGGTGGTGGGAGGCTGTAAGGGGTAGGGGCTGACACCGAGGCATTTGGGATGGGGGCTGGCACTGGGGGGCTCTGAGGGTGGGAGGCTGGCATGGGGGGGTGCAACGGACTCTGGGGTTAGTGGCTGGCGCTGGGGGGGGGGTAGTGTAGGGGTAGGGGGCGCTAGGAGCTAGGGCTGGCACTGGAGAGCTAAGGGAGCAGGGGTGTACCCCAGCCCCAGCGCTGCCGTGAACAGCTAGCTTCAGCCATGGTAGCTGCCCACCACGTGGCGACTGCTGGAGCTAAAGCTAACTGTTCGCAGCGGCTCTGCGGGCCAGGGCTTTTGGCAGACCGGTAACATTTTTTTTGCATGTTTGCATGTTAATTATTTGCATAATAAATATGCAGATGTGTAAATAAAATGTTGCCAGTCTGCCAAAAGTTTGTGAATGGGTTTGCCAGTTTGCGGTATAAAAAAGGTTGGGAAACACTGGAGCAAGGCACCAAAATTTCCAGGGACAGCCCTGCTTGGCCAAATAAGTAAGCACTTGCCAAGAAAACAGTGACCACAAAAAGCCATTAGCAGGTGTAGATGCTCCTGCAGTTTTCGTGCAAAAAAGGGACTTTTGAGGTATTAAATGTCAAGTGTAGACATGCCCTAAAACACACTGCCTTAAACTCATAAATCTCTCTTGTGGATACTCCAATTTAGTTTCAAATGTGTTTTTTTTTTTGGAGGTTTAGCTTAAGGTGACTGTGAATAGATTTGGGTGAAACATTTCTAAAACAGACATGACCTAGGAGCCTTCATCCTGCCAAGAGCCAGGACTGCCCCCAAAAAGCTTTGTTGCAGTTTTGATAAGATAATTTAATTTAAGAATTGCTTCTTTTGGTTAAGTGTGTCCCCAGAGGCCTGCACCAGATGGAAACAAACTGAATTAAATCCAACATATTCCTTACGAAGCGGCTGTAGTTTCAATCCTGTTCCAGGGCAAGACGGCAGTTATAGGAGAGGACAATTCAGCATAGGAAACCAATATTTAAACTCGGGATGTTAGTGTATAGCTGTTTAAACGATTAACCGATAAGCCTCCAAACTACTACCCGCAACCTCCCCCTGTATCAGAGGCAGCAAGGGTGGGGAGGAAGAAGCCAATTCCAGAAGCCACTCCCTGTGCATGCCACTCCATGGAGCCGCCTGCCCTCAAACTGCCTCCCATAAAGGCATGGGGGACAGGCAGGAACTGGTGATCAGAGGGTGCCAGATTAAAAGTTAGATCCCCATGAACACTGGCTTTGGGGAGCCCCCACACTCCCATACAGCTGCCTCTATATCAGAGGCAGCAGCACATGGGGAAGCAGACTCTGCCCACTCCCCTTGCCAACAGGCTCCGCCTGCCATCCCATGCTGCTGCCTCTGATACAGAGGCAGCAACGTGGAGCTGGCAGAGGGCTCCTTGGGAGTGGGACTAGGAATGCACTGGCACCAGCTTGCCTCGGGGAGTATTTTAGCAACTGTGTAACTGCTAAAAATTGTTTTAGCTACACAAATTACTAAAATACTTGGTATCTAACATTCCTAGTTTAAACATGTTGTGAGCTCTTTGGGGTAAGTCCCCAGTTCTCTCATCTATACAAAGCCCAGAACAATGGGGTCCTAGTTCATGACTGGGCTCACAGATGCTACTGGAATATAATTCAAGGTACAAACAAGGCAGAGATCAAGGCCACAGAGTCATGGCATGAAGCCAAAAGTCCTCTTCCTGGTCCCATTCTGGATTGGAGGGAGGAAATTTCCGAGAGTCAGGTTACCACCTCCTACTCTAAAGTGATCAGGTTCAGGCTCCTCACAGCAGGACACGTGCAACTGGCCCTGACCAGCATCCCTGGGCAGATTATGCAGAGTGACAGCCATGAGTGCAAAGTGCAGGACTGTCAAATTCACACACCTCTTTTGCTTGCTCTCAGAGCTGTTCCCTCACCAACTCAGCACAGCAAGGAGGCCAGGCCACGACATGGCTTCCCTGGAGGCTGAATTAGACACTCCAAAGCAAGATTCACAGCACTCTCAATGGGGTGTTGCTCCCAGATTATCTTCTCTCTCTGTCAAGAAGTCTGGATCTGATGCTTGAATAGTCAGCGGAACAGCTCAGGGTTACCTGCCACTGGTCTCTGTTACCACAGTAACACAACATACCATCAGTCTTTCCAGCGGAGAGATTAGCTCAGGATACCTCTTCATTAAGTGTTAACTTGTGCTTCCACCCAAGGGTTCCACCCATTCCCACCACCCAATCTACATATAAATCCCTTTCACCCAAGCTTAGTGGTGCTTTCAAACACAGCTGACCAACCCACCCTGGCCTATAGGCTAAAAGCCAAGTGAGGCTTCCACTCAGGCTGGTAAACTGTCAGCTTTGCAGTGAGGATGGAGACCAACTCACTCATGTGTGGATCATTCTCCACTGTCTTTCCCACAATTCTGCCCAAATGCCCACACAAAGACTTCCCCCACAATTCACTGGTAAAGAATCAGAGGGGCTCAAGCTCATCACTGCAGGACACACGCCCCCAGAAGAACTAGTCACACGTGGAGAAACAGTGGCATGGGAACAATTTTGAGGGTGAGAGTGCTGAACTGTGCCCCCCCCCCCATACCAGTCTACATCCTTCATTGTCTTAAGCAGGGATCACAGTTGAAGGCAGCTGTAGAGCCTGCCAGCAGCCCGGACCCCAAGTGGCAGAAGCAGGGTGGGCAGCCAAGGCTCTTGGCACAGGGCTATGCTGGGTGCAAAGCCTGAGGATGCTGCAGCCCCCCTCCCACTCCTACTTCCCCGCACCTATGTGCAGAAGTGCAGCACCACTGAAGACAGTCATTCAGGCAGGGTTTTGCAGCATGGCTGCTCACCCCTCGGTGAGGTTAATGTGGGTGCTCAGACTCTAGTGCCCATCACCCATGTTAACTCACAGTGAACACTATCTTCAGGGAGATCAGAGGTGAGACTTCCTGTTCAAACCTAGTAAGGATGAATCACAAGTGAAGGCTAGTTGGGTGGCCTGCAGAAAAGTCTCTGAAGAGACACACAGTCAGTACATTGGTACAACTGGTACGCATTAACCTTTCCAAACCTGAGGGTAGAATGCTTGAGGTCACTCAGCCAGCAAGAAAACCCTGCCACTAATTAACAGGCCCCATGATTAAGCTTCCAACCCCCTTGTGCTGCTGTTCCCTTCCCCTACCAATGTGGTTACTGCAAGTATTCATCTTCTATCACCTTCCTTTGCATCTTTTGCTCCATGCACAAGTCCAAGGAGAGATAATAAAAGCAATAAAGACATTACTGTACTTCTGGCAGGAGCAAGGCACAAATAGAGTTTATGCCACAGTTTAAATGATTTGCTAAAATAAAAAGGAGAAAATACTCTAACTGAATTTAGAAGAAACCTCAAGCCAGCTTTGCTGGAAGAGCAACTACTCTTACAGACCAGCTGTATTATGCAGAAATAATCAAAAGTGAAGAACAGTCTGGTGTGTTGTACAATCAGATCAAGGAATTCTAATGTAATTACTTTTAGGAGAAAGGCCTGAAAAATCATCTACTGGGACAGCTGCAGTTGTCTCTATTCCCAATGCAACTCTGCTACATACAATCTAGTGCTTTGAAACGTATGAAGCACCATATTCTAAGTACAACTCCTTTTGTTCTGAAGCAGTGGGAGAGGGAATGGGCTTTAACGGAAGCCTCAGCCTAAATCCCAATATATAATGCAATTATAAGCACCAATCACCCCCAAAACTTCCAGTTATTAGCATTTATATTGCAGCGATACCTAGAAACTTTAGTCAACATTGTGCCAGGTGCTGCACAGAGAAACTGATGGGCCCCATCACATGATCTTAGTTTGTCAGACAAAATATTAGGTGGATGAGGCAAATGAACAGGCTGGGGTAGGGAAGACTAATGAAAACAGGAGGCACATAGCTCTTTGCCAATTGGGAACCAAGATCACAATTCAGTTATTGGAGAAATCAAGGGGGCAGAGTTTTTACGGTTACATGAGGGTCAAGAACTGTAAGGGTTCATTTGTGCCATGTATGTTTCAGATTAAATGGCAACTCCAGCTTGCAAAGAAGGAAAGGAAAAAATATCTATAATATCTATTACAAGAAGATTTACCTGGTGTTGCTCAGGTCCTTAACTTCTTTTTTTTTTTTTTTTTTTAATAAAATGAAAATGTCCAGGCTTCATTTAAATTGCTCCTCTGGGGTGGGGCTGGGAATGAGGGGTTCAGTATGCAGGCTGCCCTGGGGAGAGAGGACAACCCCAAACCCCTCTAACCACAGTAAGTTGAGGACAGGTGAGAAGCGCTTCTCCAAGGCCATTGCTGCTCCAACAGTTACAGCTGGGGCAGGGATGCATGTCCCTCAGCTGGGGCAGGTCCAGGCTTGTCTGCCCCCTGCGCTTCCCAGCCAGAATCTGGAATGAAGCAAACTCTGCAATTTCCCCTCACTCCCTGACAAAGGGGAATAGCCAGCAATGTTCCCCTATTAATGGGAGGGGGGTGTCCTTCTGACCTCCCCAAAGGATGCCTGGGGGTGAAAGGCTTGGGTGTGGGGCAATCCCAGCCAGCCCCTTTCACCTGCCTGATGATTCTGTCTCTTTAGGGGTTCCTCGAAATTCTTCCAAGTTTAAAAGGGTTTCATGGCCAAATAAAATTGGGAAACACTGCTTTACTGTATGGTTTTATAAGACGCAATCCCATTTCAAGACCATCCCATTTTCCCAGCACAACCAAACAATTACCTTGCTTTTAAGTTATAAGAGAACTGTTTACCGCATTTGGTCATCCTAGCATTTGAGTTCTCAGAAGATAAACTGTTACATGGTAAAGGCATGAACAGGAGACCTCAAGAGGCCACCAATGTCTGACCCCAGAAAAGGCCAGGAATCGATTAGGTGAGACATGTCCAGATGATGCTAGCAAGTCTGAAGGGGCCAGGTAGCATTTTTCATATGGTCTCCATTGCTATAAAAAGGGCCTGTTTGACCCAACAGTGCCCATGATGGATCTGAAGGGGAGGAAGCCTATCATGTTAAGGCTGAGCAAGTTCCAGGTACAGCACTGAAGACAGCATGGACAAGTGAGTGCAAGAACGAGTGAATAGGTGGGAGATGCTCGCAGAACAAAGAACAGTTTGTGGTGAAAATAAAAGGAGAGCAGATGCAGACTGGAGGAAACTCATGTAATGTCACCAGGATTCATAACTGGCACTTGCTGTGGAAGGTAGGAAGCAGTCAGTGGAGAGATTCCAACCACCATGCTACTATCATTTTTGGTATAATGGACCACTTAGGAATCCCGTTGTTTGAGACACTTTGCAAATACAACAAAAATACTGTCCCTTAGCCAAACAGTTTATAATTCAAGTAACCTAGTTCAACAGTATCTCCAAGAGCAGGAGAAGAAAAACTCTACACTGTCCAAAAGCACCCAAACTTTTGGATTCCACTGGAGAGACATACAGTCTAAACCAATGATGGGCAACCTAGGCTAGTGAGTGGGCTGCATGAGTGACCCTCCATCTCAGTGGGCTGCAAGACTGTTGTAACCAAGACAGTCTCCCAGGTTAGAGAATAATATAACTGTGCTTGCATACCTAGAATTTGTGGGATGTGCCAATCAAACCATGGCAGCACTTTGATTGGATACAGAATTACTCTTACAGTCAATGTTGTAAGCAATCAGCATGCATGTCACCTCACTTCACATGCCCTTGCTTTAAGTCCATGGAATCATGGATTACAACAAACAGAACGTCTCGTAAGCCACACACAGAATTTCGATGGGCCACATGCAGGGCCACAGGTTGCCCACCTCTGGTCTAAACAGAAGCCTAGCGGACAGGAATTCCTATATTCCCCTCCCAATTCACACACCAACTGTTTCCCCAATGAATCATGCAGGCTGCATGGCTTCACATTACCATCCGATCAATGGGGATAAGGGAAGGCATGTGAAGGATTAGATCATGTTTACACAAGTTGTGGAAGAGGTGGAATGCTGGATGAGAGCTAAGCAGCACAAGACTTGCCTTTGAAAACCTCCTGATGCCACTTCTCTCCTTTTAAAGCTCAAACAGCTGGAACCATACCTCTGCAGAACACAGCCTGACATCACAGTGCAATGACCAGATACCCTCCTCCAAGTGGCAGGGGGCGGTCAGTGAAGCCCAGCAAAAGTTACCAGAGAGTTCATGCTGCCAGTTTAGCATGGTGTTGCAGCAACATTTCAAACTGATGCAAGGACTACTTTTGGATAGCAGCAAGCACTCTTGCCATTGTTTATACTACTACTGAAAGGGGCATGGCTGTTTCCATTTTTTATTCCATTTTTACCATAAGGGCTTATCATCAGATGCCTCAAGTCAATGAAATGATAAATAGCTTCTTCCAGACAAGCACATTCCACCCAGCTAGCCAACAGGCTGGTTAGCAGTTTATCCTGCTGACAATAGCACTGTGGAAGAACCATCTTCAGCAACAGTGTCTGGCTCTAAAAATGCTCAGCTCTTAACACCAGGGAGAGTGGCTAGTGGTTAGAGCACAGGGACTACAAACAGGACTTCTGGGCCTAAGGAGTCTCTGAGTAGCCTTGAGCCAGGCACTCCCCCACCCTTTGTTCCTCTGTTGCTTAATATGCAAAATGGAGGGAGAGGGTCACCTCACTGCACAATATGGGAGAGCCTCAGATAAAAGGTGCTAGAGATATTTAGCATTACTAGGCTGGGTTAGCAGCAACCACTTTAGTCTGTAGCTGTTACAGTGGAGACCCTGTTCATTACTCGCTCCCAAGTTGAGACATTTTTGTAGGTGACTCCACTTCATTTGAAAAGCAGTCACAGAAAACTCTGCAATGACAACATGAATAATGATTTGGTCTTCTCCATAAAGGATCACATGGTGCTTTACAACATCCCTCTGAGGAACAGAACTGTCCTGCCCATTTTACCAACAGAAATAATGGGAAAGAGGGGAATTTACACAGGACAGAACCCTCAAGTATCCTAATTCCAGGGTCTTCCTGTAATCATTACACATGCTCATTCTTCAGGACACATGGAAACTCAGAAAATAACCCTAGCTTCTGAGAGTTGGGGGAATATTTAAAACACACTGGGTGATCTTTGCTTCTACTACCTTGAATGGGAAGCTGCAGTAAAATGCCTGCAGCACTGAGCCACAGAGACAGTCTTGGGAAACCTCTTGTTATGAGCATGTCAAGCAACAAAACTGCCTATTGTTACTATGTGCTGTAGCAGATTTGATTTATTGTGACAGGCATGTCCAAGAATAATCCATTATCCCCACAGCTGGCTACAGAATCTACATGGACCAGGCACTTCCTGCACTAAAGGGGACTTTCAGCCGGCCTCTCAAGATGCACAGACAGGTAAGCAGCAGAACAGTAATACCATTTCCAAACCAACCTTAAAATCAGACTAAAAAAAACAAACCTAAGGAGGCCCTTAAGCCAAGTTTCCAAGAGAACCTCACAGGAGGAGGAAAGGAAGGCACTGAATTTAAATACCAGAACAGGCCACAGACCAGCAGGGTAGGGTACCCTCCATCAAGAATAGAGGCCAGAAAGAGGAGGAAGACAAAGAGAAAATATGATGATACACCTCTCCCTTCTCCAAACTAGGTACTTCATGCATCTCAGAAATAGCTAGATACATTATTTTATAAAGCATTCCTCACAACATTTGGACCAAGTTCTGCTGCAGCACATGTGACTCTTGCTCTCTTTCTAGGGGAAAGATTCAAGATTCTACCAGGAAAGCTACCTTCCACCTCTCTTTTCTTTTCTCTCCCTACTACTCCAGGCTTGGTCTATGTTAAAGTTAAGCCACAATTCCCTGCAGTCCCCACAGACTGTTTATAATCCTAGTATCTTTTCCCTTATTCCTAGTCTCTATGCAGTGGGACCAAGAGGGAGAGAAAGAGACACCAGGTTAGAGAGACCAACAGGGGATGAGGAGGTGGGGGGGGGATAGCTGGCACACTAGAGAGCTTGATTCTAGTCAGTTTTGTTTGCTGACAGCTGGCGTTGCCTCAAAACAGATGCACTCTTCTAAAGCCTTTGCGTCAGATTTTTTTATATCTTTTATTTCTTCTTCTCATTCCATCAGCAAGGGATTAACAAGGTTCAGGCCCGATTCCAGTGCCCTGGAAATGGTAAAATACTTGGGTCTATAAAATAAATCCTCTGTACTTGAGCATTCCATTTAAAAAAAACACTTTAAAATGTATACTGCTATAACGTTAATTAAAAACTTCCCAATGCTCAGATCTGTAGGTTCACACCTTGAAAAACATGGGGGTGGGAGAAAGAGAATACACAGAAGGCTCCTAAATTGAGAATGCCCTGCCCCATGTTGTTTGCTGTGATGTTGCAGCCATATTGGTCACAGTATATAAGAAAGACAAGGTGAGTGAAGGAATATGTTTTACTGGACCAACTTCTGCTGATTCTAGTGAGAGGGAGAGGGAGAGAGGGAGAGACTTTCAAATTACATAGAGTTCTCTTCAGGGTTGTGTAGCTCAAAAGCTTGTCTCTCTCACCAGCAGAAACTGCTCAACAAAAGGTATTACTTCACCCACCCGGTCTGCCCCAACTACCCAGATATGCAAATCTTAGGCCAATGAACTCAGGAACAACAGTCTCTAATGTTGAGAGGAATAGTCCCACAGATATGGAGCACTACACCTTTTAAAACCAAATCAGGGGCAACCAGACCAACGTGTGGGCCACAGAAATGAGTTACCATTTTGCAGGCATGAGCCTTTTGAGGGAGGGATCTGGTCTAGCTTGTTTCACCCAAAAAGGCAGAATAAGCTATACTAGAAAAGACTGTAAGGGTAAAGGCCTTCTCCTGATATATGTAAGAGCCCTGCAAATCCACTGATATCCACAGGCATCCCGGATGTGGTTATGGATATCAGCAGCTCATTTTTGCAGATACAGATGTGGATACAAATTTTGTATCTGTGCAGGGCTCTGCATATGGCCTTAGACGCCAGTGCTACAACTCTGCAAGAAATCTTACTCATTGTGGTAACAAGAGGGAGCACTGCCTGGTGGTTAGAGTGAAGAAAGAGGCATGAGCTCCTCAATTCCATTACTGACTTCACTACTAACGCACAGCCCGTTGTCCCGCTACACAATGGCAATATCACCACCCCTCAAGGCAAGCTAGGGGACCTCATTTGTCAATGTTTGCAAAGTGGTCCATAGTCTGACAAAAGGACTCCTCTCTTCAGAACAGAGAACACAGACTCCCAGTTCTTTAAGTTCAAATGTTCAAGTTTGTGTCCAAATGCAGAGCTCTCCCCAGGGATGTGTGAGCAAGCTTCAGCTTGGAGATCTATTTGGTGCCTGATACACTAATGCTATTGCTGCTTTCGATTGCATTTGCAGCCTCTGGACATCTCCTGCTGTCCTATTTGTGTATTCTCTGCAACAACAGCTTCAAAGGGATTTTTCTGGGAATGTCCAAAATATCTCCCTTGGGGCTGTTAACTGTACAACCAACCATTTACTTTCATTTGGTGTCAGGTTGTTGTGCCCCGACCAAATGACCCAGTTTAGAACTGGAGTTAAGTTCTGCATGGTCCAGTCTTGTGGTTTTACTGTTCCTTAACATCTCTTATAGTTTGAGATCACACACCATACAAAGATATATCAAAATAAAAGGCTATTGTGGCACTTGTGCATCTCTGAAGAATGGCTCTCAGCCAGTTCCTTGGACAGACTTTCCAGATGAAGAGTTTAAACTACTGACACTTTCCTAGCAAAACAGATTTGCAGACAATCACAACTCACAGTGCAGCACAACAGCACCTTCCAAAGTGTATCGTTACTACAAGGAGCTCTTTATTTACACTAGCCAAGTCCTGCCTCACGGCTGAGGTGCAATGGGGCGGCATAGGCAGGAAGATGTGGAGGTGAGGAGGGGCGGGCGAACAGGCGGCATGGGGGAGGGCAGGGCACCAGCTCAGGGGGCTGAAGGAGGAATGGGTGGAGCACAGCGGGAAGAGACTTAGTGACAGACCCACCACTCATAGCACCTCCCACTTCAATACGTCCCCTGGCCCAATGTGCCACTCAGAGAAGTCATCAAGCGCTGGCAGCAGCTGCTCGATGGACCGCAAGGCGTTGCTCCCCTGCCCACGCCTGACAGACATGCCGTCCCTGGGGCGCAGGAGTGGTGCGTGGTCCCTGTCTACAAGCCGCCCATCCCAGCGGGCACAGGTGTGCGTGGTACCACTGCCACCTCCAGCTCCCCACTAGGGATGTAAGTAGGTAGTGGAGTAGGAACTTGACTAGTCACTTCCACTGCCTCCCCTTGCTGTCTATCAGAGAGAGGCAGCAAGGTGGAGGAGGTGGGGGACGGAAAAGCAGGAGCCGGTACTGGGGGTACTGCCCCCACCCCCCAGCACTCTCTCTGCAGAGGGCAGGGCAGTCAGAGGGCAGTGGGAAAATGGCACGCAGGGACTGAAACAGTCCTGCTTGCAACTGCCCCACTGCTGCTCCTCTCCCTTTGGAATGTACAAGAGCCACCTGCAGCTCTTATACATTTAAAAGAAGAGGCACAGAGGGGAACCCATGCCAGCTGGGACTGCGCTGCTCCCTCTGCCTCTCTCCCTTTGAAATGTACAGGAGCTGCTGCAACTCTTGTACATTTTGAAGGCAGAGAGGCAGGGGGAAATTCCATCAACTACTCAATTAGCTGATTAATTGAAATATAACATCCCTACTCCCCGCCACATCTGCCAGCCACTTGCTGGGGCGACATCAGGGCCCTGCCAATGGCAACTCGAAGGGAGGGGCTCCAGCCACGTTATGCCCAACACAGCCTACCAGGCCACCTGCCACAAAGTGGGATTCCCCTTAACTCATCATTTCTCACTCATTCTGGCATTTTCTAGAAACTTCTCAAGTCTTCCAGTGTATTCTCAAATGTTCTCTGTGACATATGGCATGATGGACACCTCTGTTTTTATAATAGTTTAGATTTAGATTAATTCAGCCTCAACATCCCAGAGGAATGTTATGCCCATTTTACAAATGTTTCAACTGGGTCACAGAGAGAACGGGACAGACTTGCTTCAAATCTCACAGTGAGGCAAATGCATAGCTGAGAATAAAAACCAGGAGATCCAATTCTCAGTTCTCCTTTCCTCATCCCTAGGTCTAAACCACTAGTCCACACTCCTCTCTCAGAACTAGAAATAGAACCTAGGGCTGTGTCTACATTGGCGCGCTCTTGAGCAAAAGCGGCCGCTTTTGCGCCAAAACTTGCTGCCTATCTACACTGGCCGCGAGTTCTTGCGCAAGAACACTGACATTCTAATGTATGAAATCAGTGCTTCTTGCGCAAGAACTCTGATGCTCCCACTCAGGAATAAGCCCCTCTTGCACAACAGTTCTTGCACAAGAGGCCAGTGTAGACGGGCAACATGAATTTCTTGCGCAAGAAAGCCCTATGGTTAAAATGGCCATCAGAGCTTTCTTGCACAAAAGAGCATCTACACTGGCATGGATGTTCTTGCGCAAAAGCACATCTCTTGCGCAAACGCACATGTCAGTGTAGACGCTCTCTTCTGGAAGAGTTTTTGCACAAGAACTCTTCCGCAAAAGAGTTCTTGCACAAAATCATGCCAGTGTAGACGTAGTTTAGGAGTCCTGACTCCCAGCCCAACCCTCTTGCTCTAATTGCCTGGAAGTTAAAGCCAAAAAAATTCAAATTAGAAACAAGGCAGAAGTTTTTAGCCATAAGAGTCATTCATTGGAACTAACTTCCAAGGGAAGGGCTGCATTCTCCATCTCTTGATGTCTTTAAACCCAGACTAGATGCCTCTCTGGAATAAGTATAGTCAGGGACAGAAGTTACTGGGCTCAACACAAGAGTAACTGGGTGAAATTCTCTGGCCTGTGGAACACATGAGATTAGACTAGAGGATGTAACAAACTCTTCTGGCCTTAAATTCTAGTAATCGAACCAGCAGAGTCCACTTCCTTCCTAAGGCAGGATTAGAACCCAGGAGTCTTGACTCCTAGTGCTCCCTATTTAACTACTAATCCACATTCCTTCAATGAGAAATATCATGCATCAAGAGGTTTTGAATTCTACCACTGTGGTAAAGAGCAGAGAACAAGCTGCCATATTAGCAGGACGATTGCTGACATGCATAAGGAAAACAGAATACACTTAGAAACCTAGTGGGAATGTTTTGTGATCTGTGATTTCAAACAGCCCTAATCCACCTGTTGGGGGAACATACACAGCAGAGTCAGTAAGCATGTCAACACAGAACTGGCTAAACAAGGATTTAGTCACTGATGTGGCTCAGGCCACAGTGAGTTCAATTGTAGCTGGTAGTGTGCCTGGTTTGTCAGTTTCTGGTGTGAAAAGCTTCAGCACTGGGGGTAAGCTATTCAACAGGTGCAATTATTGGGGGGGGCAGTACTGAAGCACACTGGACACCTCTACTAACACAGCTACATTTCTATCACTATTCTACATGCAAGGCACTACATTTAGCCGTTTGGAATGGAAATCCATCAACCATACGAAGAAACTCGCACAGATACAGACAGACATATATATGGTTGTGACTACTTTCTTCCACTATTTGATCTGAGGAAGTGGGTCTGGCCCACGAAAGCTCATCATCTAATAAACCATCTTGTTAGTCTTTAAAGTGCTACATTGTCCTGCATTTTGCTTCAGCTACCCCAGACTAACACGGCTACATTTCTATCACTATTGGACACCTCTAGTCATTAGAGAAAACAACTGCGGCTAACAGTTAGGCACTCAATGTGAGCAAGTTCAGAATTTTAAAACCACACCACATTTTAGACCTAGGACACCCTGGTTTAAATCCTCTCAGCATCTCATTTCAAACCTCTCCAAAAAACTCCTATTCGTATCATCCCACAAGGAGCAGGTTTTAGTATAGGCATCCAGAATTACTTTCAAACCCTGTATTAGTACTGCCCAGGTACTACACAGACACAGAGACAATCCCTGCCTGGAAGTGCTTATAAGCCAAACAGACACTGTAGTTCTAGGGTGGGGAAGGGAAACAGAGGCACAGAGAAGCAAAATGACTTGTCCAGAGGGACAGGGTGTCTGTGGTCACAGGGCAAGCCAATGGCAGAACTGGAAATAGTTCCCAGTCCACTGCCCTTGCCTCTTTGACAAACTGCCCTCCCATGTACACTGTGAGTATGTGAGTGCTGTGACACTTATCTGGTGGGCTCCATCTTACACAAAGCCTCTTAATTCTCCATGTTATATCATCCAGTCACTCCTGCAGAGTCCAGGCTGGTTAAGGGTGGGGCTCAAACCCTTAGACCTGTGGTTCCGGAGGGGGGTACCTTATCCACTGAGCAACTGGAGGAGCCCCCCAACCTCTCTGCAGGACTGGATGATATCACATCTTTGTTACCATGGGTCTCATGGTCCATTCTAGCTTAAAATCCAGGGATTCATGTTTAGATGCTCTAGCACAGAGTCACTACATGGGCCATGGCTCCTGCTGTAGAATTAGCAACATGAGATAGGCACCTGCCCAAAAGCCAGCTGCAAGGTACAGAATGCTCCTCAGAGGAAAGCTTACCTGCAGGAGGGACCGATTAAGTGGACGTAAGAGTCTGGAATCTTTGTTGACTCACCCTGAATGCTCAGCTCTCTCGTTGGAGCTCTGGCTGTGTTTGTCTTCCATGGTGTGGACAAAGCAAAAAATCCTCATTTATGCAACAACCTCTTCCCAGCCTTTGCACTGATTTAACCTTCCCTCCTGCTCTGTTCAAAGGGAAACAGGCTTTGAAAATGACTGCACGATAGCAATATTATCTGTAATGAATTGACAAGACAAGACTTAAGATACAAGGACTAGAGCCATAGATATTTTATTAGGGATGTTAGCTTATAGACGTTTAAATGATTAAGAGATATGACTAGGCTTATTGGTAAACCAAAACAACTATGTTCAACACCCCCACTTGCTGCCTCTATATCAGAGGCAACAAACTGGGGTGAGGGGGAGAGAAGGGGAGGCATGAGCCAGTGCCCATGGGGAGCCAGCTTTTAAGCCAGCTCCCCCCACATGCCAATTCCTGCAGAGGCCCCTCCGCCCCTCCTTCTGCCTCCCACAGAGGCAGCAGCTCAGGGGCAAGCAGGATCCAGTGCTTGGGGGGAGCAGCTTAAAAGCAGGTTTCCCATGAGCACCGGATCCCTCAGAGCCACCTACTCTACCCCCTGCACTGGTGCCTCTCTATCAGAGGCAGCAGCAATGGAGCCCATACGTCTGGGCTCTCTCTGTGTGTGCAGGTTCCATGGAGCCACCTCTCCTCCTCCCTCTCCCCGCCACTGCCTCCCACAAGCACTGGCTCCCTGGAGCTGCCTTCTCTCCTCCCCCATGCTGCAGCAGGATGTTGTCGGGTGCAGGGGAGGCTGACACGAAATAGCTTCTGTCTGCATGGAGCTCGGGACCCTCGCGGACAGAGGTTGCTGTGGACAAAGACTGCTCCATAAGATGCTGGAGCAGCCTCTGTCCCTGGGGAACTCAGGCCCCCTGCAGACAGGGGCTGCTGCCGCCCTGCACTGCTGCCTGTCTCAGAGGAAGCAGCATGGAGTGGCAGGGGCTCTATGGAGTGGGGCTGGGAGTGCACTGATAAAAACAGTTGCGGCCACATGATTACTAAAACCCACAAATCTACTAGCCTAGAGATATTTTATCAAGGCCCTATCAGGGTCTATATAAAACACCATCCTTGGATCTAACTATGCCTCCAGTGTGTAAAATTTAACTCTTATTTCAGCCAGAGAATTCCACGCACTTTACAAGTGGAAGTATGTTTGATGGCCCTCGGTTTATAGTAAGGATGTTAAGAGACGGGTAACTGACTAATCGTATATTCGATAGAATTTGTATCGACTAAACGATTAGTCTATAAGGGAAGATGCTCTGTCCCGGCTTGTGCCGATCCCAGAGCTTCCCCCTCTGCGGTGATGCAGTTTAAATGCAGCAAAAGCCGGATGGGCAGGCAGTTCCTACTACATTTAAACTGCAGAGCCACAGTGAAGGTAGCTCGTGGACCTGGCGCGAGCCAGGTCTGAGGAGTACCAGCTTGCGCCAGATATGGTAATGGAAATCTGGACACCTAGGTTCCACCCTCAGTTCTGCTGCCGATTCACTGCAATATCTCGGGACTTCTTCCTGTGCTTATAAAACCGTGAGGTAGGTCAATGAAGTTGCCATGTTGGAGCATAGACAGCAGTCTAAATTGCCTGTTCAGTGGCACTACAGTTGTGTTGAGTATTACTTACATAGTGCTGTTCAGCGTATATGGTGCTTCATGGACACAGGTCTCTGCTCCTCATCAGTAAGAGGGCTATTTGGCAACCAACAATGTACAGCCAGAAGTATTAGACTACTTAGGCACTGACTCACGCTCATTGATTAGAACTAAGATGATAATTAAAACTGTATAATGCTACTTTGGGGCTAGCCCAGTTCATTTGTTAACCTGAGGAAACACCAGTTATAGTCAAGTACTAACTGGTGAGGAGGCCCGGAAATGAAGGACTACTGGGTATGTACCACTGCGTTGGCTGCAGATTGTGTACCAGCAATATGGGAACAGGCAGCCTGCCAAGCCTGCAGCTCTCACTCTTGGATATTCACAAATAGAGCAGGCAAAGGCATGACGGCAAGAGAAATGTCAGCGTCTCTTCTCAGACATGTCTGCCGGAACATTGGGTCCCCAGTGGGCTGGGCAGGCAGCAAGAAAAATCCCACATACCCTTGGTTCAAGATTGCCTCTCTCTAGCCCATGGGGGAATGGATAAGTATATTCTAGTCTTGATGTGCAAGCCCAGTTTGTGCCAATGGCATTTTCTCTTCTTGATGGCAACTTATAATGTATCCAAGGTAGTGGCCCTGGAAAGATAACTTCCCAGCGTTGCTTATAGCACCTCCTGGACGAACCACGTTTTGGTGCTTTATGATGTGTGAATTCAGTATAACCCTTCTCTCATCCCCATCTGAAACTGCTTTGCTGCAGGCACTCCTACTGCCCAGTAAGACTCATTAACCAAAGAACTCAGAATTAACTTCTCAGCACTCTGAAAAGCCCAGACCCTAGTCACCATATTGCCAGTGGGTAAGCTAAGGCAGAAATGTGAAGTAACTCATTCCACCTGATCCGGCAAGGCAATGGCAGAGCTAGGGTTGAACTCTGCTGTAGATTCGGTACAGGAGTCCCAGAGCTGAGGCTAGAACCCAGGCATCCTGACTTCCAATCCCATCTTCTTCTAAGCTCTAGAACTTGCTCCTGACCTTCAAAGAGCTGAGGATAGAGCCCAAGCATCTTGATCAGCGTTCCCTGTATGCCAAGCGCTTGTGCAACCACTCAGGAGAGATTCCAATGCCACCCAGCTAATTAACAAAGCACCCACAGCCAGGTTTGTGTTTCTCCTGGTGGTGCACACTTGCACATTCCTTTGTGCACATAACATTTATTCTGCACATGGATGGAAAAGATGAGAGGGAACATTGATCCTGACTCCCAGCATTTCCTGCTTCAACCATTAAATTGTAGAGTCAGTTTGATGCAAGAACAAAAAAATCCATTTTAAAAACCCAATGAAATGATAATTGAAGTAAGAATGCAGAGCAATGCACTCTCCCTAGGTCATAGCTCTTTTGCAGAATCCCCTTCCTTGGGGAAACTGCAGAGTGTCTTTGGTGCGCTGCAGGCTGGACACCAAGAACAGTTTCTAAAGCATTACATTTGTCCTTCATGTAAAGTCAAGCCAAGGGCCACAAGACAGACTGTTGGTGGAATTGCAGCACGGAGATAACTATAAAGTGAGAAGAGTGGTGGGAGGGAATTTGGACTTTTTAAAAAACAACCTGAAATTTGGGTTCAAGTTCCCTACTGTCAATGACTCAAAGAAAACACATTCTATCTTTTAGCACATTGTAGCACTCCTAGAATGCAACCAGAACAGCCGCACTAGCCTTTCCTTCTGTCCTAATAATCAAGTGGTTGAGACACATCCTGTGTTTTCTCATGAATCAATCACCTGTTAGCTGAGGCACACATTTGCTCATGGAAAACCAGTGCTGCAGCATGAGCAGGGCTAGAAGAAAGTGGTGTCCAAGAAGAGGAGAATGAGGAACACAGAGGTGATCAAAGACTGCTGCAACCATACTGAAATCCAGATCTGCTCAACACTTTCTGATGGTGTATTTTTCACATACCCCCTCACCCATTTCTTCTCCCCCCCCCAAAAAAAAAAGTCATCATTGCATCTTCCAGCCTCATCACTTCAGCTACACTCTGCAACACTCCTACTAAGATAACTTAACTCGCCAGCTGATTGCTGTATCTCAAACTCCAACACCAACAGCATGGCTGAAAGATAACAAAGCTCACATGAACCCAGGCAGGCACATTGTATTCAACTTGTTTACAGGCAAAAGGATTAAAACCTGAGGGGGAGGAGGGAATGGAAGAAACGTCCATACAAGCCTGTGGGAGCTTTAGCAAGGAAATACCAAGAGGGCCCCCTACCAAGAGATCTTTGAAAAGCATAAAGCAGATACATATCACTGGCCACTTACTAGTATGCCAGATGCTGCTTAAGACCAAGTGACCTTGGAGTTATTGCTAAGTTTTCACAGCTCCTTGTGCTAACAAAGCAAGGTTACTGGGAAGCAAAACATTCTTCAGCGATAGCTTGACTGAAAAAAGCAGCACCGGCCAAGCGTCCAAGGAAACAAAGCAGATATTTGTGCTGGCAAAAGTGACAAAGCCCAAGCACCCCATAACTCCCATGCAAGGCAGAGGGAACTGCTGGTGCTCAGCACCTCTGTAAACCCAGGCCAGGATGCATACCAAATGCCAGGAACTGCTACCAATCTCTGTACCAGTGCTGGGCTGCTCAGTAGGGCAGCGGGGATAGCAGGAGGTAGGGCAAACCTCCCCGGTCCAGCAAAATCCTTCATCCAGGACCAATCAAGTCCTGAGGGTGCCAGACCAGGGAGGTCCAACCTGTACTTTAATAGGTATCTGCTCTCAATTGAGGAGCTCAGGGCAGTCCTGTGGTAATGTTAATAATACACACAGTAACTGGGGTCTCTGCCCTGAGTTGATGCTTCTAGGGAATATCATAGCACTACTGTTACTAATGTGCACAGCATAATGGGGTCCCTACTCACTACCGAAATAAAAATAAAAAGTGCTATTGTAGTTGTGCTGATCCCAGTACACAGGAGAGAAGTGCACACAACTCTGAAACATGTTCACTGAGTCTGCTCCAGATGCAACATGGCCTAACAGATTGAGTTTGGGGCCAATAATTCAAATCCTAATCCTCACTTTGACACAGACTGACTGCTAGAGCAAGAGTAGAGTCACTTCCCAGACCTCACTTTTCTCCCTTAGACATTGGGGATATCCCCTACATCACAGGGGTGTTTGAGGATCAATTCATGCAGGCTTTCAAAATCCTATTTTCCATTGCAAAAATGATTTTTATCTTAGCAAATGAAGCTGCTAATTGTCACCCCCATAAAATAGTGCTGGAGATCAGATTTAGGTTTAGAGACCGGAGAGTTCTGAAAGCCTAAGATGAAGGTAAAAGGGCAGGTGCCAAGGATTGTTATTAGAGCTGCAGCCTGGTAACCAACCACACAAACAACAAGCCAATGACACTTGCTCAAATGGCTACAAATATGAACACTACCCAGAGGTTCAATACCCACTCAGTGGGACAAGAGTTGATGTCATCCTACAGAATGAGCGTACATGGCAGGCCAAGGCAGCCTTGCTAGGATCCTAACTTTTGATCCTAGGGAGTTTCAAACATAAAATACAGAGCATTATCCCAGGTTTTCCGCTATTGCAAGTGAGAAAAGACTGAGTTTGTGGATTATTCAACATTACCAAAATAACACGGAGCCACACTCAGTTCTGTTCGTCAGACTATAGGCCAAATGCATCATCAATAAAAATAGTCTGAGATACAAAAAGAGCCTTTACTGATGAACGTGCACATGCTTCTTGTTCAAATACTCCCCTTTGGGACCCTAATTCCAAATCCACTTCCACTGAAGCTTTTCCCTTAGCAGCTTCCTTTTATTATATTATAATTTGCAGATTTCTTGGTTCCTGAGAACAACAAAGGGAGAGATTGAGAGTATGCTGTTTGCACTAGGCTAATTAGAGGCTTTAATGTCATTCTGGTCAATTAGATCCCAGAGCAAAGAGGGTGAGAGAGAGATGGAGTTGGAATGAACAAAAGACAACTGAAAAATGCTTATGACAGGAAAGACTTAATTGATTTAAAGAAATTCAGTGTCCCATCAGGGGTTCTAAGAATAATTCTGACACACCCAGCCTACATGAAAGCGAGGGTGTTAGTTACAGTCTTGTCACTGAGAAATCCTATCGTATTTCAGACACAAAAAGGCAAAACACCTTCCTGCTCCTATCACGTCCCAGGAAGATCTAGAATAGGTGTGACAGCTGCAATCTGCAAACACCCAGCTAGATCCAAAAAAGCACAACCCGGAGATGACAATCAACTACTAGTCTCACGTACTCACTAGCCCATTAATCTTCTTCCATATCAAGGCGGTCATCAGGAGCTGTTAGACAAGCTAGCTCCCAATTCTCATGGCTGGTAACTCCGGTTTGTCCCAGCTTCATAAGAGAACTGAAAGTTACTTCCCTGTGCTGAAGCACCGCCCTTTCCTCCCCCCCATGACGTGTAGGGGAGGTAAGAGTGCTCTTTTGAGAGAAAAAAAAAAAGGAACTTCCTGCAGCTGGGCAGTGCAGAGCAAAGCAGCTGAACCGTGAGAAATCTAGAAGCTGTGAAAATTAAACACACAAGGGAAAAAACACATCCCATGATGGTGCTCTCTCCCTATCAGAAGAAGGCTGGCATCTTTCCAGGAACTTAAAATGCCACTACCTCAGCAAAAATTATCAATGACGTGCTGTGATCACTGCCAGGGCAGTACAGGAGGAAAGGATGGGCTTGGATCACAAGAGTAGGAGTCAAAGATGGATTGAGGAAGCACTGCAATTTAAGTGGTGCGAGAAAGTATTCCATGGTACCCAGGAGCAACTAATGACCTAGCTTTCAAGAAGTGAGGAGCAAAAACAAGGGTGGACATTCAGTACTTCTTTAAAATCAGAACGCTCTAAAGCATTTTAAATTGAACACAGAAAAATCGCTAGTAACTTTGGCAAAGTGTCAGCCAACAGATTCTGACTATTGAAAAAACAAACGAGGTCACAGCTGGAATGGCTTTTTGGCAAATTTGGGCAACGGTTCCAGAGTTGTACATTCAGCCTCCAAAAAATTAATTTCTAACTCTCAGTTTCTTTCGATGCCCCTCCACGTCCCCTAGGTTAGCACAAGCCTCCCACATCATCCCTTTAGTTCACAAGATCTTGGGTCCTATCTTCAGTATTGCCATCATCAACATAATTTCTTCCCGTTCCATTCTCTCTCAGATGAGAATTCTGCCTATGCCTAAATTGCTTTCCTCACTTCTGCCTTTAGTTCTAACCTTTAAAAGATCAAGGAAAGCAATTTATATGGAAGATATCACAAAAAGAGGTTTACACAGTATCAATCCCCAAACTAGAACAGTCTTTTTAATACTTCAAAACGAGCCATCAGAAGTTCTAGCCTTTGCCTCCAGACAAGGAATTTCAAGAGAGGTGGCAATGGTTTCATTATTCTGCCTCTCCAACCCATCTACAATGACCAACTGGCTTCCAACTACTTGCCCTTGCACATGCTTATCTGGGGCAGGTAATACCCAAAAAGGATGCATGTGCAGAGTTTGCTTTCACTCCCCAGCCACACCCTTTCACTGAGACAGAGGCAGTAATCTGAACATAGATTATCTTGTCTGGTTCTAGACAATGTGTTCCCCAGCCAGAGATCTGCCGAAACAGATGGTCGCAAACTAAAATCCTGCTTGTTTGACCTCCTGGTTTAATTCCACAAGCTGCTGTTAAAAGCCAAACATTTGTGAGTTGCTCCAAATCGACCCTGCCTGAAAGCCATGATGCTTGCGTTCTATACAGAATGTTACTTTTCTCTACAATGAGGCTCAAAATCAATACTGAATCATAGTGCTCCACAGTTTGCATGGTTTGTTGGAAAGTAGCAAAACTATTGCCCCCATTCAATGCCCACGCTGGGACAATACAGCTTCCTTATACATACCGGGACAAGATAAGTCTTTTCCATCCCTAGTGTTGGACCCCAATGGTGGCTGCTGGGAAGAACACTATTTACCATTCTATGGCACCTCCTTTATACACACCCTACTCATCATACAGCCCGTTAATACTCAAACTTGCCAAACCCTTTGACTGCTATGTCCTATCTCATAACACTTCATGCTTCTAAAGTGACTTTCACCAGAAGATATCAAATCACCTTTAGTCATTCAGCAAACCTCACCCATAATCCCAAGAAGTATAAATTAGCTCCATTTATAACAGAGGGCTAAACTGATGCATGGACAGGTTAAGTGGCTTGCTCCTATAGTTGATAGAAGGGTGATGCAATTGCTAGGGACTGTTGAGACCCAGCTTCAATTTGGCGTTCCACCACAGACATAGACTCATAGACTCATAGACTCATAGACTTTAAGGTCAGAAGGGACCATTATGATCATCTAGTCTGACCCCCTGCACAGTGCAGGCCACAGAATCTCGCCCACCCCTCTTAGAATAATCCTCTCACCTATGTCTCAGATATTGAAGCCTTCAAATACTTTGAAGGCCCCAACATGCAGAGAGTCCTTCAGCTGTGATCTGTGCCCAATGCTACAGAGGAAGGCGAAAAACCTCCAGGGCCTCTGCCAATCTACCCTGGAGGAAAATTCCTTCCTGACCCCAAATATGGCGATCAGCTAAACCCTGAGCATGGGGGCAAGACTCACCAGCCAGACACCCAGAAAGTTCCCTATAGCAACTCCTATCATCCCTCCATTGACCTATTTCCAACTGGTAATGAATGGTCAATTAGTTACCAAGATCATGTTATTTCATCCAACCATCCCCTTATCGTAGAATCAGAACTGGAAGAGACCTCAGAAGGTCGTCAAGTCCAGCCCTCCGCTCTAGGCAGGACCAATCCCATCTAAATCAACCCGGCCAGGGCTTTGTCAAGCCGAGACTTAAACACCTCTAGGGATGGAGACTCCACTACTTCCCTAGGTAACCCATTCCAATGCTTCACTACCCTCCTAGTAAAATAGTTTTTCCTAATATCCAATCTGGACCTCTCCCACCACAACTTGAGACCATTGCTCCTTGTTCTGCCATCTGTCACTACTGAGAACAGCCTCTCTCCATCCTCTTTGGAACCTCCCTTCAGGAAGTTGAAGGCTGCTATCAAGTCCCCCCTCACTCTTCGCTTCTGCAGACTAAACAGACCCAAGTCCCTCAGCCTCTCCTCGTAGGTCATATGCTCCAGACCCCTAATCATTTTGGTTGCCCTCCGCTGGACCCTCTCCAATGCATCCGCATCCTTTTTGTAGTGGGGGGCCCAGAACTGGACACAGTACTCCAGATGTGGCCTCACCAAAGCCGAATAAAGAGGAATAATGACATCTCTGGATCTGCTGGCAATGCTCCTCTTAATGCAGCCTAATATGCCATTAGCCTTCTTGGCTACAAGGGCACACTGTTGACTCATATCGAGCTTCTCATCCACTGTAACCCCCAGGTCCTTTTCTGCAGAACTACTACTTAACAGGTTGGTCCCTGTGGGACTGTGGGACTGTGAGCAAGCAAGTCATTTAATCTCTGTGTTCCAGTTCCTCATTTGTGTAATGGGGATAATAGCACTGCCATGCCTCACACAAAGCTCGTCAAGATAAATACAAAGATTGTGATGGTAACAGAGGTCATGTAAGTACCCAAGATAGAGTGAAAGATACATGAGCCCAGATGGGAAGCAGAAACCAAGAATCCTGATTCATCAATAGAGTGCTCCAAATACAAGGAACTATGGGACAACCCCCTCGGAAACATACATCAGTCCCCGCCCTTTGGGGAGTCAAAGAGGGCACAGCACTTTTTGAATGAAAACCCTCTCGGAGACTGTGTGCATGCCCAGAGCCATACAGACTTAGTTTTATTGGCTGATCTTCAAAGCTACCATGTAATCTGAGACTGAACTTTGTGTTCTCCTCCCCTCTTCATTTCCTTTACAAAAACATGCTGAGGACACTTCTGCAGAGGGCTTAGCCCTCCTATTCTATTTCTGCCTGTCAGCAGGGAACAATAATTTTAAAGGGGGCTCAGAATGGCTGAACATCTGATACCTTTATGACAATGTCACATCCCCCTACAAAGGGAATCAACTGTTCCTCTCCCCTCCTGGAGCTTGGGGACAGAAATAGGAAAGAAAAGTACATTCAGTATTTTTAAAATAGGAGGTTTTTAATGGAACCAGTGCAGGAAACACTGTGTTTGTGCCACTCTTTAGAAGGAAGGCCTAGAAGGTTTCATCCCTGCTTTTAAAACAAAAAAACAAACCAAACAAAAACATGTAAAATTGTTATCTATATTGTAGTAGTGCTAGGAGACCCTAGCCAACATGGAAGCTCCTCCCCATCATGATGCAACACAGACCCCCAAATAAGAATGCTACTACCTCACGCTAGGCACTGCACAGACATGTAGCAAAAGACACACCCTGGCCCCAAGAACTTAGAGTTTAAACAAAGGAAATATTATTTTTGCCATTTGACAGATGGGAAAATGTTGGCACAGTATGATGTGACTTACTCAAAGTCACACATGGAGATGGCGGCAGAGCAAGGAATTAAACTCAGATCTCAAGTGCTATTACTATTAATATCTGTATGGCAGCAGCACTGAGGGGCCCCTCTTATGGATCAGGACCCCACTGAGATAAGCCCTGCACAGAACATCTTTTCACCAAAGCCCTCCTTCTGGAAGTATCACATCTGACATTTTCATGTAAAGCAGGGGTAAGGAACCTAAGGCTTGCATGGATCCAGACCCTGAGACTTGGGGCTCCCCCATAGCATTGAGGAGCCCTGCCCTGGCACTCCAACACCCCCACCCTCTGCTGTTTCCCCCATGGGGCTGGAACACACAAAATGTACTATCCAGGGCCTGACTGATTTTTCTGTGGGTCAACAGTCCCTGACCCAAAAAAGGTTCCCCACCCCTGATTTAAAAACTCATGGCGAGGAGCTATATCATGCTTCTGGGGAAGGGGCAAAGAGAATAATCTTTAAGGGGTAAAGAGAATAAGGAAGATCCTGGCTGTGTCTACACTGGGCCACTTATTCCGGAAAATCAGCCGCTTTTCCGGAATAAGCTGCGAGCTGTCTACACTGGCCCTTGAATTTCCGGAAAAGCAACGATGCTCTACTGTACAAAATCAGCCACTATTCCGGAAAAACTATTCTGCTCCCGCTCGGGCATAAGTCCTTATTCCGGAACACTGTTCCGGAAAAGGGCCAGTGTAGACAGTCCAGTAGTCTTTTCCGGAAAAAAGCCCTGATCGCGAAAATGACAATCGGGGCTCTTTTCCGGAAAAGCGCGTCTACATTGGTCACAGATGCTTTTCCGGAAAAGCAGCCTGCCAATGTAGACGCTCTTTTTCCGGAAATACTTATAACGAAAACTATTCTGTTTTAAGCATTTCTGGAAATTCATGCCAGTGTAGACACAGCCCCTGTGTTTAGGGCAGTAGCCCAGCACTGGGAGGCCCACGGTTGAAGTCCCTGGTCTGACACAGACTCCATATGTCACAGTCAACAAGTCATATATAGTCTATGTGTGTTCCTAGTCTATTTCTGTATAAAAGGGTAACAGCGCACTGCCCTACCTCACTGAGATGGCTATGACGATAAATACAATAAAAATTATGAAGTGCTCAGATGCTAGTTTAAACTCAAAGCAAGAGGCGTGGAATTCTTGAATCTTTTCTCCCAAGTGTGTTAAAGCAATCAACCCCCACCCCGAGTTCTAAAAATTAAATAAAATTGTCTTCTCTATCATAAGGTTGATGCTTCCCCAGGATTACAGCCTCATAATACAATGAGTTCTCTACCCAGCCATAGTGTTTTTCAGGCCAGAGTTTGATATCAGTTGAAATCAGACCTTTCAGGCTATTTTTACAAACCATGAAGCAGCAATCAAAGCACACATATCCAATTCCTTCACTCAATTCTCCTCCTAGGTCAGTGTTTCTCAACTTTTTTTTTTTTAATATGCCCTTTAAAAAAAAAAGTACCCCGGTATCTTCAGTTTTCAGACACACAATTTTTTTCTATCGTTTCAACACATTTGTTTAAACAACTTAATCGTAGCCAGGCGGGTGATGAAATTTTTGGGTGTAAAAAGTACAAAAATAATAAAGCACTGTAAAACTTAAAACAAAAATTCTGTTTTCTCCAAATTTCAATTGTGTTGATGTACCCCACAGACTTCTCTTGAGTGCCCTTAAGGGGCTCATACCACTGGTTAAGAAACACTGTCCTAGATTACCTTTCAAACAGATTTCTGAGTCAACTCTTACGCCTGCCTTCTTAAAGGGTCTATCTTACTGCGCTTAGCCTGGGTGATCAGCCCCAGATTACATACAGCCTCACATGGGTAGAAGCAGGTATACTGCAGCATCATAACTGAGCTACTCTGTGCTCACTAGTGCTTCATTCCACTGTGTTGCCAGGACATCTAAGACCTTATCCCATGGCTCTCTGTGATGTAGTAGCAAGCGGATCTGATTCTTTCCCAGTGAATTGTGGGAAAACCTGTCTGTCCTTCAGGGCATGCAGGGGAGGACTACCCAAATTATCCAGTTACCAGCCCAAATGAAAGCAGAACTTGGGCGCTAACCCGTAAGTATAGCCAGGACCAGCCCAGGCTGAAAGCTCTACTGGTGTGCTTGCCTAAACTGAAGTGAGAGACTGTGTGGGTAATTGAGGCAAAGACAGATGCAAGGAGGGGATCACAAAGCATTTTACAAATGTTGGTTAAGTATCTCTCTCTACTTCCTGGGAGTGGCTAAATAGAATGAGCATGTTTAAAACAAGAAGTAAACAAGTGGCACAGGCAGGTTTGGTGAATAACTACTTGTTCACATTCCCATCCACACAACTTAGTCTTGCTCAAGTAGCTACAGGATCAACCCGGATGCTCCTCCCTCCAAAACTCATACAACGAAAGTTTAACTCTGTACAGCTGCATTTAAAGATGGTGAAGAAATGAAGGAACTGACTAAGCGCTCACTAACGTGGGAAGTTTCAGCCTACTTGCCCAAGGCGATAAATGAGATCAGGCATAAAACGTGAGCAGACCAGCCAAACAAGTACTTTCAAAATGCAGGCTATAAGAGCAAATCTCTGCTGACTGAATAAACAAAAATCTTTCTGGAAACAGACGGGAGCTGGCAATATTACCTTCAGTTCCTTGGGAGAATCAACTGAGGGGGCATTTGGATTTCTGAATAATTCTTCCCCTCAGCAGACATGCTATGGAGGTGGATTCCAGAAACTCCCGATGATAGTTTTGGTTTCATAAGTTGTGTTCAAGTAACGAAACTGTAAAGATGTTCAAAAGGGAATTTTTTAAAATCCCAGTATATTAGTGCATCTGTTTGAGGGGCTCACTGAATTACACAAGAGAATGGTCAGTCATTCTCTCTTAGGTTTGCTCTACACCAGTATTTCTCAACCTTTTTTTCATAAAGTAATCCTTAAAAAAAAAAAAAGTACCCCCAGTACCTACAGTTTTGAGAGAGACGCACGTTTTTTTCTACCATTGCAATACATTTGTTTAAACAACTTAATCATACCTGGGCGGACAATGAAATTTTTGGGTGTCAAATGTACAAAAATAATAAAGCACTGTAAAATTTAAAACAAAAATTCTGTTTTCTCCAAATTTCAGTTGTGTTGACGTACCCCCCAGACTTCAAGTACCTCTAAAGGTACTCATACCACTGGCTGAGAAACACTGCTCTACACAATTAGATCAACATAAGGCAGCTTATTACATCGACCTTGTTATGTCAACATACATACTACAGCTTTGTCCTGGCAATGTAAGTACCCTACTATACACCGACAAGACTCCGCCACCACGAGAGGCATAGCACTTATGTCAGTGTAGTCAGGGTGATGCAGTGTCTATGTAGAATCAACTATTGGCTGTCTTGTGAGCAGACTCCCTGCATAGGGAGTGGGGATGTTAAATTTCATCTAATCAGCTAATCGAGTAGGAATTTCCATCGACTACTCAATTAGCCAGTAAGGGGGAAACTGCAGAGCCGCAGCAGCGTTAGCTTCCAGCCCTGGAAGCTAACCCCGCTGTGGCTTTGCCTTTTAAATGTAGTAACAGCTGCCTGGCTCTTACCACATTTAAAAGGCAGAGGTGCAGCAGGGGCTGGGCACGAGCTTGGACAGCGGATTCATGGCTCATGTCCAGTCCCCCACTGCGCCTCTTCCTCTCCTGCCCCACACTGGAGACAGTGGGGGTGGGAAATGGGCTTTTAAGTCGCCTCTCCCCTGAAGCGACTAGTCGAGTAGTCACTCAACTAGCCACTTACATCCCTATTAGGGAGGTGAGAAGCCTAGACAACTGCTCCCTGCCCCTGGCTGGGCTCGAGGAGCCAAGAGCCCAAGACGACAGCTGTGCTCCCAGCAGGGAGCTGAACAGAGCTGAGCCTTGGCTTTCAGACCCTCATCACTGCCTCTCTTCAGTCCATGGAAGTGCTCCTGGTGAGGACACACATCACTCACAGGAGAGTAGTGTGGGTATCAGCCCCTGTGGTGGCTGCAACTCAACCTAATTAAAGGTTAATTTAAAGCTGTAGTGTAGTGTAGCCAGACACAAACCCCATCTTCCCCCCCCCCCCCCAGAGAGCAAGAGAACGGCAGTCAGCCTTTGATGCCCTGGGAACGCAGGTGTGGTGCCTGTCCCTGACTCTACCATAAACAGAAACCAGACAGTAAATGGGCTAGCTTACGACTGGGAGGCCTCCCGTCGCCAGGATGGCTAGTACCAGCAATTGACACACCTGCACTGTCCCAGGAGAGGAATCTTCGCCCATCACATACCAGAGGTGCCCATTGTCTGCATTTTCCCAGGTGTAAATTATGCTTTGCACCCTTTGTGGGAAACTTGGCATTCAAAGCCATTTTTCCTAATTGGCCACTTGAGACCAGGAAGAAGCCCATGTGACCCAAGGGGTATAAAGAGGGTTGAGTTGCCCACCCCATTTGAGCTCCAATCACCTACACCTGCTGGCAGGTATTGATTGTCTCCCGAGGTCTGTGGGATGCCCAACCTCGCCCTACTTCTTCCCGAGGGATTGAGAGAAAGACGCTGGCCACACCAAGTCTGGAACGCAGGAGTGAGAATTGTACCTGCAATGTGTTTTCTTTATGTATACACTTTAATTGTCACTCTGTAGTAAGTTTAGTTACTTAAGAAAACTATAATAAAGTCAAGCTGCTTCATTTCTATTGTAAAATGCCTTTGGTAAGGTGATTTAGTTATAAACTGTGGAAATAAATGGGATGTCCTCATTCACTTATAAATATATATATACTGAACCAAGTTTCTTTATTTCTTTTCTCTTTCTTTCTCCTATAAATAAGCCAGTGCGTGTCAAGCTTCTGACTTGAACCCGTGCTGCTGTACCCGAACCGAACACAAACAAAAGAACTTCAGCCGGTCAAAAGGGACAGGTATAGGAAGAGCTTGGGCATTTTGGATCGTGTCGCTTCCAGGGGACAGATCCGTTGGGGCACCTCTCAGCCTCCCCAGGCTGCCCGCTGTGAAGGGATTTCTGTATCCTAGCAGCTAAAATCTGAGGTGTAATAAGCTCTTCCTATAAACTCGGGGCATCTGAGAGCCTGTTGGCTGCCCTCTGCAATGGGACCCTGGTCCTAGCAGTGAAGTCACAGACGTTAAACTATATTTTCGGGGCACCCTCCAGCCTCCTAGGCTGCCCACTGCAACAAGACTTTGCGTCTCAGCAGTTGAAGACTTGGGTGTAACACACACGCACACACTGCCCTGACCATTTCGGCTGACATGTTGACATGCCAGTAGATATTTATCTGGCACCCACCACAGTATTAGCTAAGGCTAGGTCTACACTATAGCCTTTTTTTTTTTTTGGAAAAAGCTACGCAAATTGCGGTGCATAATGTCTAGACGGGGCCAAATGGTGGAAAAGCCTCCTCTTTCGGAGGAGCCCTTATTCGTCATAGAACGAGGTATACAGGGCTCCCTGAAAGAGCGCGTTTGCTCTTCTGCAAAAAAAAAGCGGAAGAGCAAATGCATTCCCTGGACGCTGCAGAGTTTTAAAACCCCGCAGTTTAAAACCTTAAGAGGCTCAAAATCTTTAATGCATTTATCATCTTCAAACGCCCTGAGGCAGGGCCATGCTATAATGCCCATTTTAAAGATGAGAAAGTAAGGCACAGAGAAATTATGCAATGCTGCCCAAGGTTATACAGGAAGTCTGGACTGGAGCACTCTACTTCTCATTTCCCCCTGCTGCAATGGTTTGCTGCAATACAGCTGGTCTGCAAGACATGGAGCGAGGGAGACTCAGCTCAGAAAATATCAGAAAATAGGAGGAAACAGGTAGACTCAGTGCCCGAGTTAACACCCTTCCTCCCCCAGTATCTTCCCACAAGCTAATATTCTTAAATGTAGTCTAAATGACTGAGAGCGACTTCCAAGCAGTAGCAGTAAGAGCGGCAATGGGCACCAGCAATGGGCCTGAGGGACCAAGCCCTCCTTATTCCCCCAACCCCTGTCCAGATCCACGTACCCTGTGCGCAAGCGGCACTGGTGCCGCTTCCTCACAGTGCACCCTTTGCAGAGGGGCTGCTTCCCTATGGGGGAGTTCAGAAAAATGCAGGGCAGCGGGAACTCCAAAAGCTGGCAGTGTCGGGCCAGACGCCCAGGTATGTGCCCTGAGAAGCACCGGCTCCTGAAGGAGGTTCGGCAACATCCCGGCTCTAGCTCCAGTTTTCCACCATCTCTTTAAGTTCCACCTTCTGCTAATCTCATGCAAACTTTCTCAGCACTTGAGATCTCTGAGCACTTCTCTGATTTCTCTCGGACCACATGGCCGCAGCAGCGGCTCCTCCACAGCCATCAAGCACCTTGTGGCCATGGCAGTTGCTGCAAGGGGGGGTGAAGCCAGGTAAGCATCTGCCCACATGTCCAGATTCACTTCCCTCCCCCAGCCAAGACCCTGCACCCCTAGCTTGCTCTGACACCCTCCCTTGCTTCTGCTCCCTCCACCTGGACAGACACCCTACTCACAAGATTGCTTCTGCAACCTACCTCCCACCCAAACCTTGCAACCTCTCCCCCTTCTGCACCCCATCTCCCACACAGGTCCTGCACCCCCCCATCCCTATCCCACTCGCTGGCAGCCCTGTCTCACACACTGAACCCCTCATTTTTGTCCCTACACCCTGAGCCAAAGGGGGTCCATAAAATCCAGTAACTCTGGGACCCCAGAAAAGAAAATCTGGCCTATGGGAAACCCTGAACCTCAGTCCTCCATGTCCCGTCCTCTCACCCCGTGAGGCTGGAGCACCAGAGGAGTGAGGTGTCCCAGCTGGGGGACACATCAGTGAGGGTTGGGGGTTTTGGGAGGAGTTTTTTTTGCTTCTCAATTGTGTGGTCCCCAACTGATTTTTCTGTGGGTCAGTGACCCCCGACCTAGAAAAGGTTCCCTGACCCTGCTATAAATAAAGAAAGCACACAAATCCGTGAATAAGTTAAATCTTGGCACGCCACTTCTGAAAGGTGGCTGACCACGACCTACACAACCTAGTACTTATTTAAGGATTTTTTATACTTATTCCTCCAGAATGCCCTGAGGGATCCTGGCCGCAGGATGCATTCATTTCAAAAGATTTATCCTTGGAGAGTTTGTAATTCTGTCCATGGTGGCTCTTACACTCACTGACAGCAGTCTAAAGGAAAGCCAAAGTAAGGAGGACCTTCGCCTTCCTTCCCTTTGAAAAAAACCCCAAAACCAATACTGAAGATGAAAGCCTGAGGAGCAAAGTGTGGGTTCCACATGATCATTCCAGTAGGGGCCAAGGAGCATATCAAGTCTCACATTCAGCAGCTGCCTTTGTGGAAGACTGGAAGCCCTTCTTTCCCCTCCCCTCCTCCACATTCCCATAAGGCACCTGGTCAACTAAGGAGCTGGGGATGGAAGGACAGATTTCTGACTCTTCCAAGAGGACAGAGTACAAATCCTTTTAACACATTTGTATGTAAATTTCTACCACTATGTCAATTAAGAGCCTCTTGATTGTGGTGCCCTGGGGCTTCCCCCACCCCTTCACAGTCTGGCCAAGCTGCATAATCCTTTTGCAAATACTCTTTCAGTTTGCTTTTGACTCTACAATTCTTTCAGGCTCTTTTTTTGTTGGTCAATCAATTCCATCACAAGGTCCCACTGTCCTAACAAACAACTGATTCCATCCAGTACAGCAGCTAAAGCAGTTTGCACTCCACTTGGATGAGCACTGAGCTGGTTGTTTCCAACCATGTATATCCCCAACAGGAAATCTGGATGTGGGGAGGGGACCCAAAATATTGACTGCTTATATGCTGGCGGTATATTCCATTGCTATCTCAATTTCCTACAGTGTTTGCTTCCTCCTCTTCTCCACTCTAATTTGCTGTTTTGTGCTGTTCCACCATCATCATCTCACTTTAGAAGTATCTGTATTGTATGGGTTTTGTGCATGCTGTCAACAGAAAATTTTGATTGGGGGGGGGGGGCAAAATCTGAGCTGCCTAAACACCAAAAATATTTTATTCTGAAATGCCACCACAATGCCTCCTGGGAGTTATAGTTCGGGTGCCTCATGCCCCCATTCTCCTCCAAGCCAGGCTCCCTAGATGGCCTACATCTCCATGTTGGCCTGCAAGATGCCCCAACAGCCACATGACTACCATGATGCACTGCCCCCCCCCCATCAAAAAGGGAGATCTGCTCCACCCAGGAAGCCTAATCTACAGAGGAGAATGGGAGTGTGAAGTATTTCAACAACAATTCTGACAAGGCAAATGGTAGCATTGCACAATCAAAATATGTGTTTTTTATTTCTTGCCAAATCCTTAAAGTTTTCAGGAGGGGAACAAAATTTTCTAATCAGCCCTGATAAGGAGTATTATGCCATGGATTTGTTTCAGCCTCCATGATTTTGCTGAAAGCATCGTATGTTTGCCCTGATTACATCAGACACAAAAATCAGAAAGTCAGGTATCCTTCCCCATATGTAAGCAATAATAAATCCTCATGCTCTTCCATGGCTCTTCTGTCCCCAGCTGCCTTGAGAGTAAATTATTTGTTCTAATCTTGGCAACTGTAATTCTCAACCCAACAGAAAAATCTGGGAATGAGACTAGTTCCTCTACAGGGCCTTCCAGATCTTGAGAAAGTAACTAACCAATAGTGGTTTTCAATGGCTCATTTTCCATGAGACAAGATACAGCTTCCAGGCTGGAGTGGTCTTCTGCCCACGATCCCGCATAAACATTTAAACTGATTAAATGGCATTTTATATCCCTAATGCAGTGTGCTTATCCAAACTCTAGGTCAGCAAAAAAATAAAAAATGTGAGGGCACAAGTGCTCCCCAACTCACATTTTTAAAGTGGCACATGAACATAATTTACCTCAATATGGAGACCTAAGCAACTAAGAAATATACAGATTAGAGTTTATGTTTTAAATGAGCCATGCAGAGTTAAAACTATGAAAGCATTGTTTTAATATTAAACTAACTGCACAGAAAACTAATAAATATTAACTGGACATATTTACAAGCAAATGGGGGTATCATTCCATAATTCAAGTATCTAGAAATACAGGTATTTTATCCAGAGCCTAAATGGTTTATTTTAAAAATGCCTAATGAAAATGTAACATCTAGTATTTGATACTTCATCATTAAGGGATGGGTTTTACAGCTTGTATTCAGTTGGATAGGGGCTGAATGCAATATTCATTAGCAATATTTTCAATATTTCAAATAGGGATGGTTTTAGAAAACATGTTTATTTTTTAAAGATTATTTGAAAAGGTGAAAGAGGCAGTTATGCCAAAAAAAACTACTGTAGTAACAAGCAAAAGGCATCACTTACCATATGGTTTAAACTACTTGGGACTTAACTTAATTTAGAATTTAATGCTTTCTGCAATAAATGAAATAAGAGTTATTTGAATACTATTCACTGAAGCATGTGTCCAAAACACAGTCTTACACCAAACTTCCTGTCAAACGGAGTCATACTAACACAAAGGGCTGCCACCTAATCAATTAGCATCCACCCCGCTACAAGGGCAAGATTTTTGTAATTAAGGTAAAGATTTTCTTCCCAAGAAACGCATGTAGCAGTGAAGTGCTAACCCACTGAAGGCAGCCCATTAAAGATGCTGTTTTCATTAGCAAGAATAGCACAGCAACCTGCATTCTACAGATAATACAGAAAAATGAGCTAGTCTTTCCCAAGACCTACCTTGCCTCAAAGCATCTGAATATAGCAGCTGGTTCCTTCTCTGGTATCACAAGAGGCATCTTAGAAATCAGAAAATCCACTTTAAAGATGAAGAAAATAAAACACGAAGAAACAATTCTCAGGGAATGGCTGATTGCCAAGTTCTGGAATCAGCCAGAGACCTAACTGTCAGAGGTTGCTTTCTAAAGGCCTAGCATGCTACAAAACAACTAAGCCAGGGCTCCCAGTCACAACAAGTGTCAGCTGACCTCCTCTCCCGCAACCATTCTCCATAACAGGGCTAAAGCCTAAGACATGTCTTCACTGTGAACTTCAACTGTATCAGAACCAATTCCCATGACTATTACTACAGTAATGCCCAGAGGCCTCTATCAGGACACTATTGTGCTAGGAACAGTACAATCATGTAGCTAAGCTCTTTAAGGAGGATTGTTGTACTAATGTCATTGTCCTCTCTCAGTCCATCATCTTCAGTGTTGAGGTCCTGATTTTTCAGCCCCAGATGAGGTGGAGCTGGCACTGTGTACAAATGCTTGATTTACATTTACCAAAACAACTGCTGAACGACCAAAGGAGAAAGGAAATAAAGAGCCCAAAAATGCTTTAAACCAGCAGTTCTCCACTTTTTGGGTCCCGGAGCCCTTACATGCATCAAAATTTATGTGGAGACCCAGTGGTCAACTGATTGTATGTGTTGTATCTATCAATGTTTCCAATTTGTCAACTTTGCGGAGCCCCTGGAGATGGCTCCGCGGAGCACAGTTTGAGAAACACTGCTTTAAATTAAACTGAAGTCACACTCAAGATAAACATCATTGAAACCACACACTGGGAGATAGCAGCCCAGGATAGGGATAGCTAGTGGAGATTTTTCAGAGGGAATATCTTCTTTAGAGGAAAACCACTCTGCCCTGCTTGCAGAAAAATACCAGAAAAGCAAGGAAAGGCAACTGTCATAGTAATTGTGGCCCAATCCTCTCTTCCTACATCATCTGCCAACGAGCCTGTGGCTCAAGGATTAGAATCCTCAGTCACAAAAGGACCCATGAAAAATAAAGCCTGTGAAAGAGATCATTCTCAGCCTCAGGGATCACCAATGACGACTTCAGTGTGGATTGACCCTTTCAGATAACTTACAAGCCCAAAAATATTGTAGCAAAAGCAACTCCAAGTGCTTACTTGAGCTATAAGGCAAGAAATCCTAAATTGGCACAGAAAAAGCATAGAGCTAAACACCTGGTCTACACTAGGAAATTAGGTTGATATAACACTGTCACTCACTGGTGTGAAAAAGCCACACCCCTAAGTGACAAAGTTAAACTGACCTAATCTCCCTCCCTCCCTGTACACAGCACTAGGTCAACAGGAGACTTCTGCTGTCAACCCAGAAACAATTACAGGCAGTCCCCCGGGTTACGCACAAGATAGGGACTGTAGGTTTGTTCTTAAGTTGAATTTGTATGTAAGTTGGAACTGGTACATATTATAGGGGAAACTCTAGCCAGAGCTCAGTTCTGTTCTCCCACACCTCACTTCCCTCAGTCCTTTATTCTCAAGCTGAGGTGTCTGCTGAGAAAAGTTGCTCCGCGTCTCCCTGGTCTGCTGTGGGGGGCGCTAGCTTCGCATCTCCCTGGTCTGCTGGGGAGAAGCAGCTAGTGCGGGGTTGTCTCACCCCGTTTGTAAGTAGGGATCCGATGTAAGTCGGATCCATGTAACCCGGGGACTGCCTGTATTCAAGAAGATGATTATCTATCTACACCAATGAAAGAATCCCTCCTATCCATGAAGGTAACATGTTTGCTGAAGTGCTGCAGTGGTCCCACTGTAGACAAACCCTAAAACTGCAAGAACATTATCTTTTAAGCAGTATATTCTTTCAACATACAATTTCTTCTTTCCCACATAGAAGTTTGACAAATCTAGTATTTTGACCATAGGAAATTATACTAAAGCTACAAATACAAAGTCTTGAGCCTTCTGAAGGCAACCTACCTAGACTTTTACCCAGGTCTCATGCTATACTAAATAAGGTTACCTCACTAAATGAAATTGGATGACAAGGCAAGGTATCACCTACGCTAACTTTTACATTTTCCCTGTACTGGCCAAATGTAGCCAGACAATATACTGACACGACTCATCTCTTCTCCATATTGGGGTTTCATCTTCACTAGGAAAATGGGTTTGTCTTTTACCTCTATAGCTAATACAAGTTAAATATATGTGAAGAAGACAAGCTATTGTGTAGTTTTAACATTTGTTAGCAAATTAGGGTAAAGTAGTGCGAGACCCTAGGTTTACCCCCAACCTGCTCACGCATGTTAAAAACCACAAACTATCTTAATGTCACTAGAATTTTACCCAAGTTAGCCAACATGAACTAAGGTGAAATCTGTATTTTGTTTTGTTGGCTAATGAAGATGTACCCAACAGGGGAATTTAGTTTAGGTTAAACATAGAATTTACATTTTTATTTTTAAAAATGTTTTTTAATTGGTTCTCCTCTTAACAAAAGCAAGTCAGTTAACATAGGTGCCTTCCTACTGGCATCACAAACCCAATCATAGCATCCTCATACTGTACCAGAGCCAGAAAGTGAAAACTGGCAGTAAGAAGTGAAAATGACTCATCTGTTTTAATTGTCCAGACTGAGTTAAGAGCAAAAAGTAAGCAGAATGGATGATTAAAAAAAAGTAAATTAGTTTAGCAGTGGAAGTTTTTTTTTTAAAATCTAAGCAGAGAGGGGGATAATTTTGTAAACATTGATTTTTATTTAAATGGGCCAAAATGTATGTTTAGCACTGCTAAATTTTCTGATCCTCAAGCCAAAAACTCTGATCCTACAATCAGATCCATGGGTTCATAGGCACCTTCTGAAGGACTGGGGCTATTTATTTGGTTTTCATTCCATTAAGAGTTTGAACTATGAGGCTACATCTACACTGCAACGCTATTTCGGGATACCAGAGTATCAGCAAGCCCGTTATTTTGAAATATAACAGACTTGCTATTCTGACGTTCCTGTAAAACTCATTCCACGAGGAGTAAGGGACATTTCAGAACAGCAGGTTATTTCAAAATTTTGCACTGTGTAGACAGTTCCAAATTACTAAATCAGCTATTTCAAAATAAGATTGAAATAAGATACGCAATTTGTGTAGCTCAAATTGCGTATCTTATTTCGAGCTACAGTGTACGTAGATGCACCCTGACAGACCTAGAATAGGAAACTGTTGAGTATAATGAACATTGCAGAATCCCAAGAAACATAAGCTATATGGACCCTGTTCAGCAGCTAGTGAATAAAGGATATACCTCCAAAACCTCTCTAGTCTAATTAGGCATAGTCTGCAAAGTGTAGGTACCCCACTTTAATTACACCACTACAAATCCTAGTATAGATGGAGTTACAGCTTACTCCTCTTCTGGCATGAGAATAGCAACACTGGAATAGCAACATTCCATCTGACACAGCATCATTCATACCACAGGGAAGAGATTGTTGTACTGACTTAACTATCCTAGTGTCGTTAAGGTACTACAACTTGTACTCAAACAAGCCCTTGGAGCTATGCTTACTAAGCCCACTCCACAAAAGCCAAAAACCAAAGTCACAAGAGTGCTCTAAATCTGAACTCCAGTGGGCCTTTGTCGCAAGACTTGGCATTTTAAAGAAAACAAAACACAGATGGGAATAAAAACGGGCAACTTCCAAAGGAGGATGCTGGAATCCAGACAACCATGTTATGTGTGACCAAACACAGAGCAAAGTCAGGGTACTGGATTTGTCATGCAGAAAAAACAGCTAAAAGGCTACCAGACTTTTCTAACTTAAGCCTGGATCACCATTTCATCTCAAGTACACAGAGTGCCAGGGACAGGTTTCATGCACCACATGCATTTTTAGCATTAGGTGGTGATAGGAAAAGTCTGTCATGATTCCTAGTTTGTAACGTACTTATAGAGATGAGGCAGGGGTGCATTTGTCATGATTCCCTTTACTACTTCCACGTAAAAAGAATGGTTGACATTTCTATAGCACCTTTTATCTGAGAATTTCAAGTGCTTACAAATATTAGCCAATTCTCAACTGCACCAAGACAAAGCCAAGGGTCCGTCCCACTAGAAAGACAGAAAATGAGAGTGACGAAGCAACTTCCAAGGTCAGGCAGCAAAATGGAAATAGATCTTATGAGTCCTGGCCTTAGGAAAACACATCTTCCTAGATGGGTTTGGAACAATTTGAAAAAAAAACAAAGGGCAGGCATTTAAAAAAGTCTGAACTCTGCATTATTAGGTAGCACCTAGAAACCCCAACCAAGATCACGGGGAACCTCTCCCAATTGTGGAGGCCCCTGCAAGTCAATGGCAAGCTGGATAAAGAACGCAAGCTCTCTCAGTCGAGTAGGTTACACATTAATTATTATTATTAACAACAACAACATCTGGTTCTCATATGGCATTGTTCATCAGCAGATCTCAATGAGCTTCACAGATGCAAGTATCACTATTTCCACTTTATAGATGGAAAAATTGAGGGAAGTGAGTTGCCCAGTGTCATCCAGCAGGCTAATGGCAGAGCTGGGAATAGTAGGTCTCCTGAATCCCAATCTAGTATTGTATCTAGTAGGTCACGCTGCCTTCCAAGTGGAGCACCTGAACCTTCAACCCTAATTGGAATCTGTCACCTGCTTGTCACACAGTTATTAAAGCAGGGACTAGGAGCAAGTTTCTATTCCCAATAATTTGCCCATGGTTACAGTGTAAGCTATTTACTCTGTAAAGTAGGGCTAATACTGATCCACCACAAATGGAAGAGCTGAGACTATTAATTGAAAAAGCACTTTCCAGACTCTTTCAGATAAAGTGTTTGTGGCCACCTTGCACTTCTAAACATCAAACTTGAAGTGCACACAGCCCACCTGCCCAGCTCTTTACTTCATTGTTTGGACAGTGGCAATCAAGTCAGCACAGCACATCTCTGAGGCTGAATCTTGTAAGCAAACTATTTAAGAATGAACCAAAAACATTATTTGTACATGGATCCAACATAATTAATTGGTAGGATTGTGTCTCATGTTTCTCCTTCATTTCTCAACAACAGTGGTAGATTGTTTAAGACTACAAATATTTAGAATCCAGAGGACTGACTACAATGCACTGTAACAATAAACTCAGATAAACATTAGCTATGAAATACTCAGGTGCTGCTCTTATGAACAGATTAGAGGCTGGAGCAGAAATAGGTTGTTAAACAGCAGTTTTAAAAACTAAGTATTCCCTGTCACAAGCGTGAACATTCATCTATGATTAGCATAGTGGTAAGGCCTCAGGGTCCCCATTATGGACCAGGATCAACTGTGTCAGGTACTGCAAACTAGGGATGTCAATGTGTAGTCGATTAATGATTAACCAATAAGCCTGGGTTTGTGGGTTAAACCCATCGACTACATGCATTCCCCACTTCCTGTCTATGTATCAGACAGCAAGAAGGCAAGGTGGGAGCAGATACATGCAGGGAGCCACCTTCCCCCCCTTGTTCCCCACATATGACAGCTTCCATGGAGACACTGCCCCAACTCCCACAGAGGCCGGGGGGGAGGGGGCAGGGGCAGGAGGGAGCTGATGCTTGGATGGAGCTGGTTTAAAAGCCAGTTCCATGTTAGGAAAGGCTCCTGCAGAGCTGCATCCCCCCACCCCTCTCTGCTGCCTCTATCAGAGGTGGGGGGTGAAAGGGAGTGGGAGCCAGTGCTCCCAGTTTAAAAGCCAGCTTAAAAACCTCCCCTACATATGTAAACATGTAATGGCTAAAATTTCCAGCAGTTATACATTTACACAAATTCCTGAGAGCTAACATCCCTAGCCCAAACACAGAACAGACCTCAGAGATGTGTTTTCCTGACCTCACTGCCACTGCCCAAGTAATGAAGTAAATGAAGTAAAAAGCCAAGTGATAGGCTGTGTGCACTTCAAGACTGATGTTTAGAAATGCAAGGTGGACATAGCAGTCCTTGCCCCCAAACAGCTTACAATCTCTTGTGGCCAACAGAACACAGAAGTGTGAATCCTCCACATATCGGCCAAAAAAGGAATGAGAAAAGTTAATACTTGTATCCAAATGGCATCTAACAGTCCCAATCTAGGTCAAGACTCCAAAGTGATAGGTGCTGTATATCCAGACATTGTGGGGCAGGGTTTAAGCTTATATCTAAATCGAGACAAAAGAATTACTACTCACATTTTATAGATGGGGAATGGCGACACTCAGAGATGGATGAACTCAAAGCCATGCAGAGGGCCTGGGACAGAGGCAGGAATTGAACCCAGATCTCCTGGGTCACAGTGCTATCCTCCCTCTCTAGAAGACAATGGCTTAGTTTAGACCAGGGGTCAGCAACCCCTGGCATGCATGCCACTTGCCAATTTTTACTGGCACTCGGGGCAGAAGCTCAGCCCTGCCCCTCCCGCCCCCTGTGAAACGGGGAGCTCATGCTGGAGCTCCTGCTGCGGCTCCAACCTCAGCCACACAGCTGCAGGCTGAAGCAATAGCTCTGGCTTCCTGTTGGGGTGGGGGCGGGAGAGGCACGCACATGTCCCTGGGACTACCCCTGCTCAGCCTGAATATGCTGCTCCCAGCTACACCTCCCCTTCTCCCCCGCCCCTCCGCACAGGCTCCACTTCCTGCTTCAGGAGGGGGCAGTGTTGGGCTTGCTCTGCAGACCCAGGGCTGGGCAGCCAGTCACACATGGCACACCAAGGACCCGGGCTGCACCACACTGCTCCCCATGGGCTGTGTACAGGGACAAGGAACCCCTTCCCCAGTGCCCTGCTGTGCTCAGCTGGGCTGAAGCCAGCTCTGGGCAGTCCCAGGCTCTGCAGCCAAATGGCTGGGCTGGACTGGGAAGGGAAGATACTCTGCCCTCCCCTCACCTCTCCCTGCCCCAGCGCTGCTCCTGGGGGGGGGGGATGGACAGGACTGAGTCCCAATGCTGCTGTTCTGCTGATAGGTGCACTAGGGACACAGGAATGTAGGGGTGGGGGGTGAAGGAGGATGCAGGGGCAGGATGAGAGGGGAAAGGGTTACACTAAGGGGCATGGAGCAATGCAGGGGATCAGCATGGGGGGAGGGATCATGGGGCTGAGGAAAGATGTGAGGGAGGATATAATTTTCCTTTGCAGAAGCTGCACTTTCCTTTGCTCCCCATTTCTTTGCTTCCCTCTCCAACTAGCTATTTGGCTGCATTCTCACCTTTCCTGCATTACTCCCTCAACTCCCTTCCACTACCAAACTCCCTCTCATACCCCCACCCCACATACGCTCCTACTGCCAAACTGCCTTCCAGACCCTGCCCTCCTCACCCTGTCCTGCACCCCACGTCCCACCCAAATCCTGCATCCCTATTCCACTCACTGGTAGCCCAGTCCCACACACTGAACCCCTGATTTTTGTTCCTAACCCAGAGCCTAAGGGGGGTCCTCAAAATCACTAACTCTGGAATGCCAGGAAAGCAAATCTGGCCTATGGAAAGCCCTGAACCTCAGTCCTTCCTGTTCCTTCCCCTCGCCGCATGGGGGCTGGAGCCTCTGAGAAGTGATGTGTCTCAGTTGGGGGCCACATCAGTGAGGGTTGGGGGTTTTGGGAGGAGTTTTTTTTGCTTCTCACTTGGTTGGTCCCCAACTGATTTTCCTGTGGGTCAGTGACTGCCGACCCAAAAAAGGTTCCCAACTCCTGCCGTAAGTAAAGAAAACACTGAAACTTTTTATGTTGGCCATAATGATTTACTTTATTTAAAATGAAGTTTGATAAACTAACATGAGAAAGTTAAAACACTTAATCTGTTTAATAATTTAAATTAAACTGTTCTCCCCACTGCAGCATAAGCAAAATGGCTGGGGCGTAATTATGTAATTAACTATGAGTTTCCATTAGCAACTGGTAGACCATGGAAAGGTTTACATTGACCCAGGTGGTCCACAGAGCACATGATGGAAGGCAGGAGGGTTAAATCTTAGCACTCCACTTTGGAAAGGTTGCTGATCCCTCGTTTGTACCATCTAACAAAGATGTGACTTCGCAAGCTCTGAAAACTAACAAATTTAGGCTCAGACAAAGTAATGCCATAGTCAAGAAGCTAACAAAAGCATGCCTAAGAACTTGACAGTATATGGCAAGGCCTGCCCAAATAAAAAGGAAGACACTTAATATTTAGCTATTTGCTCATGTAATTGAGATCTAACTTGGTAGAGTTTGTTACCTTACATGCCTTCAAACAACTATTTCCTGGTGATACAAAGCCTGCTAGTGTCTTCCTCAGCTAGCACAAAACAACAAAGACATATTATGACAAGCTACTAGAAAATCTCTCACACTGGAGAGGGAAGAGTGATGCCAAGGTCTTGTCTATAATAGGGTACTGTCCAACAAAACCCCTGCCCTTCCCTCTGGAGGGCCTGCCTGAGGGCTCCTGCCACCACTGCTGTATTCACCAGCCAGAAACCCAGTGGTTGGGAAACAGAATCCAACAGTGCCTGTAGTCACTTCACTATTTCTACTGATCTCCCAAAGTTCAAAAGTGCTCCCCCTTCACAGGGATGGGAATTCTCTCCAAAAATAAGTCAAAGCGCAACACTACATATTGAAGGCCTGAGCATAGAACAGTGTCTTACCTACATGAGACTAACTTTAGACTACAACCTTTGTGTGGTTTCAGAGATAGCCATGTTAGTCTGTTTCAACAAAAACAAGGAGCCTGGTGGCACCTTAAAGACTTAGCACTTTTATTATGGCATAAGCTTTCGTGAATTGCAACTCATTTCATATTCCTGTATCAGATGTGAAAGGTTAACCAATAAGCATCGCCCTTAATGTTGCAAGCCCCCCAGACCCCGAGAGCAGCTGGTGGATGAAATGTATGGCCCCCCCCACCCCAGAGAGCAGTCATCACCACCCACTGCTCTGAGCCTGCCACCTCCTGTTCTGACTCCTGCACCTCCAGGCCCTGCCCTGAGCCCCTCCTCACCACACAAATGTAAGTATATATATTCATCAGCTCCAAAATCCATCTTTTCCTCCCTACAGCTGGTGGATCTCTTGGTCAGACCCTTATGTTCTCTCACATCTGCTGCAGAAACGGACACACTTACCATCCCTTGCCAGCCCATACAAAGAGGCTGCTAAAGGCATCTCTGTCTGTCATTTTGGTTACATCAGTCCTTTCTCTAAAACCCTCCACTGGTTTTGTTGCAATAACACCAGCACTTAGCTCATACATAGCACTTTTCATCAGCACATTTCAAAGTACTTTACAAAGAAGGCAAAGAATCATTATCCCCATTTTACAGATGGGAAACTGGGAGAAGTGATTTACTCAAGGTCACCAAGCATGCCAGCAGAAGATCCAGGAACAGAAGTTATGTTTCCTGAGCCCCTGGGCAGCATTCTATCCACTAGTCTCACACGGCATCTCTTGGTAGTTGGTTATCTCCTTTAAGGTTTATGTAACTTAGCCATTCCCTAGAAGAGACTCTCACACCCCTCCATGAGCCGACATTCCTACCCTTATGTGTCTCCACAAAGTCATCTCTGTGCTCCTTAATCATGGTATTAATCAGTTTACCAGGTACCAGTTAACTTGGTACCTAGGAGCAGCCCACAGCGGGCGGAGGGCTTCTCCAACTCCACGGGGGTTGGGAGCCAGTCACACATGTACGGACGGGCTGGGAGCAGGAGCCACCCCTCCCCACAGGCAGGGCTGCCAGCTTCTGCTGCCAGCTCCCCTCTGCGCGAGGCTGACTTCCCATGGTTTAACCTAAGGTTTAACCAGTTAACTGATTAACCAGGATTGTATATCTCCATCTTGAAAATACCTGCAAGGGCTAAACTCCTTTTACTTTCAAGTTCCTCTTAAAAGATTTAATTCTATTATGCTGATGGTAGTAGATCTTGATGATGCATATATAAACTTCCCTTCCTTCAGTCCCCTTCCCAGACTTTAGACTGAGTGGCTCTAATAGGGATTGACCACTTTTGTATGCTTGAAAGTACAAATCAGACTGTGGAGAGTATCACAAAGAATGAGAATTTTATACCCTCACTATCACTTATCCAAACTACACACACTAATGGTAAATATTACTGGGCAAAGATTTAATTGATTCTACCACCAGAAACACACAAATCCCATTCAAACTAGCATCATACAGGACAGCACATTTCCCCAGAGCAAAGAACAGAGAGAGCTTATGTAGCAGTTTAATCTTCAAAGTGCTTTACATACTTAATTAGTTAATGACTGTAAAACTCCAACAAGACAGGTAGATATAATCATCCTTTTACAGATCAGGAGGCAAGGAATAGACTTGCTTAAGGCCACAAAGTGAATCTGAGACAGAACTGGCATTAGAATTCAGACCACTAGAATTAAATCATGCAGCTGAATAAAGAATACAAGGTGGAATCTAGAACGCTCTGTAAATCTACAGTACAGAAGATCCAAAGAGGATCTTCAAATTGCTTCAGCATTCCTCCCTCTTGAGATTAGTTTGCTACCATTTTACAGAATAGTAGACTGAAATTAACTTAGATTTCTTAAATTTTCAAACTAAAGATCAAACAGCTAATCCTCAGTAGAGGCAGGAACGCGACCCAGGAGTCCTGACTCCCAATTCTCAGCCTGGACCACTAGATAACACAAGTTGCCAGAAGAGACAGTTTGAGATTTGGATGTAGTTTCCTGTGAAATGCATTCCCAGCAAGTTCTCAAAATGTGAGGTTAACTTACCTAGGAAGACAGTGGACTCTCCACTACTACTGTATAATTAAAATTGAATCAGAATTGGCTGTCTTTCTAAAAGCTATTCTCTTGCTCAAACAAAATAGGATGTAGGAAACATCAGTGACATTCTATGGGCCTGTATTACGCAAAAGGTTGTATTAGGTTATCAAAGGGATCCCTTCTTAACTTTAAATCTATGACTTACCAGGGAAGCTGAACTTCACAAGACTCTAGGGCCCTTACATTTTGATTTGGAACTTCAACCATCTGAGGATTGGTCACTTAAAATAACAAATGCTCTTGAAAGTCTTCTATTCCTCTTCAGACACCCAGAGGGTGCCAGGTAGGCTAAAGAGACACGCTACAAAGAAGCTGTTGAGATAAACTGCTGTAGTTGGCAGAGGTTCTTTGAAAGGAAAGGAGCTACTCAGAACATTTTGCAAACAAACCTACCTGGCTATGGTGGAAGAAAAGATAGGCAATGCGCTTTTAGACCTTAAAATAGCAGCAGTGTTCTTAGATTTCCTTTGGGGACTACAGCAGTAGCTACTCAAGAGTAGCAGTTGTTTCAGAGACAGAAAGGGGATCATTGGTATCAGAACACAAGTATTTAAGCCAAATAGTTTAATTGATCAATTAAAAAATTGCTGTTTTGAAGACAGTGAACTATAGCTGACTATCTGGGTAGAATCAGCTCTTGTGCACATGGAGATTTCCAGGAGGCACTGTGCAGAGCAGCAAGTACAAAACTGTAGGGGTGCACTGAAGCGCCAAAGATTGAAACTAGGACAAGGCAGAGCACTGGAGTATACACTTCAGAGATCAATCCCATCAGTGGTATCTCAGGATGGTGAAGAAGGGATATTGACTATGTAAGGCTAAATAAGGCTTTTCTATCTCACCCAGGTCAGATTCCAAAATGGAACAGATGAATTGCTTCAAACTTCATGAAACTGGCTTTTTATGGCTAAATGATCTCCAGAACAAACCCTTCCTACTCAACAAACAGCTTCTTTCATATGGTCAGCAAGATCTCGTGGCCACAAGGATGAAGTAGCATCAGGTATGAGTATAACGGCCACTCACAGGCAGAACCAACATGAGGGTCAAATATGGCCAATGACTAACGCACCAGGCTGGGACTTGAGACACCTCAGTTTAATTACTCTGCTCTACCACAGACTTCCTGTGTGACCCTGGGTAAATCAGTTAGTGTCCGTGCCTCAGTTGCCCCATTTGTACAGCAGGGATAATAGCACTGCCTGCTATTGTGAAGATAAATACATTAATGATTGTAAAGTACTTCATGCATTATAGTAACAGGTAGGGATGTTAAAGACTAGTCGACTATCTGATAAGTATTTGCTTATTGGATAGTCTTTTGACTAGTTTATTCTCCCCGGCTCCCCTTGCTGCCTCTATCAGATAGAGGCAGCAAAGGGGAGGAAGAGGTACTTCAAAGTGGCAGCGCAGCACAGCTGTGTGGCACTGCCACTTTGAAATCCTAAGGCAGCATTTCAAAGGGGCAGCCGCTACACAGCCTCTGCGCGTTTCAAAGCGGCAGTGGAGCCAGGTGTCAGCTGGCAACTTTCCATTGACTAGTCAATTAACCACATTTTAACATCCTTAGTAACGGGGGCCAGTTAAGTACCTGAGAGTGATTTTTGAATGTCTTGGTTCAACTGAAGCAAAATACAGGACTATGTAGCATTTTAAAGACTAACAAGATGGTTTATTAGATGATGAGCTTTCGTGGGCCAGACCCACTTCCTCAGATCAAATAGTGGAAGAAAATAGTCACAACCATATATACCAAAGGATACAATTAAAAAAAACACGAACACATATGAAAAGGACAAATCACATTTCAAAACAGGAGGGGGATGCAGGGGGGGGGAGGAAGGTAAGTGTCTGTGAACTAATTATATTAGAGGTGGGGAGAGTTAGATGTCTGTGAGCTAATGGTATTAGAGGTGATAATTGGGGAAGCTATCTTGGTAATGGGTAAGATAGTTTGAGCCTTTGTTCATTCCTTCCCGGAGAGTGTCGAATTTTAACATGAATGACAGTTCAGAGGATTCCCTTTCAAGTGCAGATGTAAAAGGTCTTTGTAGCAGAATGCAGGTGGTTAAGTCATTGAAAGAGTGTCCTTTCTGGTTGAAATGGCAAGAAACTGGTTTTTCTTTGTGATCTTGTCTGATATCTGTTTTGTGGGCATTAATCCTTTGGCGAAGTGTCTGAGATGTTTGTCCAATGTACATAGCAGACAGACACTTTCGGCACATGATAGCATAAATTATATTTCTGGATGTGCAGGAATATGTGTTCTTGATCTTATAACTCACTTGGGTAGGTCCAATAATGGTGTCAGCAGAGTGAATATGTGGACAAAGCTGGCAACGGGGTTTGTTGCAAGGGAAGGTACCAGGGTTGGTATTAGTGTGGTATGTCCTGTGGTTGTTGGTAAGAATCATCTTGAGGTTAGGAGGTTGTCTATAGGAGACTATGGGTCTGTCTCCCAGAGCCTCTTGGAGTATGGTATCCTGTTCCAGTATAGGCTGTAGTTTATTGATAATGTGTTGGACAGGTTTAAGTTGGGGGTTGTAGGTGATGACAAGTGGTGTTCTATTGTTGGTTTTCTTGGGTCTGTCTTGAAGTAGATGGTTTCTAGGTATTCGTCTGGCTCTTTCAATTTGCTTTTTTATTTCTCCGGGTGGGTAGTTGAGGTTTATAAATGCTTGGTAGAGATCCTGAAGCTTCTGGTCTCTGTCAGTGGGATTAGAGCAGATGCGGTTGTATCGAAGGGCTTGGCTAAAGACGATGGATCGTATGGTGTGTTCTGGATGGGAGCTGGAAGCATGTAGGTAACTGTATGAGTCGGTGGGTTTTCTGTAGAGAGTGGTGTCTAATTTTCCATTGTTGATTTGTACTGTGGTGTCCAGGAAGTGGATCTCTCATGTAGAATGGTCCAGGCTGAGGTTGATGGTGGGGTGTAGGTTGTTGAAATCTCTGTGGAATATCTCCAGTGTTTCTTGGCCATGCGTCCAGATCATAAAGATGTCATCGATGTACCGTAGGTAGAGAAGGGGTGAAAGGGGACGGGAGTTGAGGAAACGTTGTTCTAGGTCAGCCATAAAGATGTTAGCATACTGTGGGGCCAGTCAACTGTAGTTTGTAGGGCAAGTTGCTTTAGTTGTGAATTGCTGGTAGTGCAGCTTCTTTTAGATATGGTCAGATACTGTCCGTAGAGCTCTGAAGCCAATGAGACAAATCTTAAACAAAAGGTTCATAATGGTACCACACCACAAGGAACACCACACAGCCCAATTGTCTATATTGCCCAAGCTAAAAACAAGGATCTCATTCCCACAGGAGACTTTGTCAACTGCAATTGCTCCAGCAATTGGATCTTCCCAGAGAAACCTTATGACACAGATAATACCCAACTCTTATCTAATGCTTTACATCAAAAGATCTCAAAGTGCTTCACAAAGTATCGTCATCCTCATTTTACAGGTGGGCAAACAGAGGCAGAGAGAGGAAGGGCCCTCTCTGCCCAAGGTCACCCAGCAGACAAAGAGCAGAGCCAGAACAGAAGCTTGAGTCCCCATCCAGCACTAACCCACACTGCCTACTAAGACAGAAGAGATGACACTTCCATTACACCGCAGCTATACCAAGGACAGCAAACACACTTTGTCTGTATCCCTATACCTACACCTCAAGCAGGCTTCCAACTGAAGTTGTGCTTGTGTTTGCATAGATTTATGAAGGCCAAAGAAATTGCCAGAGTGGATCAGACCCAAGTCCATCTAGCCCAGTATCCTGTTTTCAACAGCAGCTAGCACCAGATTCTTTAGATTCAAGGTGGTATGAGAACCAGACAGTGGGCAGATGTAGGGTAACCTTCCTCCCCACATAGAGACTGGGATGAAACCTAACAAAGACTGAAGCATGACACTTAATACTCTTTAAACCAGAATTGTTTCCAATTAACTAATACCCCAGATATTCTAGAGATCCATTTAAATATCCATCTCTTTTGGAACTGGACCTAATGACATCCTGCGACAGCAAAGACCAAGACTCAAACTAATAAAGCCAAAGGAAGAAAGTGCTGATGAAAGCCCAAGCCCAATTTACTAGTGTTTGGGTTACAGGCAGTCCCCGACTTACATCGGATCCGCAGTTACGAACAGGGCTCGCCACGTGTATTCCGGGGCTTTCTCCGCGCCTCCCTGGTCTGCAGACCAGGAAGACGCGGAGCAAAGCCGCGGAGGGGTTCGGGCAGCAGGGCAGCCCAGGCGCGCCTGGGCTGCCCCGCTGCCCGAACCCCTCCGCGGCTTTGCAAAGCCTCGAGGAAGCTGGCAGCGGAGCAGCCCAGGTACGCCTGGGCTGCCTCGCTGCCCGAGCCCCTCCGCGGCTTTGCAAAGCCTCGGGGGAAGCCGGCAGAGGGACAGCCCGTACGCCCCGTGGCTGTCCCGCTGCTGGCGTCCTCAGAGGCTTTGCTCCCCGTCTCCCTGGTCTGCTGGTCTCCAGCAGACCAGGGAGACGGGGAGCAAAGCCGCGGAGGACCCAGGCGGCGGGACCGCGATGCATCTCGGTCCGCCGCCCGCGTCTTCCTGGTCTGCTGGGGGGGGGGGGGGCGCAGCTAGTACGCCCCCCCCCCCCAAGCAGACTAGGCTTTTCTCCGGACGCCTGTGGCAGAGCAGCTGGGGCGCTGCCGGTTGGTCCCGCAGCGCCGCTCTTGGCGCTACTGGACCAACCTGGCAGCACCCCAGCTGCTCTGCCCCAGGCGTCCCCAAGTCAGCTGCTGCTGAAACTGACCAGCGCTGACTACAGGAAGCCCGAGGCAGAGTTGCTCTGCCCCGGGCTTCCTAGAATCAGCTGCTGATCAGTTTCAGCAGCAGCTGACTTGGGGACGCTTGGGGTTCTTAAGTTGATTCTGTATGTAAGTCGGAACTGGCGGTCAGTTTCAGCAGCGGCTGAATCTGGACGTCAGTTCCGACTTACATACAGATTCAACTTAAGAACAAACCTACAGTCCCTATCTTGTACGTAACCCGGGGACTGCCTGTATTTTATTTCATAACTGCAGAAACTACCGTATGTCAGATCTTTCTCCTAGACACACAATCTAAAGGGCATGTGCACATGCACAATGAGCCACCATTGGAAAACTAACCAGGAAAGTAACAGAATGTCCCCTACAAATTACAGCCCCATTCTTAGAGCAAAGAAAGTTTAAGCTGGATAATGTGCAGGAGAGACTTATTTAACAAAAAGAGCACATGTAAACAGAATAGCCAGCCAATTCAGATAGATCAATTCAAAGTACATTTAGACACGACAGTTCCTTCCCTCAACACAATTAAGCTATTGCACAACCTGGTGCTGTTTGCAAGTGTTTGGTTTTATGATAAATATGAAACGCACTACTTAAAAAACAGTGCTGCTAATGCTTGGAAGTCCAGTTCCTTCACAAGCAATGATGAAGCAGACTGAGCTTTTGACCAAAAGTATCTCTCACCAAGTCAGTAGTTTTTCCTCTCTCTCAACTGTAAAAAAAAATTACCACAGGAAGAACACAGAATTCAAGGAAACACAAAGTGAAGCATCAGCCATTGGGGAACTTCATGAAAACACAATGCCATGAGAAAGATGCTTTCCATGGGAACATCAGAAAAACTAGATTAATTTGAAATTCAAGGCACTTCCATTTAACACACCTAGCCTTTCTTAAACTCCTATACAGCCAAATATGTACAACCCACCACCCCCACCTAATAAATGTATCCAAATATTTTTGAGAAATAAAAAGGACTAGCATAGTGCTTATCTGACAGTAATCAGTATCCGAGACACAGATCAGGAGATATATGGCAACTTTCTCAGTGTAGGCCAGGTCCACAATAGGGGAGAAAGTCGACCTAAGATACACAATTCCAACTACGTGAGAGACGACATACCTTAGGTTGAGTTTCCATGGCAGCTTCTCCCATCAACGTCCCTCACTCCTTGCAACACCACTGGAATACCAGAGTGTGGGAGGACAACAGCAGTCAATTTAGTGGGTCTTTACTAGACCCACTAACTCAAACCCCTGGAGATAAATCTTTATAGCGTGTCTCTCCCCAGTAAGCGGAGACAAGCCCTCGCTGTAACCAAAAGGTTAACAAAGGATTGGTTAAGACTCCTGGGTTCTACTCCCAGTGTTTCCACTCACTACAATGATCTATCTTCCAGTGAAGCATTGGTAACTGGAGGGGTCAGGTGGCATTTCTGGGTATGTTTGCTCCCTATATTTGAAATAGGTGACTTCTCTTAATCTTAAGCAAAATGGTCTTAAACATTTTTTAAGGGAGGGGAGGGGAAATGGACCATACTTTCTTGTCTCACGGGTATTACACAGATCTCCTTCCCAATCATCTTTCCCAGTCTCAAATATCCCTGCAACTCTATGGAAACTGCCAACATGGAAGAGTCATATTAGGGAAATATTTAACATGCTCCCATCTTCTTTCAGCAAGAAGAGGCAGTTCCACACAACCCACTCTGTGAAGATTGCCAGTGGGCATGCCAGGGGCCACAGCTGAAGAACAAGTGTTCTGAGCCAAGGCAAATGGAATTTTGATATTACTGAGCTGAACATCTTACAAATGTTTATCAAAATATTGTACAAGACAAATATCATCTTTACCTCCTTGCTCTGTCACTGACACGCAGAATAAGGATGTTAAAAGCAGGTAATTGACTAATTGTGAAGCCAATACAATTTGTATCAACTACACAATTAATCAATAAAGGAAGGCACTTTGTCCCAGGTTCTTCAGTCCAGGAGCTACCCCAGCTATGGCTCTGCATTTTAAATGTAGTAAGAGCCAGGTGGCTCTTACTACATTTAAAAATCCAGAGCTGCAGCAGTCCCGGACTGACGTGTACTGGGACTGAACCGAGCTTGCTCAGTACCAGATCATGCTGGGTACAGCAGGGAGATGGGCCCCATCTGCGCAGACAGAGGCTGAGGCCATGAAGCATCCCCTGTCCGCAGCAACCCGGAGCTAGCTGCAAATAGGGCTGCTTCATGGCAGCCTCCCCTACCCCCACCTTCCCCTGCTGCTACCTCTGATAGAGGCAGCAGGGTGGGGGAGGGGAGGCAGCACCACAGAGATGGTGCTGGGGGGAACCAGCCTTTAAGCCTGCTCCCCCCAGGGCCAGCTCCTGCCCCCACTTGCTACCTCTGATATAGAGGCAGCAAGGGAGAAGGGGGGGAAGAGTAGTCAACTCAACTAGTTGTCTACATTCCTAAAGCCAAAAGTCACACATGGAGTGTCAGTGCCTTAGTTCTCCATCTGTCAAATGAGGATAATGCCTCTCTTGCAAGATGGTTGAGAAAATAAATAGAGTCAAGGCTGTGAGATGCTCAGGCCAAGTCTACACTAGACCTGGAAGGTTGGGTTAAGGTACGCAACTCCAGCTACATAAAATACATAACTGAAGTCGGCTTACCTTAAGCCAAGCTTGGCACAATCTTCACAGAGGGAGGCCAATGGAAACCAACAGGAGCAATTGTTTCCATTACTCCTCACGAGTGTGAGGAGTGCTGGCACCGACCAGAGCCATCCTCAGCATTTGAATTAGGTGGTCTCAACTAGACCTGATAAATTGAATGCCAGAAGATTGATCTCTGGCAAGACAAGAAAAGACATGGCCTCAGATACTACTGTAACAGGGACTAGATAAGTACTTCAGATAGCCTGTGGCAGAACCAGAAGTCAAACCCTGATCTCCAGAGTCCCAGCCCACAAAGCAATCCTGTCTCTGCTTCAGTGCACAAGACAATAGTATCACATCCTTTCCTCACATGGCTTAACAAATTAGTGCATGGAGCAGGGCAGTATTCTTTAGGTGCTGCTCCCATGTTCTTCACCATTGGCTTTATTTGTAGTCACTGTTGGTATAGGAAGTTCCCATCTATCAAGCACAAATCACCATTGAGTCTAACCTGTTTGGCAAGCATTACCCTATGCTAGCCTCCCAGTAGGAAGGAAAGAGTGATTTAATAGCCTAGAACAAAGCTCTGAAGCTGGGACTCCCCCATCACGTGATTGGTAAAATATCAGCCTATTGCTTAACAATTACACTTCTTCATAATGCAAAGAAACAGAACAGCCATTTGGGGCTCATGAGGAAGTTTCATTTGTTTCTGCCCCCCAGGAGTTTATCCCATCAAATGTCAGGGATAATTAGGGGAGAGAAAAAATACCAGAAGACAGACATCTGCAGATACAGCTCCCAGCAGGAATTAAGAAACTCAGAACTGGAAGAGACAGTAGGTAAAATATCAGCCTTGCTGGACATGTGACAGGTTGTGTGTCTAATAGTTAGTACAAGACTCCTGGGTTCTATGCCTCACATGGCTGCCCCTTAGGCTGCATCTACACTAGGGATGTTAAATTGAGGTTCTGATTGATCATGTAGTCGATATTTGTACTGACTACACGATTAATCAATCAGAGCTGCTCTGCAGAGCCGCAGCTTGTGCTGGCTCCAGAAGCCACCTGCGTTGCAGCCCTGCATTTTAAACGTAGTAAGAGCCACCAGGCTTTTACTATATGTAAAATGCAAAGATGCAGGGTCCCGGACAGACCAGGGCAAGCCAGGACTGCTCAGTCCTGGCTCTCACTGAATCCTGTTCACGGAGGCCAGCACTGTCTGCCACAAGCAGGGACTGCTGCCAGAGCAGCTCCTGAGAGCAGCCAGCCTAGACTGCTGCAAACAGGGGCTGCTTGGCAGCAGCCTCCCCTGCCCCCCACCTCCCACTGCTTCTGATAGAGGCAGCAGGGAGGGGGGAGGCAGCTCCTGTCCCCCACTTCCTCTTGGGGAGGAAGCAAGTAGTCGCTACTCCAGTTGACTACTTGCTAACATCCGTAATCTATACTAGAATACAGGTAGAGTTTACTGTAGGTACAGTTATATCATCATAAAGATGCTTTATTCCCCTTCCAGTACAGGATAAGCTATATCAGTATGAGGCATCTTTATACCAGTATAACCCACATCAACATTTGCACCAGTTTAACTATACAAGTATAACTTTCAAGTATAGACTAGATCTAAGATCCTGGTATCTCAATTTCTCCATAGGAAAAATAGAGTTAGTACTGATTCTCCCTCCACAAGCATTAATATCTATAAAGTGCATTGAGATCCCTGAAGGAAAGGTATACAGGAGCACAAGTTACTGAATACATATTCCTAGACATTTTTACAAGACTTTGGTATTTCCTTATTCCAAAACCACCCAAATGAAAGGGAACAAAAAGTGGTTAGGAAATGGCAGGCGACAGTTCAGCATGGACTCAGAACAAAAATAAAGTCACATCCCTCCCTCAATCTGAAAGCTAAGTTTAAATTGTAAACTCTATAGAGTACAGCCCTGCGTGGATACAAAAGGTGTGTCCACATGCAATCTGCAAACAGTCTGCACATGTAAAGCGAATATCCAGAGTTTTCCAGGGCTCTACTTTGGGGCAAGAATGTGAAGTACCCAGCATGCTTTGAGTCCATTCATCAATAGGAGGCTGGGCTGCAGTATTTTAGGGGTGTAAAATCCTGTTTAATCGGTTAATCATTTAAGCATTATTTTAACCGAGTAATTACTCTCCCACCCACAGCGTGGCAGGCCTATCCTCACACCCGCCACCCGTGGCACAGCATGGCGGGCCCTGGCCTCCCACCACAGGCAAGGGCTGCTCCTGCCCAGACAGGTCTGCTGCACCACACCACAGGCCCAGTGGGCTGGAGCAGCCCCCCACCATGACCATCAGACGGAGGTCTGCTTCAGCCCAGCTAGGCTGCTGGTTAACTTCATAATTAACACTCATTTCACACCATGAAAAATCACCATAGTTTGGACCTCCTAAGGGAGGGGGGCAGCAACTACACACCCAGATTATCAGCATGACTTAGAATTCACACACCATCTCCTTGTCCTTGGGAAGGAGCAATTCGGCCAGTGTCTTCCAACCTGGAGGTGAGGGACCAATTTAGGGAGAGTAACAAGCAGGGCTGACCTTAAGGGGTAGGAACCAAGGTAACTGCCTGGAGTGGGGCCTCACATTAAGGATGTTAAATTGCAGTTATCTGACTAATCTCGTAATCAATACAATTTGTACTGACTACACGATGTCGATAAGGACTGCTCTGCAGAGCCGCAGCGGAGGTAGATACAGGAGCCGGCTCGAGCTGGGACCAAACATTCCCCGCTCCTGCCAGCTCTGGAAACTGCCAGGCTCTTACTACATTTAAAATGCTGAGGCGCAGCGTCCTGGACCAGCGTAAGCCAAGACTGCTTGGTCCTGGCTTACACTAAGTCCAGCAGCCCCTGGCCACAGCCAGCCTGTTCACAGTGGCCAGAGGCTGCTAATAAAGCAGCACCTGAGTGCAGCTAGCCTGGGCTGCTGGGCAACAGCAGCCCCTGTTTGCAGGGAGCCTCAGGTCCTCCTTGGGACCCACGCAGACAGGAGCTGCTTCACAGCTGCCTCCCCTATGCTCCCCCCGCCCAAGACAGCGGGGGGGGGGGGAGGGCAGGGCAGCACCACGGAGACAGGTACTGGGGTGATGAGGGGGGGACTGGCTTTTAAACCAGCTTCCGTCCCTCACTCCTTCTGCCTCTCAGAGAGGCAACTCACTAACATCCCTACCTCACATAGCTAGTTTACACATTTCAGCATAGGGCTGACATCCAAAGCTTAAAGCTTAAGATAGGGGAGCAGTGTTCCTTGTAACTTGAGAGCTTGGCTGCCCACCCAAGAGAGATTCAAATGCTGCCCAGCTAATTAGCAAAGCACCCACAGCCAGCAGCACGTGTTTCTACTGGTGGTGCACATCCACACATGCTTCTGTGCACATAACATTTATTCTGCATACGGATGGAAAAAAATCAGAGGAAACATTCCTGGGGAGTCACAATTTTTTGTAGCGGGGTTAATAATCCTTTTCTTTAAAAAAAAAAACAAAAAACACACCCAAGTGGGTCTCCAGAATAAAAATGTTGAAAAACACTAGGTTAGGCCTTTCCATCCATGAAACTGGACAGTACCATCACAGTATTCCCACTTAGCTCATCTTTACCTACTGCTGGGTTACAGTATCTCCTTGTATCTAATATAATCTTGAAAGTGGGACTACCACAGTTGGGAAGCCAATCTGAAGAATAAAACTTAAGGAAAGGAAGAGTGGGAAGTACATCATGTGGGTATGTTGCTCTGGATCTCAGAAGATGGTCTTCTGCTCTAGTTGAGAGCTCTATTCTCAATTATGATGCACATTAGCAGATAGCAAAAGGTGCAAAGGAACATGCTTAAGCTGTAAAACATCAGTGAGAGGACCAGAGGTCCTCATTTAAGTAACAGACAATATAAAGATTTCACAATTTTTTGTACCCCTTAAATTATTCAACTATAGATTTTAAAATATCACCAATTCCAAATGATGTAAGCATACATGTAAATTAGGGATGTGACAGACTAGTAAACAGGCTAGTCGACTAGTTACTTCCTCCCTTGATGCATCTATCAGAAAGAGGCAGCGGGGGGAGGAGAGGGAAGGGGGTATCAGACCCCGGGCTTCACACAGCACTGACACTTTGAAACGCTGCATGCAGCCCAGGGCCATCTGGGGTATCCCTAGGCTGCACGCGGAGTTTCAAAGCGGTAGTGCTGAGCAGAGCCCGGGACCAATGCGAGGGATGGTCCCCAGCTGATCCCGGGCTCCCCACGGCGTTTCAAAGCGGCAGCATCACATGGAGCCTGGGGTCAGCAGGAGAGTCCTCGCTCCAAGCAGTGCTTTCACTTTTGAAGTGTAGCTACAGCCCTAGGGCTACTGCTATACTTCAAAGGCAGAGGTGCCCTATCGACTAATCGAATAGTGATGCAAAATGCACTGACTATTCAATTAGTCAATTACTCACAATTTAACATCCCTAATGTAAAATGGATGTCCAGGGAGACTACTGAAATAGGGCACCCTCTGCTAGAGGGTACAATGGGGAAGGTTGAGAGACATATACGATTTCACCAAGTAAAAACAGCCTGGCCAAACAAGGTAATACAATACAACCCCTGTTTACTGGAAATATTTCTGGGATAGCAAAAGCATTTGGATAATTGAGAAGAATAGACAAATCTGTTGGAAGGGGTTAGAATGGGCAAAGACGCTGCGAAAAGGGAGTTTTGTGTTAGAGGAAACAGTTTGATACTAAGTTGGTACCTGTATATGTTGAACCTCTCTTGTCCAGCATCCTCAGGACATGATTGGTGCCAAACCAGAGAATTTTCTGGATTACGGGAGGACAATATTGTCTAGCTGCATGACCAACATTTCCACTGCTTACTGGATTCTCAGAAGGCATTTGGGGTAAATTAGAGCTAAATAACTGCACAGAACACTGAGAGCCAGGACTGGTAGCTGAACACAAACTTCATGTGACTACAGGAAACTTGGCCACACCCATAATAAGTGGAGAACCAGCTAACTAAAATCATGCCGGACCACGGAAGTTACCGGACCAGAGAGTGCCAGACTAGAGAAGTTCAACCTGTTAAGCTTTTACTCAATGATGAAATATACATCAGTTTTGATGGTCCAGATGCCTGAAACAGTCATCTGCAATGTTCTAGATAAGAGAAATTACAACACTTCCTGTTTTTAACCTCAAAATAGTTGACTCTACCTTGAAAGCAAGAGGTTCTCAAGCTACATTTTCCACTAGAAACAGTTTTTTAGACAAGGCACACCTCAGTTTTGATCATGAAAAGCCACTACCACACAACAAAGAGAACTTTGGCAAAGTTTTGCTCTTCAGTTTAGATGATCAGTTTAGGATGGTTAATAGCTCTCTGGTCAAAACAAACCAAGGGTGGAAATGTCAGGACTAGGGATGTCAGGACTAGGGATGTGAACAGTTAACTGGTTACAGTTAACCATCACCTTTAAAGGTGAGCTGCTCCCAGCTCAGCCGGAGCAGCTCCTGCCTGCGGGGGAGGAGGAAAAGGATTTCAACCTCTGCTTCTCCCTACTCCTTTTTTAATCAGTTAACCAGTTAAACATAGTGTTAATGCTGCGTTTGAAAATTAAACAGGATTTTACATCCTAGTCAGGATTTAGCTAAGTTGGTAGAGCTGTGTGGAAAAGGATTCTGTACAAGCCCCCTACCCTGCCTCTGATGCTGTTATCTTCTTAAAAACACAAGATGACCCCAAAGTGAAAAAGCAACAAGAGATGGAGATGCACTATAGTTTGCCTTCCTTGGTTTCAGTTCTCTGACATCTCCACAATTCCCTCTTAACACTGCCACAAAGATAAATTCTTATATTATTGATCATTCAGATTCCTGCCAACTCTCCAGACCTCTAGTTTTAACGGAAGAAGATGACTGAAATCTTGGCTCTGAATTATGTTCTGCTTTTGCCTTTATTATGCACCATAATAATCTACTTGCAACCCTCCACCCACAAAGAAAACAGGGAAGGACACAGCTAAAGAAGCCTAAATCATTGACAGCCGGTCTGAAGTGTCAGTCTGAGATCTGAATTCTCATTATCCAGCCATTCATACAGGGATAAGGGAAGCAGAAGCTTTATTTTTATGCTTTAGCAATTTAAAGTTAAGGCAGCTGAAGAGAGATCATGGAAACAGCTTTAGATCAATTGTGCTTAAATGTCAGCCAAATTTAGTTATTTTGAAGAAACTGTTAAGAACGCCAGATGAAATGAGACCAGTTAATAGAAACAGAGGGAGCTGATCCCCATTCTGAAGCTGTATTCCTGCTTGTTTAAAGGTACCAGAGAAGAAAATTCTATTAATTCTAAGAAGCACCAGGGCATGTTTTGAAACCAGGACCAACTTCACCAACATAAAGCATACATTAGTGGTCAAAGGGCAGCTAGGGCCCTCTTAGCCACACAATACACAAGCGTACATACACAATTCCACACCTCCTCAAGCTTCATTAGTAATGGGGATACAACCACATTAGGGATGCAATAGTGTAGTTGATTAACCAATAAGAAAAAGCTTATAGGTTAATGCTACAGACTACATGCATTCCCTCCGCTGGGCAGTAAATTTGTTAGCAGTATGGTGAGCAGCCTGTCTCAGTCCTGGCTCGTGACAGGTATGAGACCTACCCCCACTGTAGCTCTGCATTTAAAGTGTATTATTAGGAGGTAGGTGGGCAGGCAGCTTGGCTCAGTTCTGGCTCACAATGAGTCCAGGAGCTCAGACCTCTTCCCACCATGGACAGGGGCTGCTGCCTCCCCTATATTAGAGGCAGCAGCACAGGGCAACAAACAGCTGGTCCACAAGAGAAGTTGGTTTTTAAACTGGTTCCCCTCACAGACCAGCACCCACTTGGCACCTGCCCCCCGCCTCCCCCCAGGACTATAGAATAGTCGAGTAATCAATAAGAATTCATGAGGTTACTTGACTATTCAGTTAACCAATATTTAACATCCCTAAACTACATAGCCATCTCAAGACTGGGAGTGAAGCCCATTTTTAAAATACCTTTGCTTTGGACAAAGATAAGGAGGAGACTAAGTAGCATATGGCATCAACCACTTAGAATGAATCAGACTTCATGGAAGGAAGGCTGTTAGTGCAAGTGAAATACTCTTTACAAATAAAGTCCAAAACCATGTTTTGATTACCTTATGCAGCTAAACACAACAGCCAGAGAGATCCTGGCTGCACAGCCAGTCCCTTCTTTTCTCCACAAATCACCTAAAAAAAAATTACTGACTATGGGAAGTTCATGTCTACAGCAGGTCTCGACTCACAAGGGTCATGAGGATTAAAACAGGTTAGATTTGTGTGTCTTTATGAGCTGTTTCTTAAATTCAGTTGGGAATGCAATTTGCTCACTAGTTGTCATCTCTCACAAATGCACCCCTGAAAAAGCAAACCACCACCATGTCACCAGGCATCTTGAGCTGCAAATGAATGAGGCACTTGAGAGGTAAACCTAATAAGGGCATAGGGGAATAATGAGTGAGCATGGAAGTGGGATCTTCCTTCACTATGAAAGCCAAGGAAGGACCTGATGTGATATGGAGCAGCAGAAAAGGCAAAGAGAGGCAGAGCAGGGGGCCATTTCCCTTGCCCATTCAAAACCCCCATCATTCAGCATGGGCTGATGAGGCAATTAATATATGGGAGGGGAAGGAAAGATGGAAAAGATCCCTGCTCCCAATTGCTCATGCATGCCACAGGGAATAAATCAATCCACTGCTCTCTTCTTCCCATTTCAGGGAGATTGAAAGTGGAGCATTAATGCACAGAAGTGGATTACAGCCACTCCTGCATGGACCACTCAGCCTATGGGAATAAGAACTATATAGATATTTATTTGTATCATCCTGCCGCATGCCTCTCTTTCACCAGGGAATCATTACAGGGTTCCAAGTGTCCCTGCATCCACTTTGAGGGAAGATACACAGGGGATCTGTAGCTCTGTGCACAGAGCAGATCCATAGTAGTCTCTCCCTTATTTGTCTCAATATCTCATTCTCCATTGACAGCAGTTAGTGATGAAGTACTGGGTATGTGGGAATACATATAATCTCTTCCCTGATCTGCACTATCTCCAGTAGGTACACTATAGACCACAGAGTTTGGGAGGCATGAAGGGACTTACTAGGTGGAAGATACGTATACATACACAGGGGATTCTGTAGGAATCTCCTCTCCTGCCTTCCTGCTCCACATGCCCCATCACAGGGAAGACCAGATGGACCCTTAAGGACTCAAGAAGGATGCATATCGATCTATGAAGAAGGAGGTTCCCACCCCTCACTTAACCATTAGAAGCACAGGATGGGGAGCTGCAGGGCATGGGGTATTACCCACCCTATAGTCAATGCTTGCTCTATCTCCCCCCACCCGGAGCAGGGAACCCCTCTCCTGCCCCCCTGCATTCCCTTCCCTCAGCAAAATACGGCATCCCGCCCTCCCTGCCTCGCTCCCTCCCTCCCTCGGGTTAGGGGCCCCCCAGCCCCCTACCTGTTCCGTGTCTCTCTCATTCACGGTGGGGAGGGGGCTCCGGCCGCTGCTCGACATCTTGGGCCCCCTTGGCCAGCGGCTCCTGGGGCTCCGGCGGTTCCTGGGGCTCTCCTCACACCGGGGGGGGCGGCCAGGCCACCACCATGGGGGAGCCCAAAGGGGGAGGGGGGATTCAGGGAGCCGGAAACCGCCGGGACTCGGACATGGGTCTCCGCCGGGCCGCGATGAGGGAAGCCCGGCCCGGCGGCTCAGGCGAACCCGGGGATGAGGCGCAGGGACCAGGCCGCGCCGCCGGCAGCCAGGCGTACGCGTGAGCGAAGGCTGCACAGAGCCGGGGCTGAGGAGACCCGGAGGCCGAGTGCCCCTGGCCGAGCCGCCTTCTCCGCCCCGAGACCCGGCTCCCCTCAGCGCATCTCACATTCACACAGCAGCAGCGGCAGCAGATCCCAACATGGCCGCCGCCACCGGCCTTCGGCCATTTCCGCCCCCTTCCGGAAACATCCGAGCCGCTCGTCGGAGCCAGTTTCCGCCGGTTCCGGAAACCCCAGCCCCCAACCCCTTCTCGGCAGCTTCCGCCGTCTGACGGAAACTCTCGATTCACCCTCCCTGTCATCGCCAGTTCGCGCCTCCTTCCGGAAACATCCGAAACAGCAGGCGCGGCCCCTTTCGCGATCGGTCACTTCGCCTCCTTCCGGAGAAACCCGAAGTTCGCCTTCGGGACAGCAATCGGACACTTCCGGATGAGCGCCCGAGAGTAACCGAAGGCTGAAGATCGGCAGTTTCCGGAATATTCCCCGCCCCCTTGCTGACGCTCTTTTCGGCAATTTCCGGAAACCAACGAACAAGCCGAAGAGGTTTCGACTCTTTCCGCCTTTCCAAGGCGAATAACCGAGCCCGGGGGCGAAAACAGGAGGAGCCGACTAGCCTCGGCTATTTCCGCAAATGTGGTTTGCGCGTGCCCCCGAGGGGGCTTATTCTCCCGTGCGGAGGGGAGCCAGGCTAAAGAGGAGGAAGATTAAATCAGCCATTTGGGTAAATGGGCGCACAAGGATGCACACCCGGCACACAACGGATTGAGTCGCTATGCGCTCACGTACACACCGCATCGTGCAAACATGCACAAGTGTGTGTGTACACCTGGGCGCGTCACACACACACCTGCAAGTGCAGCTGCATAGACACACGGCCTAGGCCTGCAAGTGCCCGTGCCCAGCCGGAGAGGTCCTCGCACTCGCACTCCCATCTGCACCTGCGCTTCATGCGCCCCCTGGAGACGCAAGACTCACCCGTAACGCCCCTCCCCCCGCGCGTCCCTGCCTCACCCACCTACAGCACAGGGTCCCCCCCCCGCTCCCAGTGGTCTCTTCCGTGCATGGGGGCTGGCGCTACCCAACCGCCCCCCTCCCCCGCGCGCGCAGTGACGTTCCAAAGCGACGAGACCCCGCCTTCTCCCGGTTGCTACTGCCAAGCCTCGTCACCCAGCCCCACGGGCTGATGTGCGCTAGCGGCGCCACCTGCTGTGAAGCGGTGGAACTGCAGTTGGTGCCGGCCGGCAGCAAAGGCTGACGCAGCTGGCGCTTAGCACCCACTGCAGCGTCCTGGAGATGCGATGGGAGCTGATTCCTGGTGACGACGTGCAGCGCCCCAGTTAGCCGGAGCCGGAGTGTACGAGCTCCAGGAATTGGCAGGGGGAGCCCTCGCATGGCTTGCACATGGCCACAGCTGCATGCAGTGCACACACAGACAATCTGGGTCCCAACTGCCTCTTTCACACACTTCCTGGCTGGACTGCACACACAAACATCTGCATATCCACAGATGCTCACTGCTGCATGTACAATCATGCACACTCACATTGGTACAGGCCCATAGTGGCAATCACATACAGTACGGGTGGGGAACCTCAGGCCCAGGGATCAGATGTGGACCCCGGCTTGCCCAGATCCGGACTCCGAGATTCAGGGACCCCCCTGCACTGGGGAGCCTGTGCTGGTGCTCCAGTGCCCCCTCCCCCCCGCTGCCCAACCACAGGGCTGGAGAACACAAAATCTACTAGGCTGGGCCCGCCAGGCTCTGGTGTGCAAGGGCAATGTAGGGAGTGTCTTTCTCCTCAATCAGCCGCTTCAGTGTGTGTGTTTTGTGTGTGGCCCTTGACTGATTTTTCTATGGGTCACATGGCACCAGACCCAAAAAAAGTTCCCCACCCCTGACATACGGGAATACTCCCAACAGCTACAGATACCCACCCACAATGACATGCAGATGCATCCATAGCTTCATGCACATGGACACATCTGCAGCTTCATGCATATACCTATAGTTGCATGCATGCTCATGTAAATTTGTGCACACACAAAAATACACATCTGCTTGCACAGCCATGTGCACACACTCAAGCACTCCTACCCTGAGTCACAGCTGCCTACACACACCTGTGCAATGTTGATGTGCAAACACATCCACATACCTTCCCAGAGTCTCAGCTGCATGCACATACTCACACCTACATGCACACACTTGTGCAATATCTCTGCATCCACATACACACTAGAGCAGGGGTTCTTATTGCATCACAAGCCCCCTTCTGACAATAAAGTTAATGCATGATCCGGGGGGGAGAGGTTGGAGCCTGAATCCCACCACCCTGGGTGGGAGGAAAGGGGTCCACAGTCCAAGCCCCACTGTCCTGGGTGGGGTGGAGCATGTGCTTCAGCTTCAGCCCTGGTTCCCAGCAAGTCTAATGCTGGTCCATGCAACCACAGTTTGAGAAACACTGTACTAGAGGATGCTCATATATCATGTAGCCAACATTAGCACCACCAAGTGGGACTGGCTGATGCTTGCATTTGTGAATTGTTCCCAAATCTGGGTCTCTGTTGATCTTCCCCCAGAACCAAATATCCTGTAAAGAGGTAGAGATTCCAGTCAGAGGGTTAGGGCATAGTGAGCTAGCAAAGAAGCAAGTCAGGCCTCCAGTGCAGTGCAACACCAGGAGGATTATCAAAACTGTTGTGTTCAAACACACCATGACAAATTGCACACTGCAGCAGAGCTACACACTGCCTCTCTGCTTAGCAGCTTGGCACACAGCACTACAGCAGCAAGGAGGGACTGCTGATTGGGCCAGTTCCCCAGGGATCCCTAGCCAGATTGAATATGTAGCACACCAAGCAAAATTTTCAGCCTACCACTGGAGGGCCCCAGTCATGAACAGAGCTTCATGCCGCTCTTGAATGTCCGTCCAGAATCACGCAGTGGGGAACTACTTTGTGCAGCTTTATTGTTGTTCTGTGTATCCACGATCGTCTGGACCAAGATCAAGACCCCATTGTGTTGTGGCTTCACAAACTGACCAAGATCAGGGTCTCCATTGTGCCATAGGCTGCATAGACACAACCTCCCCCCCAGCTGAAATCACAGCACTATAGGAAAGGCAGCGTGGGCCCCTAAGAGCTTAAAATCTAAACAAAGGTTGGAGGGAGATATGCAGGCCCAGAGACGAGAAGGCCCTTTCCCCAAGGTCAGTGGCAGAGCTGGGAACAACTCCCAAGCATCCTGAGTTCCAACCCAGTGCCCTACTCACTGGGTCCCATTATTCCCCAGGGCCATGGTTTGCAAACCTAGAGGCAAAGGGAGAGCCAGAGCTTGGACCCAAGAGTGTTGACTCAGAGCAGCCTGTGTTTAATAGCAGCTAGGGCTTGTTGAGCCAGCCTGACCTGCTTGGAAGGAGGTTACTTTGGCTTTCTACTCCTGTCTCAAACCCCTGAGTCCTGGGGTTGATGCCAGGGATAAGGAATGCCCCATAGCAGCCAGGAGGTGCAGAAAAATATGGTCCCTCATCCCTTGTGGCTTCCAAGGGAGCAAAGAATGTGCAATATGGGGGCAGGAGACTGCGCCACTCAGCTGCCAACAGGGGCAAGGTTGCTGTCCAGCAGAAACACCTTCCAATCAAAATTGAAGGGAACTGGGGAAAAGCAGATCGCAAAGGAACTAGTCCTAGGTTCCCTGGGGGATCAATTGCAGGCTGGCCAGCCAGTAGTTCGTTGTTCTCCTGATTTGTTGGGACTTCCTCAGGAACCAGGGGCTGGGCTCTGGAGTGTTTGCCGGGGATGATTTATGACGGCCATGGAGAGAATGGTCCTTGCAGCAAAAGGCACCTCAAGGGCTGGAGCGGGCAGCAGAAGACAGTCAGCAGGCTGGAGGGAAAGCCAAAGAGGGGGGACAGAAGGAAACCTAGAGGCTGGGGAGAGGAGGCAGGAAAGGAAGGAAGCCTGCTGGCTGGAGGGGGGCTGTGAGTCAGGATTCCCCCACCCCCACCCCAGCTCTGCCTTAGAGTAGGAGTTTCCAACTATGTAGCCCCATCGCGGCAAGAGGGAGGTGCTAGTGGCGCAGTCACATGGTCAGATGGAGGAGGGAGGAAGCTGCTCTGCTGTTAACTCTTTCTTGTTCTGTCCCTTCTCTGGCTGCTGGACTGAGGGAGACTCAGCTTTCCCTGCTGCAGAGGGTGGTCCTGAACACCAATGGGGGGGGGGGAGAGTTTTTGTGCACTGGGAGAGGGTTTTGTAGGGACCATAAGAAGGAGCCCTGCTCCCGGTGGAGAACCAGAGCAAATCAATGTCTAAAGCCAAGGCAGGAAGGAGCAAGACACTCCCACCACCGGCTGGCATGGCCCTGGGGATCATTAGAGGCACCACACATGCTGTCCCCCCTCTGGGTCCTTTGTCCCATCCCCAGTCTTGTATGCCTTGGACCCCCTCTACTCTAGCCCCATCAAGCCCCCCAGTCCTGTGCCCCCCAGACCACTTCCCTCCAGTTCCCTCTGAGTCCCCCCAGTTCTGTGCCCCCAGACCTCTCCCCCTCCATCCTATTCTGAGCCCTCCAGCCCCCTCAGAGCCCTCATAATTCTGTAACCACAGACTCCTTCCCCACCAGCCCCCTCTGGGCCTTCCAGCCTTCTCTGAGCCCTCCCCCCAGTTCTATGCCCTCAGACCCCTTTCCCTCCAGTCCCCTCTGAATCCCCCAAATCTGTGCCCTCCAAATCCCTTTCCCCTCCAGACCTGTCTGAAACCCCCTCAATCCTGTGACCCCAAACCCCTTCCCCACCAGCTCCCTCTGAGTCCCAAGGCCTGTGTTCCCCAGGCCCTTTCTTCTCTAATGTGTTCCCCACTGATCCCCCTAGTCCTATGTCCCCTAGACCACTTTCCTTGGCCCCGTTATCTCCTACTATGTCTGCATCCTAACCCCCTCCCTCCCAGGGAGGTGAGGGATGCAACCCCTGTGGTCAAGGGTAGGGTTCATATGCCCCAGTGTATTATGGGTAGGGGCAACCCCTATAGTTGCTCCCAGCCCCATGTATTATGGGTGGAGGCACCTCCCCAAGGCTGTTCCCAGGCCCTGTTGCCTTTTGAATGGAGGGAGCCCTTGGGATTCTTCTGGGCCCCGTTGTGCTGTAGAGGATTGACACCAGCCTGGGACTGTAGCAAGAGAAAAAGGGCCAAACGCCCATAATCCCCCTGCCCACTGGGTCCCAGAATCGTCAGGATGCCAGAGTCACCTGTGAACAGGATCCTCCTTCCCCTCTGCATGGAAGCACACTCCCAGCAGCAGGGATGCAGTGCCAGCTCCTAACCAGCAGGGGCATCCCCCCAGATGGCAGCAGGGAAGACAAAAGTCAAAGGGGAGGGGGAGGAACAGGCCAATTGTTACTGCTCAGGAGAGGGCCTTGCCTCCTACTGTCCCACTGCAGAGAACTCCATGGGCCCTGGGTGGGATACAGAGAAGCCCCAGGCCATCCCCCACAGACTGAATAAGATCCCCCCCAAATATGAGCCCCCCCAGGAAACACAAACAGAACGTCCATATGCACCCCACAACTTTCCCCCAAGAAGCCACGGCCAAGGTGGGCTGGGATTTAGGGGTATCTGCAGGGCTGGGCTGGTACAGCCAGGTGGGGAAATTAGGATTTTCAGTTTTATGCTCTTCTCCCAGTGACTCCCCCCCAATCCCAGCCATCCTATCCACAGGGGGCTCTAAGTACAGGCTGCAGGAGGGATGAGTGGACACACTAATTCACTCAATTGCATCCATGCAATACAGGAGGGTGCCATGGGGTGCAATGCATAAGAGGACGACCAGGAGTGTGCAAGTTCCCAGGCACCCAGTGCCCAAGGATGCACTGGACGAGTGGATGGGAGGCCAGCAAGGCTGCCCCCACCTGGATGCAAAATACACAGCTGCATAGGGCTCCATGAAATTTGGGGCACCACATTGCCTTACATTGTGTGGTTCTTACACAGCTGCCTGCTGCGTATGGGGCAGCGCTGGCTCCAGTGACCAGCCCCATCACTCGGTTGCCCCCCAACAGGTTGCACCCATCAGGGCCACCCCTGGGGGGGGGGATGGGACCTGGAACAATCCAATTCCGTCCCTACTGTGCCCTCGTCCCGGCTACACACCACCCCTTCTTTTAAGCCCCACCCCACTCTGCCCCTGCCCTGTCTCTTCCCACCCCTGCTCTAGCCCCTCCCAAAACCACATTCCACATCTTCTCCCAAGCCCCCTCCTCCAAGCGACCTGGCCCAGGGGACTAGCGGGGGGCCTGGCACCGGCACAGGGGACAGGCCCAGTCCCACACTCACCAGTGACGGGAAGGGTAGCGACCCAGGCCCAGCCTGCTCTTCTCCACTGGCTTCCAGCCACACCGCTCCGCTTCCCACCATCATGAGTGCAGGGGGTGGTTCCGTCTCTTCCCCCAAACTCCCTTCTTTAGGTGACACAGCTGGGAACCAGGGGAGCAGAGGGCCCAGGTTGTTCCACTAACCACCATTGCCTGTGAGGGCAGGAGTAAGCTCCTGGCCCCTGCAGCTCTGAATGCAGCTCTCCCCCTCGCCAGCAAGGGGCTGCGTAGGGCACCAAAGCTTCTATGGACGGCCCTGGTGGCCAGCCCCCTACCTTCTTGGCTTGTGTAAGAGCCACCCCCCCCCCCCGTGAAAACACCCTTCTGTCACTGTCTGACACCCCTCACCCCTGATCCCAGAGCCTGCAATTCAAAGGGGCCCTGAACCACCTCCACTGACTTGTGGACTTCCCCATCCCCCCCAGAATTAGGAACCAGTGGTGCTCCTCTTTCCCATTGCAATTCCTGGCATCATAACACAGGGAATCTCCTTAGTCCCCCACAGAGACCTGAGGAACACAGTACATCCCCCTGCCAGGGCATTCTCCCCTCCCCACAGCAATCCCTTTCTAATGCAATCACACACACATGTCGTGCAGGGAACGTTGATCCCCAACCCCACAGCAAGGATCTGCTGTGAGCTCCCCACACACAGGTTGCTAACATATATGACAACATGCATGGGAATTATCACCCACGGGCATGCTAACATGCATGACAACATATATGAATTGTGCTAACATGAATGGTAAGTGCGAAAACATGTGACAACATGCATGAAATATGCTACCATGAAGGGAGGATACTAACATGTGACAATATGCATGGGAACTAACATAACTGGAGGATATTAATGTGCATGACAACAGACATGAAGTATAATATGCATAACATCATAATCCAGCGCTAAGATGACTGAGTCCTTACATGAATGACCACATCTATGGAAAGCTAGCAAGTGTGACCAAGTGCATGGTGGATACTAACATATCCAGGATTGCCACTAGCAATGGCAACATGAACGAAGACAGCAATACACATGGGCTATGTCTACACTGGCATGATTTTCCGAAAATGCTTTTAACGGAAAAGTTTTCCGTTAAAAGCATTTTCAGAAAATCGCATCTAGATTGGCAGGACGCTTTTCCGCAAAAGCACTTTTTGCGGAAAAGCGTCCATGGCCAATCTAGACGCGGTTTTCCGCAAAAAAGCCCCGATCACCATTTTCGCGATCGGGGCTTTTTTGCGGAAAACAGTACTGTGCTGTTTACACTGGCCCTCTTGCGCAAATCATTTGCGCAAGAGGGCTTTTGCCCAAACGGGAGCAGCACAGTATTTCCGCAAGAACACTGACGATCTTACATGAGATCGTCAGTGTTCTTGCGGAAATTCAAATGGCCAGTGTAGACAGCTGGCAAGTTTTTCCACAAAATCACATGATTTTGCAGAAAAACTTGCCAGTCTAGACACAGCCATGCTGTTCTTCACCTGCATGACAGCAGGCCTGGGGTAATAAGTCATATACTATGCAAGTATTAGTCTTTCTCCCCATGCCATAGCTGAGATGCAGCCAGCTCTGGGGAGGCACAGCACAGCAAGGGGAGTGGGATTTGGGCCATCTAGAATCTTCTCCTGCAAAACATTCTGGGTAATGACATAAGTAAATGGTTAAACCTGCTGTGCAGCTTTGGGCAGGTGGTTTCTGGGACCAGGTGGGTATATCCTAGTCAAATGAATGACAACACAGTAGGGTTAAGCCCTGTGTCCTGGCCTAACTGCAGCTGGGATCCACCTCCTCAAGTCTTCCTCACTTTGTACCCTTGGCTGTTAAACAGTCCCTGTGACCCACTCCGGAGGCAGCTGCATCTCAGCACCAGGCAAGGTCTCCCTCACTGTATCAACAGCCCTAAGCTTTGCTCCAGAGGTGGCTGCATCTACGGGCTTTGCACTTTGTTAATCTGAATCCCATCCCCTCCTGTGTTGCCTGCTTTAAATCCTGCCGCTGGCACATCCCAGGCCTTCGCAGGGAGTGGTGTTGATGGATCCCCTACGGGCAGGTCAGCTGATTGCCACCCACACGGTGTCTGTGTCGATACCCATTAGAGGGCAGGGTGGCAGCAGCACTGTGTCCCAGCTGCAAGGCAGCACCTGACTCTCAGCTGGAGCGGGGGAATTATTAAGCCACATGCTCCTCCTTGCATTTAAACCTCTGCAGATGCCAGCTACTATCCAGTCATCCTCCTGCCCCACCCTGTGCCAGCCTGTGCACACATGCCCTGCTCATGTGCTTGAGAAGCAAAGATGCAAGGTAAGAAAAGGCTGTTACCACCCACTGTGAGCCAGGATGTGCCTTGTCACCTGACATGCCAGCTCCTTGCCCCCCTGCTGGCACCCACTCTGCTATCCCCTCCGACTGCCCATGTGTACTTGGTACCACCAGGGTCATCCCAGTTAAGGCTCTGGAAGGAAAGTCCCACTAGCACACCTGCAGCACTGGCCTGCCAGACAGGTACATTATGGGGGATGGAAGAACCTACGGGGGCCCAGTAGTCTGCTCCAGGGTCATAGACTCATAGAATCCCAGGGCTGGAAGAGACCTCAGGAGGTCATCGAGTCCAGCCCCCTGCCCAAAGCAGGACTAGCCCCAACGAAATCATCCCGGTAGTGGAGTGGAGTGGAGTGGAGGGAGGGAGGGATACCAGGCTGGAAAGGCCCATAAGTCCGACTGGGAGCAGTTATTTAGCTGTATCTGCTCCCAAGGATTGGGACCGTGAAGGGCTGGCTGGGAGGGGAGGGAATGACAGCAGCACACCAGAGGATGGGAAGCAGCAGTGCCAGGGGGTGGGAGGGAAGAAATTCTGTCATAGATGGGGAGGCAGCACTATAATGTGCAAGGGCTGGGGTGCTGTGGGTGAGGGGGCAGTTGTATTGTGGGGGAGGCAGCTCTGTGCAGGGGGGCAGTGCTGTCACGTGGGTTGGGGGGGGAAATGCTCATGTTCTCAGCACAGGGGACAGGATAGATTTTTTTCTGGCTGCAGAGAGATTGATGGCGTCAGAGATCGACCGGATAATGCGTGGGTGGGGCAAGTCACTTATTTCAGCAATCTCCCTCCATGCTTGGAGCAAGGTGCGGGGAGTGGGGGGGGCAGATACCTGCAGGGCTGACCTGTCGCCACATCCTCCTTCCCAGGATTCTCTAAAACAGCACATGCCCTGCTGCATCTCAGTTGGCACCTCCAAGGATTCCCAGAAACTGCTGCCATCCTGTCCATCTAAGATGATCCACTATATCCTATTCCCTTCCCTCTTAGCCTTCCAGTCCCCCATCCAGAGGCTGAATCAGAGCTAGTGCCCCCTAAAAAGAAAGACTCCAGATTCCACTCTCCACCCCCAAGTCAGTGGTAGCAAAAGCTGTTTATAGTGCGAGTTCAATAACTACTGGGTCATTAGAAATAAGCTTATGCAGCCGCTGCTGGCCTCAGTAACAAAGCAGAGCTTACAAACAGTGCATGTGACAAAATAAGCAGGGGGAGAATGGGGCTGAGTGTCAGGGTTTTGTTTCTAGCTCTCAGATGAAATTGGGATCTCATAGTTAGAGCAGGAGGAGCTGTGGCTGCACCTTACTCTACTCCAGAATCAGGAATAGAACGCAGGAGTTCTGGTGCTCAGACCCCACCCCAGCCCACTTAGACCCCACTCTCTGCAACACAGGGAACAGCAACCCAGGAGTCCTCACTCCCAGCCCCACCACTCTAGCCCACTAAACTCCCCTCCCTGAACTGGGGAACCAGGAATCTGCCCCCCATTTGCCCCTGGCTCCAACCACTAGATCCCACTGTCCTTCCAGAGCTGTGAATAGAACCAGTCCTGACTCCCTAAGGGCAGGAGAGCGAATCTGATAGCGAGACAAAGACCCCAGATGTGTGTTATAATGGTTAGTTGGTCCCATTCTCCCCCCACCCCTCTTGTTTAGCTGTGACAATGGAACAGTCCCAAGAGAATCCTCCTTCTCCCAGCCCACTGCAGAATTATGAAAGAGATTTTCAACTCAGCACGTGAGTGACCCATTCTGATTGGCTGCTGATGACTTCATCCCTGGGACCCCGGAGTGGGATCTCTGTGGATGAGCCCAGCTGGGTAGTGCACAGTGGGTCTGACTCTGCATCTCTAGAGAGTGCCCCTGTGACATGCACAAACACACTGCTGAAACAACCCCCGACTCTCAACTGCACAGACCTAGCACAGAGCTATAGGGTTGGGGGATCAGCCTGGCCCAGGGCAAGACTGCATGTCTGTACATACACAGATATGTTTACATGTATACTTACCCTGCATGCATACTCCTGCCTCACAGCCATGCATCCACATGCTCCTATGCACACATACCCTACCCAAATACACACACGTATTAGGGACATCTGTCTAATTGTAGGGCTAGCTCTGGAATAGGCTTCCAGTGGATCAGATCAGTGATAGGGATTCCACATCATTACCCTCCCCATCCAGGCAGCATGCCCCATTCTGCTCTCCCTCCACCTATGGACATAACTCTGGAGTCCTAACAAATTTGCACCTAATCCCAGGATCTGGTCCAGACATGCATGGCCCCTTGAACTGAGCTGGGTGTCGTAGTGAGTGTATAGTGCCTGGTTCTCTACTTTCCTCCTTGAAATCCCCTAGGAGCCAATTCTAGGAAAGCCCCTTTAGCTCGTGGACATGGGCAGGACTGTGATCAACCCGGGTGACTCATAGGTGTGGAAAGGCACCCTGGGAGGTTGAGGGGGGCGCTCCCACAGCAGTGCCAGTGCAAAGGACAATGCAAGCACTCCTGAAACATGACTGCTCCTGAAAGAAGTTTTAGAAGAGCCAGAGCCTGGAAACGCTGCCCCGCACCAGCTCTGCCCATGGGACTAGTCCAGGTAGGCCAGGCTGTTAGGTTCTGTATGGAGGCAGCTCTGGCTCTGGGGTGCTGCTGCCCCAGAGAGATTGGAGTGGCAGGCCTAGAGACTAGTGGGAAGGGTCCCCACTCCCTAGAAAGGGGTTCTTCAACGTGCGAGCCCACACACGTATAAATCAGTAGACAATAAAGAAACACAGTTTGGAGCATTAGTTCCCATTGATGCCAGTGGAACTGTGGCCAGTTTACACCAGCTGGGGATCTGGCCCCTGACCTTGTGCTGTCTGAGTCTCCCCTGCCACCCTCATGACCTCACCAACAAACTTGTTGGCTTTGGCTCAAGGAGTTTCTTGTTGAGCCAGTTCCAGGCTGGCCATGTCCCCGCCCAGGTATGTGTCACTCAGTGAGTAACTGCTATGGAGTCATCCACCACACCTGTGCTAAAGTCCACCCCTGAGATGTCAGCGGGAGGGAAAATAGCATTCACATCAAAGGCACTGATATGCAAAGGCAAAGCTGCCTGTGCTGCCCTGTGGAGCATGCTCGGGGCAGCAGAGCATGGCATGGTGTTGGTGTGAGCAGGGATTGGTATCTGTTTGCTGTGTGCAGTGGGTGTGGCTTGCCTGGATTTGGGATTCAGTGGGTGTGCAAAACAAGCACAATGTATTTGCACACTAGGCCCACAGTGCCCCACCCTCCCATTCAGCATGGCAGGGTGGCAAGGGAGATGTGTTGTGAATCAAGGGCTGCAAAGGATCCAGGTCCAACTATTCTGTTAAATTTCTTACTCATATGACTCCTACTGTCCCTGGGAAGCTCAGATATAAGCCTGTACTACTGGGGATGGACAGACAGATGGCTCCTAGCAGTGAGTTTAGGGATGGAGACACCAAGAGGCATTATGCTAATGTACTGACTCCTCCTGGATCTCAGAGTTTTTTGCTAAATTCATTTAAGCCACCCTGCCCCTCACACTTTGTAATGAAGCATTTATAGGACTTCTCCTGAGTTCTCCTCCCAGCCCTGCTGCAGACACACAGCATAATACTCAGCACAAGGCTCTTCCTTCTCACACTGCCTCAGTTTTCCCAGCTGTAAACCTTTCAGGGAGGGAGAGTGATAGTTATAAAATTGAAACAAAATATGTTGCCATGGGAAACACCACAGTAAGGAAAAAGGTGTGGGGAGGAGCATGGATAGTGATAGATAGACAGAAGGATACCAGATAGATTTTATGGGAATAGATGGGTATGTGTCCAGGGATGGATAGATAGCCAGATCTGGATGGATGTGTGCAGGAACAGATAGCTGGTGAATGGGCATTGATAGGTACATAAATACACGTGGAGGGTTGAATGGAGATCTGGTTAGATGGATGTGTGGGGGATGAATGAATAAATCGACTTGGATGGATGGACCTAGGGGACCTGTGGGTTAGATTGGTTGCTGTCTATGAGCTGGATGGATCTATGGCTATATGGGATTAGGCAGATAGGTCGTTCTCCATGTGTTTCTCCAGCGCCTGCCGCCGTGCACAGACAGACAGACAGACAGAGCCAAGGGGACTCCTTCCTTTCACAATGAAACCAGCTTGGGTCACGTGCTACTCTGTGTCTAACCATCCCGGAGATCCGGGCTCTCTCTCATTGGCTACAGATGATGTCACCCCTTAGCCCCTCCTCCCCCGGCTCCCCCTCCCACCAAAGCAAAGCTTCAGCACCAGATAGTGGTGGGGGTGGGGGGGAGTAAATAAGCAACTTGGGGGGTGGAACCTGCCTGGGCACTGGGGGGACGCAGGGGCTGGCTTCCAAGGACCCCCCTACCCTCAGCCCACATGGGCTGGAGCCCCAGTGCAGGGATCTGATGCAGGTAAGAGGGTGCCTGGGTACCCTGTGCCCTGGGGAGATGGGGGGCTCTGATTGGCACTCAGTGCGCGGTGGGCTTGGCACGGGGCTGCCTCTGCCCGGGGGATTTGTTTGGGGAAGGGAAGATTCCGGGCCAAGGGGAGCAGCATCTGGCTGGCTCCAGGTGCCGGGGTGCAAACCCGCGGGGGGAGGGCGCAGCGCTTTGTGGACGAGGGTGCAAAGATTTGGAGGTGGGGCGAACGGGGGTGCGGGGGGAGGGAGAGGAGACAGCCCTGAAAGCGGTGACCCCCGGCGCAGGGGGTCCTAGCCGGCAGCAGCTGGACGGTGCGTTGTAACACATTTGGGGGCCGGGGGCGCACACCTGGAGCGGGGGCGCAGGGCGCTGATGGGGGCAGCTGGGGCAGAGGGCCGGTCGGCGGCAGGGGAGGGTGAAGCTGTCCACGGTGGCGGCTGGCAGCCGGGATGGCGGGGGATCCTGCTGTCTGAACGGGGCTCCGGGGAAGGAGGGAGCGGGGAGCGGGGACAGGCCAGCACGGCTTGTGGGGACTGGCAGCGCAGCTTGCTACGGCAGAGCTTTGGGGTGCGTGGGAGGGGAAGGCTGGAGCCGCGATCATGGGTGACAGACGGGCTCCCGCTCCAGGCAGGGATGCCAGACTAAGGGTGGGGGGTGGGACCATAGTGCCAGGATAGGAGGGGCTGGAAGGTGATGCCAGGCTGGGGTGTATGGGAGCATGGTGCCAGGATAGGAGGGGATGGGCGGTGATGCCAAGCTGGGGTGTATGGGAGCATGGTGCCAGGATAGGAGGGGATGGGCAGTGATGCCAGGCTGGGGGGTTGATGGTAAGTTGGGGAGATGTGGCGCGATGCCAGGCTGGAGCGGACTGAGGACAATGCAAGAGGCAGGGGAATGGGCACTTGGGCGGATGGGTGTGGGGTGAAGCCAGGCTGGGGAGGCCATGGCTGACTGGGGAGATAGGGAGCAATGCCACAGTGGGGGGAACAGGTGGCAGTGCCAGACTAGGGGTGCAGGACAAGCGTGATGTCAGGCTGTGGAGGGGGCTGAGTGGGATCCTACTAGCTGCAAGTGGTAACTGGGTTCATGGCTTAGCACCCAGGCAGGAGGGGGTATTGTCAGCCTGGCCAGCTGTGACCTTACAGGGAGCTTGTGCCCACGCTGCGCTCAGCGCTGCACTGACACAAGGGGTTATTTTTGGGTTGTGATACCATATTGAGGGGCTCAGGAGGGGAGTTATTGGTGGCACTTCTGGGGCTGGCCAATGGGCTCCTGAGCTTTACACTCCCATCTCACACACCAGTGTGGAAATAGCTGCTAGAGGACCATGCATGATTGAACTCACCTGTGCTGTGACACACACCCATGTCCATGCCTGCATAAATAGACACCCACAATCAGCTATGAAGCTTGCACAAATGCATACATAGACCCACATACAATATGCAAAGCTTGCACACGCTCCCTCACCATCACAACCTAGCCTTATCACAGCTCCCATTTCCCAGTGTGCCAAAGCTTGCAAAGTGTCCACATCCACCAGAATATATATTTGCCACAACATGCACAAGTGCATAAACAGAGATTTGCACAGGATAGCATACCAAAGCTCACAGAGATGCACACTCAACTCACATTAGTGCACGCTCACACCCTACCATGCACAGAACTGCACACGATGTACAAAAGCTTGTACAAATACATATCCCATAGTGCACATGTGCACACACACGATAAAGTACCCTGACACACACAGACACACAACCACCTCAGGCTCTTGTTCATTACCCCAATCTCTACCTTAGGGACAGGCAGCTGCTCACCAAAGAGCCACTTGCTGCCATCACTTGGAGTATTTCCCATCTTGGAATGGGGCAAAATGTGGGAGAAGGTAAACTAGCGCTATGGAATGGGGGCTGTAGCCTGACTTGGCGAGGGGCGGTGCAGGAAGAGGGAGGGCAGGACTGGGGGTATGGGAGCAGGAGGAGTGGCATGGGGACAGGAGTTGGAGGGGAGTCTAGGGACAGGAGAACCTTGTAGCAGTAAGGTGGGGAGAGGCATTGGGGCAGGAGCAGCTGCACCACCCTTCCAGCTAGAAAACCCTAACCCTAACCCTAAGCCTGGACCCTAGCTAATCAGAATTTTCACTGGTGGGAGAACGGCCCTTTCCCCAGTCCGAATCTGCAGGGAACTTTTACTGCAGTGGGTACCACATCCTGAGGTGGGGTGGCCAAGGATCCCGCCCCCTATCCCCAAGAGCTGGGGTTGCTTTGATTCATGAGGCTAGAAGTGCCCCCTGCTGACAGAGATGGGGACAGCTGCCTGAACAGTCCCCTGCCCTCCTGCCTCACTCTGCCCAGCACAGCACTTTTGGGGCCAGCTGGTGAGCTCACCCTGGGTGGTAACCTGAGGAAGCACAAGCCCCTCTCGGGCGCTGCCAGCCCCTGAGCTCAGCTGGGTATTTTTAGCAGAGCCGTGCTTTTTCTTGTCGGAGGGACTGAACATGCTGCCCCAGGGACCTGGTTTGCCAGCTAAAGAGCAGAGCATGTGGGCATGAGTGTGCATGGGTGAGCCTGCATTAGGCTGAGCGTGCACCACTCAGTGTGCTCTGATGTAAGCGTGCCTGTACGTACATGGAGGTGCGTGTGCATCAGCAGGAGTGTGCACTGATGAAGCGTGCTCTGGTATTAGTATGCACCGATGTGAGCACGCGTGTTTCCATGAGTACAAATGCGCGTGTGCATGGAGGCAAGAGCCAGAGGAGCGTGTGTGTGTAAGTTTGCAAAAGTGTGTGCATTCAAATGAGCATGAGTATTAGGAGCATGCACCTGTGTGTGTGTGTGTGTGTGTGTGTGTGTGTGTGTGTGTGTGAGAACACGTGCAAGCATGGACCTGTGCACACCTGTGGCTGAGTGTGGAGTGTGTGAGCCTGTAGGGCTATGCACAGCTGTGAGTGTGCATGGCTGTCCCCTTGGGCGGGTGCATGTGGGGGTACTTAAGAGTGGCTCAAGCCCAGGCCCTGCAGCCCTCAACAGCCCCTGGTGGGTTCGGGGGGGATCCTAGGCTGAAGGGGCACAGGCACTCCACTGGAATGGGGGGAACCCCCTGTTCCCACAGGTCTGTCCCTCCCATTCTCTCTGCTGCCAGGGGTGCGGATGGCAATAGCTGGCCCTGTCACCCCACTTGAGAGTAGCGCTGCTGTCCTGGGGGGAGAGTGCTCTGGGGCTGGCCAGGTGGGGAGCTGGAGAGCAGAGTCCTGGGGATACTGACACAAGAAGTGTGGGGACAGCAGAGACCATGGGGAGGGGCTGGAGAGGGGTGGCAATGGAGGGGGATGGACCATCCCTGGGACACGGGGAGAAAGGGGAGGTTAAGGAATCGCTAAGGGGGCCAGGGAAGGGCTGTGTGGGGCTGGTGGGCGGGCGTGTGTGAAGGGGAGGCATGTGGGGGTCGGGGCACAGAGTGTAATTTCCCACAAGATCCCTTCATGGCCCCAATGGGATATGCTCCCCACCAAGAGCCCTGTGCCCCGGCTGTGTGGGCAAGGTGGGGCTGCAGGTTGCTTGAGCCCACAAGGCACATGGCAGGGGGAGTTTAATCTTGGCTGGTGCAGAGAAGGGAGATGAATTGGCCTCTTGGAGTCTGACAGCCTCAGGGAGCAGGGGCTGTTTGGAACTGATAAGGCACCAAAATGGAGGGGGGGGGGGGAGAAAATCTGCAATTAGGAGCTTGGATCCGGAGGGCTTGCCTAGAGCAACCCTAACGCAGCTGCTCTGTCTCCCCTTCCCCCGCCCAGTACCTCTGGTTTATACGGGGATCCCAGCACTGGGGTGCAGATGCCTTTGGCAGGGACTATTGAACAGCAAAGCCAGTAGGGCGCCAGTCACCTGAAATGTCAAAGCCAGTATGTGAAGGGTTAAAAAGCTATTGGGAGGGTGCAAAACGAGTTTGCTGCATCTCAGTCCAGGGGTGATGCACAGGGTGCAGTTTGGGGAGGCCTGCAGAGCGGGGGGGAGGATTGCTGGTGTGGGGATCAGCCCTTTGTGCCCCCTTAGGATCTCACAGCCCCCTGTCCCCCTCTCTCCCCTCTCCTCAGGTCACCCTTCCCAATGCCTCCGTCACCCCTGGAAGACCGTCTCTCCATCCTCCAGCGCCCCAAGACCTTGGCTTTGCGCCTGAACCACAGCTTCCCTGCCGACAAGCCACTTCTGTCGCCGCGGGCACAGAGACCCCCGAGCCACCCACCCCCTAAGGACCGCACGGGGGCTGCCCCACCCTACCAGGAGCCCCCGGCCTGCCTCCTGCCTCCACATTCCCACACCATTGATATTAAGCTGACGGTGGGGGCCGGGCAGAGCCGGACACGCGAGCGCAACCTCTCTCTGCAGCTCGACCTCCAGCAGGGCGGCAACAGATCCTGTGGGGGGCCGGAGTTCAAGGTGCTGCTGCCTCAAGCCAAGCTCAAGAAACGCTGCTTTAAAGAAAACTCACGACCGGCCGGGCGGGACACCCCATCACCCACTTCCTCCCGCCTCTCCAGCCCCGGCGCCGGCACCATGCACCCCTTGAAAGGCAGCTGCCGCGGCTGCTGGCGCTTGATGCGCTGCGACGATGCCAGCCCCAAGCCGGGGCTACGCTCCCTGGGGTGCCTGTCTTGCCACTCTAGCCTGGCCTCTCTTAGCTGCTCCCCGCCCTCAGTCAAGAAACTGGGGTGCTTGCCCTGCACCCCATCAGCCCTCAAGTCCCTGGCCTGCCTGGCATGCAACCCCTCGGTCAAGTCGGTCAGCTCCTCCTGCAGCTTCTGCAGCAGCGACCCCATCGTGGCCTACGACCCCCCAGCCCGGAGCTCGTCCCCCTCCAGCTACGACGAGGATGATTACAGTGTGCGCACCATCTGGCCTGAGGAGCTGGCCAAGAAGATGAGCCGCTCCCGCACCCAGCAGCAGGGGGCGCCCCTGATCCTGGATTGCCGCAACCTGGTGCAGTACACCAAGAGCCAGCTGCAGGGCGCCATGCACTTCAGTGTGTCGGACGCAGCTGGCAGGCGGCGCCTCCAGCAGGGCAAGCTGGCCATGCTGGATTTCATGGCCTCCAAGGACCCCCACGACTCCCTGCAGCGCCTCTGGCCCAAGGAGCAGCAGAACGGCTGCTGTGCCGCAGCGGGGGAGACCCCTGTCCCTCTGGCCCCTCCTGAGCCCCCCAAAACCCTGCCTGCCCAGAATCTCCACCTCATGTTGGACTCACTCAATAAGGAGGTGCAGGGCAGGAGAGGTAGGTGGGCATGGGGGGTGATGGTGCTGCTAAGGGGGCAGGCTGTGGTGGACATGGTGCCCCAGCCCCTGGAGGCCTCAGGGGGTTGGATGTGTGTGGGGGGGGGGAGTCAGGGGAGTGGGTGCACAGAGGGGAGAAGAGAAAACCTGTCCTGGCTGAGACCTGACAGGGCTTCTCACAGGGATTCCTAGGGCTGGAGAGAGATCCACCCCCCACAAGTCCCCAGGACTCACCCTTCCCAATGCACCCTCCCCTCTCCCAGGTTTGACCCCCAGATCCTGCAACTCCTGCAGTGAACCCTTCCTGCCCTTCTTGTCCCAAACCTCGTCCTGTCCCTCCCATGCCCTCCCGCCATGCCCCAGCACAGGACCCTCTGACCTCATCCCAGCAGGATCCAGAGGGAACAGATGGTGGAGTTACAGGGTGGGGGGCAGTCAATGCAGCTGTCTAGGCTCCCTCCTCTCCCACCTGCTCTGAGCCTGTTGAGCGGAATTGATCCCAGCCCAGCTGGTGACATGACATCACTCCCCTCTCTGGTTCCCTGCAAGGCACTGACAGCCACTGAACAAAACTGGGACTCCTGGTTTTGATGGGGGCCAGGTATTGAGCAGCTGGGATTATATCTAATCTGGGGGTGCTACCGCCCCTAGCACCGCTAATTCCACTGGCCCTGCCTTCTCCCAGAGACCCCCCCCTTCAACCTCCTTCCCTCAAGCCCCTCCCCATGTGTCTCTCTTCCCAGCATCCCCCTTCCCAGTCCCTTCCTCCCAATGTTCACAACCCACCCCAGCTTGGACCCACATAGGGACCCCACCACATTTTATCCTGCTGGGAGGTGCTGGCCCTGGGAGGGGAGGGCAGTGAACAGAACAGAAAATGTCAACACTTTTCCTCTCCCCAACCTTGTGCAGCTCAGAGTTTGGGGTGAAGGGTTGTGGGGAGAAGGTCAGAGACTGGGGGTTAGTCTGGGTGAGGGGAGTTCAGTGCTTGAAAGTCAGTGTTAGGGGTGTTTGGGGTCGAAGGTCAGGGACGGGGTGCCTGTTCAGGGCAAGGAGGGACATAGGCACCAAAAGTCTGGGTGGCAGCAGGTTTGCAACCTGGCTGGGTCGCAGGGTCCAGGGTTGTGAGTTGAGCTGAGGGACAGCTGAGTTATGAGGCAGGGCTGGAGTCTGGAGACTCCCGGAGGCTCTGAGTTTAGGATTCAGAAAACTGGAGGTTGTTAGGTCTGAGCTAGAGGCTCGGGCCAGAGCGGGGGGCGGGGGAGAGGCTAAGTTTCAGAGGTTCTAAGGGATGGTTACCCCTGAGGAAGGCAAAGCTAGGGTGCTGTGGCTGGGGAGTCAGGTGGAGTGTCTGGGTTTGGGGCAGCAGAGGGGACAGGCTGGGGGACTCGGGGGTTCAGATCGGGGCAGGTCTACATTTGGGCCCAAGTACTTTCTGTGATGCTGAGCCATTGCCTGCAGGGAGTGTGGCCGTGCTGCCCTCAGAGCCGCTGGAGGAAGCTGGGGGAGCCCTGGAGGGGCTGGATGGGGACCCCGGGGGGCCACCCCTCACCCCTGACCTGGAGAGTGCCGAGTTGAGCCCCATCCTGCCCTTCCTGTTCCTGGGCAACGAGCGCGACGCGCAGGACCTGGAGCAGATGCTGAGTCTCAACGTGGGTCACGTGCTGAACGTCACCACCCATCTGCCGCTCTACCATGCCCACAGCGGGCGCCTGCGCTACAAGCGCCTGCCCGCCACCGACAACAGCCGCCAGGACCTGCGCCAGTACTTCGAGGAGGCCTTCGAGTTCATCGGTGCGGGAGCCTAGCAGGGGTGCTCTGGGGAGCAGGGCAGTGCCGGGCAGGGTGTTGTCCCCAGAGGTGGAGGGGTTGGGAGGCTGCACCATCCTCCTGAACACTGTGCCCGTCCCCACCATGAGATGGGCCTGCATGGGAGGGGACACAGCAGGGCTGGAGGAATGAAGGGGACTAAGTATCAGGTCTGGGGGTGCAGGGGGTCGAGTGCAGAGGGTAGGGTAGCAGGTCTGGGGGTGCCGGGGGTCAGAGTGCAGAGGGTAGGGTAGCAGGTCTGGGGGTGCCGGGGGTCAGAGTGCAGAGGGTAGGGTAGCAGGTCTGGGGGTGGCGGGGGTCAGAGTGCAGAGGGTAGGGTAGCAGGTCTGGGGGTGCCGGGGGTCAGAGTGCAGAGGGTAGGGTAGCAGGTCTGGGGGTGGCGGGGGTCAGAGTGCAGAGGGTAGGGTAGCAGGTCTGGGGGTGGCGGGGGTCAGAGTGCAGAGGGTAGGGTAGCAGGTCTGGGGGTGCCGGGGGTCAGAGTGCAGAGGGTAGGGTAGCAGGTCTGGGGGTGCCGGGGGTCAGAGTGCAGAGGGTAGGGTAGCAGGTTTGGGGGTGCAGGGGGTCAGAGTGCAGAGGGTAGGGTAGCAGGTCTGGGGGTGCAGGGGGTCGAGTGCAGAGGGTAGGGTAGCAGGTCTGGGGGTGCCGGGGGTCAGAGTGCAGAGGGTAGGGTAGCAGGTCTGGGGGTGGCGGGGTCGGAGTGCAGAGGGTAGGGTAGCAGGTCTGGGGGTGCCGGGGGTCAGAGTGCAGAGGGTAGGGTAGCAGGTCTGGGGGTGCAGGGGGTCAGAGTGCAGAGGGTAGGGTAGCAGGTTTGGGGGTGCAGGGGGTCGAGTGCAGAGGGTAGGGTAGCAGGTCTGGGGGTGCCGGGGGTCGGAGTGCAGAGGGTAGGGTAGCAGGTCTGGGGGTGCCGGGGGTCGGAGTGCAGAGGGTAGGGTAGCAGGTCTGGGGGTGCAGGGGGTCAGAGTGCAGAGGGTAGGGTAGCAGGTCTGGGGGTGCAGGGGGTCGAGTGCAGAGGGCATAGAGTAGCAGGTCTGGGGGTGCATGGGGTCAGAGTGCAGAGGGTAGGGTAGCAGGTTTGGGGGTGCAGGGGGTCGAGTGCAGAGGATAGAGTAGCAGGTCTGGGGGTGCATGGGGTCAGAGTGCAGAGGGTAGGGTAGCAGGTCTGGGGGTGCAGAGGGCAGGGTAGCAGGTTTGGGAGTGCAGGGGGTCGAGTGCAGAGGGCAGGGTAGCAGGTCTGGGGGTGCAGAGGGTTGGAGTGCAGAGGGCAGGGTAGCAGGTTTGGGAGTGCAGGGGGTCGGAGTGCAGAGGGTAGGGTAGCAGGTTTAGAGGTGCAGGGGGTCGAGTGCAGAGGGTAGGGTAGCAGGTCTGGGGGTGCAGGGGGTCAAGTGCAGAGGGTAGGGTAGCAGGTTTGGAGGTGCAGGGGGTCGAGTGCAGAGGGTAGGGTAGCAGGTTTGGAGGTGCAGGGGGTCGAGTGCAGAGGGTAGGGTAGCAGGTTTTGGGGTTCAGGGGATAGTGGAAGATGCAGGGGGGTTGTATAGGGCTATGTTTAGGGCTGGATGGCAAAGAGATGGTTCCAACCCATGCTTTGTACTGACCCCCCGTCTCTCTCGCCCCACCAGAGGAGGCACACCAGCGGGGGAAGGGTGTGCTGATTCACTGCCAGGCTGGCGTCTCGCGCTCAGCCACCATCGTCATCGCCTACCTGATGAAGCACACGCTGATGACCATGAGCGATGCCTACAAGTACGTCAAAGGCAAACGCCCCATCATCTCGCCCAACCTCAACTTCATGGGGCAGCTGCTGGAGTTCGAGACAGATCTCAATGCGGGGGTCACGCCCCGCATCCTCACCCCCAAGCTCAAGCTTACAGGGGTGGAGACCGAGGTGTGAGGGGGCCCAGGCTGGGCCAGGCCACCGATCTCAGGGCGGGGCAGGGAGGGAAAGGAGCGTGTGCAATAATTGGTCAGACGGGCTTCCAACAGACCAGGCCTGCGGGCCAGATACCAGGGCACCGATGCCCACCCTGCCCACTCCACGCTCGTTGACAGAAGGCTGAGGAGAGGGGCCAGTTTTTACCCCAAGACTGATATGTGTGTGTGTGCACGCGCGCTGGGGAGGGCTGGTGCCTGCTGTTATTTATTGGAGTGTGTGTGTGTGTATTAGGGGGAGGGGTTCCCCATGACCTGTTGTTCCCGTGGCCTCTTGGCTCTGGGTGCTGCTTTGCTGAAGTCCACTGTGGAGAAAGGGGACCCTACAGGAATTGGGGGGACACAGGCCAGTCCCCCCAAACTAGCAAATTATTTGAAAACTCAGGATGATCACAGAATTTCTTCCAGACTGATGCACAGCGCCAACAGTGGATGGAGTTTTGGGGGCCCTATTGCCCCCCCACCCTATTCTTTGGACTCTGCTGCTCCATACCTGACCGTCAACCTGTTATACTGACTGTTGTCTTAAAGTGACAGTAGCACCTTTCCTGTGTGCATGGGGGGCAGGGATTAAATTGGATGGGGGGAGTCTCCTACCCCATCCCAGCCCCCAGTGTAGGAGACACACCCTTCTCCAGGGCAATAGTAAATCAGAATAGTCTTCCATTAGGGGATATTTATTTTTAACGACTTAGGGAGGGGCTCCAAAAGGGGAGATCCTCCTTTGCTTTTGTACCATGCTGGTCTGCTTCTTGAGGCTGCTGGATACTGTCTCTTTAAGAAGCGCTCCTCTGGGGGGAGGGGAAGATTTGTGGAGGCTGGGGCGCATAGGAGGAGGGTTATTTATCTGAAATGCAGTAGGAATTTTTGGCTTTTAACCCTTTATTCTCCCTGCTCCCTCAAATGGGAGGGGGACTCTATAGTTAATGGTCCTGCAAAAGCTGGGGGAAATTTCCCCCCATTTTTAATGTCTTCCATCCCCTCCCCCTTCTGTCCAGTGCGTTTGGCTCCCCCACACAAGAGAAGGTGTAGATGGGGGGGGGGGGGGTGGAGTGTGGAATAAAAGATGGAGCCAATTTCTGCCGGGGTGTGTGTGACAGCGATTAGAGCCCATCACTTCTGAACAGCAAGAGACACTGCTGCCCCATATGCACGCTCATCCACACCCCCGCTCAGGCACCCTGTACACACCATGCCCACAGCCCTGTGCACCGGGTATGGCCCCAGAGCCCCCCACCCCCGAGTCTGGCCGTGTACCCCACTGTGCCCTCACTCAGGAGTTCCCATGTGTCTGGACAGCCCGGCTGGGACTTCCTGCAGGGGTGGACCCCTGGGGTCTGGCTCTTAAAGGTCTTAAGGCCCAACTGGTAGCTAAGGCTGCAGAAGAGGCTTTACAGGGCCTAGCCCCCACCGAGGGAAGGCAGAGCCTCACCTGGGGCAGCAAACCTATGGGCAGCCACGCACGTACACAACACACCAAAGCCCCCCTACACAGCCCCAGCCCAATGCACGTGTTCACAACACCCATGCAGACTCAGCTCTCCCCCTTCACACAATCGCACCCTTCTGCCTACAGTCTTCCCCCTCCTGGTGATCCTGCCAGGGTCAGTGTGTGGGTCTTGCCCACTCTCCTGCTGGGCAAGCAAGGGAGGCAGGCGCGCTGGGTGGGCAGGGGAAGCCCTAGCACCCCAAGCTTGCTTCTGGGCAGGAGAAGAAAGTTAAGGCCCATTTTTCTTGGGGCCCCAATTAGCCAGGACCCCAGAGCACAGGCCCCATTGGCATAGTGGCCAATGAGCCACTGACCACAATCCTTTGCCCCACAGCCAGTCATGCATCTCCTGCCCTGCTCTGGGAGCTGGCTAGGGGACACTGCACAGCCAGAGGCTAGACCGTGTGCAAGAATCCTTGTCCCCTTGTCCCCAGAGGGGGCTCGTATCGGGCTCCCCCCTTTTCCCCATGGATCTCCGAGCTCTGTATTTAAAGAGGCCCTCCCACCCCTGGGCGGAGGAGCCGAGGTGGGTGGGGGGAGCTCTGCTGTTTCTCTTTGGAAATTGTTGTTATTTATTGAGGCCAGGAATAATTTATTAAACGTGGATTCATTTTTGTAACAAGGCGGTGATGTGCTCTGGGGAGGTAACTGGGGAGGGGACAGGGAGATCTGGGGAGGGAGGGGCCTAAAAGGAAGCCGCTGAGGAGGCCCTCCCAGGGGATCTGCGACTGGCGGGAAGGGAAAGGCACAGGGAGGAGAATCTAGGAGGGAGGCCAGAGGCCCCACACACGGATCAGGGGCACCCGAGGGCTGCCTGAGCCTGACTCACTGGGCATTAGGCTGAGACCCAGCAAAGCTGTTTGGCAGGTGGGGAGGGGGCATCGAGGGGCACTCCGCAGGTGCCAGGCACCCCGGCCACGAATCCTGCAGCACCTCGCCTGGAGGGATGGGAGTCTGTGGGACAAGCCCTGTGTGGGGCTGCGCTGAAACTCAGACAGGGGCAGGTGGGGATGCAGCTAAATGGCTGTTGGCAAGTTAGCCCCTCACTTGGGCAATGAGAGCCCCCAGCTAGGCTCCAGCCTGGAGATGTGGCACAGGCTGAGCAACCCCCAAACAAGGAGAGCACCCAACCTGCCTGATGCCCCAGCCTAGTGCCCCCCTCCCTGAGTCCTGCCTCCTCCTCTGCCCATCCTCTCCTGCTCCAGCCCCTGCCTCTGGGTGGGGACAAGGCTGAAAGGAAGGGGCCTATAATGCATCCAGCTTCCCTAAAGGGCAGCAAACAACCTGCAACACCAGGGCCAGGAGGGCTCCTCTCCAGGACAGGGGCTGGAGACAGCGCAGGGCGCCGGGGTCAAGGCACGCCAAGAATTAAATGCCAATCAACTTCATCAAAAATAATTTATTGCTCCTGGCTCTATTTACATTCTGTGGGGGTGCGCTTGTGTGGCTTCTCTGGGTAAATGCAGGGGTACCCCATTCCTGCCTAGACCTGGTGGGGTGGGAGACGGGGGCTTGTCCCCTGCAGCTAGGGCTAAACTGCAGCCTAGGTAGGGCCCAGCGCTCCCTGCCCCCACTGGCAGCAGGCACCAGGACAGGTATGTGGAGGGGGACAGTGCTGGGGGCAACAAAGCACCACATCCCCCCAGACAGTGGAAGGGGATGGCTGGACAAAGGAAGCAGAAGTCAAAGGCCATTTCCATAGAGGGTGTTTCTCAGTGTCCCTGTATGGCTGGGTCAAAGGGGAGCGTCCTACTTCACCCCGCAAGATAATCCCGCCCTGCACAGGTCACCCACAGCTGTATGTGGACAGCTTCCCCCTGCAGCGCCCCCTGCTGGAGTAGAGTGGGAATGGGTCCCTATCCATCCCTCAGCCTCGCTCCTTCCCTTGCAGTGCCCTGTGCTGGGGTGGAGTGAGAGCAGGTCCCAGGCCCCTATTCCCCCTTCAGCCTCATTCTTTCCCCTGCAGCACCCCATGCTGGGGTGGAGCAGGGACAGGTCCCCGGGTCTCCCATACCTCACGGATGGCCCTGCGCACCCCCCGGGGAAGGTGCAGGGTCTCGGCATGGCACTGGCGGATGTGGCGCATGACAGTGCCCAGGCGAATGGGCAGCAACGAGTACTCGCAGACCATACACACCATGGTGCCGGCGCCAGCATCGTAGTCCATCAGGAAGTCAGCGCGCCAAGCCGGGTCAAAGGGCTTGGCCTGAGATGGGGGAGGTGCTGGTGGAGCCTTGCCCCTTGCTGGCCAGCTCTGCAGGGTGCAGTGGACAGCACTGGGGCTCAGGCGGAGACGCCGGGTGATGCCTTGGTGAGAGTAGCCCTTGCGGCGGAGGCGGTGGACTCCTGGGTCTAGATCCTGGCTGGGCAGTGCAGAGATGGGGCAGCTGCCAACTGCAGAGGACAAAAGGTTAATGCTGAGAACCAGCAGCCAGTGCCGAGAAGCAGCTGCCTCTGGGATGGGGTGTATGGGAGCTGTTAATACAGGGGACCCTTGTCCAGTAGTAAGATGCAGCTGCCTCTGGGGTGGACTCTAGTGGTCCACTAGGGACTCTCCTCACATAGCCACCGTCCCACACTCACCTTGGTTCCCTGCACCCTGTCTCACAGTCCCTGCTTTGCCTTGCTGCTTCTGTCTCTTCCCCAGTGCCTGGGCTTTGCCCCTGTCCCCAGGGCTCTTCTGTTCCCGGATGCCTGGATTCTTCCTTAGTTCTCTCCCTCCAGAGGCTGCAAGCAGAGAGAGGGTCAGCGAGTGGGAGATCGCTGGGCCTCCTCGCCCTTCACCAGCTACTATGGGTGTCCTCTCCAGCTGCCCCACGGCATGTTGGTCAGGAAGGGAGTGCCTGCCCCTTTTTCCCCCAGGTCAGGATGGGGTCAGCAGTGGGTTGGAACTTAGTCGGCCCCCAGCCAAGGGGAACCATTCAGGGGCAGCATCTGAGGCTGGGAGCTAGCTGAGCTCATGGAGGGATGCATGGGTCCCTGGAGGGACAGGACAATGGGGGGAGGATGTGCTTTCAGCTCTGCTCTGGGGATATGAGGGTGGCTGCAGGGGATGCTCTCTTTCCCACAGCACCCTCACCTGGCTGGGGTCTGCAGTACAACCTGAGTGTGAATCCAGCTGGGAAGGAACCATCAGTGAAGAGGCAAATTTCAGGGGGTGCCGAACTGGGGGCAGCCTCCTCTGAGTGGGACATTGTCCCTGTGTGGAGAGAGACAACAGTAAAGGTGGGGTAGAGCCTGTGAAGGAACCCAGGCTCCTGACTCCCAGCTCCCCTGCTCTAACCCACTGGACTCCACTTTCCTTTCCAAGCCAGGAATAGACCCCAGGAGCCCTGACTCCCAGGTCCTCCTTTCCTAAACCCCACTCCCCGTCCCATAGCCCAGGCAGAACCAAGCATCCTGGATCTCAGCCCCAGCTGCTCTAATCCACAGGCCCCACTGCCCTCCTGGGTGGAATTGAACCCAGGAACCCTGCTCCTCCCACCACTCACCTGGACTCTCGGTGCCCGTGTCCTGTCCCTCCCTCAGCTGCTTGCTCCTCCGCTCCCTGGCTGGCAGTGCCACACCCTCCACAGGTCCCACACTCTGTCGTCTCCTCTGGCCCCGCAGGCGCTGCCCAGGCTCCAGGGCCCTAGCATCTGCAATGAGACACCTGGGGTCATGAGGGGCAGCCCCTCAAAAAGAGGAGATGGGCCCCCAAATGGCTGAGCATGGTCCCCACCCCCAGTGCTTGCCCAGGTCTACCACTCACCTGGCTGGGGGGCAGGGCGCCCTCTGGGCTGCCCACGTTTCCGGGTCACTGTCTGCTCCTCTGAATCAATTAGAACCTCGATCTCCGCTGGTTCCCTGGCCCCATGGTGCTGACCTAGAGGGGGAGTGAGATTTTGGGATGGCTTCATCACCCACAGCCCTGCTGGTGCCCTTTGATCCCAACCCATGGTCCCCCACCCCCACCCCAGCTCTAGTGCTCCTTGCTCCTGGCCTGCAGCTGCCTGCTACTCCAGCCCTAGGCTCCTTCCTTTGCTAGCTCTGCTGGTGCCCTTCAGTGCCGACCCACAGCTCACTTGCTGCCCCAGCCCTGGGCCCCACCAATGCAGGAGGGGCTGGGGGACATACCTGGGGTGCAAGGTGGGGGTGCCCCCTCAGGCAGGTTGCCCCCCTGGCTCCAGGCCTCTAGAATGTTGCGCTTCTCCTCTGGGCTAAGGCCCAATGAGTGGGCATGATGCTGCAGAACATGCTCCCGGGCAGCGCTCGGCCCACAGGTGCCCAGGAAGGTGCCACAGACCATGCACACGGCCCCGCCGCGCCCCGGACAGTCTCCCACTAGGTACTCCTGCTGCCAGGACCTACTAGGCCCTGCCTCTGCTCGTGCTCCTCCTAGCAAGGAAGAAAGAATGTGTTCAGGGGAACGGGAACTCAGGAGTCCTTGGCACCCGGCCACCTCAGCTCTAAGCAGAAGACACCATTCCCCTCCCAGAGCGGGGGCTAGAAACCGCAGTCCTGGCTGGACAGTCCATACCTCTGTCTAGAGGCTCCTTGTCAGCCTCTTCCAGCTTGACCGCGGGAGCGAGGTCGCCCAGAGGGGCACAGAGTCGGGCACAGGCTGCAATTGGCACTGGCTCCTCTGCCTCGCACTTCAGCGAGACGGCGATGTACTCCAGCTGGGGTGCTTCTGCCTTCACGTCCATGGCTGGGCCGAGGCAGAGCTAAGTACAGTGTGGGGGGGAGGGAGTTAGTCAGGGGAATTCAGACTCCTGGACCCTTTCACAAGAGCCAACCTGGCCGCATGCCGTTATCCCTCACACTGAGAATCCAGGAGTCCTGCCCTGCCCTGCTCTCACCACAAGTCCCACTCCCCCGCCCAGACCTAGGGAGAGAATCCAGGAATGGGAGCCACTCCCTCCCTCCCTGAGGCGCTGGCTGACCTTGGGCAGAGCTTCTCCACCCACATGTTGCCTTCTCCTTCACAATCCCACGCAGGCCTCAGCTCAAGGCCGTCCCACTCCCACCTTATCTCCAGGCACTCAGGCCTAGCAACAGCCCCTTTGTGCTCCTCTGGGGGATCCCAGGCCCAGTCGGGCCACTATAGCCAGGAACCCCGCAAAGGACCCAGTGTCTGGCCGCTCCCAGGGGCTTAGATCCTTTTTTACACTGGGAAATACATCCCTCGGCCCCTCCAATCACCGTGACCCCTTTCCACTCCACATTGGCTCAGTGATTCCTGGATGAGGAGGGTTGGAACAATTTATATAGTGGGGGTGCTGAGAGCCATTGAACTAAACTGTAAACCAGTTCTGGCACCTATGCCCTGAACATGTCCTTCCCAACCCTCTTTCCCCACTGACCCCCTGGAAACCTCCCCTTCTTCCTAGATCCCCATAATCCTAGGATTCCCCTCCAAAGCCCCCTCCTTAATCTTAGGAGTCACCCTCTCCCCTAGGAACTGTTGGCCCCAATGATGGTTTTTCCCTTCCCAAGTGTCCCCCTCTTTGATCCTGGGATTACCTGCAGATTCCCTCTTTTCCAGTTCTTTAATGACCCTGAGAATCCAGTTGCTCAGATGTCCCTCCCCACCCTTCTGTGGCTGTCCCATGGCATGGGATGGGATGGCTGCAGGGCCATGCAGTATCAGGAAAAAGAAAAAGGGGGGGGGGGGTCACTCCCACTGGAGCCTGGGTAGAAGGCTTTAAGGCACCAGCTCCAAGTGAGTCAAAGAGGCAGTGCTCTTTTCCCAGAGTTGGGAAGAGAACCCAGGAGTCTGAAAGATTCCAAGATGGACACCCCAGATTGCAAAAGATCCCAAAGAGGTTTATAACCAATGCACCAGGCACTAAGATGCAGCCATATTTGTGGAGTTGTGCAGGCCACAGAAGCAGTTTAATAACCAGACATCCTTTGCTATGGAAGAGGGGTCCCCAGGACATCAGACCAAGCAAGATCTCAACTTGCAGGAATAGAGACCCCCGCAATCCTGCTATGAATCTGGCCTCCAGACCCCAATCCATGTACAATGACAGCCGCTACTGCATCCCACCCCTGTTATGTAATCCACTCTCCCCTCCAGAGTAACCTAGTCCCCCGCTGGACCTCATTTTTCCCATGATAGTCTGTTCAATTCCCTAATTTTCCTTCCACAGGGACAGCCCCTAGATCCCATTGCTAAGCTCTTCTGCTGTGCAACTCCTCCCATACTGGATCCGAGGCCCTGCCCCCCAAAGTGACCCACACCATCCACTGGATCCTGATCTCAGTTCCTTCCACCTCTCCAGTGTGCACCCCACTGGACCCCAGCCCCTCGTTCCTTCTCAGTATGGCCTGTGCTTTCCACTAAATCCCAGCCCCTATTTCCTCCCACACACCCACAGAATCCCAGCTATAGGGGCTGGAACTCGGGATGCTGGATAGGACCCTAGGGCTTGAAGTGGTTTCCATCCTATATGGGGTTTATAGTTTGGTCCAGTGGCTCTTAGCACCCCTACTATACAAATTGTTCCAGCCCCTCTGATCTCAACCATCCTTTCCTGTGTTAACCACGCCCTGGCTGGATCCCAGTCCCTATAAATCACAGTCATGGGCCCCACCAGCAGCACCACTAGATCCTGGCTCTTCCCCCTCCTGCCTGCTGGATCCCAGCCCCCACCCTTCCCAGTGAGACCTGCACCCCCGCTGGATCCCAGTCCCCCAATGTGACCTGCACCCCCGCTGGATCCCAGCCCCCCCATGTGACCAGCACCCCCGCTGGATCCCAGCCCCCCCCATGTGACCTGCACCCCCGCTGGATCCCAGCCCCCCCAATGTGACCTGCACCCCCGCTGGATCCCAGTCCCCCAATGTGACCTGCACCCCCGCTGGGTCCCAGTCCCCCAATGTGACCTGCACCCCCGCTGGATCCCAGCCCCCCCCCAGCCCCCCCCATGTGACCTGCACCCCCGCTGGATCCCAGCCCCCCCCCAGTCCCCCAATGTGACCTGCACCCCCGCTGGGGCCCAGCCCCCCCCCATGTGACCTGCACCCCCGCTGGATCCCAGCCCCCCCATGTGACCTGCACCCCCGCTGGGGCCCAGCCCCCCCAATGTGACCTGCACCCCCGCTGGATCCCAGCCCCCCCCCCCCCGTGACCTGCATCCCCGCTGGATCCCAGCCCCGGCGCCTTCCGCAGCCCCCCCAGATTCCAGCCCATCCCCCAGGCTCCCCGCTAGATCCCAGCCCCGCCCACCACCGGATCCCAGCCCCTCCCCTCGCTGCTGGATCCATCCTGGCGACCCCTCCCCATTCACCGGCTCGCGCTGCTGCTCCCGGGCCCGGCACCATAGAGTTTGGCGGAAGGAGCGGCACTACCCACCTCCCATCCAGCCCCCCCAATCTCCCACTCTATGGTCTCATTGTCCCGGCTCTCCTAGCTAGGGGCTCTCTAGTTTGCGCACAGCCAATCGTGAGAATTCAGCCATCCTAAACTCCGCCTCCTTCAGAGCCAACCAATCAGCGTGTGGGTACGAGAATTAGGCGAAGCCGGGGGGCGGGGCTGGGCCAAGCGCCACCTACCGACCGAGAGCGGGGATTGCAGGACGTGGGAAGAGGGGACTGTATGGGGACAGCCCCGCTCTGTGAGGACAGGAGTGGGAACTGGCTTCTATAGGGGGCATTCTATAGGAGCAGGTAGAGGCTCACCCCCCAGACAGGGAAGTGGCTGAGCCCACGGCCATAGGGGGAGGGAAGGGAATTCTATAGGGGTTGAGTCTCGTTCCCTGGGGACTATAGGGGAAGGGATAGTTTAGCGGCTAAGCTCCGCCTCTGCCTTGAAGGACAAGTCAGGAAAAAGGCGAGGGAATTTAAGCGATGGAGTTTCCATAGGGCTGAGCCCCACCCCCTCGTGCACGGGAGGGGCAATGTATATGGGCTAGGCGAGCCCAGGGAAAGGGGCTTCTACAGGGACTGATTCGCACCCGAGAAACGAGGAGGGGGAGGAGACTTTATTCCATGGGGCAGAACCGTATCCCCAGGAGCACGTGTGGGGGATTCTTTGTAAGGGATGGGGGTTGGAGCAGTGAGATAGTGTGGTAATTGCACGGGGGTTCCCATGAAGTGGGAGACAGTATGGGGGATTTCGCCCAGGCACAGCGATCGGTCCCCTCAGAAGGGGGCTCTGTGCTGCGTGGGGTAGTTGCTCCCACTATCCCGGCTCCAGATTAGGTTAACGGGGGGCTTGCAGGGAGCGCACCGCTGTGTGTTAGAATTGGGCGGCGCATTGATGGGGAGCAGCAGAGACCTAGGGCAGCTCAGTGTATCGCAAACACCCCTTTATAGCCCAGCTCCCCGACTTCTTGCTGGGTGGGGGACTCGGAGTCAAAGGGGGGTGAGTGGCGAGGGGGGAGACCTGGGGCTGCTAATAACCATCCGAGCCCCGTTACCTACCACCAGCCCTCTACCCCATATCCCACCCTGTTCGCCCCATACCGCCCCCTTGTATCCCCGTCCCCCCTCCAGGGCTAGGCGCGCAGTCGGGGGGAGGATGAGACCCTGGGGGTGCCCCCATCTCCTCCCCCCACGCTGCAGAAATAGAGCGCGGCCCCTTTAAATTTACCCAGGAGCCCTTAAAGGAGCCCCAGGGGCCCCAGGCAGGAATCCCCACCCCGGCCGGAGCAGCCTGTCTCGGCCGCAGCCGCCGCACGGAGCCCGGGAGCCCCCTCCCCGCGCGGGCAGGGCTCTGCGGCAGCCCCGAGCCTGCCCCGCGGCCCCGGCGCGGATGGACAGGCGGCCGGAGGGGGGCGGGTGCTGACGGACGGACAGAGGGATGGAGCCGCCTCCCTCCCCTCCCCCGCGCCGCCCCGTCAAACGGGAGCCCCTGGATCCGGAGGCAGGTGAGAACAAAGGGGGCGGCCGGCGCCACCTGCCGGCCCTGGGGTGAGCAGGCGCCCAAGGGACCCGGGTGGGGGTGACGGCCCCTTTAAGACTCCCTTCTCCGGCTCTCTGAAGCCTCAACCCCCCCTTTAAGACTCCCTCCCCCTCCTTTAAAGCAGCAAGTCCCCCATTTTATAAGGAGCGAATTCTCTCTCCTGCCCCCCCCGGCACTTTAAGACCCCCCCGGCCTTTAAAGACACACGCAGTCTTATAGAGCAGGTCTCCCCTCCCCTGCCGCCCATTCCCACTGCCTTTTTAAGCCCCCCCACCCCCACCCCATCTTATTGGTCAGGAGTCTTGTCCCCTGTTTCCCTGCCCTCCCCCCCCCCCCGGTCTCTTAAAGGGGTAAGCTCCTCCAGCCCCTTTATCCTGGGGACATACGAGGGCCTCTAAGGCATTTAAACGGGAGGGGGTACCCACGTTTTTGGTGGGGATGTAAAGAGTAGTAACCTCTTCCCCTTGCGCTCTCAAGCCCCAGCTCTTATGGGGCAGGACAGAAGTGCCCTTTGCTGGGGTTTTAAAGGACATGGTCCTTGGGCTTCTCTTTGTAGCATAGCAGCACAGAGGGAAGGTTCAGGTGTCCCTCACTGTGTCCCTCCAGGCCCTTTAAAGGGGCAAGAGGCCATTTTCTTCCCAGGACATGAAAGGACAACCTCCCCAAACACTGTCCATAGTGCTGCCAATGCCCCTCAATCCCAACCCGAAGTCCCCAGCCATCCCAGCCCTGGGCTTGCCCCCACAGCTCTGCTGATGCCCCCTCAGTCCTGATCTGAGGCCCATCCTCCCATGCACACAGTTCTGCCCAGGTGCCAGGATACGTTTCTCACACACCTCTGCCCATGTGTAGGGCCCTACCAAATTCACGGTACATTTTGGTCAATTTCACCGTCGTAGATTTTTAAACATGCAAATTTAATGATTTCAGCTATTTAAATCTGAAATTTCATAGTGCTATAATTGTAGGGGTTCCAACCCAAAAAAGGAATTGTGGAGGGGGATCCACAAGTTTATTGTAGGGAGATTGCAGTCCTACAACCCTGCAACCCTTACTTCTGCGCAGCTGCTGGAAGGGTGCTTCCTTTAGAGCTGGGCACCCAGCCAACAGCTGCCGCTCTCCAGCCGCCCAGCTTTGAAGGCAACATAGACATAAAAGTGGCAATACCACAACCTCTCTAAAATAACCTTGTGACCCCACTAAATCCCTTTTGGGTCAGGACCCCCAATTTGAGAAATGCAGATCTCCCCTGTGAAATCTACAGTATAAGGCAGACGCACACAAAAGACCAGATTTCATGGTGGGAGACCAGATTTCATATTCCGTGGCCTGTTTTTTATGGCTGTGAATTTGATAGGGCCTTACCTCTGTGGTTTGTTTCACCAGGGGAATCCCCAAGCCAGGATAACTCCGGCAGCACCGAGGACTCAGAATTGATGTTAGGGGGGTCCCTGTCATGGAGTACCCCCCAGGAACTCCCTCTCATGGCCCCAGGGGGGCGGAAGTACTCTGATCACTGTGAGGAACGGGCATCTCGGCCTGGGAAGAGTCGCATCCCCGGGCGGGACCATCGGCGCTATTATCATGAGCACTGGCGGGCTGAGTACCTGATGGACTTCAACCCGGCACGACATGGCATGATCTGCATGGTGTGTGGCAGTGCCCTGGCCACCCTCAAGCTGAGCACCATCAAGCGTCACATCCGCCAGAAGCACCCCTACTCAGGGGCTTGGGGGCCCTGTGAGAAGCAGGTCATCATCCAGAGCTGGGACACCCACCTTGGGCTGAAAGGGGAGCTGAGGGGGCAGAGGGACTCTGCCCAGGCATCTGATAGCCTGCTGGGCACACAAGGTAGAGCACAAGCACTATGCCCTGGTCACCCCAAGCACCCATCCCCCGATCTGTGTAGCTCTCCCCACTGCTCCTGTGCATTCCCATCTCTGAACACCCATCCCCCTGCATCTGGGCTCCCCTCCACTGCCCTGGGCACCCACAGGCTTCTTGAAGGCAGCCCCCTCCCGTGAGCACTCATCCCCCTTCTCAGGTGGCCCCAGCCTTAGGTGGTCGGGCGTGTAGGCAGTTTTGGGAAGGCCGTGCCTTCCCTTGCCTATATTACCGACCGACCGTGGTTAGGGATGTCTGGGGCACTGACCTGTCTTTGTCTTCTCCAGGGGCACTTGTGCCCCCTGGCCATCTCGCCAAGGCCTGGGGTGGTGCAGGATGCTGATCAGTCTGTTTCCCCCAGGGATGCTGTTGGCAGGGGATGGGTTCCGGCGGCGGCGGCGCACCCCATGCCCATCTCCACAGGGCGCTGCCCGGCTGCTGGCGCCTGGGGGCAGGAAGGCATCGCCCAGCACCCGTCGGCTAGAACGCTACGTGCGCGAGTCCCTGCAGAGCTGGTTCCAGGCCGAGTTCCTCATGGATTACGATGCCCAGGGCAACCGGCTGCACTGCATGATGTGTGGGTGTGGGCTGCCTAGCCTCAACTTGGATGATATCAAGCGCCATGTGCTGCAGGCCCATCCCGCCTCGCTGTCCTTCAGCCCCGCGGAGAAGAGCGCCATCCTGGAGGCCTGGAATTCCCGAGCCTTGGTGTTGGCGGCTGGCAAGGAGGAGCCCCCTGCAGGTGAGGGGGCAGAGAGACAGGCTAGGGGACACCCTGTGTGGGCAGGGACTGGGAGACCAGGCTGGGGAGCCTGTGGGTGAGGGGAACATGCCATATCCTGTGTCCCCTCTATGGAGTGGGCTGGGGTAATTGCATGTGATACAGGTAGGGGGCAATCTTAACCAGTGGTGGGGAGGGGCTGTGTGTAAGGTGGGGGATCTGAGGAATGGGGCAGGAGCAGAATCTCTCTGTGCCTATGGGGCACCCACATGTGAACTCCCCAGCACCTGTCTTGACCTCTCCAGAGCCCAATGCCCCCTCCCCTTGGGACCTTGATGCTGAGTCCCCTGAGCCGTGCCCAGCGGTGGCTGCCCCAGAGGCAGAGGAGAGCACCTCCCCGGAAAGCTGGGCCAAGGAGGAGCCTGAGGCACCATGGCAGCTGGATGCAGAGGGCACGGGGGGACTGTTGCGGGGTAAGGACCATCGGCGCCACTTCCAGGAGCACTGGCGGCTGGAGTACCTGATGGACTACCACGGCGAGCGGCGCGGGCTGGTGTGCATGGTGTGCGGGGGGGCGCTGGCCACCCTCAAAATGAGCACCATCAAGCGCCACATCCGCCAGCGGCATCCCGACTCCACCCTGCTCAGCCACCAGGTCAAAGCCCTGATCGTGGAGGAGTGGAACCGCAAGGTCTCCCAGCTGGTGGAGATGGGGACACCTCTGCCAGAGCAGGCCTCAGGTGAGTGGCAGGAGAGGCTGGGGCCAGCCAGTTGCTGGCCTTCCCGTGGGTGTTTAAGAAGCAGAGAATCATCCAGCCCTGGGCATCAGTGTATTCCATGGAGTGGAAGCCAAGGGTCATGCCTGGCCATCCAGCCTTGGGCAAGATGGCAGAGGGAGCTGCTGCTAGTGTCTTATGGGGCAGGGGACAAGCAAAGAAGATCTGGTGTCCAGTGGCTGTGTTTGAGTAGCCAGGGACAGGGTCAGCTGGGAGCAGTGCTGCTGGTGACTCCCTCCCCTCCCGCAGAAGATGCCGGGGTGCTCAGTAGCCTCAGCAAGTGCTAGGGCTGAAGGGAGTGCAGGCAGCTGGGACCATGGGCAGAAGTCCTGGACTCAACTCTAACAGCCCTGGGCTGCCTCCCCCTGTTACCTGCAGGGCATGGGCTGCAAGGACCAGAACACCACCCGGTGGCAGGAGGGGGTTCTGCACCCTGCAGCCCCTTGTGGGTTCCCCTCAGCAGCCCCAGGGCTATTGCACCCTGCAGAAACTCCACAAGTCCCCCTGGTAGCAGTGGGCAGCATTGCACCCAGAAGCAGCTCAGAGCCCTCTAGGTGGCAGTTGTTCCATGAGGCCTCCAGGTGGCAGCTGTTCTGTGAGCCCCCCTGGTGGCAGCAGACAGCATTACGCCCAGTTCCATAAGTGACCCTTCCCCTGCCCCCCCACCAGAGCAGCTGCATGCCTGACTCCCCCCAGAACCCATGTGAGAACTGGCTTCTCCCAAGCAAGCTCTTGAAGGTCTGGATCAGAACCAGCACCAGAGAGCCCCTCTCCCCACAGCCAAGCTGAACTGGAACCAGTGCCCAAGAGGCACCCTAAATCCCCCTGTATTCGGGCTGAATCAGAACAGCACATAGATGCTGTGAATGTTCCCTCCCCCTCCTAGCCAGGCTGGTTCAGCAGCAGTGCCCTGATCTCTGAGCCGTGAGGGCAGGGCCCTGAAGCTGTGCTGGGAAATCACGGGATCAGCAGTTCCACCATGCTCAGGGCCATGAGAATGAAGCCTGAGTCAGTGCAGTGAGTGGGGGTGGGGCAGCGGATGTCAGCTAGCTTGACTTGACCTTTCTCTTTGTTGCCTTTCCAGGAGATTCCCACAATCCTTTGCAGCTGTCAGGCCCCGAAGAGCTGGATGAAGATGTGCAGATGCCTGCAGAGGGGGAGGAGGAAGAGGAGGATGAGAGTGTGTTAGTGGTGGGGACGCCTCCACCTACCCCACAAAGCCCCCCAGATGCCACAGCTGGTCCCCAGCCAGGCCCAGCGCCTCCTGTACCGCGGCGGGAGCAGCGGCGGAACTACCAGCTGCACTGGCGGGTAGAGTATCTGATGGACTATGATGGCAGACGGCATGGGCTGGTGTGCATGGTGTGTGGGGGGGCGCTTGCCACCCTCAAGGTGAGCACCATCAAGCGCCACATCCTGCAGGTGCACCCCTTCTCCTTGGACTTCACCCCAGAGGAGCGGCAGACCATCCTGGAGGCCTACAATGAGACAGCCCTGCGCTATGAGCCTGCCCAGGAGGAGGAATCGGAAGTTAAGTCCTGCCCCTTTCTCCAGGCCACTCCTGCTGAAGAGGAAGGGGTGGAGTTGACCTGTGCCCCACCCACCAGCACAGCATAGTTGATGGAGAGGATATCTTGACTCCCGGGAGCAGGGCCGGAGGGGGTCCAAGCTATGGATGGGACACCCCTTCCTTAGGGGGCTTGTGTGGGAGCAGGATAGGGGGTTCTGCACCCCACCATGCCACAGACATTGCCCCATAAACTACACAGCACCTTCTCCCACCCCCATCCTGATGCATCTGGTCCTCATGCACTGATACTCAGCCCAAGCACGGGGTGGTAGAAAGGGCCTTACGCTGACCTCCCCCCATAGCTTTATATCCCCCTATCCAAGCTGGGGCCGAGCAACAAAGCAATCTCTTTGGTGTTTGCCAGACGTGGGGAAAGGCAGGGGCAGAAAGGGATGAAATTGTTTCCTTGCCCAGGGCAGGCACTAGGGCATTCACTAGTCAGCAAGGGGGCAGCTGCCCTGTTTAAAGGGCCCGTTCCAATCCCTCCCTGGGACTCTTCCTGGCCCGCCGGGCAGCTGCTTTGAAAGGCTAATACGCCACAGCTGCTGCTTCCAATGCCTGTCCCCCCCCCTTCCCATCTGGGCCTTTCTGTCCACCAGCTGCTGGTTTTCACCCAAGCAGCCTCTTCCTGGCTTAGGTGCAGGCTGGAATCAGTGTCCCTCAGAGCTCACAGGATGTAACTGTAGATGCTCCCCTGCCTGCTGCAAGGAAAATGCCGCCCTCCGTGGAGCATCCAGACTGGCCTTTGTAAAGATGCTTAGCAGCTTAATTAGCTGTTCGAGTCACCGCTCCTAATCTAGATGCAACATCTTAAGAGCCTTTTGTAGGCTGAAGTGAAACCCTCCCTTGCCAGCACCAGGGGGTCGCGGTAAGTAACCAGATCCCCTGTTGCCCGCCAAGCAGTGCTGCTTACCCAAGCCACGCAAGGCTTCGGCCCCCATGCGCCGGTGTTTATCGCCATGCCAAGGGTGCGTGGCCAGTCGTCCAGCTGGCACAGAGGGCTTTGCACTCCCCTCCGACTGGTGTAACGGGGGACGCGACATCTTGCGCCACGGGGGCTGGAATTTCAAGTGCTCCAGTGAGTTGATAAAGGCTCGATGGAAGGAGGCCAACAGGGGCTGCAGCTGGAGGTCCCAGCCTTGGTGGCCAAGGACAGCTCCATCCCCCCAGAGCTGTGGTCAGGCAGAGCAAGGGCTTGAGCAACCCGGACTGGCCCTGCCCCCTGCAGTGCTGGCCAAGAACTCATGGGGTCCTTACCCCCACCCTGTGCTGCTGGGAAACTGCCCTGAGGGCACTGGGACCTAAGGGGTGAGCCCCCCGCCCCATTTACTCCATGACCAGGTCAGGCTGGTTAAGGGGGCTGAGGCAGGACTGCAGACGAGGAGGGAGCTGCCACCAGGGACAGGAGCAGGAACAGAGCTGTAGCTGGGCCCCTCTCTGTGTGCAGTGTCACACTGAGGCTGGGGGCTGGGCCAGGCCTGCACCCCTCTAACATTCCTCCTGGCCTGACTGTTGGGAACCTTTGCCTTAGGGGAAGTGAAGATACAGCTGATTCCACTGTTGGCCAGTGGCTCAGGAGCTGCCACTCCAAGTCAGTTGGCAGGAGCTGAGATCTGCACCCTGCCTGCTACAGAGGGGGGAACTTGCTCACCATCCCCCAAAGAATCTGGGGCAGAGCAGAGAATTGAACCCAAATCTCCTGCAGGCCAGGCCAGTGCTCTGACCACGGGGTCCATCTTACCCACTAATGGCTTGGCCTAGGGAGCTTCCAGCTCCCAGTTGAAGATTCAGTGGGGCAGAGCAGCAGCTGCTGTGAGTCAGCCCAGCCCCTGCTGGCTTCCACACTGCTGCTTTCATGCCAGTGTCAGCCGTGCCCTGAGGGCTCATGCCCTGCTGCCAGCTGTAAAAGGAGGGGCCACTGTCTGCTTGAGCTGCCAGGGCTCCCAAGAGTCCTGTCTTAAGCTGCCCCTCTTGCGGCTACTAGCCCCTTATCCCTTCACCATGCAGGGGCAGCGATCCCTCAGCCTCATTTTTTGCTCCACGCTGCCGGGGTGGGTTCGCTGCTGTGCCTGCTGCACTCCTGCATGGCATTGCCTCAGTCTCTTGGGGCTTGCAACGGGTACATGGCTAGATGGGCCTACTGTTGTAATGCTGGGCGGGCGGGGTACACTGGCTTTGATGGACCCTGCAGTCCGAGCTGGGGCAGGGAGAAGGGGCACCTGGCCCATACGGTCACTGGTCTGATGCAGTGTGAAAGCTCCTTGCAAGCCCTTGGCAGCTCCTGCCTGCAGCTGAGAGACAGGCAACGCTACCGGCATGCCTGCCAAGGCTGCTCCTGCTGGGGGCAGAGAACGCACCGTGGCTGTGCACTGAGCCCCCTGTTCCGGCCACTGCTTTGCAGCCGCTAGCAACTGTGCCCCTCCCTGCTGCTTTCTGGGGCCCGGTTAAATGGCACCCACATTACATTGGGGAAACTGAGGCCCAGAGGGGCTGTCCCTATGCTAGACTGGCTTTCTGGAAGAGGGACCAGCCTTGCGGCTCTAGGGGCTGGGAAGCCCAATGGAGACAAACCTGCCAGCAGCCCCCTGTTGAGGGTTGCCAAGCCACACTGGCCCACCCCTCGCTCCTTGGCAAAGTGGCAGAGCTGTACCTTGGATCATGCAAGGGAGCCCTGGGTGACACCCACCAACCTCGTTCTGCTCCCTCCTCCTGTCAGAGGACCTTTGCTCATGACTCTTTAGCCACCCGTTTGGAAATCTTTCAGCACTTCCCCCCATTTGTCATCTCTACACTGGGGGAGGAGGGAGCTCCCTTTCCAGTCTCGCTCTCAGATACAGCAGCTGGCCCCTTGTGTTGCAGCAGCTCTGCACGTGCGTCCCCAGGCTTCACAGTGGTGGGGTTTAAGCAAGCCTCCTCTTCAAAGGTCACCAGGGCGGGCAGTCCCCTTGGAGGCCCTGCCTCAGAGCAGCTGCACGAGCCTAACAGCTTGGCTCAGGTTAGAGAAGTTGCCCATGGGGGTGATAGTGCTGCATGGGAGGTAAGAGGGAAGCATTAACCTCAGTCCTGGAAGACATGGGCTCAATTCCCTGCTCCTCCACCAACTGCCTGTGTTTCCTTGGGCAAGTTACTTAGGTGGTGCCTCAGTTTCCCCTCTGTACAATGGAGGCAACAGGGGTTGTGCTCTTTGCCAGGGGGTGGGTGGATACCTGCCTTAGATTCCGAAGGGCTCACGTTCAGTGGTACCTTAGTTGAAAAGTTACAGCTGGTGGGCTGTAGGAACGGATGAGAATTGGAGGGAAGATGGAGCCATGGGTCTGATCTGGAGCATGGGAGTGGGGGAACAGCCTGGCTGGGCCCTTTGCTCAGAGCCGGGGAAGGAACTGGGGACATGGCTGTGTGTGTGTGTGGGCGGGGGGTACCAGCTCTATAGCCTCTGGTTCTGATTCATGTTGCATGATCTAAATCAAAACAGTGCTTAGATGTTACAGCAGGGTTAGATTAGCATGGTGGGGAGATGCATTGGTCTCGTGCAGCTTCTCCCTTTTAATGCAAGGAGAAACCCCTCTGCCCTGGCTTGCCTCACACTGTATCAGTGGAAGGGGGCAGAGCTAGCACATTACTCCCTGGAGCCAATCATGCAGGGCTGGATCTGCTGCTAACCAACCCCCCTGTGGGAGGAATCGTCGTCCCTTTTGCAGGGGACATGGCTGTAGCTTTGAAGAGTAGAGGTATTGAGTGGTGCAGAATTCCCTGCAGCTTCTCTCCCCACCCAGCTCAAAGCCACCAGGATCCTCCTTCCAGCTAAGCTCAGCTTCAGCCCAGGACTGGTGGGTGTGTGGCTGATGCAAATCTAACAGCATCACTGTGAGCCTCACTTTACCGCTCCATGCAAGATCCCCCTCTTCAAGGTTAGCTTGGGGTCCCAGCAGCATTGCTGCCTCTGAGCTCTTAACAGCTGAGCGCAGCAGGAGGAAGACAGACCTGAGCATCAGGCAGCTGGTAGAACCACAGCTACTCCTTGACTCTTTCCTCCAAAGCTGGCAACTGCCAGGGCTGAGGCTCCTCCCAGTTAGCTGGTGTCCAGGTGCCTTTGTGCAGTCCTGCTTCTTGTTTGCACATGGACTGGCACAGCTCATACACAGGCCATGCTGCCTTGGGTACACTTGGATGCCAGTAGCACTAGGGCCCATTTGCTCAGCCACAAATCGTGGTCAAACAGTCAGCCCTGAGGTATAGGCCTAAAGAGCCAAGCAAGTCTATGAGCCCAAGAATCCCTTGCCCAACACAGCAGGCTTGGTGGGAGAATGGAAGCCATGGCACGAGTTAAGGATCCTACCAGAATATTCCAGGCGTCAATGGGTAACACACCCCTACCTCCTTGGCATGGGCTGGCCCTCTGGATGCAGAAGCAGCAGTCTGCATACCAGAGACATTTTTCTTGTAGTCTTACCTTGAGTTAGCGCTAGTTCCCACACCTCAGATCATGCTCTAGGGATCACACCAGATTCATCAGAAGTGGCTACCCAAGGAGGGATGCCACGAGTCTCTGTGGTTCCTAATGGGTTGCATGGATGGTGTTCAGAGCCATCTTTTGGGGCTTCTCTTCTTCCATTCCAGCTCTGAATGCCCTGCTCTGGCCAGCAGGGAAAAGCGAGTTCTTAACATACAAAGATATGCAAAGTCAGGGCATTTTGCCATCGGCTACACATGCAGCAGGCAAGTCCAGCTAGCAGGTTTCAGACTCTCATGGGATGTCTGTAGTGATTAGTAGCTGCCATAGAGTTAGGTTTTTGTGCCCTTATAAATTGTCATTTTACAAACAGCGTAGGTACTGAAAGATGGTAGGTCAGACACAGGAGCAGTCGCACTTGCCAGCACAGGAGGTAGGTAGCCCAGCTGTGAAGCCTCATGTTTTCCAGGTATGGGGAGAATAGCAGCTTGATTCAAATCCTAATCTCCCCTGCCAATGACCACTGAAAAATCAGGTGGCAGGTTGGGGTCATTTGAGGTACAGACTTAGCTGTGCCCACCTTGGCTATAATCATCTCAGTAAAGACCTATGTGAAGCCTGAGTGGTTTCAAGTGAAACGTTTTTATAACCACCCTTCCTTTCAGAGAGCAACTTGCTCCTTGTAGCTACCATGTAAATGTTATTACCAATTATATTTATATGCCTATGTTACACTTTAGTGACAGTATTGGAATATTTGTATGTGGTCCTTGTGAAAAAGTGTTTTGCATCAGTATTTTATATGCCTATGTTTTGTAAACATGTTAAATAAATCCTTTCAAATGATGCAGCTCTGAAGTACATTAATTTGGGGAGGGGGGCAGGGGAGGAGGAAGGGCAGTACTGCCTTAATAAAAACACTGTTGCCACCAGTGCTTCTCCACTTAAATTGGCTAGATCAGGGCTACTCAACTTTGGAAGCCCTGGGGGCCACAACTTAAGTGTGGTTTTGTATGCATGCAAATCTATATGCAAATAGCTTCTTTCACACTGATGGGAATGAATACAAAGTTTAAACCTTAAGCCATGGCACTGGACCCAAGCATGGCCAGTGTGAGCCAGTCAGCACCTCTCAAGCTCCACCCAACCAGCACTTCCCACAATGCCCTGGTGTTCCCGGCATCTCCTCCCTGAGAGCTAGAACCAATGACACCCTGTACCCATCTGTTCCAGCCAGCCCGTCTGCTTGTGTCTTTCAATGCTCACCCCACCTGGGAGAGGACTTGCTGTTGTGGAGCATGTTCCCAGTGGAGGCCATGTTCAAAGGATCCCAACTGCAGGCCACGTGTTGAGCCCCCATGTAAACCCAAACTGCACCGCAGGCTGCAAGCAAACAGGCTGTGGGCTGCATGTGACCCATGGGCCATGTGTTGAGTAGCCCTGGGCTAGATTCTTATTGTTGGAATGGACTGTAGTTCTTTAGTGCAAAGAACGAGAGTTCAGAAAAAAAATGGCTCTGTTGCAGAGCTGTGTGCACTGATTTAACACCCGGCTTCGTACAGATGCTCTTTAAGTAACTTTACCCCACTTAAGAATGGTTTTGTTTCCTCCTGGCCCAGCTGAACCAAGTGCTTGTAGAGACAGATTTAATCATTCAGGGCTTTGCCCCCTAATGCAGACACACTTCAAAGCAGATTCAGGTGTTGAAATGAGTCTGGATTCCTCCTAAACAAGGGCCACTGGTATCCTGTGCTAATCAAATGGGTAGGAACAGTTCAATTGATGGATGATGTAAGCATTTCTAGCTCCATGGCAATGTCAAAACCTTACACAGCTGTTGCCCCAGGCAGTATGGCCACGTTGCCATAGGCTGGCCTCAAATTGAACACTGATACCCTCCTGCAGAGAGCAGGAAGGCAGAACGGCCCATTGGAGTGGAGCTGCCAATGATTCTCAGCCCAGGATTTAAGATATCTGCTCAGTGGCCCACTCTGAAGCCCCTGCTGTCAGACAACAGTGGGAAGTGAGCCAGAACTACTCCCCATGCCCTGCTCCCCCCTGTGACAGGTGGGCTATGGGGAAAGTAGATGGCTGGTGTATCCCAGCTGTTGAGGCTAACTCCATCCCATCCCCCAACTACCCCTTGACAACCTCGCTGCACGACTCACAGGAAACAGAGCCAGGGGTCCGGTCCATGGTGTTCTTTTTATTAATACCACATCAGTTGCAGTTTGACAGGAACCGGGTTGATCAGCTCCTGGGACACTACTGTAATTTATGCTGCACGCACACACGCACACACACACACAGAGCTTCATTAGTAGTTTGTTTCTGGTTTTGTGTCTACATGTTCTCTTTAAAAAAACAAATTGCCTGGCACAAAGACCTGTTCAACATCTCACAACAGCAGTAACAGAACAGATGTAAGAACTGGGCCAACGCTTCCAGTGCAGAAAAAGGTCCTGGGGAGGGAGAAGTCGGGGCAGGCCGATCAGTGCAGTTTCCTCTGGGGATAGCAGAGAATGTGGTTTGGTGCTGCGATGCTGAGAAGAGACCAGGGCAGGAGCAAAGAGGCTTCGAACTACCTTCATTCATCCCGCCACGCTTCGCCCAGGAGGAGGAAGGTGGCACAGTCCCCCAGCCAGCTGCAAATCCTTTGGCTTCAGCATGTGGCTTCTCGGGTCTGGAGGCAGATTCCCTGTAATAACCTAACTGCATCTAGGCTTTGAGTCAGCTGGGCTCAGTTTAAAAGCAGAGTTGTATTTTTTGTTTAAACTCTGCCACGCAGGGCTCAGAGTCCCTTGCTCCATTAGCAGATGCTATGCTAAAGAGGAGCCTGCAATTCTCCATAGCAGCCAAAGTCTCCTTTCTCCCTGCCAAACTAAATTGACTCGAGGGAGGGGAGAATCCCCTTTGCCCCCAAATGCTGAACAGCTCATTCATCCACCAGGTATTTTCCTTCCACTCCAGCTAGCCAGGGGCCCCTTTCCCCCTGGAAAAAGCAACAGAAGTGAGCTTTTGGTCTAAGCCTCTTCAGACAGCCACCTTTCACCAGGGCATGGCAGACTGGTTAAAGACCAACTACTTCCAACCAGAGGAAACTCAAAGCTGCCTTCAAAGGAAGTTCAGCGAATTAAGAGTCTGTACAAAAAATACAAATATGCTGCTCTAAGGCTATTCTGCACACTAGAGTATTAAGTACCATTTCTCTACCTGGCTGGGGTTTAAAGGGACCTTTGCTCCCCGCTGCCAGGTTGGCAAAGGGGCAAGGCAGCATGTGGCACTGTCTCAGTAGTTCAGCTCTCAGTGGTCACCCACCCTCCAGGGGCTGAGAAGGGTTCTGACAGCAGAGGAGTCACATGCAGAGGTCGGGGGAGGGAGGGAAGTTGAGGGATGTTATTTTTCCTCTACACAAGTATAGAGCAGTGTACAGCAGATACAGACATGTTCATCTCATAGTAAGAAATAAAAGGTACAACCTTGGAAAGGGCAGGGGAGCACATTGCAGGAACTGGAGAGGAGAGGGATGAACCAGACTAAAGCACAGAACTGAAGTCACGCAGGGGGGTACTCACACCTCCTTTCCATCAGCAAGGCTGAGGGGGCAGTTTCCTGGACTTCCCACCCCTCGCCTTTGAGTACGAGTCTGACCCCCACGGAGCCAGCTGGGAGAGTATTTTGGAACAGGGACTGCAGAGTGCTGCTCTGTGGAAGTGCAGGAAGCTGAGAGGGTTGTCTCCTTGCAGCAATTCCCCTTGGCAGGCGGGAAAGCGGTCAGTCGAGCAGAGCGCCACCCTGCCCTCACGGGAGGCTGGGAACCGAGGAGGAGCCAGCGCGCAGAGCAGCATTCGGTTCCCTGCGACCGGGGACAAGACCCTCACAATCATTCAGGTGTGCTGAGGCCTCCCCTAATGGCTTTGACGGCAGGTGTCCTTTAGTCTGGTGCACGTTCTGAGCCCAAGGTTCTAGGCTTAGAAAAGCAAATGCCAAATAATAACAAGAAACACTTGGAATGCAGGCTCAAGCTGACTCAGCATGTTCCTTCATAGGTACAAGTAACAATGGTTATAACTATCGTATGGAGTTTAGTACGGACTGGATCCTGGGGCTGCCCACCCCCCAGCTTATTCTGGTTTTTTCTTCACCACTCCTGGAAGTTTTGCTTGGATCCTACAGGAAAAGAAGTGGGGAGAGGGTGAGTTTACAGGGTGAGAGGTCAGCCAGATGCTCATTAACTTATGACAGACTAGTGGTTGGAGCATGAAAGATGTTTATGAGGCTACTGGATCGGAGGCTTCGGCTCAGGCAGCACACACCCACGCTTTGAGGTGGCAGGTTCTAGCCCAGCAGCCATGTCACTGCACTGGATTTACTTAGGACCATCCATGTGGCTCTCTCCTTTCCATTCAGCCCCTTTTCTAAAGAGCATCTTGTGCCCCAACTGCTCTTTGCTCCAGGAGGGATTTAGCAAAAGCTCATGGAAGCTGTGGAAGAACCAGATT